>NC_138870.1:28215357-29415357 GCF_965194805.1 Balaenoptera borealis
GTGTTAGTTTCTGCTTTATAACAAAGTGAATCAGTTATACATATACATATGTCCCCATATCTCTTCCCTCTTGCATCTCCCTCCCTCCGTATCCCACACCTCTAGGTGGTCACAAAGCACCGAGCTGATCTCCCTGTGCTATGTGGCTGCTTCCCACTAGCTATTTTACGTTTGATAGTGTATGTATGTCCATGCCACTCTCTCACTTTGTCTCAGCTTACCCTTCCCCCTCCCCGTATCCTCAGGTCCATTCTCTAGTAGGTCTGCATCTTTATTCCCGTCTTGCCCCTAGGTTCTTCATGACCATTTTTTTGTTTTTTGTTTTTCTTTTCTTTTATTTATTTATTTATTTATTATTTATTTATTTATTTATTTATTTATTTAAACATCTTTATTGGATTATAATTGCTTTACAATGGTGTGTTAGTTTCTGCTTTATAACTAAGTGAATCAGTTATACATATACGTATGTTCCCATATCTCTTCTCTCTTACATCTCCCTCCCTCCCACCCTCCCTATCCCACCCCTCCAGGTGGTCACAAAGCACCAAGCTCTTCTCCCTGTGCTATGCGGCTGCTTCCCACTAGCTATCTATTTTACATTTGGTAGTGTATATATGTCCATGCCACTCTCTCACTTTGTCACAGTTTACCCTTCCCCCTCCCCATATCCTGAAGTCCATTCTCTACTAAGTCTGTGTCTTTATTCCCATCTTGCCTCTAGGTTCTTCATGACCTTTTTTTTTTCTTAGATTCCATATATATGTGTTAGCATACTGTATTTGTTTTTCTCTTTCTGACTTACTTCACTCTGTATGACAGACTCTAGGTCCATCCACCTCACTACAAATAACTCAATTTCGTTTCTTTTTATGGCTGAGTAATATCCCATTGTATATATGTGCCACATCTTCTTTATCCATTCATCTGTTGATGGACACTTAGGAGGCTTCCATGTCCTGTATTGTAAATAGAGCTGCAATGAACATTTCAGTACATGACTCTTTTTGAATTATGGTTTTCTCAGGGTATATGCCCAGTAGTGGGATTGCTGTGTCGTATGGTAGTTCTATTTTTAGTTTTTAAAGGACCCTCGATATTGTTCTCCATAGTGGCTGTATCAATTTACATTCCCACCAACAGTGCAAGAGGGTTCCCTTTTCTCCACACCCTCTCCAGCATTAATGTTTGTAGATTTTTTGATGATGGCCATTCTGACCGGTGTGAGATGATATCTCATTGTAGTTTTGATTTGCATTTCTCTAATGATTAATGATGTTGAGCATTCTTTCATGTGTTTGTTGGCAATCTGTGTATGTTCTTTGGAGAAATGTCTATTTAGGTCTTCTGCCCATTTGTGGAGACGGTTGTTTGTTTTTTTGATATTGAGCTTCATGAGCTGCTTGTAAATTTTGGAGATTAATCCTTTGTCAGTTGCTTCATTTGCAAATATTTTCTCCCATTCTGAGGGTTGTCTTTTGGTCTTCTTTATGGTTTCCTTTGCTGTGCTAAAGCTTTTAAGTTTAATTAGGTCCCATTTGTTTAGTTTTGTTTTTGTTTTCATTTCTGTATAAGGTGGGTCAAAAAGGATCTTGCTGTGATTTATGTCATAGAGTGTTCTGCGTATGTTTTCCTCTAAGAGTTTGATAGTGTCTGGCCTTACATTTAGGTCTTTAATCCATTTTGAGTTTATTTTTGTGTATGGTGTTAGGGAGTGTTCTAATTTCATTCTTGTACATGTAGCTGTCCAGTTTTCCCAGCACCACTTATTGAAGAGGCTGTCTTTTCTCCATTGTATATTTTTGCCTCCTTTATCAAAGATAAGGTGACCATATGTGCGTGGGTTTATCTCTGGGCTTTCTCTCCTGTTTCCTTCATCTATATTTCTGTTTCTGTGCCAGTACCATACTGTCTTGATTACTGTAGCTTTGTCGTATAGTCTGAAGTCAGGGAGCCTGATTCCTCCAGCTCCGTTTTTCTTTCTAAAGATTGCTTTGGCTATTCGGGGTCTTTTGTGTTTCCATACAAATTGTGAAATTTTTTGTTCTAGTTCTGTGAAAAATGCCGTACATAGTTAGATGGGGAATGCATTGAATCTGTAGATTGCTTTGGGTAGTAGAGTCATTTTCACAATGTTGATTCTTCCAATCCAAAAACATGGTATATCTCTCCATCTATTTGTATCATCTTTAATTTCTTTCATCAGTGTCTTATACTTTTCTGCATACAGGTCTTTTGTCTCCTTAGGTAGGTTTATTCCTAGATATTTTATTCTTTCTGTTGCAAGGGTAAATGGGAGTGTTTTCTTAATTTCACTTTCAGATTTTTCATCATTAGTGTGTAGGAATGCAAGAGATTTCTGTGCATTAATTTTGTATCCTGCTACTTTACCAAATTCATTGATTAGCTCCAGTAGTTTTCTGGTAGCATCTTTAGGATTCTCTATGTATAGTATCATGTCATCTGCAAACAGTGACAGCTTTACTGCTTCTTTTCCAATTTGGATTCCTTTTATTTCTTTTTCTTCTCTGATTGCTGTGGTTAAAACTATGTTGAATAATAGTGGTGAGAGTGGGCAACCTTGTCTTGTTCCTGAGCTTAATGGAAATGGTTTCAGTTTTTCACCATTGAGGATGATGTTGGCTGTGGGTTTGTCATATATAGCCTTTATTATGTTGAGGAAATTTCCCTCTATGCCTACTTTCTGCAGGGCTTTTATCATAAATGGGTGTTGAATTTTGTCGAAAGCTTTCTCTGCATCTATTGAGATGATCATGTGGTTTTTCTCCTTCAATTTGTTAATATGGTGTATCACGTTGATTGATTTGTGTATATTGAAGAATCCTTGCATTCCTGAAATAAACCCCACTTGATCATGGCGTATGATCCTTTTAATGTGCTGTTGGATTCTGTTTGCTAGTATTTGGTTGAGGAGTTTTGCATCTATGTTCATCAGTGATATTGGCCTGTAGTTTTCTTTCTTTGTGACATCTTTTTCTGGTTTTGGTATCAGGGTGATGGTGGCCTCGTAGAATGAGTTTGGGAGTGTTCCTTCCTGTGTTATATTTTGGAAGAGTTTGAGAAGGATAGGTGTTAGCTCTTCTCTAAATGTTTGATAGAATTCACCTGTCAAGCCATCTGGTCCTGGGCTTTTGTTTGTTGGAAGATTTTAAATCACAGTTTCAATTTCTGTGCTTGTGATTGGTTTGTTCATATTTTCTCTTTCTTCCTAGTTCAGTCTCGGCAGGTTGTGCATTTCTAAGAATTTTTCCATTTCTTCCAGGTTGTCCATTTTATTGGCATAGAGTTGCTTGTAGTAATTTCTCATGATCGTTTGTATTTCTGCAGTGTCAGTTGTTACTTCTTCTTTTTCATTTCTAGTTCTATTGATTTGAGTCTTCTCCCTTTTTTTCTTGACGAGTCTCGCTAGTGGTTTATCAATTTTGTTTATTTTCTCAATGTACCAGCTTTTAGTTCTATTGATCTTTGCTATCATTTCCTTCATTTCTTTTTCATTTATTTCTGATCTGATCTTTATGATTTCTTTCCTTCTGCTAACTTTGGGGTTTTTTTGTTCTTCTTTCTCTAAGTGCTTTAGGTGTAAGGTTAGGTTGTTTATTTGAGATGTTTCTTGTTTCTTAAGGTAGGATTGTATTGCTATAAACTTCCCTCTTAGAACTGCTTTTGTTGCATCGCATAATTTTTGGGTCATTGTGTTTTCATTGTCATTTGTTTCTAGGTATTTTTTTATTTCCTCTTTGATTTCTTCAGTGATCTCTTGGTTATTTAATACTGCATTGTTTAGCCTCCATGTGTTTGTATTTTTTACAGATTTTTTCCTGTAATTGATATCTAGTCTCATAGCGTTGTGTTTGGAAAAGATACTTGATATAATTTCAGTTTTCTTAAATTTACCAAGGCTTGATTTGTGACCCAAGATATGATCTATCCTGGAGAATGTTCCATGAGCTCTTGAGAAGAAAGTATATTCTGTTGTTTTTGGATGGAATGTCCTGTAAATATCAATTAAGTCCATCTTGTTTAATGTATCATTTAAAGCTTGTGTTTCCTTATTTATTTTCATTTTGGATGATCTGTGCATTGGTAAAAGTAGGGTGTTAAAGTCCCCTGCTATGATTGTGTTACTGTCGATTTCCCCTTTTATGGCTACTAATATTTGCCTTATGATTGAGGTGCTCCTATGTTGCGTGCATAAATATTTACCATTGTTATATCTTCTTCTTCTTGGATTGATCCCTTGATCATTATGTAGTGTCCTTCTTTGTCTCTTGTAATAGTCTTTATTTTAAAGTCTATTTTGTCTGATATGAGAACTGTCACTCCAGCTTTCTTTTGATTTCCATTTGCATGGAATATCTTTTTCCATCCCCTCACTTTCAGTCTGTATGTGTCCCTAGGTCTGAAGTGGGTCTCATGTAGACAGCATATATATGGGTCTTGTTTTTGTATCCATTCAGCCAGTGTATGTCTTTTGGTTGGAGCATTTAATCCATTTACATTTAAGGTAATTATCGATATGTATGTTCCTATTACCGTTTTCTTCATTGTTTTGGGTTTGTTATTGTAGGTCTTTTCCTTCTCTTGTGTTTCCTTCCTAGAGATGTTCCTGTAGCATTTGTTGTAAAGCTGATTTGGTGGTGCTGAATTCTCTTAGCTTTTGCTTGTCTGTAAAGGTTTTAATTTCTCTGTCAAATCCGAATGAGATCCTTGGTGGGTAGCATGTATCTCTTCGTATTAGAGTTTTCATCCTTTCTGGATATATGCCCAAAGTGGGATTACTGGATCATATGGTAACTTTATTTTTAGTTTTTTGAGAAACCTCCTTACTGTTCTCCATAGTGGCTGCAGTAATTTACATTCCCACCAACAGTGTAGGAGGGTTCCCTTTTCTCCACACCCTGTCCAACATTTATTATTTGCAGACTTTTTGATGATGGCCATTCTGACGAGTGTGAGGTGATAACCTCATTGTAGTTTTGCTTTGCATCTCTCTAATGATTAGCAATGTTGAGCCTCTTTTCATGTGCGTGTTGGCCATCTGTATGTCTTCTTTTGAGAAATGTCTATTTAGGTCGTCTGCCCCTTTTTTGATTGCATTGTGGTTTTTTTTTTTGATATTGAGCTGTATGGGCTGTTTCTATGTTTTGGAAATCAATCTCTTGTCGGTAGCATCATTTGCAAATATTTTCTCTTGTTCCACAGGTTGTCTTCTTGTTGCCAATAAGTGGTGCCAGACAGTTACATATAGAAGAATGAAACTAGAACATTCTCTAAAACCATATACAAAAATAAACTCAAAACAGATTAAAGACATAATGTAAGACCAGATACTATGAAAAACTCCTAGAGGAAAACACAGGCAGAACACTCTCTGGCATAAATCACAGCAATATTTTTTTTCGATTTGTCTCCTAGAGTAATGGAAATAAATGCAGAAATAAACAAATGGGACCTAATTAAACTTAAGAGATTTTGCACAACAAAGGAAACCGTAAACAAAATGAAAAGACAACTTTCATTTTGTTTGGGAATGGGAGAAAATATTTGCACTTCACTTTTGTGGGTGATATTGAGCCACATGGAACCATCCTTGTCAGTCCAAATCCTTCTTTCAGAGTACTTTTGAGAGTAGATTGTCTTTTTTAAAATTTTTGTAGCACTCTAGGCCAAATAGCAAATATATGGATTTATAGCTTTCTTGGACTGGCCATAAGTGTACATTCTGCTTCTGCAGCTGTGCTGCCAGGTTCTTCAGGTAGAAACTAAGAAGAATGCTGGGCCCACTTTAAAGGCTTAAGAGAGAGTTTTCCATTGAAATAGTTTTAGAACAAAGAAAAGGAAATTCTACTTTACACAGTGGGCAAATGATAACTATGTGAAGCTTTTTGCCAGTTAATGTTATATGGTGACTGCCAGTTCTCAGTGAAATCACAGACCCTTGTAAGCCCCACAAGAGCTGGGTCATCTTCATCTTGTCATCATATCCCTAGTGCTGAGCACTGTATCTGACACATCACAGGCACCAAATAAATATCTGTTGAATAAATGAATGAAGGATGAATAGTATTGAAAAGGTTTAGGTATGCCCAAAGATGGCAGAGCCTTAGTATAATCCGAGGGAAAGTTGATAAGTATTTTTTGGGTATACTGGCTTGTTTATGTTGACACTGATGTAATAAATGTCATACTATCCCAGTAAATATTCCTCAGTACCATTTTCAGAGAGAGAATATTTCACTGGATGAATCCTTGAGCAGATGAAGTTCTTGAGAATTCCAGGTGGGTAGGTTTAGAGAGTTCATATCTGAATGGACATTGTTATACAAACAGACTGAAGAAAGGAATCAAACGTTAATGAAGTTTTTACATTCCACTTTTAACCTGAAACCTAGGAGCCTTCAGATGATTTCTGTACTCTTTTGCATTTTAAGCCACAATAGATTATTTCTGCCTCTCTCAAAATTTCCCACTTGTTGTGTCATTTAGGAGGCCCCTTCAGAGCTTACTTTGTTGTTAAGCAGAACTGACCAAAGGTGATGCTTTTCTGTTTAATGCAGACCTTAGAAGTTACCGCCTGATTCTCAAACAGGGCTGAAAGACAAATGCTGGTATCATGTTCAAGATGCATTGTCCCTCGAATTCCTGTCTCTAAATATATCAGCCTTTCAACACCAGCATGGTGATAACTAACGTGGGATTATTTACATTGGTAATATTTCTTTAGAAGGCAAAATTAGGCTTTTATATTTTGTTTTCATTACATTTAAGAAAGAATGTCTCACATCCATATAAAGTAAAACTGGAAATTCCATTTTGGAGTTTTGTATTCAAAATGGTACAGCACCTTTGTTACTGTAAGAGGTTTCTGATGAAAAACACCTCCTCAGGTTAAAGAGGTTCTGGACAGTATGAAATTTTGATAACTTGTCATTTTATAGAATGATACCTGTTTTCAATAATATATAACTGGCATATTTTCTCAATGAACCTCAAATAGTTCTAATATTTTACATAACGATTTAGAGCCTGTTTATGTCATCACATTTAAATTTTCTGAGGAAAAAAGGAGCTAGACGTTTATAATCTCAATTTAACCGATCTGTGGATATAGGCTTTCCCTGGGAAGGGGGTTTATGGCTGTCTCCAGCCAAAGTCAAGTCCCAAAGAGGGACTCAGCTGAGAGATGGTGGTCGCCAACACTCCTAGGAGCTGGGAGTGTGTGCTTCAGACCCAGGGTAAGGAAGGGATCTTGGTGGTATACAATGACCTCTGCTAGAGATGGAGGTGCAAAAACTGTGTGTGACTACCCATAGCTCGGGCTCCCTCCATTTTTCAATCATGGAAGCCCATATTTAACTTTAAAATTAGTTTTAAACTTTTAAATCATGACATATATCATACTAGAGAACTTATAATACATGTATTACAAATAGACCATTTTCAATAACTTGGAAGCCCCCACACGAATCTCCTTAATTGTATTCTCTCCAGAGGTAACTGCTGACCTAAGTTTAGTGTTTATCATTTACTGGCTACTCTTCACAGCTTTTTTTTTTTTTTCTTAATAAGAACATCAGGCAGATTGGGTTAGGGTACACAGTGCAGTCTATAATAAGATTGTTTTTTCCTTACAAACATCTTTATTACAAGTGTTCTTTTTTTTTTTTTTTAAATAATCCTTCCTTCCTCCCTCCCTCCCTCCTTCCCTCCCTCCTTCCTTTCCTTCCTTCCTTCCTTCCTTCCTTTTTGGCTGCATTGGGTCTTTTTGCTGTGCATGGGCTTTCTCTAGTTGCAGCGAGGAGGGCTACTCTTCATTGTGGTGCACCGGCTTCTCATTGCGGTGGCTTCTCTTGTTGAAGAGCACAGGCTCTAGGTGCGTGGGCTTCACTAGTTGTGGCATGTGGACTCAGTAGTTGTGGCGAATGGGCTTAGTTGTTCCGTGGCATGTGGGATCTTCCCAGACCAGGGATCGAACCTGTGTCCCCTGCATTGGCAGGCAGATTCTTAACCACTGTGCCACCAGGGAAGTCCACATGTGTTCTTAAGCACTTCTGTACATGCATTACAGAAAGGCTATCTCATGCATTCACTGATATAGTACTGATTGTTCTCAACATGGCAAGCAAGAAGCACTCTTACAAGCATCTTTCTTATATGTGTTCTTAAACGCTTCTCTGCATGCTTTCTTTTCATAGCTTTTTTTTTTTTTTTTTGGTTTTCACTACTTTATTTATTTATTTAACATTTTTATTGGAGTATAATTGCTTTACAATGGTGTGTTAATTTCTGCTTTATAACAAAGTGAATCAGCTATACATATAGCCCCATATCTCTTCCCTCTTGCGTCTCCCTCCCTCCCACCCTCCCTATCCCACCCCTCTAGGTGGTCACAAAGCACTGAACTGATCTCCCCGTGCTATGCAGCTTCTTCCCACTAGCTATCAGTTTTACATTTGGTAGTGTATATATGTCAGTGCCACTCTCTCACTTTGTCCCAGCTTACCCTTCCTCCTCCCTGTATCCTCAAGTCCATTCTCTTTTTTATAGCTCTTTAAAGCCATATAAGTATCTATTCCTAATCAATATATTTTTTAGTTTAGTTTTGTTTTTGAACTTTATATAAATGGAATCACCCCATTTTTATTGCCTTTTTCTGCTTAACATGATCTAATTTAAGTTTATTTTTATGGATGCTTGTAGCTGTAGCTCATTCTTCTTTACTGTATATCATCTCATTGTATGATGATTTATTATGTAATGCCACTGATTTTTTTTTATATGGTCTTCTGTTGTTGGTTGGACTTTTGATGCTACCTTTCCTTTCTTTTTTTAAATTTTAATGGAAGTATAGTTGATTTACAATGTTGTGGCAATCTCTACTGTACAGCAGTGACTCAGTTATCCACATATAGACATCCTTTTTAAGTTTTTTTCCTTTTTAATTTAAAAATTTTTTTAAATTAAAAAAAATTTTTTATTGGTGCTACCTTTCCTATGAGAATTTGTATTTTAAGAACTTCTAATTTAACCAAAGCCTTAATCTCTAATTGTTGACTTCCAAGTACTGTGACAAACTAGTTGTAAATATGTTATTCAAGTAGGGACCTTTTATTTTGATAGAAATGTCTTCCTTATACCACCTAATCAGACTCTGTTGGCCCACAAAGGATGGTTGATTTTTGTCAGGGCACAGTTAACATTATAAAATTCAACATTTTCTGACTGTACAGTTGAAAGACTATATTCAAGAATACCGTCTTTAAAAACGACGTCTCATTTTGAAAAATGAGATCGAAAGGTTAACCAGGCGTCAGTAAATAACTGTGGTATATGGAAACAAATTTTGTGTATGGGTACCTCATGAATAATACTGAACATCATTTCTGAGTTTTATTGCTGTGATTGCCAAACATGGGGTCTTAGCCTGGAAAACAGCTATTCAAAATAATGAATCATGGGCAATGAATCAAGAAATGTTGAACTTAAGCCCTCAGCTCTAAGAATGAAGAATTCTGCTAATTGCTTGGGTTTTCATATTGTACTAATGTGGTGAATAGTTTTTCAAAAAAGATTAATTTGCCAAGCACAACATTTCTGGAAATGGCCTTTCTCTAATGATTTTCCTGATGCAGAAGAAGTTCCTACAGGAAACCTTGACCTTCGATGTAATTTCCAGTAGCTAAAGACAGAACAAATCAATAGCTTTTAGTTTGCTAAATGTCTAGGTCTACCCTGTTAGATCTATGAAGGCCCTGAGATACATTGAAATTTTGTGATTGTAGTTTAAACTGCTTATAATTAATGATGGTGTTAATTATTTGGGATTAATTATTCTGTTAAACTTATCAGTTATTAAAATAGTAATCAAAGATCAAGTAAAAGGTTTTTAGAAAAATTACTAGATTTATATTGAAAATGACCAGATATTTAAATTACGCTTATGTTTAAGAGATACAAATATTTATGATATGCCAAAGATCCCTTTTTAACATTAAACAACTCAGTTAACAAACAAAATTAGGCTCTTCTGGGATACTAATTTCCCTAATTCTTAGAAAACATAAGTGACTGGAATACCATATCGGGGTTCAGTGAAGAAAACAGAATTCACTCTAGATATTTGAGTAGAGAGGACTTAACACAGGAATTTGGGTGTTTACACACTTGTGAAAGAGCTGGAGGAGCAGAAATCAGGAGGCCAGCTGCTGCTATTCCTGCCGTCACATGTGTCGCTGTCACGGCTGACAACTCACAAAGTTGGTAACTGGACACTGGCACACTTATATCTGTTGGGACTCGCTTCCCAAACACAACAGCAGCTGGAAAATGGCCTCCACATTCATACCCAACTGTGTCATCCTTGAGGAAACTAAGCTGCATCTAAAACCCCAGCTGTAAGACAGTCTGAAAAATGTAGTTTTTTGCCTTCTAGCCCCTATGGCACAGGAGGGAATTCAGAAGAGGTGGGAGTGGGTGCTAAGTGCCCAAAGACAAGATCCATGAAGCAAAAATTCCACAAATCTATATAGGTCGATTTATCATGACTTGGTAATGTTTCCTAAATACCATGATATGTAGGTCAGATATGGATGCCTTTTGTCAAACAGAGCCCCTGTGAGACACATGGTATTAGACAACTGTAGATGGTTTTCCAGTTGACCTTTTGAAAATGTTTATGACCTAAGTTAGGTGTCTACTTAAGTCTCTTTTCATTGCATAGAAACTATTTTCTCTTGACATTTGTCAGCAAATATGTCGTAGAAAATTGTATATTTTATAGTCACAATTTTATACAATTTTATAGTCACATAGCTTTATGTACTGTATTTCAGCTACTACTTCCCCCCCGCCCCAGGCAATATGCTCCAAAGCATGCTTCTCTGAGGAAATCTGATACCATTATTTATTTTTCCATTGAGTAGAATTAATTCCACAACACGGCTGAAGACTGCTTTGTAAAGAACGTTAGCAACAGGTTAAAGGGATCTGAGGTCCAAAATTAACTCACTGAATTAACTTCCCTTTCTTTGTATTCTTGCTAACAGTTTAACTGTGTAGTTTGCATTTTGATCTAGGACAGAGGCATTGTATTGATATCTTCTAGTTTGAAATTTTTTTTAAATTTGATTTTGTGCTAGATAATGGTGTCAAGAAGCAATAGTTAGGATTAAGTTTGATCGTGAGTTATAAAAACTAAGATAATAATAGCATAAACCCAATAAAATTTTATTTCTCTCTCTTGTGTGCAATGTCTGAAATAAGTGGTCTAGAGCTAGTGTGACCAGGTTCCACTCAGGTCACCGTGCTGCCATACCAGAGCGTGGCCTTCATCCCGTGGTCCAGGTGGGTATCATCAGCATTCCAGGAAGAATGGATAAAGGAGACAGAGCAAAGGGCCCATGCCCACTGTCTCTTAAGGAAGGTTTTGAGGAGCTGTTGGGTTACACTGCACCTATATCCCACTGGCTAGCACTTAGTCATATGACTTTACTCAGTTGCAAGTGAGGCAGAGAAATGTAGTCTTTATGCTGGGCACCATGTGTCCTGTTAAAAGTCAAGTCTATGCCATACCCAACTTTCATACAAACATTTACTCTTGAAGGTTATCTGAATACTCTCCCCCAAAATCACTTTTTTCAGAAAAGGAAATTAAGTTTTACTGTTTGGCTGACCTGACACATTATTGTTTTCTATTAAAATAATTTGTTATTATTATTTTAATAGAAAAACATACTCAATATTTCCACCTAGGTTAGCGAGAACACATTGTCTCCTGCTGCACCCCTAAGCAGCAAGAAGGGGAGTTGTTTCACTTTGTCCCCCTCGAAGTTTCCCCTGATTTGAATTCTTCAGGAGGATGGATTTTGGTGTAAAAATGGGCAGGATAAGGGACTGTGGGGTTGTGGATCTCAGGTCAGCAGAAGAACAGTAAGCGAAACCTGGTGGCATGAGGAAGGGCTGGAGGGGGCAAGAAAATTCAACACACAGGTTTTCCCTCCTCTATCATTTCCTGTTTTACCACTATGGAGTTTGCTTTCTGCTTTAAGATGATCCCTGGGACACTGAAAAGCAGAGAAATAAAACTGAAGGCAGAACCTGAAGCCTGGGGACCTCTGGGCAGCAGCCAGATCTACAAAAAGGAAGTAATCACTAGGAGCCAGGCATTTTGAAAACATCATCTCAGTTTACTCCCTCAACAATCCTATAATCAATAATTGACAATGAGGTAAAATTGACACTCAGGAAGTTAAAGTAACTCCCCAGAGTCACACAGCCATTGAGAAGTAAAGTCAGAATCCAAACCCAATTCTTTCTACTCAGCTAAACTAATGTCTCATTGAAGTAACTGGAGATTATCCAAACACCTCAAGCTCAAGCCAACTTTCTTCCAAGGTAATTCGGTCAATGAAGGTACAACTTCTGTTCCATAATTAGCAGTTAAAGGTGAGGAATAGTAGATGTCAAGAAAAGGAGAGAATGAAAAAAAAAAAGGAGAGAATGAAAAAGAGGCACAGTAGTTTCTGAAATGATTTTATTCTACCTCTACAGTTCAACTGAGCATCATCTTCTTTTATTGTTCTCCTTGAAATCATGATTATTCACTTAACTGCAGTTCCTAGCTCTCCTATCATTCTTTAACCATAAACTTTCAAGGACTTTGTCCTAAATGCAATGCAACAGCCATAGTAGATAAACTTGCTCTTTTATCTGCAGCATTTGAAAGAGTTGTCTTATAAGTTAAATGAAATCAGTTTGCTAAAAAATGTTTAATTCTTTTTTCTTTGAGTGTCTCTACATAGGGCAGGCAATGTTGGTTGACTATTCTGCAGCCCCCTTTTTCCTTGCTCAATTATACACTGACTTTGTTCAAGTATTCACCATTCATGAGTCTCAGGGAAGGTAGCCCCTGCCTTCAGTGAAATATGATTGGTTTAAGAAAGGAATAGTAGGAACTTCCCTGGTGATCCAGCAGTTAAGACTCCGCTCTCCCAATGCAGGGGGCCCGGGTTCCATCCCTGGTCAGGGAACTAGATCCCACATGCCGCAACTAAAAGATCCCGCATGCCAGAACTAAAGATCTTGCACGCCACAGAAAAGATCATGTGTGCTGCAACTAAGACCTGGCACAGCCAAATAAATAAATAAATAAATATTTTTAAAAATAATAAATTTATAAAAAAAGAGAAAGGAATAGTAGTTTCATTTTTCTCACCAGGAATTGATTTAGGAATGGATGTGTGATGTAATTCTGGCAATATGAAATGAGGGATGTCTGATGGAAGCTTCTGGGAAATTTTTCTTTGTTTTAAAGAAAAAGAATGCAAGAAAGGAATGTTTACTTTTCTGGCCTTTGGACATGGCTCTGTGAAGATGAGATGTTTGGAGTTGCTGCAACCATTTTGTCAGCATGAAGAAATCAACCTGGAGACAAAACCTAATATGGTGAGGATGACAGCAGATTAAAGGAATCTGAGTTCTCTCTTTTTTAAAAAAATATTCATTTATTTATTTTGGCTGCGCCCGGTCCTAGTTGAAGCATGTGGGATCTTTAGTTTTAGTTTAGGCATGCGGGGTCTAGTCCCCTGACCGGGGATCAAACCCAGGCCCCCCTCATTGGGAGAGCAGAGTCTTACCCACAGGACCACCAGGGAAGTCCCAGTATCTGAGTTCTTGATGACCTCAATGAACTGCTGAAATAACCAAACCTGAGCCTAAACCTGATGTTCCTGTTCCTTAGGCAAAAATCATTTATTGCCTAAGCCATTTTGAGTTGGACTTTCTTCTTAACTGCAAATGAAGCATCTTAAGTGATAAACTAAAACAGGAGAAACACAACATGAGATGAAGAATTGGGTCATTTTAGAAATGAGCCACCAAAAGTTGGAGTATGTTCGTATGCTATTTAATATGTTCACACCTAATTCTTTTAAAAAAAGCTCTTTTGACAGTACCACTAAAATAGATTACTTATGTCTTTTAAATTTAGGACTGCAAAAACTCCAGTTAGAGCAAGGAGTAAAAGAAACAAGTTCCTGAGGAAAATAAATTTTGTCAATTTTCAAAATATTAGAATTTTCATGCACTCTTATTACAGGAGTGTCAATTCTGGCTTAACCTCTTCTGGCTAAAAATAAGGGTATTTTCTTAATAATTCTCTGCTTCTCACTCTAACCACTTCTTGTTTTATGAGAGCGATCTATTCCAGAAGACCTGTGTAGGTCTAGAGCGCCTTAACTCAGCACACAGTTGATGACTTTTCATTTCCCAGGTGAAGCAAAGAGCACTGTAAACTGTGAAACTGTCACAGTGAAGTCAGTTTCACGGAGAGCTGTGAGTGCTTCCTCAGGAAGGTACATCTCACTGGTCCTCAGCTCCAGGAACAAGTGCTCAATACATGTATGTTGAAAGATATCCTAATTGAAAATGGATACCCCTAACTTCCTTTCCAAAACAAGAAAACACCCAAAACACTGTTACTGGGAAGAACATACTGCAATGGTTCTAAGAAAATCTGCAACAATTTGGACTTGATTTTTATTCCTTGCCAGATGTGTGTTAGCAGCTTACAAGCAAAATTCAGGCTTCTGAGAGATTTAACTTCTTCTTGAAGTGGGATTTATGAGGAGGTCTGATCAGCCAGATGTAAGAATGTCTGTCACTGTCTCAACCTGCTTCTCTGGGCTAATACGTACCTCCTGAGTTACCTTCCCATCCACAGATGCAGCACTCCAGGTGGGAATGAGACAAAATGTTCAGGAACTAGTCCTAAATCTATTGAAATCGCTGATTTTCAGATTTTACTAAACCATGACTAAGCCCAGGTATGGTTTACTAGTAGTCCAGGCTTTAGCAAGATGAACTGGGCTAGACTGTGAACAAGATAAATGCCTTTTTTCCTCTTGACTATGGCTCAGATCACTGCTGGTCACAGTGTTTACAACAGAAGCACAGCTTCAAGAATCATCTAGGAAAAAAGGGGTTTATTGATTCAACCAAAGGTTTGTGACATGCAGCATACTCTAGCCCTTCTTGGAGATTTCACAATGTACGCTGCATATTAGGGGCTCTGAGAAGTCTTGTAATCCAGATTCTTTCAAGATTTGTATAACTCAGCCCTTTTCAGACTTAAAGTATGGGATATTTCTTTTCACATAACACTTATAAATACTCCCAAAGAACTTGTGTTCTGAAGAACAGACTTTCAGGAACACTTGTCTGGGCCATATTTATTTTCCTCATTTCTACCTGGCCTTCTGAGGGATGAATCAGTATGTGTATGTGTGGGTGTACAAAATGCATGGCTGGGGGGAAGGTCGGGCTTTTAATTGAACCAACCTATCTGAGAAGAGAAATTCAGTATATACTGTCAGGCACTGTTTTAAGTGCTTTATAATTATGAAAACATTCAATCCTTAAAACAATCCCATGAGGTAACTACTCCTATCATTCACATATAACAAAGAAAACTGAGGATCAGGGAGAGTGAGAAACTTCCCCCAACTAACCCTAACCTTAACCCTAACCCTTACCCTTACCCTCCCAGTAAGGAGAACAGTCACAATTTGAGTTCAGGCTGGCTGGTCCTAGAATCAATCCTCTTAACCATTATGTCAGACTATCCTCTTAACTTGCCAAGAGACAAGCCAAAGAGAGCCCCACGTTTCCCCAGCACGGAGACCTGAGTCTTGCATTCTTGGCTCCCAGGGAACCCAGAGAGAAGCCAACCCACCTGGGCTTACATGGCCCCTCTGCACTTTCTAGCTATGCAGCTTTGGAATGTGACCTAACCTTTCTCTGCTTCAGGTTATTTTCATGCGTAAAATGTATTAAAAAAAAAAAAAAGAAAGAAAGAAAAAGAAGTACATACTTCATGAGGAGGCTGTAAGAAGTGCTCAACATATGTCCACTCTTGTTCAGTCAAAGCCAGTCACACAAGCCTCTGCTTACTGACCCTGGTCTGTCCTCTACTCTGTTAGAGGAAGACTGTGTCATCTTCTACACTGTGGTCTCTCAGATATTTAAAGACAGATAACACAACACCCTTCTTCCAGGCTGGATATTGCTGGGTTCTTTGTGTCTCCCTATGACTTTCAAAATGCTTTCCCTTAACATATTTTAAACAACTTCTATGCCAGTGTGTGGCATTTTGGTCTCTCTTTCCGAATAGATCATAAAAAGAGAGTTTTCCTTTTAGTTACAGTTCTTAAAGGGTTGAAGTTTATTTCATAAGAGATGAAACTGTCATTTCCACTATAAATAAAACATTAAATCTAAAGCCGAGTTTTGAAGAGTTTGTTTCCTTTTTAATCTATTTTCACTTCCACAAGGAATACTTTAAAATGCAAAAGTTACTGAATCTGAAGATAGGCCAGTTACAGGGTCATGTTAGGCATTAGTTGAATGAATGATTGCATGTTTTTCTTCTCTGTTACTTTAATAAGAACTGAGTCTTTTATGATACAAGAAGATACTCTAAAGAGGACTTGACCAGATGCCCTCTAAATTCCCTCCTAATCCTCAGATTCTGTGATTCAAGGCTTCTGCAATTTTGTTCAAAGTACACACATACTGAAGTCCTCCTCATTCCAATGCAGTGCCTTCATTATATATTTAGAAGAAATTTCATTTGTAACTATAGTATATAAATTACATATATATATACATATATGTTCCAATATATATTAAAAATATATATACATATTATTTATATATTTAAACATATATATATGTGTGTGTATATATATATTTCTCCCCCACCATTTCCTTCTTTCTTCTAAGGAATTGCTTCTTCATAGGGTGATAAAATTGGTTTTAAAGTGGTTTATCTACTCATGCTGCTTATTTTCCCATTTGACATGTTAATCCCCTCTTTATCTTATCAGATAACCCTTTGGTTTTTTTCCATCTGGTATAAAATGTTTTTCATTTGATAGAAATCCAGGGCAGCAACATCCCATATTCCAGAAGATCGTTAAGAATTCTTGAGAAGGCAGCAAGGCCTTTAGATCTCTTAACACAAATGCATGCAGAGTCCCAGCTCAGTGCCTTTGTTCCTTTGATGACATGGGTACAGTCTGGGACACATAGAAAAGAAAAAAAGCTTTGTGTATAGACCTGTGATGAAAAGTGATATTCAACTGCATAAGGACCTCCCTCAGAAGTGTTCATAGAAAGTAAAGAAGTGAGGTTTTTGTAAACAAAGGGACAAAGCAGGACATGGGGATCAAGCATAGTCTATCTTTTCATGGTCACAGACCCACTCAATTTACTGAAATCTAGCAATACCTAGATTTGTATGTCTCTCCATTTTTACATGTTTTAGTCACTAGCTAGTCCCATCTTTCTTATAGGAAGTGTTTCTTGGTAAAGAATTTAGGACTAATTAGGGAAGAAATACAGCAATTACAAAGTATTAAACCCTTAGTAATTAAAGTTGAATTCATGTCATGTCAATCATACCACATACACCAAGATACACAAATAAGTCAGATATACACAGATACCAAGGCAAGCAATGTTATTTTTGCCTCATTTTGTGTTTAATATTATTGAAGGCTCTACTAATGTCTTAAAAACACAGAAACTTCTTGAATATACATTAATTCTCTGAGGAATAAATATACTCCAAATGCTTATCATCAGAATTCTGATAAAAGGGATATAATTTCTCTCTTTAGTATTTTAAAAATTGGTATCTAAATAATTTCATTTTGAACTAGGTTAGTAACCTAAGTCTTCTTCATTGAGCTTTTGAAATTGAAAAAAATTTTAAGTTCCAAATACAATAAAGACTTTGGGAATTCCCTGGTGGTCCAGTAGTTGTTAAGACTTGGTGGTAGGGGGGGTTAAAAAAAAAAAAAAAAAAAAAAAGACTTGGTGCTTTCACTGCCGTAGGCTCAGGTTCGATCCCTGGTTGGGGAGCTGAGATCCCACAAGCTGTGTGGCCAAAAAAACAAAACAAAACAAATAAACACTTAAGTACACATTCAAATTGAAAGTGGCAATTTATTTCCTATTACACTTTTCTGGCCAAAAGGAGCTGAAGGATTTTTTTCCTTCTTACTTTCTTACAACAGATATTGTCAGATTTTTTTTAAAAAAGCAAAATATAACAGAATTATAGTTAAGAAGACTAATTCTATCTGAATGGTATTAATCACAGCCCAGTTAAAATAACACTTAATACAGACTCACTTCAATAGATGATGTTGTCAACTTTAAAACATTAGTATTTCTCATATCATTTCTGGATGGCCTAGACACATTTTTCCTCAACATAACTTCATTTTTTTTCTAGCTTTTCCTTGACTTAAAATAATAGCCTAAGGAAGGTCACATGAGTTTAGTGGTTCTATTTTTAAAATGTTGGGCAAAGTAGGGCTGGTTGATAATGTACTTCATTAAAATAAGCTGTGTTTTCAGGGCCCTGACTGGTCCAGTAGTCTGAGAGGCCTAGGTTTCTTTTGTAGCCAAACAGTAGAGTCCATTCTTCCACCAGCCCACTGCAGTGGCTGAAGAAGTCCAGGAAATAGATTACACTGAATGCTACTGTCAGAAGAGATTTACATTTAATGGTGTTATTATAGGTGAAATATTTCCTTGAGTAAAAATCCTACTTATTCAGTATTTTGAGGGAACACTGAATTTCATAACCATAGTTGACTTTCTCTGTAGAAAAGATTTTTAAATTTGCTATGATCACTTCCTTTCAATTTCTTTTCCTTATAGTCATGCATGTTCTGTGATCTAAATTTCTTAAGTTCACTGAAAATCAGAGAAAAAATTCAAGAGGATAAAAACAAGCACAAAGTAAACAAACAAGTAATTTTGTCATTACATTTTTGCCTGGATAACCCCACAAATATTTCTTGTTGTTTCCATTCTGTTTCAACACTGCAGAACAATACACTCATGGCTCAGTGGTGAAGCAACGTGCATGTGAGTGACAAAACATGGAAACCAGAAAAGGAATATAAATGTAAATCAAACTTTTAAAATCCTAGTAATACAGCAGCTTCCTTCCTTATTTATTCTGTTAATGTCCATCCCACATGAACTCACATTTTGATTCCAGTAGGACATACACCGTCAGCCCTGATCAACAAGACCACTGTTTGTAGAGGGTAAAATCGAGCCTGTTGCCAGTATCTACTCGTGGCAAACTTGCAAATGTCCTCTGGAAAACTAATAAAATTATATTTTGATTATTTGTTTTCTGGATCCTGGGGACCATGGAAATAGAAAAGGATAGAAACAGGACATGGTTTTTTGAAGTTTCTTGGGCTGGGAAGTAGAAAAATAGGTGTTTTCCTTTGGGGCTTTTTGTGACTGAGAATAATGAGGTTCATCTTTCTGAGAGCACTTCTTCATGTTCCTCAGTCTTTCAGGGAGTGGTAGGCTTTGGCAGTCCGGCTGTTGACAAAATCTGTCTTCTTAAACTGAGCCTTTGGAATAAGCAAACAGAAATGTGAAAGGTTAACAACAATTTTCACACAAGAAAATGCAGTTTTTAGTGACTTCTCACCAGGGTCAAGTCAAGCAGGACATTATTATCTGGCTCTTCTTAGCATTCTTACCTTCTTGTAGGCATTATGGAGCTCCGTGTGGGTCCACAGAGAATATAGGAGAACAGAAGCAGCTTTACTTGCTTTGTTGGAAGCATAGCTGAAAAGAAGAAAAGGACATTTTTCGGAGATCAGTGAGAAAGTATGAGGCTTCTGGATGCTGCCTTTGGACGTTCTGTAAATCTTCTTTAACTGCTGTCACTCAGGAGCCATCCATCAAGTCAGGCCACTCACCATGACAAGAGATTAGATGGTGAGCTTTAGGAGGCCAGGGGCCACGTTGGTGCTTTTGTGTTTTTAAAAATCTTTTTAAACCACTAGCAAAGTGCTAACAAATAGTTTATAAAGCAAATTCCTGATATTTATAAGGCATATATTCTTAGAGTTTTATAATTCCTTGAATTTATTTATAGAATAAAATTTATATTTGTACATTTATATTATATATTTTTAGAAAATACTTGTATATTTATAATGCATATTTATAGAGTACAAATGCATGAAAGTATGATTGAAAAATATGTATAACTCTTAGACTTAGTGACTCCATGAATGCAGGGGTTATGTACCTTTTTCAAATTAATAAATTCTTACTGGAGCAACTGTTATTTTAATACAGTTTCAAAATTTATGTCTTTGTATATAGCAAATGGAAAGTGTGTTACTGTTATAAATCCAAGTCTGCACTGAATTTGACATTGTACTTACTTTTTTTTTTGGCCACGCTGCGCAGCATGTGGGATCTTAGTTCCCCGAACAGGGATCGAACATGTGCCCCCTGCATTGGAAGCTTGGAGTCTTAACCACTGGACTACCAGGGAAGTCCCCTTACTTTTAAAAAAAAATTTATTATTATTATATGTACTTAGTTTTTGATGTTCTGCTTTTAAATTTGTCTCAAACTTCTTGTTTCTGGCTAAGGATCCGTGCTTTCTTAGGTCTCTCTCTCTTCCATCACTTGAATTAGCACATGGCTGCAATTTTTCTTTTAACAAAGAAACAAAGATTTTATTTTTCCTATCGTAGGAGTTTGTAAGCATGCAACCAAGAACAGAGAATGCAAAGCTGTATGAAGAAGCCCATGCTGGGTTCATTTAATAGCTAAAAGACCTCTTTCATACCAGCAGTGTAGGGAGGGTAAGTTAAATTAGCACCTTACAGATTTTTTTTTAGTACCTCAGGGACTTTTCAGAGTCTCTTGCTAATAACTGAAGTACTAATAAATCCATGAAAGCTGTGGATCTCTAATATTTAAAATTGGAAGTTCTTAAATTGCAAGGGTGTTATAGTCATGAAGTTTGTTCATAAGTTGGTTGCTTGGCACTTGGAACTCATTTATTTAAAGATGAAATGTAAATGGTGATTGGTTATCAGGCTAGCCCATAAATTATGGGTTAGCTATACAACACTCTAACAAGGAAGAGACAGTAGACCCAACTGGTAGGAGTTTCTTGTTGAATTTTTTTTTTTCTTTTTGGAGACAGGGCATGTGAGGAGTGGCTCACAAATGGGACACTCAGTGCAACGAAAAATAACAGAATAGCACACCCCGTAATTTGCTAAGCTACAAGAAATTTCCAAAAGTGATGGTGTATTCCCATGTGCTTCTTACGTCTGAATACTCAAATAATTAAAGTCATACTATCTTACAGAGATTTGGTTAGAAATTTGGATGACTACTTGGAATAGTCGTTTCTGCTTTGCAGCAATAGTTCATACTTTCCACAAAGGCTGAGCAACTGCTACTTGGGAGCAGGTAAATATTCCCTGCTTTTGGGAAATGGACATTCTAACTAGGGCTCCTTTTAATCATGTGACTCTGAATGTAGTCCTCCTTCCATGTGAGCTTTGCCAGAGGGGAACTGAAGAGCACAAGGGGCCTAAGTTGGGCGGGGCTGTGGGGGGAAGGGTTGTGCTCATTCGGGATACCACAGATCCCTATGCTAGCCTCTGTGCAGCCAAGCACACATTTGTCTACTACAGGTCAAGTCCGTTTGCTTTGCAACTCATTAGAACTGGCCTATAATAACATTTGTTTTCTTTTTTGGTTACTTACAAAACTAACTTTATTTAACAAGTCAAACAATTCAGAGTCATATAAAGAGAAAAAAATAATAATCTTCATACCCCCTTGGGATCCCATCACTCTGAGTTAATTAACAGTAATAATTTGGTTACACAATGTTTTTCATTCTCCACTTTTTTTTTTTTTTAATGGGGAATATTTGACGACACAGACACAAGGATGTGGGATGACTTACATGCATTAAACCTTCTACTTCAAAAGAGAATAAGAGATGGAAGAGATGTGATAAAGAAAACTGAGAAAGCAAGAATTTCTTGTTATGCTGCCTCCTACTTCCCCTCCTCATGCTATTACGGGTGATACCGGCTTCACATATTTAAGTGAGGAAAAGGGCATTCCTTGTCCATAGGACTCCAATTTGCCTACTTTCTTCTCTTTTTAAATCACAGCTGTGGCTCTGGGAAACAATTCATTAGGTCAATAAAATGCTGGAATGCACGACCCAGATAAGCTATGGAGTTTTACTATTTCTGGATATTTTAGAAGAGAATGAGCAACTACTTGGCTTAGAGGATTCAGCTTTCACTTGCCTGATCACCAAGGACTGGACCAGATGATCTGGTCCGGCTGTACAATCTTGTTTTTTGGCCATGTTGCCCATGGTACTCAATTCCTGGACATTCACAACTGCATTATTTACATATGGGAGTGGTGGTGGGGAAAGGGGAGACACTGACAGGCAGATGCTAAAGGACTTACGTGTCACCTGCGCTTATGGTCATAATTTTCTGCAGGCCCCCAGTGTTTAGAAGATCCCGTGCATTCTGGTAACTATTTTGGATTATATTGTTCAATGTGTAACAGGCAGAGGCTGTAGTTTCAATGAGAAGATCCGTACTTGGGACTGTGTTGGGAATTATGGAAACCAAATCAGGTAGAGTTTCTCTGGCTACAAATGAAAGAAAAAAAGAACACTTGATTAAAAAGATTGTTTCTTAACCTCAAGATCCCAGTAACATTTAAGAAGAAACATTTGGTTAACAAACATATGGAAGGATGTAACCACTTTAATACTCAAATTACCACACACACAAAAAAAAAAGATTTTTAGAAAGATGATACTTTGTGCTCAGTGCACTGGAGATCTTTCCAGAAAGTAATTTGACAGAAATGTCAAAAAAATTTTTAAATTTTCACATTTTTTGATTCAGTATTTCCACTTTTGAGAATTCATCCTGAAGACATCACTTTAAAAATGGAAAAAGCAGAGATCTTTATTATCGTATTATATATATCATGAAAAATTTTACACAGCCTAAACATCCCAATAATATGAATATGATTAACTAAAGCACATCTGCAAAGAATATTATGCATCCCAAAACATATCTATGAAGCATGTATAATAACAAAAAAATATTTGTTAACATTCTATGTGAAAATAACCGGTATACTTAAAGGACA
Organism: Balaenoptera borealis; assembly: GCF_965194805.1. Taxonomy (NCBI): domain Eukaryota; kingdom Metazoa; phylum Chordata; class Mammalia; order Artiodactyla; family Balaenopteridae; genus Balaenoptera; species Balaenoptera borealis. The sequence goes on from NC_138870.1 coordinate 28,238,434, forward strand.
AACACATATACAAGAAACCTGAGAAGAAATACACTAAAACAGTAACAGCCCTTGTTTTTCTACAATAGTATTAATGGTGACTTAAAAATATTAAAAAAAAATTATCTGTACTGCCCAAAGTTTCTTTAATACGTAAATAACCATTATTAAAAAAAGATAAAGAAACTATTTAAAATTTATTTTTTCAGTACATATATAAAATCTTGGTTATAGGGTTTTTGTTTAGCTTTTTCTGTAGTAACAAGAGAGGTATTAATATTTGATGATGTCATTATACCTTGTCCTATGGTATATATTTCGGGCAATATGAATTTATACTTGGTATTTTGCAAAAATTCTTTCCATGTATGTTTTTTTTTCCTGTAACTACTTTGGACTCTCCTTGAAAGATAGAGAGCATGCTTCTATTGCTTTGTACAAATACTTCTGCCTAATGTTATTTTCTTCATCTGAGTTTATGTGACACCTTGAACTGCACTTCTCTCTCTCTGATACCAGACTGTAATTAGTTATGTGCCTGTCTGAATTCCAAATGGAGCCATGAGTTGCTTGAGGACAATGATTGTATTCATTTCTGGATTTCCAGCATCGATCACTATGCCTAAAATAGAGAGGTACTCAATAAAAGGAACGGAACCATATGTCTTCCTTTGATAACACCTGGACCTGATTGACAGGAAAGACATACCTTCTGATCAAAGGCCTGAACACTTCCTTTTTCACTGTTGTCTAAGCATCTTGGCATAGTGTTAGGAGCTCAGAGCTCAGTCTCTGAAGCTACAATTTTTTAGTTTTAGTCTTGTCTCTGCCACTTCATGGCTGTGTGGTCTAGGTAAGTTACTTAACCTCTTTATGCTGCATTTTCCCAATTTGTAAAATGGAATAATAATAGTATTTACTTCACAGGACTGTTTTGAGGGATTAAATGAGTTACCATGTGTTAACTGTATCACAGTTCCCTGCACACAGTAAGCTCTCCACAGATGTGGGTAACTACCAGAAGGCTTCCTCCTTTAGTAAGTTAAACCACAGAATGAAAGTCCTTGAGAACCTGAATTTTCCTTTTGCTGAATTTAGGTCGACAGCATGAAAACAAGTGTGAGACAATCACAACAGAAAATGTACAACTGATCTCTCTGCAGGATGCATCAATGGCTGGCTGAGACCAGGCTGCCCACACTGAGACTGATCCCTGCTGAGAGAGTTCCACCTCTCCTCCCTCAGTATGACCAACAAGAAGGTCCAATTCTACAGATCAATTTTCAGGTTGAAACTTTGGCTTATGTCTGAGGAGGAGTGAGAATTAAGAGAAGTTAGAGTCTTTAACATTTTATATCATGTTTGTTTTTCTTAGAAAAGCAGTATAACTGTTTACATTGACAAAGTTAAACACTACAGTACAGTAAAGGAGGGGTCATTCCGTCTCTCTACTCACACACACACACACACACACACACACACACACACACCCTGTGGGCCTGAGTAAATACATTCACTTTGAGACAAAGTTAGATCTTTAATAGTGAAATATAAAATCAAAGGCCCTATCATGATATTGGAGGGTTACAGCTCAATGTCATATTATTGAAGGAGATTTTAGTTAATGCTGGTGCTTGCACATACATTATGTTATCTGATCCCTGGAAAAACACTGTTCTGTAGTGATTACTAATTTCATTCGATTTAGGGCAGCTAAATGACTATCCAAGGTGACACGTGGCAAAGTAACATTATAGGATGCAGACCAATGTCTTCTGCATGAGACCTGTTATTCTGTCACCATGCTAAGTTGCCTATCTTCAAGTTTTTAAGAAAATATGTTTCAAGTTTATTTCTGTAAATCTAAGTGAAATGTGATGACTTCATTCCAGGTCAGCCCATGGAAAGTTTTACTTGGCCTAGAAATCTCTCATGAAAAACACAAAGCTTGTATTTCAAACTGATTTTCATTTATTCCTGGCTATTAATACCCTGAATCAACACAAGTACTTCTACTCAAATTACATATTTGACATAACGCCAATTTGGAATTCAAAAATTGCATTTATCTTGCTGAAGCCTCTCCTCACGATTGTCCTTAAAACGAGGGGAGGTTGATCAGTGAAATCACCTTATATAAATTGTGGGGTTACAGCTGTATTGTTCCAACAGCTGGAGGACTGTGGAACTTGAGACAACAGCATTTCTGCCCTGAAGGCACAGGCACAGTGTGCAGAGCGCAGTTCTTTTTTTTTTTTTTTTTTAAATATTTATTTATTTATTTGGTTGCGCTGGGTCTTAGTTAGTTGCAGCATGTGGGATCCAGTTCCCTGACCAGGAACCGAACCCGGGCCCCCTGCACTGGGAGCATGGAGCCTTAGCCACTGGACAACCAGGGAAGTCCCCCAGAGCGCAGTTCTTCTCATCAGCTATGCTCTAAAGATGGACTTAATATTTCATTTGAGAAGAAAAAAGTCAAAGGATAATACACATGATTGAAGTGCAGCACAAAAGTCCATGAAAGACAATGAGAAGAACACTTTCATAATTTTGAGACAGTGCCTTTGGCAAGGTTTCTTTCAGATTCACTGAAAAATTTCCAGGCTCTCTACGTTCATAATGGGCACAAAAGCATTGTATGAAACCTCCTGTTCAATGTTGTGCTATTGGCTGTCTTTGAAAATGACATTGTTAAAACATAACCACAGACTTCTGGCACTGTGTGAGTGTGTGTGTGTAGATTTCAAAATAATCTAATCCATTAAAAAAACAAAAAAAAAAATTAGTGGAATTTTTGGAAAACTGAGTTTTAAATTGTCAGAAATGACTAATTTATGGAGCATTAGAAAGCATGATTAATTTTAGCATTATCTTCCTATTATCTAATTTTATAGTTTATGACTTAATTCACAAACATTTACATTTTCAGGTATAAAGAAAATGAATGAAAAATGTTATTTGCAAGTGTAACATAGTTATCATCTTTGTCAATAATACGGACTTACAAAAAAAGGAGCAAATGTGTTTCATCATATTTATTCTAAAACCTATGCCAAATCTGTTATATTCATGATTCCTTCTTTTTGTGATTATCTGTCCAACCACTTTTTTCTAGTACAACAATGGCCAAGCTTCTGAGGTGAACAACCACTGTGTGTGTGTGTTTGTTTAATGTTTCAGAAGAGTGGTGCTTAAGCAGGCCACACAGAGAACATTCTGAAAGACATGGGTTAAAAAGACTTCACTGGATGTCATAGCTGAGGGCTGAGAAATATCAAATATATTACCTATCTCATTAATTATTAGTATGGTCTAAAATTTCTCTTTGGTAGTAATTAGAATAAAAGCAAAGCTGGAGGGCTTCCCTGGAGGCGCAGTGGTTGAGAATCTGCCTGCCAATGCAGGGGACACGGGTTCGAGCCCTGGTCTGGGAAGATCCCACATTCCTCAGAGCAACTAGGCCCGTGAGCCACAACTACTGAGCCTGTGCGTCTGGAGCCTGTGCTCCGCAACAAGAGAGGCCGCGATAGTGAGAGGCCAGTGCACCGCGATGAAGAGTGGCCCCCACTTGCCGCAACTAGAGAAAGCCCTCGCACAGAAACGAAGGCCCAACACAGCCAAAAATAAATATAAAAAAATAAATAAATTAATTACAAAAAAAAAAAAAAAGATGGGAGCCCTTTGGTGGGTTACCTAGTCCCATGTAAGTGTAAAAGAAAAAAACTTAAAAAACAAACAAACAAACAAAGCTGGATATTAAGAAAAATCCTATTTGAGACCAGTGCGAAAGCCTACACTTGATGTCTGGGTACACAAAAACCAGTTCTATTTATCACATTTTGCTCTTTATTCACACTTTCAGTTCATCATTGTAAAAAGAATGTGATAAGGACAATGTTTTATTGCATTTGTATTTTCAATATATACACTTTACATCTAGAGACTTACACTGACTTACCAATTTCATTCTGCAGAGAAAAATTCCGAGACAAATTCCTCAGCAGAGAGACGGCAGTCTTTTTCACACTTGGATCACCAACATGCAGCATCTTTCGTGTGTGCTGAAGGCCATTTTCTTTCTGGACAACTGTTTGAGCTACTGATGTTGGCATCTGTTTTGTGAGACATGTTCTATAAATACTATTGTATTTTACTTCATGGTTAAAATTTCTTAATTTCTGTAGATTACTAGAGATTGAGTGAGATGTTTTAAAAGCTAGAGATACTTTCTTTTAATTCTTATTAGGTTTTCAATTTAATTACTGGATAAAGACAGTTTATTCAGTAGTTTTAAATAAAATACTGGATTTGGTTAGCTATTGTGTTTTCTGCATCTGGTTATAAATAAAATGGGTCTGTCTTTCCCTTTCCTTTTTTATCATATTCTTTTTATTCACATTTTCAGTTCATCATTGTGAAAAGAAAAGGGCGTTTTAGAATCAAAGTTACACTAATGTCATAAAATTTAGTGGGTAAGTTTTTTTCCCTTTTTCTATTTTCTTGAACTATTTGTGTAATATAAGAATAATTTCAACTTTGTGGGTCTGGTAGAACTTAGCTATAAAGACAACTGAGCTGAGAAAAATTTTAAAGGGAGATGTCTGATTACTATTTCAATGTATTTACTTGTTGTTGGCTTATTCATCTTTTCTGTTTGTCTTGTTCAGATTTTGGCATTTTACATATTTTAATAAACGTATTCATTTCTAAAAAGCTAGTTTATTCTGAAAGAGATATTGGGCTTTTAAAGAAAGGAATGTATGGCTTGTCAGGTTACCTGTAACTCTATTCTCTGTATCAGAGGCTGCATGCGCAAGTTGCTGGTTCAGGTCTAGGTCCACCAGAGGCAAATCTTATTTGGAATTAGGCTGGTCACCTACTTTCACAGGGTCTGAGTACCAACTAGGCCCTTCCTAGCATCAGCAAACCTCCAACAATACTAAGACCTTAGCTTGTGTCTGCAACTTTATATATTTTTATTTGAACCTAACATGAGGCTACCATGCCAAAAATCCGTGTATTCTTGACCATTCTTCAGGGTGTCTATCTTCTCTGTTTATCTATCTAAACTCTGCTTGCTTCCCCTACCTCCTGCACAGTGCCCTCTTTACATTCTGCACTGTACCGTCTAAAAAAGGGGTTCTTAATATAGGATTCAGGATAGGTTTCAGGGAGGGAATAGGAGGTCCTTAAAATTATTTTTGTGTTTATAGTAATCTTTTTCAGGGAAAGAGTCCGTAACTTTTATTTGATACTCAAAGTGTCCATGACTCAAAGAAGTTTAATAACCACTATTTTGCAATGTTCGTTCCAAAGTTACACTTTGTCTTTCACTAATTTGCAGAACATTCCATTAGACTCTTTTCTTTCCTCTGGGAAGAATCCTTCACCTGCAGCCATTCTGTACAACTCCTTGGACATGGAGGTAGACTTAGCATCCCTCTCTCTTCCCAATGGCCCATCTAACTAATTACATCTTTCCTCATATGCAAAAGCTCTGCTCTTCTGAGTCAATGCCGTCCAGCTCTATCTCTCTCATAGCGTTTTCTTTGTCATCTCAAGGCCTAGTATATAAAAATGATCACAGAATTCTGATTCATTGAGGGAAATGGGAGAGGCTGATGTGGAATGATCTTTAGAATTTGCTCATTAAGGAAAATAAACAATCAGATTTACCAAATAGAGATTTCACATTCCAGCTTTAGGGAATTTGTGAGAATGACTGTCAGTCAATTATTTACAAACAGCACTTCTAGTTCATATTGCCCTCATTACTAATGAGGTTGAGCACCTTTTCAAATGTTTAATGGCCATTTATACATCATGTTTTGTGAAGTGCCTGTTCAAATCTCTTGTCCATTTTTCTATTGGGTTGTCTTTTTATTGTTAAATCGATGAGTTTTTTTTATTTCCTAGATACCAACCTTTGTTACTTATATATGTTACAAAAATCGTTTCCTCCTCTGTGCTTTGCCTTTTTACTGTCTTTTGATAGCTTAAGTTATTAATTTTAATGTAGTCAATTTATAAAATATTGACTTTATGTGCTTTTTATGTCTACTGTTAAGAAATCTTTCCCTATTCCAGGTCACGAAGATATTCTATGTTATCATTTAGAAGCTTTATTGTTTTACCTTCCACATTTAAATCTCATTGCTGTTGGGACTGATTTGTGTGTAAGGTGTGAGACAGAGAACACATTTTTTTTTTTTCATTGGACATCAAATTAAGTGCCTTTAAAGTGTTTTAGAAACTTGAAAACTGTTTATTTCAATGATTTTTAACTTGTACAATGAATGTTTAATTTTACATGTGTATACAACATAATGAGTTGATATACTGTAAAATAATTATCACAATAAGTTTAGATAACATCCATCATCACACATAGTCACAAATTTTTTTTCATTCTTGTGATGAGACCTTTTAAGATTCACTCTTTTAGCAACTTTCAAATATACAATACAATATTGTTAACTATAGTCACCATGCTGTACATTACACCCCCAGGAGTTATTTATACTGTACTTTATACTTTATACTTTACACTATCCTTAGAGAATTTGCTAAATGGGTAAATTTTATCAACCCATCCCCTTTCCTTATTTATTATTTTGGTTTTTTTTTGTATCATTTAATAAATAATGACCATTATACCTGAACTAATAAAGTTTACATTAAGGTATTCTTACCGGCAAGAAATTACTGCCATAATTTTATACTAAAATTATAGAATTTATCTTTTAGAAGCTATTCAGTCCAGTTCAGGTTCTTTGCCATCTAAGGCACATGGCCATCAATGCTCAGTGCTGTCTCAGTTATGAACACAGGTGAATGGACTGGGTATTTTCTGGAACTATGTTTAATGGTCTGCTTTTCATGTTTTTCTATTCAGTGATTCCTTTTAGAAATTACAAAGCCAAGCATTTTTTAATCACACCATCTAAACATAGCAAAATTAGGGAAAGTAATAATTAGAAAAAATATACATGTAAGTCAAAATTTTAATAAAAAGCATCTTGTAACTTAAAAGAACAAAGGGTCCTCATATCATTGTCCCATGCTGCTAATGATTTCTCCTATAAATCTCTAGTCAAGTTTAACTCTAATAGCCTTGAGCATGGATTAATACCAGTTTAGTGTAGGTCTCCTTTCAGGGGACTGGACTGGTCTAAGGTTAGGTATGATTTAAAATCCATTGCTTGGATTCCTTTTGGATTTGGAACTCTTAGATTTCTGTTTATTTCTTTTTCCCAGCTAGATTATTACCAAACACAGGGATTTTGTCTTATTCACCACTATATACTTAGCACTAGGCTAGTGCCTTTTATGTAGAAGGTGCTCAAATACTGTTTGTTTGATAAATGAATAAAGGAATTATGTAGTCTGAATAAACTACATATTCAGAATGGCATATTCTTGTATGTTGGTTGGCAAATATTCCTGTATTGACAGAAACATGGAAGCACCTCTGGATAGTTTGGATTCCATGAAAGATTTTGGAGTGGAAGAGGCTAAAATCCAAGCTTAAAGGGTTAGCTTATATTGAACCATCCTCAGAGCATAGTGAGCTTAAATACATACAGACACAGCAATTTAATTTCTGACCTTTTCTATTAAGTTGGCTGGTAGTCAGTTAATAAGAGGGCTTCTGTAGTTTGGGAAAATGAAAGAAATGGTTTTGGGGAACCAAGCATGGGGAAATGGGAAGATAAGACAGTAAATTATGTCTTTCTGTCTGTCAGGGCTCCCTGGTCACTCCCCATTTCCTTCTCTTTGTGCACAAGTACATTCTGAAGAATTTCAAAGAGATTAAAATTGGGTTGTATTCTTAACCATGGTGCTAAAATTAGAGAAATACTGGTTTTAGTATTTCACAATTTTATTCAAAACTGAGCAAAGAATGAACATGGTTCATTAAAGAATGAACATGGTTTCTCAAGTAAGGAATAAATAATATTTTTGTTATCAACAAGAGTGCTTTCCTCTATGATGATGGATAATTAGACTGGTCATAGAGTGAACTACTTGGGGAGAGTTTAATCATTTTATGATCAAGGCAAAGAATACAAGCTTAGTTCAAATAATTAAATATTTATAGAATCCTTTACTATGTTGCAAGCTGTAAAATACATGGGGAAAGGAACAAATTTTTACTCTTTTTTTAAAGTAATTTAAAAAAATTAATTTTATTGGAGTATAGTTGATTTAAAATGTTGTATTAATTTCTGTACAGCAAAGTGATTCAGTTATACATATATATACATTCTTTTTCATATTTTTTTCCATTATGGTTTATCACAGGACCTTGTAAGTTTTTACTCTTTTTAATATTTTAATTTTGCTGGTATAAAGTACATCTGGAAAGAGAAGTAACTATTTTATAGTTGACTTTCTGGGACACAAAAGCACAGATAGCCTTTCCAACTGCAGTGGACATGTGTTGTCTCTGCCTTCTAGCATTCATTCTTCCTTTTGGTGACAACACTCTGACTTTCCCTTAGGGAGCCACTCCATGTGGTACAAGTGGTAGTGACCCTCGCTCACTGAAACCCCTGCCCCTGAAATTCACATGTGAGCACATAACCCAGACTTGGCCAGTTAGAACATCACAGGCTCCTGGCCACAGGTACTGGTTTGGAAATGGGAAAGTGAGACTCATTCCCCAAGTTCTTAACAGAGCTATTGGGAAAATAGTAGTAGTTTCTTTTCCTGTGGAGACATTGAGCTGGATAAGAGGTAAGCCTGAAATCACTCGTGGCTATCTTTGCTGTAATATGAGGCTAGCCTTTGAGAATGAAACCAACAGAGGAAAACAGAGTCCAGAGATAGAGAATCACAAATATAATTGCTGGGCACCTATGTCCCACCATGACAGAAGGAAAACCCACCCTGGACTTTTCAGTTATATGAGTCAAGAAATTCCTCTCTTTTGCCTAAGCCAGTTCAGGTAGGATTCTGAGACTTGTAACAGAAAGAGTTCTGACTGATACTCATAAATACCAACGAGTCTTTCACTCGCAGTCTGACCTGGGTTTGCAGAAGCTGAGGCTGAAATTCCTGCAAAGCCGAACTCTCTCTGGCAATTCCTGAGAACTGTCTTGATTGAAGCGAGAAAACTTATGTTCTTACTTCACTGTCATTTCTGAGCTTAATGTAGGTGTGTCTACAATGCCATTATTTAAAAAAGTAAGCATGATACTCACTGGTCCACTTCCTGCCGTGAGATTCTGGAGAGCTCCCAAAGATGCTTCTTGAGTGTAGTTTCGGACACTCTTGGCGATCAAGGACAAATACATCCGTATCACGATGGAGTGCCACAGCCACTCCACGCCCTTGGGGTTGCTCTTTTCCTCTGGCATTGGCATGTCCTGGTATTGCTAACCACACACACGATGAAATCCAAAATTAATGCCTTCAAGTGATTTCTACAATTCCACACCCAAACCAAGAGACCAGAAAGTACTGTCTTGTCTAGGGAGACTAATAATTAGCATAATAAGAAGCCCTTAAAATAAAAATGAAAAAGCAAATATGTATGATTTACAATCATTTAACTTTTAGCCCATGATGACTATTTCTCCCTCACAATACCCCATACTCACAACTTTACATTTCACAGCGAGAGAGAATGCAGAGAATTAAGCATTGACTGTTCTAGAATAGTTTACAGGCTGCTGTTAAGCTAAAAGCTAAATTAGTCACATCCACTCTGAAGATAAGAAAAACAGGCCTCTTCCCTCAGAGTCTTGTGAAGTTGTCCAGGATAGCATCAGGATTCTAAATTTACCAGTTGTTCTCCAAGTTCACATACACCGTGATACTCTGAGGAGTAGGAGAGATCACATTCCTTCTATTTCATGAAATGCCAGTCTGGAGCAGTCCTTCCTATGTACGGGGTTTGCTTTTAGGATGTCCAAGTTTGTTTTTAGAATGTTTAAAGCTGAATGTCAGGGCTGCTTTTAATGTTAAAACAATGCTATGCCACTGGCCATGTGGCATTAAGCTTACTTCCTAACCTGCAGGGCATAGAGCAGTATGGTTTGATGGCTAATAGTGTAAATCTGGGGCCAGATTGCCTGGGATTGAATTCCATCTCCTCCACTAATTTGCTGAATTATTCTGAATTAACTTTTCTGTACCTCTGTTTCCTCATCAGTAAATGAGGGTATTAATAATACATACCTCATAGGGTAGATATAAGGATTAAAAAAACTTAAAATAGAGCCTGACATATACTAAGTACTCAGAAACACACACACACACTTATTCTTTCAAAGGCCTCCCAACATACCTCTTTTACTTTCCTGCTTCTACTGCCAAAACACCCAATACTTTTGTTGTTGTCAGCCTGGATATTCCGGCTTTGAATATAGATACTCTGGGAATATTTCTCTGGGAGCTCTGCCTCCAGCTGGTAGGAGAGGTTATGAAGAATGCACACACAGTTCTCTGTGGCCTGAGAAAATAGGACATGAATATTGATCATATACATATAGATATCCCTTTGCAAGTGTTATACCACAGGACCTCTGAGGCTTTAGATCTTACAAGGTTAACTGGACGCAACAGGGTGCGCTTGGACTGCAGGGTGGCTGGGGGAGTGAAATGAGTACAGCTAGAAAGCCTAGGGCTAAATCATAAATGGTCATGAGCACAATGCTAAGAAGTAGAGGCTGAATTTTTTAAAACATTGGGGAGCAGTTCTAGTTTACTTTTAAAGAGTGTTCAGAATGATTTTAGATTTTAGGTACATTGTTTAGTAGCCACGTGGACTTGGAAAATAGGAGATATTGCTTGTAGAGACCAGTCGACTACAATAATCAGTATAAAAGATGCACAAACTATGACAGCAGTAGTAGCATTAAAGAGGACTGGTTAAACTAAAGAGCATTTCAGAAGTAAAATGCACAAGATTTGTTGTCCAGTGGATGTGGGATGTGAGGGAAGAGAGGAAGTCCAACATTACTCAGGTTTCTATTTTCATTTGGTAGACGGTAATAATTATTAAGAAGGCTTATACAGAGGAGTAAGTTCGGAGATGAGGGAAGAGATGAATTTCATTGCTGAATATGTAGCATTTGGGCTCCTTTCAAATATCCAGAGTTGTTAAACAGTTAGAAATTTGGGTCTGGAAAGTAGAAAAAAAAAGGGGCTAGATAGATATTAATATTTATGAGCATGTATGGGAAATCTTAAGCTCAGCAAATGAGTTAATAAATAAGGCCAAACCCAAACAGCTACTTCAAGAATACTCTGAAGAGTCTTAGTAAGACAAAATAAGTAATTCAATACGAGAGACATCTAATTCTTGTATCACCTTGTCATCTGGCTGGTAATCTGCAATGGTTCCTCTGACATAATGGACCAGTGAGTCAATCAGTCCATCACACCTTCTCATCACTTTCCTCCCTTCAGGACCAGCTGAACTCATGTTTCTATCAGGAAAAACAAACAAACAAACGATCAATCATAAGACAGGCTGTGTATCTAATAGGTTTTTGTTTCAAAGTTTCTTCCAAGGGTTCGGAAAACTGGCAAATTTGTCAAAGTATGACAGACTTGTCCTGGGGTCAATAAATCATCAACTGCCTATGGTCATCAAATCTGGACACAACTTGTAAATATATTCATAACACATTATTATGTCAATAAAAGTCTTCTGTCTACTTCATTCCAAGCACCAAGGTCAGAGCATTATTTACTTAATCTTTACACCATTTTGGAGAGGGTATAAATATATGAGGAAAACATTTTGCAGTTAAAAGGAGAACAAGTGGCACATTAGCCATAGCAATATACATGTCCAAGTCCCAACTGTGCTGTGCCTTAATTCTAAGTAACTTAAAGCTACTTAAATTCTCTGGGCTTCCGTTTCCTCATTTGTAAATACAGGGTGTTAGACTATATTATTTGGAGGTTTTATAGGTTTCAGCATAAACTGTTATTGACAAATATTAAACCAAATGATCTAAAATATGATAATTCTATAATTAAAATGGCAGAGAGATGTCACGAAAAATGCAGTTTTACACTGTGTAAGACCTAAGTTAAAAGCATGACCTATAAACATCTTTGCAATTAGTCTATTTCTTTTTTTTTTTTAATAAATTTATTTATTTTATTTTTGGCTGCATTGGGTCTTCGCTGTGGTGTGCGGGCTTCTCACTGAGGTGGCTTCTCTTGTAGTGGAGCACAGGCTTCAGTAGTTGTGGTGCGTGGGCCTAGCTGCTCCACGGGCCTAGCTGCTCTGCAGCATGTGGGATCTTCCTGGACCAGGGATTGAACCCGTGTCCCCTGCATTGGCAGGCAGATTCCTAACCATTGCGCCACCAGGGAAGCCCTCTATTTCTAATTTGGCTAAGCCATGACACCTTTCTATAAACAGTGACTAAATCTACAAGTGCAAGTTGCTTCCTTATAGAGATTGAAGTTTATCAAACACAGCAAAGTAATACATTTAGGGACAATGTTTCAGATTCAGATCATGTTTATATTCTGGTATTACTGTTACTATGTTCCTTTGCATTAAGTTCTTCTTGTCGGCATTAACTATTAAAAAAATTTTTTCCCCCAAAATGTTAACAGCTCCATCAACAAGAATGGCAAAAGAACAATGCCTTCAGGTTTTTAGAATTTTGAGAACCACCCTTATTCCCTTTTGCTAACTTCACTTGCTAAGAATCATTCCTATAAATTTTATCAGACCAGTTCCTTTCACTGGTAGGTAGAGCATTCAAAGCATATTCTTTTTTATTTTTCAGTTTGCTCCTTTTTAAAAATTTTATTTAGAATGCTTACTTGTTGAAGTTAGCATCATTTTACAGATCATTAGAAAAATTCAGTTCTTCTGTCTCTGCAAACATTTATAATAGGTTAGGAATAACAGATTAGAAATGTAATACATTACAAAACAGTTGCCTGTGACTATCTGTACATTTACTATGCACCTTAAGGAAAAGAATTCGACAGTGTGCTGTACTTACACTGCAGATAACATCCTTTTATTCTATTTTACAAAACTGACCAGTGGTAGTGTTTGAATTTATAAATGGCCATTAAACAGGATATTTAACCTAGATATATAGTTAGCATGCTAAAAAGTGAAAATTTTCAACTGAAGTTCTATGGCTCACAAAGCATACTTTTTTTGTGTATAATGTCTCAGCGTGATTCTGAACATCAAAAGAACTACAATTCTGAGAAATTTTTGGGTAGTATTTTCTTCTTCTTTAAAATAATATATTGCACTAAGTGATTTAAAAAAGCCTTTCTGTTCCCAAATACTGTTTTCAATACATTTTGTCAAAGAACAAATGTGCCCAGCATTATATCAAGAACTGCAGGGAACAAGGGAGGAGTATCCAGCATTGCACCCTGATCCCAGGGAGATCACATCTATAATACTCGACTGCTTTTAACCCATGAAAATGCAATTTCATAATCCAACCTAATAGTTGAGGAGATAAGACAAATACACCTAAAACTAAGGATATACTAATAATTTAGTGGTTAATGAATTGATACAATGAGTTTTTGATTTTAACAAAATCCCTTCTGTGACTTTGGTTCTCATTTGAGGTTTCTAATGTAATTATTCACGTCCTTATTTTTCACTGTACCTGAAAGACTTTAACACTTAGTTCATTAAAAAGGAAGATAATGAACGGGCTCATAAACTGTAAATAAAACCATTTTTCCTATAGTTTTTTTTCAAGAAATGATTATTTGAACCAAGATCCTCTATCTACTCTCTGAGCCCTTTAAGGTCATGGGATCTTAAGAAGCTTGACAAAACTGAAAAAGCACCTTTTACGGTCTCCTTATTTTACGCATGGAGAAACTGAGGACCAAAGAGTTTAAGTTACTTTTCCTGGTGAGATTAAATTACTGGTGAAGTCAGGATAGGAGAGCTGTTCTTTATCCTGTGCTAAGGGCGGCTCCAGAGTAGAGCAAACCTTACCTAACATTCACTCAGTATGCCATTTGTTTAGCAAGTACCATATGTCCTCCAACTCCAAGACAACGTTATCATATTTTAAAGCTCCCTTTGACCTTTTCAACATCTGGCTTGGAGAAATGGCAGTAGTTTTAAAATTGCTTTGACAAATCAAAAGGTCTCTCTCCCTAGCTAAGCCCACTACATACCTTGCAGATGGATGACTCAGCTTTGTTTTACTTCAAGTCTGTTTATTTTGGGTGAGAATGGTAATTCAATTTGGCAGTACTGCCATTTCACACACACTAACTGTTGTCTTGTAGTTTGGTATTATCCAGACTCTACTGGCTTGAAATGGGACTTATCAGTGGTTCCTGACAGTTGATACCTTTGCTGACAGAAAGTGCATGGAACCCCACTGCTTCAGTATTTGCTCTTGCATATCAAAAATAGTTCCTACCTTACTCAACTACCCAGAAATACGAATGATAAGGGTGGATTATTTTATAGCAATACATCCATGAATAGAGGTCACTAGTCAGAAAGGAATTTGTTATTGTACCACTCTGAAAATAATCAGAAATTATTAGAAAATGATATATTCATCTTAAAGTATTTTTTAACAGCTAATACATAAGTTTTTTGGAATCAGAGAATTAACATGGCTAATCTTAGGCAGAATTGATCCTTTTACACTGTATCTCCTGAGTCCCGAGAAATATTTATCTGTCACTGTTTCCTATATGCAGCCCAATAGAGGTTTAAACTGGAAAACTATCTCAAAACTATACATGAAATATATCAAAACAATGATCTTGTTGAAAAGTAAAAAAGAAAGAGCATAAAAACCACAGTAGCTACTCAATAAAAGTTGATTATCAGAGTTACCAATGAACATATTGGAAATGTTTAATTCAGTGTCCATGGTTTGAATTTGATTAAATGATGAGTTTATTTCCCCTGGTATAATCTAGCAGAAGTCTGAGTAAATATGTGAGTACCTTTTAGGAAATTAGAACTGCACACTGTTGTATATTGAAATTTAAATACCAGGTCCTTGGGGCTAGGGGTTGGGGCCTCAGGAGGAGGTGGGTAGAGAAGGATGTGAACTACTCTAAATATAAAAGCAGGACTGTTTCAGAGCTCTTCACCTTCACTGGGCCTGAGCGGGAGGATACCAGCACGAACTGTGGCTTGTGTTTGATATTAAGAAGAATTTTTCTGCTAATATGACTTATAAAGGGTGAGAAAAAATAGAAGCTGAACCTCTGTATGTCTCTGAACAAAACTTCACATATTTAGGAGGCTTCAGGTGATTTATCTGAAAGCAAATCAATGATTCCTGACTCTCTCCAGGACCATTTATCTCACACATTCCTGAGTGTCACAATGAAAAGGAGAAAAGAAAACCAAACACCCTGGACCTTGCTAGAATTAAAATAAAGAATTGTCTTTGTTAAGATTAATGACAGTGTGACTAAATCTTAAATTTGTATGGCAAACCAAAGAGTGAACAGTGTCAAATGATAAGAATAACTGAAATTTAGTGTGTGTGCTAGACATTATTATACTTTGCAAATATTATGTTTTTACAAAATTCCTTAAATTAGGGTGTGCTAGAATCTCATTCAGAACCCTGACCTATGACTGTTGTTTAAAATCAGAATTGCCTGCTTCTAATGGGATTTTTAATGGCTCTTCCATAAAAAGTTATCTGTGTGGGGTTACGTGCAGGCATGTTGTCAAATACAGCTAGTCTGCCAGCACTGGAAGGAAGTTTGTTACAACACAGAATGTCCAAACTTGGGGTATGGACAACTGGCCTGGCGAGATGATGAGCTAATATGAAATGTTTAAAGTAAAAGGCTATAGTTAAAAAAAAAAAAAAAAAAAAAAAAGGCTATAGTTAGTTACCAGGGCATGAGAATGGCAGGCAATAATAAGGCAGGAGTGAATCTTTTCAAGACATTTCACCAACAAGTAATTCTAAGATACAGAGATTTTTTTTTAAAAAATGGGGCTATTTCTACTGATAATAGGTGGTTGCCTACTAACATACAATTTACATGTGTATTAATGTGACCTGTCTTAAAGGTCTAACCAGCATACTGAGATAGTGATCACCACAGTGGTTTTTAAAAAATTGTGGCTGTATCTTCATTTTCATCAATAATTATAGGCTTCCTAATACCATGTGTTATAAATTATATCCCAAGTGGTACCAGTCAATTAAGTGCTTGGTCCAAGTCCATTCAAGGACCCAATAGGTACTTGATAAGACATTGGCTGATAAGGAGGCATCCTTCTTCCTCTGGTTATTTGAGATTTAGGTCTGGGCTTTTGTTTAACTCTCAGCTGATACATATCAAACAGTTGGGCCTTGTCTGTGATTAACCTAGAGAAAGCAGCAGAGGCAGTTTGTGGTTGCACAGAACAAAAGGGGAGCCTCATCTGAACTGGCAGAGGAACAAAAACTCTATGTCAAAAGAAGGGTTTGTCTGTTATTCTGAGTCAACATCAGATCCTGCAGGTATCCGCAAACATCAGCCAAAGTCAGCTGTTCATTCTGCAAAAGGAAGCAACATTGGGAATAGAACAAAGCTGTACAACCTACACGTCTTGTTCCTTCCAGGACAAGGAACATCAACTTAATAAAGATGTGTTAGCATCTATTACACATCAAGAAACGAGAAGGTGTAGGAAGAGAAAATCTATCCTTAAAAATCCTTTAGTTCTGCTTTCCTACATTTTCAGGTCTTCCAAAAGTATTCTGAAGAGTCAGTTCGGCCAGAAATCATCTGGTTGGTCAGCAAGAGTCATTTCCCCTTGACTTAGCAGGCTGTTCAAGGTAGAATGTCAAATTCCATTTTAAATGAATTATAACAGCAAACTAATTTTAAAAATATGCCCAGGAGCTACTGGAACTTGAGTAGACATTCTTAACACCTAAAGGAGAAGTTTGGGATGCCAGACTAGGACAGATGAAGATGCTTAAGATCTAGAGTAGAATAATATGGTGCTCAGACAGCCTGTACCTCCAAGATAGGCATATGTTTTTTAAAATTTATTTTTTATTGCGGTAACATTGGTTTATAATATTATACAAGTTTCGTGTGTACAGCCTGATATTTCTACTTCTGTATACACTACAGCGTGCTCACCACCAAGAACTGTTTTCATCCTTCACCATACAGTTGAGCCCCTTTATCCATTTAACCTTCCCCTGCCCCCTTCCCCTCTTGTAAGCACTACTCTGTTCTTTGTATCTATGTGTTTATTTTTGTTAGGTTTGGTTTGTTTACTTATTTTGATTTTTTCACTGTTTTTTTTATAGGAGTGAAATCATACAGTATTTGTCTTTCTCCATCTGACTTATTTCACTTAGTGTAATACCCTCAATGTCCATGACGGCATAAACTTTAACCACAGGATAGCAACAAAGTCATCAGTGGCTTTATCCAAATATATCAACTCACTTTTTTTGATGAAGAATTTTAAAAAATTTAATAGTAGTTCTATGACAGTATTTTTTTGGAAAATGACTTCGAGTGTCATAAGATACAGTTAATAAAACACTACCTTCAATTTAAGATACACACAGAATTTTTAAACATGAGGATGCTTTAAAAAAAATCTCTGACAAAAATACACACTTGGTTTCAGCCTAGCGCTGCAGATATTATCTGTTGCAGAGGGAGACAGGACCTTTGTGGAGAGAACTGCCAGATCACCCTTGACCAAGTGATCAAGCTTGATATCATGGATAATAGGCCAAAAGGATACCATGCCACCCAACAGAAGTACACAGCATCACTCCCGACTTTTCTTACTAAAAAGTTTCACTTGAATCTAATCATGAAGAAACAATTCAATAAACCCATACTGATACAGTCTAAAAAAAAAATCTCTGACAAAGACATTCTTGGGAATTTCATTTTCTGTTCAAGACTCATCTCATAAACTAACTGATGCAGAAAAACAAGCAAATACAGTCCTCTTGATGTAATAAAAATTATTCTTCTGTTTCTTTCACTGATTCTTCTTCCTCCATATTATCCCTATTCATGTGTGTTCTTTTAACAATTATCCCAGGGGGGCTGGACCCAAAGTAGACAAATGATATTTATGAACTGGTTGGTAAGAATGAAGAATTTCTTTGGCAAACTGAAATGTCATATAATTTCTGTGACGTACAACATTTAATCTGGGCCCACCTGCTAAGGACACAAATAAGATAGTGGAAAATTTACTCTGAAGAGTTGGGGACCTTTGCAAGGGGGCTGCTTAACATTTCTAATGAGACAAATATTCTTTAAAACATTGGATTCAGGGAGACCAGAGAGGGGTGACCGGGTAATCATGGCCATATTTGCTTCATTTGTTTGATTTGTCTGCTTTAACAACTTAATTATCGTTGAGAGATTTAAAAATAATGACCTAAAACCCCTGAGGCTTAGTTTATAAAACAGTTATTTTTAAAAATCACTTATACCTTTTAAAATTACTTAAAGAGAAACTTACACAATAATTTAACTCATTAAGCCACGTTTGTTTGTACATCTAAAATATTCAACGTATAAAATGTGATTATGACCAACAGAGTAATATGACTAGAAATACTGCCAATTCCATTATTTATGGACTTCATATTGGTTATGTTTATACATCAAATGTGAAGAGTTTAAATAATTAACAAATAACTGAGGCTGAAGTTGATAATTCAACTTTTTATTTCTGGAAAAGTCATTCTCCAGACTGAACTATCTGGATACTTCTATCAGGTTTCTGTGTTGTTTACACTGTCTCAGCTAACATTCTTCTAGTTTATGTTAAACTATTTTCTAGAAGTAAATAACCACACATTTAGATTATGGTTTTAAAAAATAAGTTCTGGCCCGCTTTTAAATCTATAGTCTTACAAAAAAGGAAAATACTTATTTGATAATAAGGGAAATTAGACTCTCATTTAATTATCTAATTCTTAATTATTTAAATAACTAAATAGGATTATGCACAGACATAGACCAGATAAATCCTTTTCTGTTAGGAATATTTAGAATAAGGGATAACTGAGCAAAGGTAAATAGAATGAAAAGCATAATTAAGGAAATTCAGATTCAGCAAAGTTCTGAAGTTTGATATCCAGATATACATAAAAAATGAAATTCAGGAACACAATGACATGTTTTCTTGTGCAGGAGTAGATAGACATAATTGAATATATTAAAAATTTACATGGAGGTATTATTTTTCCAGAAAGTAGTTGGTATTGATATTACCAAAAAACTTGCCCTTAACCCAGAGGCTCAACAGGATTAAGGCTGATAATTATAGCTTTTCTTTCTAAATGTACAGTTTGCTTCCTCTGACCCCTCCCCACCTTAGCTAGATTTATCATAAGTGACAATGGAAGTTTCTTTTAAGACATCATAAATTTTAGTACAAATAACTATATTACACATTCATTAAAATACATTTACTACACTATGACACATATAGGAAAGAGTGAAGTTTAAGTCACTTGCAGGAGAAATGTACTACCAATTGCTTTTCCTCTTCAACTGGCATAAAATATAATTAAGAAAAAGGAGTATATTTCATAATGTTTTATAGTAATGTTTTGTCATTTTGTCCTATTATCCTAAACAAAATGGCAAATTCTGGGGTGGCCTTTACAATGCAGAAACAGTTGTGTGTTTTTTAACTTTTAATTTATACTGGAGCATAGTTGATTAACAACGTTGTGTTAGTTTTAGGTGTACAGCAAAGTGATTCAGTTATACATATACATGTATCTAGTCTTTTGCAAATTCTTTTTCCATTTAGGTTATTACAGAATATTGAGGAGAATTCCCTGTGCTATATAGTAGGTCCTTGTTGGTTATCTACCTTAAATATAGCAGTGTCAATCCCAAACTCCCAGTCTATCCCTCCCCTCCACCCTTTCTCCCATAACCATAAATTGGTTCTCTAAGTCTGTGAGTCTGAGAAACAGTTGTTAATCAGATTGTGGCGATAAGATTAAGGCAGCAAGTTTATAAGGCTTTCTCATAAGCAAATGGTTAACAAATAATAGGAGTTTAGGAAAACAACTTTTCAGAGTTTTATGAATTCATATTTTTAATGACTATATTGAAAAAGGATAGAGATGAACTAGTGATAGCATGATGAGCTAAAGACTGAGAGGGACATTCAAACAGCTACTCTTCCTTTACCAGCTCCTTAAACGTGACTCTCAACATTTTTTCCCAATCCCTAGGCAACATCAGTTAAGCAACTCAATGCCTGCATAACAGTCTTTTCAAACCTCTTCTCCACTTCTTATCAAATGGACTGTGATAATCTCTTCTGGTGCCTTTCCCCCACTAAAACTGGAGTTCCTCCAGGGCAGAGATAGGTCCCATTCCCCTTTGAAATTTCAGAAATTTAAACAGTGCTTTGGATACAGCAGGCACTCAAGTACTGGGAAGGATTGGATAAGAGCAAAAGAGGAAAGACAGACCAAGTGGTAAAATCCCAAGAAGGCTGGATTAGTTGCTTTTCTCAAATTTCTGATAACTGCTTCTATTATTGTGGAAGGGTCACTAGTACTTAATTTCTTCAACTTAAGAATGAGACTGCTAACAGAGGCTTTCTCAGATGAGTCTGTGTTTGGCCTGAAGTGTTTTCCAGAACTCTGAATGTCACTGCTCCTGGGGTAGGCATTTTTTTCCATCCTCTAGTCTGATAGCAGCCCATAGTCTCACAACTGTCCACTTAAGTGCCTGTCTGACCCCTGGAGGCATGTTAATTTCTGACCTCTAAATTGTTTTCACCTCTTCCCTTTTAAGAGAACAAAGAAGACTGAGATAAGAAAGGAAGGAAGGAAAGAAGGAAGAGAAGGAAAGAGAAGGAAAGAAATCGTGAGAACCAAATGGAAGAATGGAGAAATAATGATAAATCTTTAGTAGGAATTTTGAACATACACCCTGATAATGACCATTGGTTTTATTTATGTCACATCCAAAGGTGTCCCAAAAGTGTGGCAATCAGTGAGGTGGAACATAGAGAACTGACAGCCATGTCACACCAATTCCCAATGAGTTACCCATACTAAATTGACAAACAGGGGCTCGCAATAAGTATGTGTAGGAGGGGTGTACAATCAAAGAAGGCAGCTAATGCTCTTTGGTAATTTAAAATTCTATGGTTGTCACATAAGTCTTTTGCAGTTTGAAATGTTTGGAAGAGTATCCTACTAATCAAAATAAATTATTAAATATTTTAATTGTTATACTTCTTGTCCTAAGTAAATAAAAATAATTTTGAAAAAAAGAATGGGGCATTTTAGTAGGTTTTCTCCACTCAAAAAAAAGGCAGGGTGGGTAATGCTGATGCTTCATAATACCTTCCAAGAAAACAAAGGAAATAATTCTTCTTTGAAAAGAGATATGTAAGGAGAAATATGCCTTTACCCTAATTATCCACATCTTGATGTTAATCAACTAATGGAAATTCAGTGCCAGCGGTATGCCAGTTTAACAACCAGCTTTCTGGGGTGGTGGAGTGGGGAGAGCTCTGATTTGTAGCATTTGCCAATTTCTATAATGTAAATACTCCCACCATGGCTAATTTCAAGCTACCAACATGATATCACTGAATGTGGAGGTATGAGAAGATCCTGACAACTGCTCTTGACGGCTCTAGCACAAATCGGAATGTATCAATTTATTTTTCCTCTCCTAACTTGGATTTTATTATTCATTATGCTAGCATAGTGTTTAAGAAAAAAATTGAAACTTGCAATGAACATTGTTTTCCCTATTGCAAAATTTGTATCACCTGTCAGTGAGTAACTTTAGTCATGAAAAGTATGTAATTCCAAAGGAATTACCTACAGAAAGCACCAAGGCCCACGGTAAATGCTGTGGCAGGCAGATGCTAATTCTGTAGAAAAATGACCTGATACCTGACAGATATGGTGTATCTGACAGTTTTCGAAGGATAAGCTGTGCATGTTCTCCTGTCTGAATGCGATCGCACTGTAGCAGCTCCAGGTGGGCAGAACTGGAGTCACTGTCACAAGTTCATTAATGAAGCAAAGATTTTACCTGCTGAGCAGATTCACTCTGCACCACTGCTATATAAAGACCAGGGAAGTCCCTCTCAGAACTGATCTCACTGTCAAGTTAGTAAAGGGACAAAGTCACTGGTCTATGCAGAAGTTCTACTTCAAAGTAGACTGAAGGAATTTAGCTACACTAACCTAAGTCAACCACAATGCCCAAAATACTACTCATGTGGCCAGTTCACTGTTGGCTCTACACCCAGTGGGGGAGGCCATACCTCCAATGAACTTGTAGCAGTTACAATATTTGCTAACATTTATTTTTATGCAGTTAAGATTCACTCTTATTAGAGCTAGTCAACACCTGTCTTAAAATCTTTTTAGAGTAACTTGGAGTCAGAAATAAGCAACTATTCAGAAGACAGCTCTATTGTCGTGAAAATTGAGACTATTTGATTACAGGTTCCCTACAGGTCCCTTTCTAACTCACATCTCCTTACTGACTTTTATACTCATTGTGACAACATCTACCCGAAGTTGTCTACAAAGCCACCTCCTCTCTTGGAAAGACCTCCCAGTTCTTATGCTTTCTATCTTCTCTGTTAATAGGAAATGTAGTGCAGAGTTCCACTTGCGTAGAACTCCTAAAAAAAGACAACACTGAAATGCAGACACAATGCCCATAATGAGACCTGAACGTGACTATACACTGGCCTACCTGATCCTGCGAGGTTGTGAGACTGTGAAGGACAGAGGCTTAATCCACAGCAGAGCAGTCTGTAGACATGTGACTAATATCAATGTATCCAGCACACTGATGAAGAGCTTGGCCCTGGAGACAGCCTTCCTGGATTAGAATTCCAGCTTTGTCTCTTACTAGCTGTATGATGTTGGGAAAATCTCTTAACCTCTCTGAGCTCCAGTTTCCTTATCTATAAAAATGGGAAGGCCTACTTTACAAGGGTTGCTCTGAGAATAAACTGAGGAAATCCTCATAAAGCATTCTGAACAGTTTTTACAACGTAAATATTAGCTATTATTATTATAAATTAGATATACAGATGAAATAAGAATAGATATTTTAGTAAGCAAATACTATGATGCTCAATTTCCCAGATATTTTGTAATATTCTGCTTCTGAAAGTAGTTCAAATCAGTGGTTTGGATTGACTTTGCAAACACTGTTTAAAATGGTGTCATTATGATGGGAGTGGATTCAGGCAATAACATACCTGAAAAATGTGTGCCAACGAGGGCACTGCTTCACCCAAACCATGCGAGTCTGTTATTCCTTGTTCATAAAAGGAGACTACAGGAAAAGATCTGTAACCAACATCTTTACTTTTAGATTTCCACCTTCCCAATACACCTTTCATGTTGATATTATAATTTTTCTTCTTCATGCAGAACTTATATTTCTATCCTCCCCACACTACTAACTTTGCTTACAGAAGAAAAATATTAACTTCTTAACATGATTTATAAGGCCCCCTCAGTCTGGCTTTAGCTAATGTTTCCAACTTCTGTTTGATTACTTTCCATCACAAATTTGATACCTTGCCAGACATGATTATCCACCTAATTCGTAATGGATTTTCATTTGCTCACTCGTTCATTACTCATTTCACTCAAACACTTTATACTTGCTTACTATATGTCAGAAACCTTGCTATGTGCTAGGAATTAGAGATTAGAAAAATGCATAGGCTTAGCTCTTAGAGTTCACAATCTAATAAAAAAGGTATGTAAACAACTTCCCATAAAAATAGTAATGTAATACAAAGTCTGTACAGAGGTGACTTACCTGTAAAAAGTCCTGTTTGAATTCTTAAAAACAAGTAATGGCTTTTGCCTGAGGCAGGAGAATGTTTTACAGAAAAGATGAACTTTATCTTTGCTATTATATGATTAGGAGATTAAGTAATCAGTAGGCAGATAATAGAAAATGTTTACCAGGCAGCAAAATTGAATAAAGCCTTGACTATATGAAATTACCTACAATATCTAAGGAAAGCAAGTACTTTGTAGCTTGCTTGTACTTTGGAGTATGTTTGCGGGAAAATGGGAAGTAAGATTGTAAAGAAGGTTGTGGATAGACTGAGAAAGGTTGCATATGCTGTAATTGAGGAAGGTGTCTTCTACTATTTTTGTTTTGTTTGTCCAGCAAGTGTTCCCCTCCCTCTTGCTACTTTAACAGACCTTGTTGCCATTGTTGCCATGAAGCAAGTATCTGATCCAGGTTTGGTCAATCTAGGGGACAGAGGCTCAAACGATACACACCTCTCAGAAGGAGGGTCAGGGTTAAACCTTCCAGGGGATTGACATTTAAAGGAAGAAGTGCACTTTTTCTGCTGGGTGGCTAAGCAAGGGCTGCCTGTGATTTAGGGATCAGCTACGTGGAGAAGGCTTGTTTGCATTTTTAGAGAATGAGCCCAGTAGTCTCCAAAGAGGACGAGTAAGCAGAGATGAGATATATAGGCATACCTCGTTTTATTGTGCTTTGCTTTATTGAGCTTCACAGACATTGCATTTTTTTTTTTTTAACAAATTGAAGGTTTGTGGCAACCCTGTGTTGTTAGATGATGGTTAGCATTTTTTAGTAATAAAGTATTTTTAAATTAAGGTATGTATATTGATTTCTTTAAGACATAATGCCATTGCACACTTAATAGACTGTAGCATAATGTAAACATACTTAAATAAGCACTGGGAAACTGAAAAAATCGTGTGACTTCCTTCATTGCAATATTCACTTTATTGCGGTGATTTAGAATCGAATCCATATCTCCGAGGTATGCCTGTAAATAGGAGACTGAGTCCTAGAGATGCTGAATTTCTGTCCCAGTCCTTGAGGCCATGGTTCCTGGTGCACTTCTTTCACTTCCACAAGTGACCATCAACATCTCAGCCAAATGAGCCACTTGATTTAAGGAACTTTGAATTGTGTATCTGCCATATTCAATTGAAAGAGTCCTGAGTCTGCCACGTTAAGAACTCTGTTGCACATGGTAAGGCAATGGGAGCGACAGAAAAATTATAAGATGCAAAATGTTTTTAAATGAATCAAAATGTTTTAATGAATCAAAAATACAATAAAAATCGGTTCCAAGTGGGTGGAGTCAAGATGGCATAATAGGAGGACGTGGAATTCACGTCTCCACAAAACTAGGGCACTTACCAGGCACCGGTGGGGGAACATGGACATCTAAGGGGACAGGAGGAACCCCCAGTGATTGGTTGTTAATTATAGTTTTATTTTTCCTAATATATTTTTTATGTTTCTAATTTTATTTTGTTTTTTATTCTTGATAATTGTACTGCTCCTTTTTTTCTTTCTTTCTTTCTTTCTTTCCTTTTTTTTTACTGCACCACAAAGCTTGCAGGATCTTGGTTTCCAGGCCAGAGGTTGGGCTGAGCTCATGTGGTGGGAGCTCCGAGTCCAAATCCCTGGACCAACAGAGAACCTCAGACCCCAGAGAATATCAATCGGAGTGAGGTCTCCTGGAGGTCCTCATCTCAGCACCAAGACCCAGCTCTATCCAACTGCCTGCAAACTCCAGTGCTGGACGTCTGAGGCCAAACAACCAGTAAGACAGGAATACAGCACCATCCATCAAAAAAAAAAAAAGAAATGACAAAAAAATGTCTTACAAATGAAGGCGCAAGGTAAAAACCTACAAGACCAAAAAAATGAAGACGAAATAGGGAACCTTCCTAAAAAAGAATTCAGAGTAATGGCAGCAAAGATGATCCAAAATCTCAGAAACAGAATGGAGAAAATACAAAAAACAAGTACCTAGAAGAACTAAAGAGCAAACAAACAGTGATGAACAACAAAATTACTGAATTAAAAAGACTCTAGAAGGCATTAATAGCAGAATAACTGAGGCAGAAGAACAGATAAGTGAGCTGGAAGATAAAATGGTGGAAATACTGCCAGGGAGCAGAATAAAGAAAAAAGAATGAAAAGAATTGAGGACAGTCTCAGAGACCTCTGGGACAACAATAACCGCACCAACATTCAAATTATAGGGGTCCCAGAAGAAGAAGAGAAAAAGAAAGGGTAAGAGAAAATATTTGAAGAGATTATACTCGAAAACTTCCCTAACATGGGAAAGGAAATAGTCAATCAGGTCCAGGAAGCACAGAGAGCACCATATAGGATAAACCCAAAGAGAAACATGCCGAGACACATATTAATCAAACTATCAAAAATTAAATACAAAGAAAAAATATTAAGAGCACAAGGGAAAAACAACAAATAACATACAAGGGAATCCCCATAAGGTTAACAGCTGCTTTCAGCAGAAACTCTGCAACCCAGAAGGGAGTGGCAGGACATATTTAAAGTGATGAAAGGGAAAAACCTACAACCAAGAGTAATCTACCCAGCAAGGATCTCATTCAGATTTGAGAGAGAAATCCAAAGCTTCACAAACAAGTAATAGTTAAGAGAATTCAGCACCACCAAACCAGCTTTACAACAAATGCTAACGGAACTTCTCTAGGCAGGAAACACAAGAGAAGGAAAAGACCTACAAAAACAAACCCAAAACAATTAAGAAAATGGTAATAGGAACATACATATCGATAATTACCTTAAATGTAACTAGAGTAAATGCTCCAACCAAAAGACACAGACTGGCTGAATGGATACAAAAACAAGACCGATATATATGCTGTCTGCAAGAGACCCACTTCAGACCTAGGGACACATACAGACTGAAAGTGAGGGGATGGAAAAAGATATTCCATGCAAATGGAAATCAAAAGAAAGCTGGAGTAGCAATTCTCATATCAGACAAAGTAGACTATAAAATAAAGACTATTACAAGAGACAAAGAAGGACACTACATAATGATCAAGGGATCAGTCAAGAAGAAGATATAACAATTGTAAATATTTATGCACCCAACATAGGAGCACCTCAGTACATAAGGCAAATGCTAACAGCAAGAAAAGAGGAAATCGACAGTAACACAAAAATAGTAGAGGACTTTAACACCCCACTTTCACCAATGGACAGATCATCCAAAATGAAAATAAATGAGGAAACACATGCTTTAAATGACACATTAAACAAGATGGACTTAATTGACATTTATAGGACATTCCATCAAAAAACAAGAGAATACACTTTCTTCTCAAGTGCTCATGGAACATTCTCCAGGATAGATCATATCTTGGGTCACAAATCAAGTCTTGGTTAATTTAAGAAGATTGAAATCGTTATCAAGTATCTTTTCTGACCACAATGCTATGAGACTAGATATCAATTACAGGAAGAAAACTGTAAAAAATACAAACACATGGAGGCTACACAATACACTACTTAATAACGAAGTGATCACTGAAGAAATCAAAGAGGAAATCAAAAAATACCTAGAAACAAATGACAATGAAAACACGACGACCCAAAACCTATGGGATGCAGCAAAAGCAGTTCTAAGAGGGAAATTTATAGCAATACAATCCTACCTCAGGAAACAAGAAACATCTCAAATAAACAACCTAACCTTACACCTAAAGCTATTAGAGAAAGAAGAACAAAAAACCCCCAAAGTTAGCAGAAGGAAAGAAATCATAAAGATCAGATCAGAAATAAATGAAAAAGAAATGAAGGAAACAATAGCAAAGACCAATAAAACTAAAAGCTGATTCTTTGAGAAATAAAAGAAAATTGATAAACCACTAGCCAGACTCATCAAGAAAAAAAGGGAGAAGACTCAAAGCAACAGAATTAGAAATGAAAAAGGAGAAGTAACAACTGACACTGCAGAAATACAAAGGATCATGAGAGATTTCTACAAGCAACTATATGCCAATAAAATGGACAACCTGTAAGAAACGGACAAATTCTTAGAAAAGCACAACCTTCTGAGACTGAACCAGGAAGAAATAGAAAATATAAACAGACCAATCATAAGCACTGAAATTGAAACTATGATTTAAAATCTTCCAATAAACAAAAGTCCAGGAGAAGATGGCTTCACAAGCGAATTCTATCAAACATTTAGAGAAGAGCTAATACCTGTCCTTCTCAAACTCTTTCAAAATATAGAAGAGGGAGGAATATGCCCAAACTCATTCTACGAGGCCACCATCACCCTGACACCAAAACCAGACAAAGACGTCACAAAAAAAGAAAACTACAGACCAATATCTCTGATGAACACAGATGCAAAAATCCTCAACAAAATAGTAGCAAACAGAATCCACCAGCACATTAAAAGGATCATACACCATGATCAAATGGGGTTTATCCCAGGAATGCAAGGATTCTTCAGTATATGCAAATCAATCAATGTGATACACCGTGTTAACAAATTGAGGAATAAAAACCATATGATCATCTCAATAGATGCAGAAAAAGCTTTCAACAAAATTCAACATCCATTTATGATAAAAACCCTCCAGAAAGGGCATAGAGGGAATTTACCTCAACATACTAAAGGCCATATATGACAAATCCACAGCCAACATTGTCCTCAATGGTGAAAACTGAAACCATTTCCACTAAGATGAGGAACAAGACAAGGTTGCCCACTCTCACCACTATTATTCAATACAGTTGTGGAAGTTTTAGCCACAGCAATCAGAGAAGAAACAGAAATAAAAGGAATCCAAATCGGAAAAGGCGAAGTAAAGCTGTCACTGTTTGCAGATGACATGATACTATACATAGAGAATGCTAAAGATGCTACCAGAAAACTACTAGAGCTAATCAATGAATTTGGTAGAGTAGCAGGATACAAAATTAATGCACAGAAATCTCTTGCATTCCTATACACTAATGATGAAAAATCTGAAAGAGAAATTAAGGAAACACTCCCATTTACCATTGCAACAAAAAGAATAAAATATCTAGGAATAAACCTACCTAAGGAGACAAAAGACCTGTATGCAGAAAATTATAAGACACTGATAAAAGACATTAAAGATGATACAAACAGACGGAGAGATATACCATGTTCTTGGATTGGAAGAATCAACATTGTGAAAATGACTCTACTACCCAAAGCAATCTACAGATTCAACGCAATCCCTATCAAACTACCAATGGCATTTTTCACAGAACTAGAAATAAAGATTTCAGAATATGTATGGAAACACAAAAGACCTCGGATAGCCAAAGCAATCTTGAGAAGAAAAATGGAGCTGGAGGAATCAGGCTCCCAGACTTCAGCCTACACTACAAAGCTACAGTAATCAAGACAGTATGGTACTGGCACAAAAACAGAAATATAGATCAATGGAACAGGATAGAAAGCCCAGAGATAAACCCACGCATATATGGTCACCTTATCTTTGATAAAGGAGGCAAGAATATACAATGGAGAAAAAATAGCCTCTTCAATAAGTGGTGCTGGGAAAATTGGACAGCTACATTGAAAGAATGAAATTAGAACACTTCCTAACACCATACACTAAAATAAACTCAAAATGGATTAAAGACCTAAATGTAAGGCCAGACACTATCAAACTCTTAGAGGAAAACACAGGCAGAACACTCTATGACATAAATCACAGCAAGATCCTTTTTGACACACCTCCTAGAGAAATGGAAATGAAAACAAAACTAAACAAATGGGACCTAATGAAACTTAAAAGCTTTTGCACAGCAATGGAAACCATAGACAAGGCTAAAAGAGAACCCTCAGAATGGGAGAACATATTTGGAAACAAAGCAACTGACAAAGGATTAATCTCCAAAATATACAAGCAGCTCATGCAGCTCAATATCAAAAAAACAAACAACCCAATCTACAAATGGGCAGAAGACCTAAACAGACATTTCTCCAAAGAAGATATACAGATTGCCAACAAACACATGAAAAGATGCTCAACATCACTAATCATTAGAGAAATGCAAATCAAAACTATCATGAGGTATCACCTCACACTGGTCAGAATGGCCATGATCAAAAAATCTACAAACAATAAACACTGGAGAGGGTGTGGAGAAAAGGGAACCCTCTTGCACTGTTGGTGGGAATGTAAATTGATATAGCCACTATGGAGAACAGTATGGAGGTTCCTTAAAAAACTAAAAGTAGAACTACCATATGACCCAGCAATCTCACTACTGGGCATATGCCCTGAGAAAACCATCATTCAAAAAGAGTCGTGTACTACAATGTTCATTGCAGCTCTATTTACAATAACCAGGACATGGAAGCAACCTAAGTGTCCATTGACATATGAATGGATAAAGAAGATGTGGCACATTATACAACGGAATATTACTCAGCCATAAAAAGAAATGAAATGGAGTTATTTGTAGTGAAGTGGATGGACCTAGAGTCTGTCATACAGAGTGAAGTAAGTCAGAAAAAGAAAAGCAAATACCATATCACATATATGTGGAATCTAAAAAAAAAATTGTTCTGATGAACCTAGGGGCAGGACAGCAATAAAGACACAGATGTAGAGAATGGACTTGAGGACACGGGGAGGGGGAAGGGTAAGCTGGGATGAAGTGAGAGAGTACCACTGACATATAGACACTACCAAATGTAAAACAGATAGCTAGTGGGAAGCAGCCGCATAGCACAGGGAGATCAGCTCGGTGCTTTGCGACCACCTAGAGGGGTGGGATAAGGAGGGTGGGAAGGAGACGCAAGAGGGAGGGGATATGGGGATACACGTATGCATATAGCTGATTCACTTTGTTATACAGCAGAAACTAACAACACTGTAAAGCAATTATACTCCAATAAAGACGTTAAAAAAAAAGAAAAGCAGTTCTAGTGGACTGTACAGCAGATAAATTTCAAGGGATACTACCTAGAGAATTTCTGTCTACTGAAATAGCCCACCAAAGCCCAGCTCAATTTGGCAGCTCTGATCCCACTCAGCTGGCATGAACAGTCCTTTGTTCTGCATTCCTGCAGCACTTCACTTGTTCCTGACATGTGTTCCTGAAACTTCTGATTTAGTAGGTCTGGGGTGAAATCTGAGAATTCTAATAAGTTCCAGGTAATGTACATGCTACTAGTCCAGGGGCCACGCTTTGAGAATCACTGCTCTAACATATTTCATTGCATTCTAGTTTATTTGCTCATCTGCATCCCCTGGTAGATTAAAGGTTAGTCAAGAATTTTCTTATTCATCTTTGTAAAACTCTCAGTGGCTAACATAATTCTTTATAAAAAACTGGTATTTGATATGCATTACTGTGTGATTAACTGTGGAGATAAGATAAACATCTTACCATAATAAATTCTCTCTGTTATCATCCAAACAGATTCCCTCAAAAAGTGAACTGTGAAACTAGAGAAAAGATCAAAAGGCAGAATATGACTGAACTTATTCTGGGCTGCCTAATTTTAATTACATATCTATCCGGTTTCTTTTAATCCTTGGACATAAAGGACAATGATTATTTTCAAATATATATAAGAAAGCTTGAGAGGCACACTTCTACAAAAGTTGAGACTAACGTTTCTTCCTCCTGCATGTGTTTCTATTTCCTCTTGGTTTAGCTGGCATCTGACAGCCCAGGGGAGAAAACATTTCTAGCATTTTTTTCATCCCAATATTTAGAAATGCTGATCAAACTAACGTTTTTTGTAAGCTATTCTTGTGGCAAGACATTCTATCCTTTTAGGCTTTGTTGCCTATTTAAAAACAGCAGGTTCAAAATTATTTTTTTAATCATGTCATTAAATTATATTTTTGTGAACTAAAAATACAGCATGGAGCCTGGCTTAAATTCTGTGAGACAGGGAAGGCCAGTGTGCCTGGACTTCTAGGTGTTCGGATTGGATTTCTAGTTTCTTTATTGGAAGACATGCTCTCTCTCATGAGCTAATGTGGGTAGCTTCTGGAATCAAACATGTCTGGAAAAAATACTCTTTCTACATTGTGCTTCTAGTATTTAGAGTGATCTCTATAATTTTTACCGTATCTCCAGGTAATTGGGTAGAGTTTTAGACAGATCTGGATGCAATATTTAAAGTGTGCAGAGAAAAGGTTAAGGGCAGTTGTAGAGTGGTATTACCTTAGGCATCCTGTGACATTGTAGAATATATCAAAATCGAGCAAACCATTCGCTTTGGGGTAGTCTCCTTCTGGCCATCCCGAAAAGGGGATGATGATATTCTCAGTCAGGATAAGCAAGGCTTCTGTTACCATGAGATTCTTAAGTCTGTCATTAGAGGACAAATTCCACAGCAAACCTAGAAAAGCAAAGAGTACCATCAAAACAGTGCAGGGTTGGGTCAAAATGACTGCTGAAGAGATCAGTTAAGACCATCACCCCTAGAGCTATGGCTAGTTATAAAAGGAAAAAAAACCAACAAGGTAGGAGGAGACAGCCCTTTTCCCAAGGGAAAGAACCTGTTTAGACCTCATTAGATGGCAATGGAAGCTGTTCCATAAGAATAATTAAAAAATATATATATATGTATACTAGTGGTGAGACAATGGAATATTACTCAGCCATAAAAAGAAATGAAATTGACTTATTTGTAGTGAGGTGGATGGACCTAGAGTCTGTCATACAGAGTGAAGTAAGTCAGAAAGAGAAAAACGAATACCGTATGCTAACACATATATATGGAATCCAAAAAACAAAAAAATGGTCATGAAGAACCTAGGGGCAAGATGGGAATAAAGACACAAACCTCCTAGAGAATGGACTTGAGGACACGGGGAGGGGGAAGGGTAAGCTGGGACAAAGTGAGAGAGTGGCATGGACTTATATACACTACCAAACATAAAATAGATAGCTAGTGGGAAGCAGCCACATAGCACAGGGAGGTCAGCTTGGTGCTTTGTGACCACCTAGAGGGGTGGGATAGGGAGGGTGGGAGGGAGGGAGATGCAAGAAGGAAGAGATATGGGGACATATTTATATGTATAACTGATTCACTTTGTTATAAAGCAGAAACTAACACACCATTGTAAAGCAATTATACTCTAATAAAGATGTTTAAAATATATATATATCTATATGTATACACACACATATACATAGAGAGAGAGATGAAGAAAGAGAACTTACAATGTAAAACTATACATGTTTAATCAAGAACATAAATGAATGCCAAAAATCCTTATTGCTGTTTCTCTTAAAAGACCCTACCACAAAGCTGACCTTATTAGTATAATAAACTCTGGGCTCACCAACAGGAAAGTCTGAAATGATCCTGTTGTAATTAAGAGTTCAGCATTTTAAAAGTCATAGTTTTCTCCCTTAGATACATACATATCTAAGAACGTCTCTGCCTGCCTCCTGCTCCCCACTACCTGCAACTCCCACCTGACATCTGTCTTCCAATAATAGCAGGAAGAGCCTCTAGAAAGCTTTTGCCTATGCCTGTCAACAGTAGGCTGCTCAACATCACCAATTAATATTTATTAACTCCTACCCAATGGCAGACTTTATGTCCTCCCAGAATTTATGCTGGCTCTACCTCATCTACTTCTTATATTACAGTTTGGCAGAGAAGGAGAGACAAGAGCATTTTATCTACCTGCCAACTTGCATGGCCTAAGCATTGGTCTAAGACTGGTACCACATTTACTCACTTAACTTTCCTATTCCTCTTGAATCCCCTCCACCCACAATTAAAAAGAAAGGCCATAAAGCCAACTCAGGAAGAAATTAAGATAACAGAATACTGTATTTCCCAGGGCATTTGTGAGACAGGGACTGAAGCTGGGTACTGAGAGAGAATACAAAGTGGCATATACACTTAGGATTTGTTTTTCTCACAAATTTGGTGCTCAAATACCTCTGATTCAGTGGAAGGACTATACCCCTATTGCTTGCTATTCCAGTGACTCCCAGCAGGTGTCAAGTTGCTTTGCCATCATTCATTCTTCAGTAAGTTACTCTAACTCGCTATCATCCAGGAAAGGAGAAACAGAGAGGGGACAGAAAGAGAAGGGATCTTCATTTTCTTCCTATTTATGCCCCCACCGCCCAGTCAGTTAATTCTTACCTCTTAAATTTACTGCTTCATCTGCATGAAGGACAGAGGAAGCACAGATATACAGGACAGTCCACTTTATGAAAAAAGCAAACAAAGTGGTCTTGCCAGAATTACATGGTGATATCACCTCCCCTGATATTAATGACTGAAATAATAGTCTGTATGGTTAAAGCTTAGTAGTTAATCAACCATACTTGTATTTGGCCCATCAATTAGAACACTCTAGGCCTAATGTAGTCTTTTGGGCTTAAACAGTTTACTTTGTGTACGAGTAACTGATTTTTTAAATAACCAAATTTCCACCATAGCTTACATCTAGCTGCCATTAGACAGAGCAATGCTGGGTCTAGTGCTTCGTGAGGACTAGAATTCTGGCTGATGAGAAGGTCTTTTCCTGATCAAACTGGCATTTGGGGTTAGTCATGAGCAGTGTCCCTCCGCCACAGGTTTTGCAACACAATGACTTCATGGGTCACACCTCATTTTAAGAGGCCCTGGAGGGGGACAGACAGAATAAAACTCCAAAAACTCCTAAGGTGGTTGAAAACAATTGAAAGGCAGGTCTGAGGTTGAGTTTTGGTTACTAAGCTACAAAAGAAAGCTAAAAAGAAAAGAAAGAAAAGAAAAAAAACAAGCTTCCTGTCCTAAATAAGCAAACAAATTAACAGTCTCTGCCTGTCAGAGGCTTAAAAATGTGAAGCATAATGATATTTTCTCTCTTTAAAAAGGACCACACAAAAAAAAAAAAAAAAAAAAAAGGACCACACAGAGCACTCAAAGGAAAAGTACACCTTAACAATAAAAACCAGAGAGGATTAGTTTGAACAAAGGGAGTGGAATTTTCCTCCAACAGTCAATGTCCTTTGTAGCCTGTCATGCTGTATTATTTCTACAGAAGTATAAGGTTTGGGGAGTTTTAGTATAATTTTTGAATTTTTAATGTAGGATATTGTACAGAAATGTCATGCTTGCCAAATTTCTGTATGGTACAAAGCTAAGGAAGAGCTTAAATGTTCACTAGAGATTCGGGATTGTACTTATACACACACACCCTCACACACATACATACAAAATCAATAAATGACCAATTACAAATTGGGAAAATATGCATGCCAATATAGAACAAAGGGTTAAATACCATTAATATACAGAGTTCTTATAAATCATTAAAAATTCAATTACTAGTAGAAAAATTAACCCAAAGCTAAAAGAGTCTAATATACATAGGAATGCAGGCTCTCTGGTAACTAAAGAAATGCAAATTCAACAACTACATATCATTTTCTGTGGCTATAGAAGACAAAACCAGACCAATGAGTGGAAATTCTGAGGAAGGAGATTTTGGCTCAGTGAAAGTATAAACTTCTAAGAGAGCTTTGAAGAAAACAGAAAGATCTGCTTATAATATCCAGCACGATCACTGGAGCCAATAAAAAAAAATGAGCTCATCCTTTATCAAAATATCGACAAGGGGGTTTAATCTTAAAACTAGAGTGTTCGAAGAGACTAGCAGTCACCAAATGAGCCCAGTGACAAATTAGAATCACATATTCCTGGGCCACACCACAAATTTACTAAGCCTGACTCCCAGGATGAATTCCAGGAATTTATACTTTAAATATGATTCCAATTTCTCACATTGGGAAATTAATGGTTTAGATGATCCTAAATAGATGTCCCTTTCAATGATTAGATTCTATATTTCCTGATACTGTATTATATTTAGGGTTTGGATTTTCATTTGTTTCACCTTTAACTTCCGGTCAATTTAATCATAGTGCCTAAATTTCTATTATTATAGTTCTTTGTTGTAGCTGTTCTGTCTGTAATTTTCTATCACTAAGCTCTAGCCAAAAAGAAGGGGAACTGGATTCTGGTAAGGGATATACTTTGAATAATTAGCAATTATTAGAAAGATAATGATAACTGCATTATCCAGAAACTTATTGCCAATTGATAGCTACAAAATGCAGCTACCTAGTAAAGGGATTTAATAGATATTGAAACCCATGTTTTATTAATATTGCTCTTTAGGACTGGAAATATAGCTATTTAAATCTGTATAATGTTTAGTAGCAAAACTTGTAAATTTTGAGATTAAATCTTCAAGGCGGAGCAGGAGGAGGAGAAGTGGTTCTTTTTAAACTTGTTTTTCAAAATTATCACAGAGCAGGAGGAATATACGTTTTTGCAATTTCCCTTGTATGGATCTACTCCTCCTTTCACCTAACTTCTGTAAGTCTTACATGGAATATCACATGATAGCAAAGGCCATTTATTCAAAACTATAAATAAACCCAAGGTACCTTGTTGCACCATTACAAATGCAGAATAAAATAATTATACATTTAAAGAATGTGCATAATGAATATTTTATATAGTAAAATGTTTTCGTATTTTATGAAAATACAGAAATCCAATTAAATATTTTCATAAAATTTGCAGAGATCAATATGCATTTTCAACATATTTCATTGACAATCATCCCCTGACTCTTCCTTATGCAATTTGCAGAAGAGGGACAATACCCTACTTCATTCTTATCATGACCTGTTTTAACCCAAGGCAGAGCCCTACTCACTCCAGTTAAGTGCTCATTATTCAGTGACCTTAAAGATGAACTTTTGAGACTAGTATGTACTGTTTTCATTTCAACTAAATACACTACCACACTCACTTGGTAAGGGAGGGGGAACACACTCATGGGAGGAAAGTCTTTGATCCTTAAGTCTTTTCTTCAGAAGAGGGAAGAGCTTCCCTCCTAGGCTGGTACTGAACATGCCAGAAAAGTTAAGTGAGTTGACTTTCTTTCCCAGCGAACAAAGCTCTGGTGCTCAACTTCTCATGCATATATAGAAAAAGATGGTTTATTTTTTTATATCCTGGCCAGAAAAGTCAGGGTCTTATCTGAAAACACACCCGATTCTCTCATTTGTGTGTAATCTAGATATTCCCAGGCCATAAAACTCTTTTTTTATATTTGGTCAGGCATCCACAGCTGTTGAGAGACTTATATGAGTACCACAGTTGTTACTGCAATAACATACTGGCACAAAATAAGTGGCAACTTAATATGAAAGGACACAAAGGTAGTTCAGAGAAGCCCCTTCCTTCAAAACTCTGCAGAGAGGAAAGGAGGGGCCTGAGAGTAAAGTACAGAAGGATGGTATTTGAAAATGCTTCAGAGAGAGAAGTGATACTTGAGTAGCTATTGAAGAATGAGGCGGTTTATACCAGGTGGTCTAGGTATGAAAAAGGATTCCACTCCAAGACAACAGCAGAAGCAAAGGTATAGAGACAGATGAGACATGGAACAGAGCAGCAAATTCTTTAGGATTTCGGAGCCTGGGCTAAAAGGGTATGAAAAGAGACACTGCTGCCAATGGTCACCAGGCTCACATCATAAAATCTTTGTGTGAGATGCTACAGAGTACAGACTTCAACATAGGTAATGGAGAAAATAAAGGGACAATATTTTTATTTTAGAAAGAAATCACTAGAAGCAGAGTTGTGGACAGACTGGGAATGCGCAATACTGAATCATAGAGGCCAGGCACAAGGTTACTGCAAGAGTAGACCAGAGAGATGAAGAGGGTTTGAATCCAGGCAGTGGCAAGAGGAGAGAGAGGAAGGGCCGAAAAGGAGCAAGGGAGAACTCTCTGATCCAAGATCTCAAAGACAAAGCCCATTCCCAAAGAAGTGTAAAAATGAGTCACTCTTTGCCCCCAAAACAGTAGGTGGGAGCCACTTTGATATACCAAAACACCCAGATAATACTGGGTTCAAATCTGGCCTTGTTCTTTGCTAGCTGTGCAACCTTGGGCAACTCACTTAACCCCCTGAGCCTCACACTGGTCATATGTAAAAAGTCAATAATACCACACCTTATGGAGCTGTCAGGAAGAACAGAGATAAAAAATGGAAAGCCCAAGCTTATGACTAGCATGTAATAGAGGCTCAATAAAAAGATGTTTACAAAATAGACAAGAAAAGATTCACATATATGGTTACTCGCTTTGTGGTTTTTTTTTTTTTTTAAATTGGGGTATAGTTGTTTTACAATGTTGT
This sequence comes from Balaenoptera borealis, assembly GCF_965194805.1. Lineage (NCBI taxonomy): Eukaryota > Metazoa > Chordata > Mammalia > Artiodactyla > Balaenopteridae > Balaenoptera > Balaenoptera borealis. Next base: position 28,276,409 of record NC_138870.1, read on the forward strand.
GTTAGTTTCTACTGTATCACTTTGTGTTTCTAAACAAAGATATAAACATGTCTAAATTAGTCAACAATTTATTTTTGAGGCCCAAAAAGCACTTATTTAGCACTTCTATTAATAGAGCTAAAGGAAGTTATTTAGTAGGATTTGTATCAAACATTCAACTATCAACTCAATTCAATTAATATGTAATGAACACCTTCTGGTAGGGATGTTTAGCTTATACTAGAAATCCTGGGAACTGCACAATCAAACTCCATTTATCAGCTCTGTAGATTATCTAAAGAAGACTGAATGGTTTCTGTGGCATCAATACCACAGAACATTCTCTGTCCTTAGTTTCCTTCTTCCTACACAAAAGAAGAGGAAGTTCATAAACAATGGATTATTTCCTTGACACACAGCCACACATCCTCCCAAGCTTTCTGACTACCACGCACCTTAACCTCGATCACTCTGTTACCCAAGTTTCCTCTGAATGACCAGCAGCTTCTTTGCTTTGCTAGTGATTTTCACTTTGCTGGGAATAACTTTCATTCTCCTTCAAAACACTAGTCCAAAGCCTAACCCTCTTTTAAGGTCCACGGTGAAATATATCTCCTTCATGAAGTCTTTTCTGAGTGTAAAACAGAATAATCTGTTTGATTCTCTTTCGTGATTCATAACTGTTTTTTAATAAAGAAAATGTTAGGTTCTAAACATGAGGTTTGGTTGCTGTTTTTTTGTCTTTGTTTTTTTTTTAATGCCAACCATCACATAATTGTTTACGTTTTAGTAGATGGAAAATAAAATTCACAATCTCTCTAGACTGTGATTCACCCTGGTTGGCACTTGAAGGCTGCCCTCTAAATGTTGGCTGAATGAATGAATGAATGAATAAGTGATATCACTCTTAATTTCTGTAGGTATTTTAATGTAAGTCGTGGATATGAAAGGAAATCTCTCATGGGACATGACAGCATGCTGGCAGAAGGGTAGTACGGTGCAACCCTTCATATAGTTTTATAAAATTAAAATATATTGAGATAGAAAAATGTGATATTTTGAGATATAAATGGATAGAGAGGATATAATGACAACATTTTTATAGAAAAAAAGAATACTCTTGTATAATAAAGGATGGCAAAAGTGCAACATATATTCAGTTCAACTTAAACAATATTTATAGAGTACCTCTTTTAAATAAGTATGAAGACTGTCAACTATTATCATTAAAAAAAACTTTTATATGATATATTAGAAAGGGTTAACTTCTTTGGACCTTAGTTTCCTCACCTGTAAAACTGAGATTTAATATCCAATAATATCTAAAAATACCTCAAAACCTAAGGTTTTTGTGAGAATAAATTAAAAATGTCTACTACCTGGGACACTGAAGATACTTAAAAGTTTCCCCAAGGCAATACTACTGATGATTACACTCAGTGATGTTTCTTGCACTCTTTGTAATGTGTTCATGGAGCTTTAGCAGAGCTGATGAACCATTTTCATTTCATTTTCAATGAACTATTTTCTCTTCTATCATACGTACTATTCATTTAAATGAAACTAGGCCTCCTTTCTCCATGCTTCAAGAATTACCAAAACCATTAGTTTAGTTCTATCTGATTATTTTAGTTTTCCAATCCATGCACAGAAGGGAGATATTTATTTTTCCAAATCAGTATTTGAGTAGAAATATAAAATGGAGAACTGAAAAACATATCCAGTCATGCTTTTTTCTGTTTTGGGGGTGTAGAGGGACAGGTAAGCTAGGAAGCTCGTATTGAGAGAGGTCCAGGTGATGGAAGCTGCATAGAATTTCTAATTAAAAATACTAACCAAAAGCCTCAGAATAATTTCCCCTTCAGAAAAAAGGAATTCAAACTTGACTCGAATCTGGGGTCTAAGCCAGCAGTAATAATGTTCCTTGAAAGCCCTCTCAGATAACAATGAGCCCATCAATCATTTGTTCCAGGAAACTTCAGAAAAAAACAGATGATATTAACACATCTGGCTGGGGTGCACTGCGCTACCACCTGTAATAGTCAGTAAGCACTACCTGTTATTTGTTTCTTAGTCTCCAAGTCTCTGGTTTGCTTCAGCACCTGGAGCAGCCGCGGTACTCCATTGAGTTCAGCTACCTCCAATTTGTTGTCATTATCTTCAAACACCAAGTTTCTCAAGGCCCCACACACAGCTCGCTGGATATCTTCATTCTGAATTTTTAGGAGCTGTAGAAGCCTGGGGATGCCATGAAGCTGATTAACCTGGGGAAGAAGTAGATGCATATTTCAGATATTTATTAATTTTGATGTGGCATTAAAAATCTTCAACGTAATATGAATGAACAGATGAAGTTCACTGACTTTGTTGATAACTTCCACCAATCAATGTGTGGCACAACCTGGGACTCCAGTGTTCAATATACCCCTGCTCTAAGGCAGTATCTCTCATCAAGGAGCTTAGAATAAATCTGTGAAATTAAGACTGAAACCTATGAAAAAATTAAAGGGCAAAGTTAAGTGATAAAGAGTGAATAGGTGATAAGTGGATAGAAAGAGTTGAATAATAAAAGCCTTAATCATAATGAAGATGAAGAGAACTGGGAATCAGAGAAATAAAGTTTTATGGAAGAATACTACATTACATGAATTTTTTTCCAGGACAGAACTATACAGTCAATATAATATTTTATTTATTTATTTATTTTTGGCTGGATTGGGTCTTTGTTGCTGCGCATAGGCTTTCTCTAGTTGCAGCGAGCAGGGGCTATTCTTCGTTGCAGTGCATGAACTTCCCATTGCGGTGGGTTCTCTTATTGCAGAGCATAGGCTCTAGGCACGCCGGCTTCAGTAGTTGCAGCACATGGGCTCAGCAGTTGTGGCTCGTGGGCTTTAGAGTGCAGGCTCAGTAATTGTGGCACACGGGTTTAGTTGCTCCACGGCATGTGGGATCATCCCAGACCAGGGCTCGAACCCGTGTCCCCTGCATTGGCAGGTGGATTCTTAACCACTGCGCCACCAGGGAAGTCCTATACAGTCAATATAAATAATAGAAATCACTCCCATCAGTAGTAGAAGTAAAAATTCATTTACCATGGCAACTGTAGTAGCAATGCAAAACTAACCTTAAATTCAAGCTATTTTTTTTTTTATCGAGGTATAAATGACATATAACGTATTAGTTTCAGGTGCAGAACATAATGATTCGATATCTGTATATATCATAAAATGATCATAATAAGTCTATTTAACATCCATCACCACACATAGTTAATTTTTTTTCTTGTGATAAGAACTCTTAAGATCTATTCTCTTAGCAACTTTTTACAGTCACCATGCTGTACATTATATTCCCATGACTTATTTATTTTATAATTGGAAGAGTGCAAGCTATTTTTATGATCGATTGCTTTCAGTATTTAAAAACATTGAAATAAATTATGCAAGCATTTTAGGTAAATAACATAACTTTACACTTTTTAATGTGTTATTTTAAAAATATTTCTTCCATACACATATGCAAGAAAGGGCGTGATATTGGAGAAAGAACCAGAGGGTCAGAACTAGGAATAAAAAAGAAAAATAGAAGGTTTTGATTCTGAAACCTAAGGCTGTTTAAGAAGAGGCCAAATAATGAGTCTGAATAAAGTGACTTTGTGTTTTAGGCTGCAAATATTATCTAAAGAAATCAGGAGGAGGATGCAGCATTGCTGAAGAGAAATGTTAAGTTGCAGACTGAGGGCTTTCTTTCTCAGAGGGTTCCACTAGCATCTGATTAAAATTTTAAGTTGGTAAGAGCTTTTGGTAAAGATCTCAGTCATTTTCACCATCTTAATGCAGAAATTTTTAGGAATTAATTTGCTGTGAATGAACATAAGTTTCCCATTCAGATGATGTTCATCACTTATGAATGATGCCCTAACTGCACAACAGTTCCCACTCAGGAGAGAGCTGCACACCTGGTCCAGTGGCACATTTCACATTTTCTATGTCTCTCATAGACAGACAAATGGAATTTAAGACATTGTCTTCCAATCTTACATCTTCCTTTGTTAGGACTGGGGAATAGACTAGCAAGTCAGGAATAAAAGTCAAGGTTGTAAAATAATCTAGTAAAAATAATAAACAAAATAATAACCACAATAATAACAAAATAACAACTCTTCCTCCCACTTCTATAATTAGGAGGTATTGGCATAGTGTTAAGAATTTTATATACATTCTCTAATCAATAACTTGCAAGAACCTTAAGAGGAAAGTACTCTTTTGGTCCCTTTAAGGCTTCAGTGGCAGCAGTAAGGAAGAATACTTCCACTTTTGGCTCCCTTCAGAGGAGACATTTGCAGAACAGGAGACAACTGGGAGACTGGCTATCCCAATTTTGTTGGGCTATGTCTAAAGCCATTCTAATGTATTTGTATGAAAATGCTAACAATGATAGCTACCAATAAGATCTGGTCCAGCAGATCATCTATTTGATCACTTCATCTATTCCTATTATTACACTTCCTTAAAAGCAGAAAGGCACAACTTATTTGAAAACAGCCTGTAACTCATGTGTTTCACTAATTCTGTCAATTTCTATTTCATAGTTAGGTTTTATGATGGTTGAATTCGTACGCTCTAGACTTCATAAATGGCAGCTAGACGATAGAAATATTTTATTACTTAATTTACAACTAATAAGTTGCCTTCTTCAAAATATGATGTGAAATGGCCTCCTGGCTAAATTGCATTTCCAGCTGTGATGATGGCATGAGTGAGAAGTGGCTAGTGGAAGCCTCCACTGCCCTGCCTGGGTGGCATGAATGGCTGTCTTCTGCTAACAGCCCTCTAACCCATTCCCTTACCCTGTCACCTTTATCCCCTTGGCTTTCAGCACTTGCTCCAGCCTGGAAAGAAGGAACTGCAGACACCTGATACTCAGATAAATGCTGATATCCAGCTATAGCTCTGCTCACTGTAGAATGTGACCCCCTAGCATCTGGCACCTACCTCATATTTAAAAATAGATTTTAGTTATCTTTATCCATTTTATCAAATAGATATATATCATATCAAATAGAAGAAGTTGATAATATTCTGCTCATTGCCTATAACTAAGGCAGTTGGTAGTGACTCCTATTCACATTAGGTCCAACGTTAAATGCACTGTTCTTGCCCCTCTGAATTCAGGGAAACAGGTGGGACCAGAGAGGTTGCATATGTTTGTTATACTGAATCCTCAGGGGATTTGTTCCCCCTTTGGGAAAGGAAACAACCAGACTAACACGAACATCTCAGAACTTTAAAAAAGCTTCATTTGAGATGGTTTCTAAATATGTGAATGGGGAAAATCGTATATTAGAATTTTAACTTTCTCCTTGACTGTTCTGATTCTTTTCCCTGCCAACTCTAAAAGAATTAAATGATGAGGGTTTCTGGTGGCAAATAAGTTGAACAAACTCTGTTGGCTCCCTCATGCCTGGTGCCTTTGCTCTCAGTTCCTTTCCTATCTGGAATGCTCTGCTCACTCTGCTTTTCTTCTGGCAAAGTCCTACTCATCCTGCATAAGCCAGCTCAAATGTCACCTCCTCTGTGAAGTGTCACCTTCTTTCTCTCCCTTCCCTCCCATTAGAATTAATCACTCCTTGCAAATTGGTATAACCTTTCAGGAAGGCGATTGTCAATATGTGTCAAAAACTTCAAACATATTCACTTTTAGTAAACTTCATTAGGAAATAATTTGAAATGTAGACACAAACTAACATGATAATAGTAACTACATTATTTATAATATGGAAAAATAAGAAACCATAAATGTCCAAAGATGGGGGAAGACTGGTTAATGATTAATTGTCACATATCCATATACTGAGGTGTCCACAGGAGAGGCACAGCAATGTTTGAACTGACATTTTATTTGTCATATAGTTCCCTCATCAGTCAAATGGGGATTGTGCAAGATTAGCAGTGTGCTAGGCCCAGAGTAGTTACTCCACACATGATAGCTACTACTGTGACCATTAATACGCCACCATTAAAATGAAGTTTACAAAATATATATATACATATATTTTTTTTTTTTGGCCATGCAGTGGCACGACCAGGAATCACACCCGTGCCCCTGCAGTGGAAGCATGGAGTCCTAACCACTGGACCACCAGGGAGTTCCATTTACAAAATATTTTTAATGTTATGAGAAAATGCTTGAGGCAATGTTATTGAAAAAGTTGAATAAAATATCTAATGCATTTCTGCTCACAGACATAAAGAAGGGAATGAAACCAGGGGGTTTGGGAGAAATGGTGGGGTTATAATGTATGAATGGGGCATGCCACTTTGTATTTTTTTAAACAACAAGCATGTATTTAGGCATGCTTTTTAAAAACAAAACATCCCCATAAACAAAGCTACATATTCAATTTGATGACAGCTATGTACATGTATGCATTAAAAAAATCAGAGAGGAAAAACAAATGATAACAATAGAGGGACTGTGGGCTTTTTTCCTTTTTTCTTTTTTAATTTCTCAAATTTCTTATAATGAGTTTGTATTAGTTTTACAATAAGATTTTGCAAGACAGTTATGGCAGTCACTGCTTCGGTGATGAAATTTGAAGCAGGCATGGAAACAAAACCAGCTTAAGAAGGGTCTTGCAGATTAAATTAAGGGATTTGTCCTTTATACTGCAGGCAAGCAGGGCAGTTATTGGAAAGGTCTTGCTGGATGCTGTGAAGAGACTGGGATTAGAAGTGGATAAGAATGGAGGCAGAGAGATTAATTAGGAGGCAGCTGGATTAAAAGGATGATGGTGACAGGGATCAGCATCTTGATTAGGGAGAGCAAGATGTAGGCAGATTCAGGACACTTTTAAAAAAAAATATTTATTTATTTATTTTCTTTTCTTTATTTATTTTTTGGCTGTGTTGGGTCTTAGTTGTGGCACGCAGGATCTTCGTTGAGGCATGTGGGATCTTGTGTTGTGGCGCTCTGGCTCTTCGTTGTGGTGCACGGGCTTCTCTTTAGTTGTGGCATGCAGGTTTTCTCTTCTCCAGTTGCGGCACGCGGGCTCCAGAGCACATGGGCTCTGTAGTTTGTGGCACGCGGACTCTCTCGTTGAGGCGCAGGAGCTCAGTAGTTGTGGCATGCGGGCTTAGTTGCCCCGTGGCATGTGGGATCTTAGTGCCCCAACCAGGGATTGAACCCGTGTCCCCTGCATTGAAAGGCAGATTCTTTACCACTGGACCACCAGGGAAGTCCCCAGGACACTTTTAAGAGCAGCATTAATAGGACTTGAAGACTGCATGAACATGAGAAGTAAGGAAGAAAGAAGGTTCAAAGTCTCTGTTCCTATTTTGGTGTCAAACTACCTGGGTGAACTACCACTCACAGAGGAGTGAGTTATTATTTCAGGGCAAGCATTGTATGATTATCTGATTGCATTCTCACAACAACTCTTTGTAGTAGGACTATTAGTTCCAGTTTAAAGGAAAGCTGAGGTTTAGAGTGGTAAAATATCTTGCCCAAGGTCACCCAGGTAATTAGGTTGCTGGGATTCACACCCAGCCCCTGGCTACTCTTGAGAGTCAATGCTTAAACCACCACATACCCTACCTGCCAACCCAGCAGAAAGAACAAGTTTAGAAGGAGAACTGACTGAACAGTAGAGAAAAAACAGCAATGAAGATAATGTGTTCATTTTTAGATAAGTTGATATTGAGTTCAGTGGGATGTCTAACAAATAGACGGACCTGTGGTTTGGAACCCAGGGAAAGATAAGGTCTGGAGATGCTGTGTCATTAGCACTCAGATCACACATTAGTGGAAGCCAGAGGAGTAGATGAGGTGGGTCAGGAGATGGTGTCAAATAAGAAAAGTCCCAGGAAAGCATCTAGGGAACATAAACATTTAAGGTACAGGTTGCGGATAATTTTTTTTTTTTTAACAGAAGAAACCTGAAGGAGTCAGAGAAATGGAAAAAGAGCCAGGAGACTCTGGGCCAAAAGAAGAAAGTTTCAAAAAGGAATGAGGGATTGACAGTGTTAAATGCTGAGTCTTAATCAAATAAAATAATAACTGAAAAGTTGACACTGAAGTTTATGATTTAAAATTTTGATCTTTATATTCAAACTGTAACTGTTTTTTGTAAATAACATTAAAAAACTATAGTACCATTCTTAATATTAATGGGATTTTGTTAATGCCCTTGGGTTATATTTTCATTTCTTAGATTTTTCTACCAAGCATATACATGTAGAGGTTTCATACAGTTTTCATGTTTCATTACTTTTAAAACCAGTCTTTGTTCTAGCTTTATTACAATGAATAAGAGCTAAGAAGGCAAGCATAGGTTTAATCCTATATGCAAGCAAAATGATATTTACAATCAAATTAGTAATTTAAGAGATAGTGGAAATCTAGCCCAACTTGGGTAACAAGAGAAAATTTCATGTAATTCCACATTATAAAATGAAAGCATGTATAAAAATGCTGAGTTTTCAAAATTGGGAATAAAAAAAGATTTGTGTATAAAGAAGGTTTATTACTAGCTAAATGCATTATTTTAAAAAATGCTTACTTATTTTTTCCATGGAATAAACATAGGCAAAGGGTCAGTGAGAAATACCCAAGACTTGCATAACTTTTAAAAGTAAAAATAGATGGGATAGGTCTTTTGAAGCAATACATAAAATACAGATATCATGAAAAAAATATTGACAAATTTACTTCATAAGAATTTAAAATTAGGGACTTCCCTGGTGGCACAATGGTTAAGAATCCACCTGCCAGTGCAGGGGACACGGGCTCCAGTCCTGGTCCGGGAGGATCCCACATGCTGCGGAGCAACTAGGCCCGTGTGCCACAACTACTGAGCCAGTGCTCTAGAGCCCGCGAGCCACAACTACTGAGCCCATGTGCCACAACTACTGAAGCCCACGCGCCTAGAGCCTGTGCTCCGCAACAAGAGAAGCCATGGCGATGAGAAGCCCGCACACCACAACGAAGAGTGGCCCCCGCTCGCCGCAACTAGAGAAAGCCTGCACTCAGCAACAAAGACCCAACGCAGCCAAAAAGAAATTAATTAATTAAAAAAAAAAGAATTTAAAATCATGCACAATGAAAAATATCATAAGCAAAGTTAGGAAACAACACTGTCACATATGTAGAAATGGATTAACGTGCATAATAGGTAAAGAACTCCTACAAATAATTAAGAAACAGACACACGTCTTGGGACTTCCCTGGTGGCACAGCGGGTAAGACTCTGCGCTCCCAATGCAGGGGGCCCAGGTTCGATCCCTGGTCAGGGAACTGGATCCCACGTGCATGCCGCAACTAATAGTTCGCATGCCACAACTAAGGAGCCAGCAAGCTGCAACTAAGGAGCCCGAGAGCTGCAACTGGGGAGCCTGCCTGCCACAACTAAGACTCAGTGCAACCAAAATAAATGAATAAATAAATAAATAAAATATTAAAAAAAAAGAAACAGACACATCTTAGAAAAAATAGCCAATGAATTAAAAAATGACAATTGACTGAATAAATACAAAGTCAAAAAAATATCAAAAAATGCTCATCTTCATGAATAATTAATGAAATGCAAGTGAAAAAAAAAATCAGTGGAAGCTCATTTGTCTGACTTACTAACTGATCTGCAGGATTAATCACATTCTCTCTTCCCTCTGTGACATCCACAGATTTTGAGTACTATCAAAGCTGTAGGTTAGTATACGTTGGCCTTTGCATTCTTATTTCTTCTAGTTTACCAAGAATAACTTAGGTTTCTTACTCAATGCATTTATGTCAGTTATACTTGTTATTGTAATTATGTAATTTATTTACCTATTCTGAAAAAGCTCTGTGTATCTGAAAACTAATTTGAATGCTTTAGAAAGACTAGAGAAAGGTGAAGAGCTTTAAAAAGCTCTGCAATTGGTTGTGGAAGAAATTAACCTAAAAGACTAGGTAAAAATATAAGAATCTAGAAGGATAAGAACTCAGATGAATAAGTGCCACTAAGTTCTCATCTCACTCCAAAAAAACTAAAAATGGCAAATGAAACATGATCAGCATAGTTTATGTATGAAAGACAATGACAAATTCTGTGTGTGTGTGTGCATAATTTTTTAAAAGAATTTCTCTGTAACTCTGATTACCTGATCAGTTATTCGTCTTGATTTCCAGAAATGGAGAATTTCTTCTATAAAGAGATACCTTTCTTTCTCCTTATCAGATTAACAAAAATGAACAAAAAAGAATAATATGTTGTGGTAGTAATGGTGCATGTAAATAGGCACTTTGACACCATGCTGGTGGGAGTGTAAATTTGTATAATTTGGGGGAAGATTTATAGGAGGTTATTTATCAAAATTAAAAGTGACTAACTAGTAATGAGGACTGGATTTACCTACCATTTGAACAATTTTAAAAACCAGACAAGGCTTCCCTGGTGGCGCAGTGGTTGAGAATCTGCCTGCCAATGCAGGGGACATGGGTTCGAGCCCTGGTCTGGGAAGACCTCACATGCCACGGAGCAACTAGGCCCGTGAGCCACAACTACTGAGCCTGCGTGTCTGGAGCCTGTACTCCGCAACAAGAGAGGCCACGATAGTGAGAGGTCCATGTACCACGATGAAGAGTGGCCCCCGCTTCCCACAACTGGAGAAAGTCCTCGCACAGAAACGAAGACCCAACACAGCCAAAAATAAATAAATAATAATTAAAAAAAAAAGAAAAAGCTACAGAGACATAGAGTATTTAAAAAAAAAAAAAAAACCAGACAAAACATACAATAGTTTCAATAACTGGACATGAGGCAATGATGGACAGTGATCCCTAAGAGATGGAGAACAAGCAAGGACAGCCCTACTGCTGCCTCAGATCACAGTCTTGAGAGAGTTCCCAGGCTATGGTGTGATGCGGGAAAACCTAAAGTGGAATTCAACAAGCAGAGCTGAAGAGAAAGAGTGAAGAATCCAAGAAGAACAAAGAGGCTAATGTTTGCAGGGAGGAGTAACAGTAAGAAAAGAGCTGCACGGAAAGAGAACTCCTGAGATCTGCAGAGCGTCCCCATTTAGTATTCAGTAGAGTATTAATCAGTTCATCTTTGTGAGGAAGTTGCCTGAGGCCACGGAAGTAACTGCCTAAAAAAGTTACTGCTCCTCATGCTCACACAGGCCCGTGAACAGGGCCTATTCTCACTAGCCAGCCAGAAAGCCTCATAATTCATAGTACATTGGGTAGAGTTCTCAGAAGTGTCTTGCCTTAAGAAGTGGGGACTAATTAGTTCTAGAATAAATGCTGCTCTGGTCCCACCAACAAATCTTAAAAGCAAGATTTGAAAGAGTCAAACTGTTTTCAAGTAATTTAATTGTCATCCTTGAGTTTGTGAAGAAAACTCAAGAATATCTACAAATATAAAAATGCCCAGCATCCAACAAGATAAAATTCATAATACCTGGCATTCAATAAAAAATTTCCAGGCATGCAAAGAAGAAAAATATTATCCATAATGAGGAGTAAAAACAATCAAATGAAACCAACGCAGAATGTAAATTGGTGCAGCCACTATGGAAAACAGTATGGAGGTTCCTCAAATAACTGAAAATAGAGTTGCCATATGATTCAGCAATCCCACTCCTGGGCATATATCTGTTCTGTTTTTTTTTTTTTTTTTTATTTTGTCATCAATTTTATACACATCACTGTATACATGTCAATCCCAATCGCCCAATTCAGCACACCACCATCCCCACCCCACCGCAGTTTTCCCCCCTTGGTGTCCATACGTTTGTTCTCTACATCTGTGTCTCAACTTCTGTCCTGGGCATATATCTGGACAGAACTATAATTTGAAAAGATACATGCACCCCTATGTTCATAGCAGCACTATTCACAATAGCCAAGACATGGAAACAACTGACAGATGAATGGATAAAGACGATGTGATAGATATAATGGAATACTACTCAGGCATAAAAAAGAATGAAACAATGCCAGTTGCAGCAACATGGATGGACCCAGAGATTATCATACTAAGTAAGTAAGTCAGAAAGAGAAAGATAAATACCATATGATATCACTTATATGTGGAACCTAAAATATGACACAAATGAACTTACCTATGAAACAGAAACGGACTCACCGACATAGAGAACAGACTTGTGGTTGCCAAGTGGGAGGGGAAGGTAGGGGAGGGAAGGATTGGGAGTTTGGGATTAGCAGATGCAAACTATTATATATAGGATGGATAAACAACAAGATCCTACTGTATAGCACAGGGAACTATATTCAATATTCTGTAATAAACCATAATAGAAAGGAATATGAAAAAGAATACATATATGTATACCTGAATCACTTTGCTGGACAGCAGAAATTAACACAACATTGTAAATCAACTATATTTCAATAAAATAAATTTAAAAAAAATGAAACCCACCTAGAATGGACACAGATGTTAGAATTAACAGACAAGGTCATTCAAGCAGCTATTTTAACAGTCTTCCCTACGTTCAGATATCTTGAGGAAAGATGAAACATGTTAGGTAGGGACACAGAAGATATAAAAAAGACTCAAATTTAACTTCTAGAGAGGAAAACTATAATTTATGAAATAAAAAGTACACTGAATGAGATTAATGGCATATTAAACATTGCAGAAAAAATTTTAGTATATTTAAAGCATAGAAAATGAATTTATCCAAAAAGAAACATACAGAAAAAAGAAACCAACTAAAAAAGAAAAATAGAGTATGCATGAGCTGTGGGACAACTTCAAGCAGCCTAATATATATGTAACTGTAGTTCCCAAAGGTGGGACAGAAGAAAATTTCCCAAACAAAATTCCAAAATTTGATGAAAAGCAGAAATCAACAATTTTGAGAAGTCTAATGAACTCAAGAAGCCTACGGAAAACTGCACAAAGGTACATTGTGACCGAACTGCTCAACACCAATGATAAAGATAAAATCTTAAAAGCAGCTTGGGTAGGCAGGGAGAGACATATCATGTACAGTACAAAAATAAGGAGGACAGGACATTTCTTGTCTGAAACAATGCAGGTGACAAGACAATGAAGCAACAACTTTCAAGTATTGGAATTAAAACACCATCAACCTAGGGTCCTGTTACTAGTGAAAATATCTTTCAAAAGCAAAGATGAAATTCTTTTTCAGATATTCAAAGCTGAAATAGTTAAGCGGAGATTTGCATTATAATATATGTTTTAAAAAATTCTTCAGGCAAAGGGAAATGACATCAGATGACACCACCTACAAAAAGAAATGAAGAGCACTGGAACAACTTAGATAAAATGAACAAAGACTTTGGTCTTTGAATGACATAAACTACCAAAGCTCAACAGGAAGAAATAGATAGTCCAAATAGCCCCATATCAGTTAAAGAAATTAAATTTATAGTTAATAACCTTCTCACAAAGAAGACTTATGGTTAAAATAGCTTCACTGGTGAATTCCACCAAACATTTAAGGAAGAAATAATACCAAGTCCAATCAAAATCTTTCAGAAAATTGAAGAGAAGAGGACACTTTCCAATTTATTCTATGAGGCTAGTATTACCCTCAATCTAAAACTGGACAAAGACATTAAAAGAAAGGAAAATTACAGGTCAATATCATTTGTAAATTAGCTTTGTAATTTCTTGACAAAATTTTAGCAAATCTAATTCAAAAATATAAAAAGTGACAGTACATCATGACCAAGAGGGTTTCATCATAGGAATGGGGTAACATTTAAAAATCAAAGTAATATATCATATTAGCAAAATTAAAATAAAAACCAGAGAAGTATTTCAATAGATGTATAAAAAGCATTTGACAAAATTCAACAGTCATTCCTGAGGGGGAAAAAAAATCTATTAAATTAGGGACAGAAGGGAAGTTATTCAACTTGATTTGGTGATTTATGAAAAACCTACACCAACAGCTAACATCATACTCAATGGTAAAAAGCTGAAAGCTTTTCCTCAAAGATCAGAAGCAACAAGGTTGCCCACTCTCACCACTTCCGTTCAGCATAGTATTGAAAGTCCTAGCCAGAGCAACTAGGCAAGAAAAAGAAATAAAAGGCATCAAATCAGAAAGGAAGAAGTAAAATTGTCACTATTTGCAGATGACATGATATTATGTACAGGAAACCCTAAAGACGTCACAGAAAACTGTTAGAACTAATCAACAAATTCAGTAAAGTTGTAAGATACCAAACTAATATACAAAAATCGGTTGCATTTCTTTATACTTAATAACAAACTATCAGACAGAGAAATTAAGAAAACAATCCCATTTACAATTGCAGCAAAAAGAATAAAATCCTAGGAATAAATTTAACCAATGAGGTGAAAGACCTGTACACTGAAAATTATAAGACATTGATGAAAGAAACTGAAGAAGACACAAGTAAATGGAAATATATTCCATGCTCATAGATTGGAAGAATTAATATCATTAAAATGTCTATACTACCCAAAGCAATCTCCAGATTCAATGAAATCCCCATCAAGATTCCAACGGTATTTTTCATGGAAGTAGAACAAGCAATCCTAACATTTATATAGAACCACAAAAGACCCTGATAGATAAAGGAATCTTGAGAAAAAAGAACAAAGCTGGAGGCATCATGCTTCCTTGATTTCAAACTATATTTAAAAGCTATAATAATCAAACCAGTATGATTTTAGAATAAAAACAGACATATAGATCAGTGGAACAGATTAGAGAGCCCAGAAATAAACCCACACATTATGATCAATTTACAACAAAGAAGCCAAGAATACACAATAAAAGGTTTTGGGGAAGCTGCACAGCCACATGCAAAAAAATGTAACTGTACCCCTATCTTACACCATACACAAAAATCAACTGAAAATGGATTGAAGACTTGAACGTAAGACCTGAAACCATAAAACTCCTGGAAGGAAACAGGCTGTAAGCTCCTTGACGTTGGTCTTGGTGATGATTTTTTGGATTTGACATCCAAAGAAAGGCAACAAAAGCAAAAATAAACAAGTAGGACTATATCAAACTAAAAAGTTTCTGCACAGCAGAAGAATAGATCAACAAAAGGCAACCTATACAATGGGAGAAAATATTTGCAAATCATATGCCTGATAAGGGATGTATATAAAGTATATATATATATATATATACTTTATATACTTTATGTATATAAAGTATACAAAGAACTCATACAACTCAACATCAAAACAAACAACCTGATTAAAAAATGGGAAGAGGACATGAATAGACATTTTTCCAAAGAAAACAGACAGATGGCCAATAAACACATGAAAAGATGTGTCACTAATCAGCATCATTAATCAACAAGGAAATGAAAATCAAAACCACAATGAGATATTACCTCACACCCGTTAGAATTGCTATTACCAAAAAGACAAGAAACTTTTGTGTACTGTTGGTGGGAATGTAAATTGGAGCAGCCACTGTGGAAAATGGTATGGAGGTTCCTCAAAAAATGAAAAATAGAACAACCATATAATGCAGCAATTCTACTTATAGGTATTATCTGAAGGAAACAAAAACACTAACTCAAAAAGATATATGAACCCCCGTGTTCACTGCAGCATTATTATTATTATTTTTAATAAATTTATTTAATTAATTTATTTATTTTTGGCTGTGTTGGGTCTTCGTTGCTGTGCACCGGCTTTCTCTAGTTGCAGTGAGCCGGGGCTACTCTTCGTTGTGGTGTGCGGGCTTCTCATTGCGGTGGCTTCTCGTTGCAGAGCACGGGCTCTAGGCGCACGGGCTTCAGCAGTTGTGGCGCACAGGCTTAGTTGTTCTGCGGCATGTGGGATCTTCCCAGACCAGGGCTCGAATCCATGTACCCTCCATTGGCAGGCAGATTCTTAACCACTGCGCCACCAGGGAAGCTCGACTGCAGCATTATTTATAATAGCTAAGACATGGAAACAACCTAAGTGTCCATCGATGGATGAATAGATAAAGAACTTGTGGTGTGTGTGTGTAAATATATATATATGGAATATTATTCAGCTATAAAAAGGAAGGAATTACTGCCACTGCAACAACATGTATGGACCTTAAAGGCATTATGCTAAGTGAAATAAGTCAGACAGAGATAGACAAACACCCTATGACCTCACTCACATCTGGAATCTAAGAAACAAATAAAACAAAAAAACCCCAAAATCATAGGTACAGAGTACAGTTTGGTGGTTGCCAGAGGTGGGGAGGAGGTTTGGGGCAGGGTGCAATGGGTGAAGGGGGTCAAAAAGTACAAACTAAAAAAAAAACTAAAAAAAAAAAAAAAAAAGGTACAAACTTCCAGCTATAAAATAAATAAGTCCTGGGGATGTAATGTACAGCATGATGACTATAGTTAATAATACTGTATTGTATATTTAAAAGTTGCTAAGACAGTAGATCTTAAAACTTCTCATGACAAGAAAAAAAATTTTGTAACTGTGTGTGGTGATAAATGGTAACCAGATTTATTGTGATGATCACTGCACAATATATACATATATCATACCATTATATTGTATACCTGAAACTAATATAATGTTATATGTCAATTACATCTTAATTAAAAAAACAAAACAAAAAGCTGGAAAAAACTGTTGTTAAAAATACTAAAGTATAAGCCTTTTCCCTTTCTTCCAAAAAAAAAAAAAGCAAGCAAGAAAAGAAAAAAGAAAAACCACAAAAATACCCCAGATTAAATTCCTCAAAAAACAACAACAACAACAACAAAAACTTACAGGTAGCATCATACTTAATAGTGTAAGCACAACTGAATGCTTTCCCCTACAATCAGGAACAGGACATGTCCACTCTCACTTCTTTTTAACATTGTACTGGAGGTTCTAGCCAGTACTAAATTAAAAAAAAAAAAAGACATATAAGTCATCCAGATTAGAAAGGAAGAAACAAAACTGTCTTTATTTACAGTTGGCATGACCTTCTATGTAGAAATGTGATGAATCTACAAATATGCTACAAGACCTGATAAGTGAATTAGGTAATAACACAGATACAAAATCAACATATAAAAATCAACTGCATTTCTATCTACTATCATTGAACTATCAAAAATTGAAATGAAAAGAAAAAGTTGACCATTTATAAAAGCATCTAGAAATATGGTATCTTTAGGGAAAGATCTGACAAAAAAATGAAAGATCTCTAGAGTAAAAACTACAAAACACTGTTGAGAGAAATTAAAGAAGACCTAAGTAAGTGATGCAGTATACCATGTTCAGAGGTCAGAAGACTTGTTTAGATGTCAATTCTCCACATATTGATCTACAGATTCAATGCAACCTCAAAACAAAATCCCAGCAGTTCTATAAAATATGGAAATTGACAAGCTCATTTCTAAAATTCAAATGGAACAGCAAAATACCTAGAATAGCCAAAATAACTTGAAAAAGAACAAAGTCAGAGGACTAACATTACCTAATTTCAAGACTTAATATAAAACTATGGTAATCAAGACAGTACGGTATTTGTATAAAGATAGACAGAGATCAATGGAATAGAATACATAGTCCAGAAATAAACTCACATATATGTATATGATCAATTCCTTTTCAACAAAAGTGCAAAAAAAAACTCACTACCAAAAGGCTAGTCTTTTTAACAAATCCTGCCTAAACAATTGCATATACATATATTTTAAGAAAAGCAATTTTGGTCCACATCTTGCAATATATGCAAAAATTAACCCCCAAAGGACTACTGATCAACTATAAAATATTACACTTAAAAAACTTCTAGAAGAAAATATAGAAGAGTATTTTTGTGACCTTGGAGTAAAGAAAGATTTCTTGGATACACCATGAAAAGTATGACCCATAAGGAAAAAATTGATAAATTAGACTCCATCAAAATTAAAAACTGTTAAGAGAATGAAAAAACAAAACACAATTGAGAGAAAATATTTCCAAATCATATATATGAAAAAAGATTTATATCCAGAATCTATAAAGAAATATCAGAATTCAATAAGAAAACAAGAGACCCAAATAAAAAAATGGGCAAAAGATCTGGAAACACATTTCACCAAAGAAGGTATACAGATAATAAATAAGCAAATGGGGCTTCCCTGGAGGTGCAGTGGTTGAGAATCTGCCTGCCAATGTAGGGGACACGGGTTCGAGCCCTGGTCTGGGAAGATCCCACATGCCGCAGAGCAACTAGGCCCGTGAGCCACAACTACTGAGCCTGTGCGTCTGGAGCCTGTGCTCCGCAACAAGAGAGGCCGCGACAGTGAGAGGCCCACGCACTGCGATGAAGAGTAGCCCCCACTTGCCGCAACTAGAGAAAGCCCTCGCACAGAAACAAAGACCCAACACAGCCAAAAATAAATAAATAAATAAATAAAATTAAAAATAAATAAGCAAATGAAAAGATGTTCAACATCATTAGTCATTAGGAAAATGCAAATTAAAACTACAATGAAATACTACTACAAACCTATAGGCTCTAATAAATACTGACCATGTCAAGTGTTAGGATATCGAGGAACTGGAACTCTCATACATTGCTGGTGGGAATGTAAAATGGTACAGCTACTTTGTAAAACAGTTTGGCAACTCCTTAAAAAGTCATACAACTTCCATATCATCCAGGCATTCCACTCCAAGGAATTTACCCCAGAGAAATTAAAACATTTGTTTGTATACATATGTTCATAGCAGCTTTATTTGTAATAGCCAAAACTCAAATGTCCATCAACAGGTAAATGGATAAACACATTATGGTGTATCCATACAACAAAATACTACTCAGCCATACACACACACACATCTTTTGATACATACAACACAGATGGATCTTAAAAGATTTAAGCTGAGTAAAAGAATCCAGACAAAAAATGCATATTTACTATATGATTCCATTTATATACAAATCTAGAAAATTCAACTTATCTATAGTAACAGAAAGCAGATCACTGGTTGCCTGGGGACTGGAAGTGGGTTGTGTAGGGGTGGGATGTATTGATTACCAAGGGGCACAAGGAAACTTTGGAGGTAATGGATATGCTCATTACATTGATTGTGATGATGGTTTCACAGTATCAAAACATATGTCAAAACTTTGTCATTTTGAACCTTAATAAGTCTGTTAAAAAACTGAACAAACAAAATTGGTGCACTTATACAAGAGAAATCTATGTAGCAGTTTTAAAGAATGAAGTAGGGCTAATAAATACTGAAGATTTCCAAGATATAGTGTTAGATAAAAACATAAAGTACTGAGTACTGTAAATAACCTGTTACCATTTGTGATTTTATTTTAAACAAAAAAGGATATTCAACCAACCCATCCAATAATTGTTTCTACATGCATAAACTATCTCTGGAAAGATACCCCAAAATTGATGAGAGAGACAAAGAGAGAAGGAGGGAGGGAGGAGGAGTGAGAATGGGAGGTTGATAGAGAAAGAGGGAAATGGGGGGTAGACTGGGGTTTGGAGTAGGAGAGAAACTTACTTTTCACTGCATACCTTTTTGAACTACGATTTTTTTCCCCCCACAAATGTACCACTTTTTAAAACGAACATTGATTCCATTTTGGAGGATCTGTCCTATAGCAACACTGGTGGAAATGCCAAAAGATACATGTACAAAGCTATCCATTGAACCATTGTTGTAATATGTTAAAGAAATTGTTTAAGGAAAACAAAAATTGGAACACATTGCTTACATTTAATATTTTTTTTAAACGTAGAAAATAATAGCCTAAAATGTACACTCATTTTCTCTCTCTCACCCCCTTTCTCTCTCAGAAAATTCTGAAACTACACAGACTGATACAAACAATTATCTCTGGGGATGGTTCTAAAGGGTCAGACAAAGAAGGGAGAGGTATGTATAGTGATTTACATTCTAAGTTCTGGATTGCAGGAAAATTTTTTTTGGCAATCAGTGTATATTTCCTTTTAAATTAAAAGGTCTCAATAAAGATTTATTTTTATTTATTTATTTAATTAATTTAAAAAATTGAGCTATGATTGACATAACTCAATGAAGATTTTCAAAAATTAAAATAAATTAAAATTGGTTTCAGTTTGCAGTATCACTGTAATAGATGTGAAAGTGTGCTAGTTTTCATCAGACTTAATATGATATGCTCACCCTTTTCCGCGCTTCAGATTTCTGGAAGCACTCATGCTGTATGAAAGTAGCTGCAGCAGAAATCCTGGACGGCGGCGTGTGGTCTGCCTCAAGCATACTCACTGCTCGCTCCAGAGTCATCTCCGTGTCTGCATTCCTAGACAAACAGTCACAGATTCAGCAAAATTCCAAACCTGCCCTCTCCTGTCAACTTGATCCTCCAGCGATGACTTGGCTACTATCAGGAAGCACCTAGAACATCTGAGCCTTGGCTCCTCTTCAGCCAAAGGAATAATCAGCCTCTGAGGCCAGAAGGTATAGGAAGCTAGCTGCAGAAACACTCCAGCTCTGGTCAGACTAGCCTCTGAAGATACCAATGAATTAAGAAGAAACTTAACTCTGTTTAAGAAAAGTATGTATCTTACATGAAATTTAAAAGAAATTTGGTCACAGAAATTAAAAATTATTCCTACCCTGGTAATGTCACACCTGTAAGTTAAACACCTTCCCTCAAAAATCATTAGATTTTTCTCACAGCTGCTCAAAATCTGTTATTTCACCTGAAAATAAGCTTTAAAAGAAGCATTCTAAAAGTGCTCTTATTTGATGAATATAGTAGTATGTAAACAGTACAAGCCAGGAAAACTGAGTTTGTTTGGTTAAAATAAGTCATGCTAGTGTGACAGAATCCATCAGGAAAGGTAATGATTACATGCAACAATAAAAAGCCCTTTTAAAAGACAATTTTATAAACATTCTGTTACCATTTGCTTTGCCATTGTAATGACATTCAGTTTACGTCTATTTAGTAGCATAATTTGTCCTCTACTAATTGCAGGTGTGTACAGTGTTATGAAATCCAACTCAGTTTGATACAGACAGGATAATTTACAGAGAACAAATAAAATTGCTATGTGTAAAACAATACCTCCCAAATGCCTCACAGAAGTGGCATTTTTTTCCTCCCCTTTTACTTCTGCCTAGAAGGTGACTAGGTTAGACAGCCTATTACCAAGGTGGATTTGCACTTCCTTTTTTTCTTTTGCACATTTGCACATTTGCACTTCCTTACGTATCGCCTCAGAGAAACCACACTCAGGATGGCAACACGTTAGGACTGTGGCTAAAGACATACTTTAAAGGTAACCTAGGACTCTTTTTGGCTTCAAAGAAGGCTACACCTGATTCATTTCAGGTAATGGAGACTCCTAAGACATTATGGGAGGGAATTTTCCAGTATCTGCTAGCAAGAACAGTGAGGAAATTCTCTCTTATAGCTGGCTAACCCACCAATACATGCACCTGTGTACAGAGGTGAACATGTGTATGTTGAGAATGGCTGTGTGTGAGTGGGTGTGGCACAGGTGAGGGGATAAGAGTAATGGGCCTCATGACTAAAAACTAATTCCCACTGCTTCTGAAACACATGTTCAAACACAGAAGTGTTACCTCATGAGTATAAGGGTATTAAAAATGAAGCACTTCTGGCATCTATACTGAGAATTATATAATGATCTCATATTTTAAACTGTTGGGACTTAGCAATCAAGTTAATTGGTAAAAATGTAGGCTATTTTCACTAAAACTAGAATTTGAATCACTTTTATTTAATATAAACACCCTTTTAAAAGGAGATGGAACCTCCATCCTGTTTTCCAATAGTTAGCTAGTGGGAAGCAGCAGCATAGCACAGGGAGATCAGCTAGGTGCTTTGCGATGAACTAGAGGGGTGGGATAAGGAGGACGGGTGGGAGGCTCAAGAGGGAGGGGATATGGGGACATGTATATGCATATTCACTGATTCACTCTGGTGTACAACAAGAACTAACACAGTACTGTGAAGCAATTATACTCCAATAAAGATCTATTTTAAAAAAAAAAGAGATGGAAATATTTCATATGCATGGACTCCAATTCCTTTATAGGAAAATCAAAAGTGAAATTAGTTTTAAGTCTTTTACCATCCACCACTACAGGTGTTTAAACTAATGAAAGATCATTCATAACCTAAGAATAACCTGCTGTTTAACACTTCTTTTTTTAAAGATTCAGCCATTAGTGTACTTCATAAGCCATAAATGACTCAGGAAAGTCTGAATTCCCAAGTCTCTAACACCAACAAATAATTCCATTCCTGAACATGATTCACAAAGAAGTTCTGCATTCACTACCAGCCAACCTAATGCTACTTCAAGTTATCATTAAAAACAATTCCCAAACATAACGAAGACCTCCTCAACAAGAAGGTCTGCCACAGCTGTCAGGGCATCAATTTCCTGTTTTGTTATTGTCTGTAAAGTCCAACTCTATAACATGGCATATGTTCTGACCTCAGTCTGACTCCATCTCCTGCCATCCTCCACCCCATCTCCTCTCCCTCCCCTGATGGACTAACCCATCCTCCAATCACACCAGACTTTTAATCCTTCTCTAAACACTGCATGCCTCTTCACAAGCCACTCTCTCTGACTTTTCTAGAAAGCCCACCCTTCTACCTAATTCTTAATTCTTCAAGACTCAATTAAAATATCATCATTTCTGTGAAATCTTTCCTGCATCCCTACCCCCAGCTAGAGCTATTGTTTTCCTCCTCTATTCTCCCACAGCACTCCTCCCCTGTTTCCCAACAAAATCGGAGTCTGCTAGTGCAACACACAGCAAAATCAATCTAATGACACAGGGTTGTGGTGAAGGAAAGTACAGCATTTACTTCAGGGCACCCAAGCAAGGAGAATGGGCAGCTCATGCTCAAAAGACCGGATGGTTGTCAGGGAAGGGTTTTTAAAGGCAAAATTAGGAGTGAGGGTTGCAGGGTGCCTGATCAGCTTGTGGACATTCTTCTGATGGTGGTGAGGTAACAGGATGATGTTCCAGGAATCTCAACAATCAACCTCTGGTTCCAATCAGTATGGGGTCTAGGTGTTGGTGGTCAGCATACAGTCACTATCCACAATGAGTGGCAGTCCTAGTTTCTGCAGAACAACTCAGAGATATGTGTTAGATTGTTATCTATATCCCTTCAGGATGAACCAGGAGTCCTGTGACTCCATTGTTCTAATCATTAACTACTTGAGCCTGCTCTTTGGAACTCAGAGAGGGCCTAGGAGATAAAAGCCTTTCTTCAAACAAGAAACGTGGGATATGGAGGGAATTTTGCACCCAGGCAAGGCACTGCAGGGTCCTGCTTGGTTTCACCTCAATCTCTCTTCCTCCCTACTTCCTTCCCTGCTTCCCTTTCCTCCTTCTTTCTTCCCTTTCTGCTCACCCACAAAACATTTCTTGAAGCTTGTAGAAATGTGGCTTGGGAGATGGGGTTGGGGAGGGAAGCATCAGGATGAGCATTTGTTCCTTGGCCCCATTATCCACTGAGCATATTCTCCAGAAGTGAGTGTTTTCAACAACTTTAGTTAATATGTTAATATGATATCAATATATATTTTACAAAAATGTAAAGAGGAAGCAGTGTAAAATATCACTGGTCAGAATATGAGATATTATACGAAAAAATTAAAAACGGTCCTTTTTTTTTAGGTGTGCAATCCCTCAGCAACCTCATTCCTGCCAATAACAATATAGCCCTGCCCTAGGTTGGTTCCCAGATATTAGAATAGCTCTGAAGGCCAAGCAAACACCAGATGATGAATGAAGAGCTCCCTCATGTTGTCAGATGCTTAGGAAATGCAAATTGCCCTACCTCACAAAGATTTTAGGTGTGATGAAAGCACTGCTTTGGAAAGATGACTTTGGAATGGATATGTGTCTCTAGACACAGTTTTGAGGGCACTACAAGAGTCTTAGCTGAAGCAATAAAGTTGTGAACTGGGCTGTTAAAAATGGAAATGGAAAGAAAGATATAATTAAAAGAGACCTGAGGAATCAAAGAACTAAAGAGGTTGCTAATTAAGAGGATGTGAAGGGAAGTTATAATGACATCTTTTCTGCTCTGTGCTGCTATGTGTCACAAAGTTGACTGGTGATCCTACCAGAGATAAAGTCTCTCACCTTTCTCTCCCTCTACTAATACATCACTCTTTTGTTCTCTGAATTCCTATAGACACTAGTACAATCTAGCACTTGATGTGTCTTATTTTCTTTTTTACGGATCCTCTATGGTGCTTACTGCAGTGCTGGGTACACTGGAGCAACCTAATATTCATTTGCTGAACCACCAGTCTTCCATAGGTACAGAAATCATATTTTCAGTAAAACTGATCTACAGTGTTTTACTTGGTGATTTCTTAAACCTTTTTCATTAGTCTGATTCAGAACAGCTGTTCACTATCTCTCTTTACTCCAATGTTTTGATTTTCAGCTGCATTAGAAACTGACCAGCCATTCTTCTTTTAGAAACAAAGATCCATTGTTTAATACCTTATGTCATTATGTAGGTTTATAGTTTTATCTAACTACTCTATAGGAGTGTTCCACAAATGTGAAAGAACACTTCTTTACCTGTGGGACTTTCACTAGACATAAAAAAGCAGTTTCCAAATATAGGGACTGGATAGAGTTTGAAATGTGAGATACTGCAAGACAAAGGAGAGCAGAGTGTGTGTTCTCAAGGGCAGAGCTCTCAGGGGGCAGCCCGGGGAACTGAAATGAGCCATGGGGCACACCAAAGGAGGAAGGGAATTAGATATGGATGCCACCTTGATCATTATAGGAAATATCCCTGACGCCCTTTCCTTTCCATACATAGCAAAATTTTCAAGAAGTGTTCATTTCTATGATTTCTGGTCTCTAGGATGGTAACTTTGGGAATCATCAAGAATAGATTTCTTTCCCTTTATTTTAAATTTCTTGATCCCAAGTATTCCTTCTAGTCTTTGAAATATGATCAATTATTGTAATAAAATCCACCCTATTAAAACAATAACTCGAATTTAGACGGGGAACAGATAAGAAAACCAATAACCACAATATACTATTCTGGTAGAGACACCCACACAGTACAGCTATCTGGGGCTCATAAACTAGATTGTGAGGGGAGTGGTCAGGGAAAGGGTGGTAACAGATAAATCCAGAATCATGAGTAGCCGGCCAAAGCTACTGGGAGGAGATAGATAGATAGACAGACAGACAAAGAAAAGAAGGAAGGAAGGAAGGAGGAAAGAAAGGAAGGAAAGAAGAAGGGAAGGCAGAAAGAGGAAAGAAAGAAAATATGTGAATAAATATTTTCCATTAAGGGAAGTAAAAGAGGTTCGAGGTGGTTTGACTGTTTGGGGATGTGTTTGGGGAAGGTGATGATGATGGGTGGAGGACAGTAGAAAGAGATGAGACTAGAGTGATAAGCATAGCTGAAAACATGGGCCTCGTGTGCCATGGTAAAAAGCACAAAAATATGGTGGAATTATGGGAAGGTTATAAATTGGAGAGAGGAATCATCAGATTTGGGAAGATCATTCTAATGGTCCTAGAGAATGGTTGAGTGAGCAAGACCAGAGGCAGGGAGACCTATGCAATAGAGACAGAAAGAAGGGTAAAAATTTAAGACCCATTAAGGAGAATAAAATGTGGCTTGGTGATATGTGACTATGGAGGGAAAAGCTAAGAGTGACTCCCAGGTTTGTAAAGATAGGACTTTAGTATGAGAAGATAGGAGTAGAGGGTAGGGAAGAGCAGATAAATTTAGTTTTGAACATACTGAGTCCATGACTTTGTTAGAAATACATACAGATCTAGAGTTCAGGATGGAGGACAGAGCTGAAAATAAAACACTGGGAATCACAGGATACAAGTGCAGTACACAGGGCCTCTTTAGAAGAGCACCAAGACCAGAAGAGAAGGGTTGATGAAGATGACTTCCTTAGGCATGTAGAAAAGTCTTCTCAGAGAAGACTAAGACATGGCTAGAGAAAACCAGGAGAAGCTGGTGCCCTGACAACCCAGGGAAGGGAGAATTTCACAGATAGTGGTGTCAAATGCTGTCCATAGACTGAGTAATATAAGGACTGCTTCAGATGTAGCATTAAGGCAGTCATTGGTAGATCTCTGGGGAGCCTATTTCAGTGAAATGGTGGGGACTAAAGCCATACTGCAGTGGGTTGATGACAGGCTGGGAAGTGACAAGGTGGTGGAAGCAGTGTGGGGACACAGAGATGCAGGAAGAGAAGAATGCCAGTTGCTGGAGAACGTGGCACAATAGTTTTGTTATTGTTAGAATCATTTTGTTAAAACTATGCTTGGCACAAATCCTAGAATACAGTAGGCATTTAATACATCTTGAATTATCCATTTAAAAGACTTGATCAGCTTTTTCCTCCATAAATAATTACCTCATGTATTTTTCTTCTTTATAAGTGTGTCCATATTGACAAAGATCTGCTTTCTACAAGAAATGTTAGAAGTCTGATGCTCAATTTTGCTTTATAAAAAATATTTCTTGCTTCAAGATTAGATCAGCCCTAACATCTTTTCTCACTGGTGCCTACCTAATCAATGAGTATACTGCACAATTTCACTTAAAGGGATGATTAAAGGTAACAAATTCCATTAGAAATTTTAAAAAGTCATGTATTTAATGTTTTACCATAATGATACCACATCATTATTTTGGGAGTTACTGATGTAATCATCCATCCATTTCTTAACCTTTCTCTTAGTGAGTTCCTCAGTTTATGAAATTTGTGCTCCAGCATCAAACTTGAATAAAGGTTAAAGTTCCAAAAACTAGATTAGTCAAGGTATAAAGTAAATAGGAGAGGCAAAGGAATGAATTTGAAACTTCAATTATTTTAATTATTCAGTATTGCAAAACAAAACCCCTCCAATCACTGATACCAGAATCAAAAAGTAAAATTATTAGGTATAAAAGGAAGGAAAGAGACATCTAGAAATTAGCTGCCTTTGCTTAGCTCCATCTTTTTGTGGTAGTGTTATCAAAACAGCATTTGAGGTTCACTCTTAGCACCAGGAATAAACACTTTTGCCTTTTTCCTTCCTTTATTTCAAGGAATGATTGAGAATAACTGATGCATGCAATTATCCATTTCTTGGTCTACTCTCGAGTTAGCTCTCATTCAAAGTAGATTTTCATATAGCCAAGGGGCAGCCATCCCTTTAGCCAGCATCTAATTTGGAACAGATGGATTAAAAGTCACATTTCCCCCGCAGAGCTGCCATACAAGCAGGTAGCTTGGCCCCTGCCCCTGAGGCAAACAGGCTAATCTGTCAATTAGGCAGCTGCCTGAGAAGTCATTGTTTTAATCACTTATCTCTGGAAGCCTTTCTCTGCAGCCCCAGGAGCGCCAGCTCACACGGTAAGAGCTGTGGGAACAGAATGTGCTGGCACCGACTGTGCTGCAGATTGAGAAGGGGACTCACCCAGCCTGGGCGTCGGTGAAAGTGCTTCTCTCCGCGAGCACGTTCCCACTTCCTCCTGCTGCCACTTGGCCCACGGTCATGTGGGTCCTCCTCCCGCCGGACTCGGCCTCCCTCAGTGTGCGGGTGCTATGGAAGGAGCTCTGATGCCAGGACGACCGCGCCGCCCGGCCCTGCGTGCCCCGCTGCACGGACGCCGGCCTGGCCTGCCCCGCGGCAGGCCCCGCAGTCACGTAGTTCTCCTTCTCCAGGAGGTTGCCCAGGCTGTGGCTGGTCCCAGGCCTGGGGTACGTGAGCACCACCGGGTGGACCCGGGCGCCGTCAAAGACGGCGTCGTTCACAGACCGGTACTGGTAGCGCCTGTACGTGTCGTAGTGGCGCTGTCTGCCCACCGCCCCGGAGTGGCTGAAACCCACAATTTCTGAGCGGGCGTAGCGAGGCGGCACGAGAAGCGTGGACCTCCTGCTCTCCTGCTGCCGCGAGGTGTGCCCGGCCTGGCTTCTCTGGCTGGACTGGTGCTCGCTGTGTGCGTACTGGGCCCGCTCAGGGCTGCTGTCCGGGGAAATCTCAAGTCTCCTCAGAGGCTGCCTCAAGAACCTTTCTTCCACTGACTTCTGAGAGCTGTACTGCGAAGTTCCTCTCCCCCAGCGACCTTCATAAGGGGCAGCTGTGCCTGTCTGCACAAGAGAGAAATAAAGTTTAAATGAGGCATGAATCAATTTTCATCTTTCTTGAAGATTAACTATTCTAGGACTATTACACAAGGTGTTGGTTTCTCTGACTCACACGGAGAAGTCAGCTCCTTTCTGGGTAAAATCTGTTTTTAAACAAGACTTGGTTGTCTAGTTATTTGCACCAGGATTTAATACTGTTTAAAGTTTCCAGTTTTCCATGGTGTCCACTTCTCATAATTCATTTAGGAAATGGTAATACTTGAGAACGGTAAACATTAAAAAATAACCTACAGAAGTTTAAAAATGTTTTCTTGGTAACCTGGTAACTAGGGTTATACTCTTTGGTATCCTACCTTTAGCATGTCATAGGTTTTAGTAACAGGGGAACGTCCCCCAGCAAAATCATTTTCAACCAAGTGTAGATTGTAGACATATTCAGGAACACTGCTAGTTCGGTGAAGATTTCCTGTAATCAAGCATATATTAAAATAATATAAGTGGGCCAATCAGTAAAGATTATATAACAATAATATATTTTAAATTTAAGTAGTTAAGGTCGGGACTTCCCTGGTGGTACAGTGGTTAAGAATCCACCTGCCAATGCAGGGGACACGGGTTTGAGCCCTGGTCCGGGAAGATCCCACATGCCGCGGAGCACATAAGCCTGTGTGCCACAACTACTGAGCCTGTGCTCTAGAGCCCGCGAGCCACAACTACTGAGCCCACGTGCCACAACTACTGAAGCCCTCGCGTCTAGAGCCCATGCTCTGCAACAAAAGAAGCCACTGCAATGAGAAGCCCACGCACCACAACAAAGAGTAGACCCACTTGCCGCAACTAGAGAAAGCCCATGCGCAGCAACGAAGACCCAACACAGCCAAAAAAATAAATATATTTATTAAAAAAAAATTAAGGTCAATGACAAGTACTAGATTTACATTAGTGTTTTTTAAGTGCTAGGTTAACAGGACCCTTGGATATGGCAAATGATTGCAGGTTATGACAACATTCTCCACAAGCTTTTCAAAATAAAAGTTGAATTAAAATTAAAAATATTTATTTAAAAATATTTTTTTGAGAAAAGGGAAGAAAGGAGAGAGGAGATTTTCACAAAAATCTAAAAATGTTAATTACAGTTAACAGTTCGGTAAGTCAGAGGAATACCCAAGGCAGGAACTCTGAAGCTTCCTGAGAGGATGTAGGTGAAGGCAATAAATATAATGGGTCGGTGTACTCAAAGAAAACATGGATCAGCTTGAAAAATGCCAACCCTGGGCCTGAGGCATTTGGCAACATGAGAGTTAGGCAGAAGAGGGAATCAACTTTTACACCACAAACGAATTGCCGGCTAGTTCTTAGTTTGGGGTATAACAAGTCAGCCCTTTCCTGCAGACACTGCACAGGAGGCAGCCCTTCCTGCTCAGCTCTGTGGGGCCTGCAGGGACTCTCAACTGAGGCAAGTCTTAAAATGCTCCTCTTTGAGCTTAAAAAGCTCCCAGCTTTTTGTTTGTTCTTTTGTGATCTCCCGCCACCCTACAAAAAAAAAAAAAAAAAAAAAGCCTAATCAAAATAATAAAAGATCTCTAAAACCTAGGTAATTTCTAGTTCCCTAACTTTAACCAAAATTACTGTGTCATGTAGCATTCTTTTAGAAATCAGAGGAAAAAATAAAATAATTAACTCTTGCAGGCTTGAGAGACTTGTGAAAGATGTTGGAAATAAAACAACACAGGTAGACCCTTTCCAGTACAATTGGAACATAGCAACATACTTTTCCAATAAATTGTTATAGAGTCTAACTGACAATAGATTCACAAGTTATTTTGAGGGAGAGGGGGAATGGAGAGTGTTGTTGCCAGAGAGCTAAAAAGTATGAATCCATCCCAAATTATGTTTGTATATGTGTCTTATTTCCTGGAACCAAATAATCTGGCTGGTAAACAAGTTTCAGGCCTCAAGGGGTCTTGGGGGAGGCAGCTGCAGGCTTGTAACTGTCACCCTAAAGACCACAAGAGTTGAGCTAAGCCAGTCATCTCCTGTTTCCAGGGGCCTGATTTCTTCTCAAGGGTTAGCAAAAGGTCAGGCAGCCCCTTAATTTTTAACTTCAATGACAGAGGATGCCTGGAACCTGGACATTGAATAAGGGAAAGGAATCTTCTGTCCCACCCCAGAGCAAAAGCTGTGAGAGGCTTAAGTACTAGCTCTCAATGCCTGCCTGAGGCTCCTGCTGAGGCTGCCCAGGCTGTCTGTAGTCCCCAACTCGGGCCCCACTGTTCCTTCTCTCACACCCACCCCCACCCCAGGCTATCAGGAAGGCAGGGCTGCAAGGGTCTTGCTGGTGTGGGAAGGGAGGCTAAATGTTTAGTTTACATTCTTTAACTCACATTGTTGCTGGGGCTGGTAGCTTTTTAAAGCAACTCCTTACATTTCAATACTACTTTTCTTTAGGGAGCTCAAATTATTTTATTTTTCAATACTTTGTGATGCAGAGTTAGCTATTAGCATGTCCCTTAAAAAAGAGGGAAACAAATTACTTGCTTCAAATTGTGAAGAGATTTAATATCGGGTTTGAACTCTGGGCTCATCCTTTCCACTGATCTCTACTATTTGACTGCACTGTGGCTCTTCTGAAATTGCCATTTATCAAAACCCTGGAGAGATTATTATTATCATAGTTTTTTTTTGTGAGAACCAAAAACAGTCATTCTCTTTCCTCTAGAACCTTTACCTGGGCAACTCCAAATACTCTGTAAAAGTTCTTTATTTGCTGACATAAATCCTTATAAGGAAGCTTCTCCTTCAGTTTTCAGATGAAAGAATTGAGACTGATTTACTGGTTCCCAAAATAACTACAAGGTAGTTGGTAACAGGGAATAAAATAAGATTAGATCTTTAAACCACCGACTCTCCTCCTGTTCAAGAAAAGTTGTCACTCCTGATAGTCAACCTGCAGGACGTCTCAACAGATGGTTTCTCTGGAATGCCAATCTTAAACAGCAAATAATGCAGATTAATTTGCCTAGGCAGTCGTGAGTTTGAGATCAGTATAGTGGATTAATGAATTAGCAGCTGTGTTCTAAGATTTTAAAGAAATTTTGAACGGTAGAATTAAAAAATAAATATTAATCAGAATGGAAACTAATCTCTTTAAGGCAAGTCATTATTTTCTGTTCAATCAGAGAATAAAACACATAATAATATGACAGTTAAACATATAAAATAACTCAGCCATGCCCTTCTCCAAAAACAGAAATAAGAAAGCAACAAAAACATATTATACATACAGGCACATACTGCTTTAAATAAATCCAACATAAAAATCCACATTTTCTAACATGGAAAATTAGAGCATGACTATATTTCAAAGGGCTTCTGTACATCACAGAAGTATGTAGGTATCTTCCCTAAGCTGAAGAAATCTGTGGACTTGGTCTGGAGCCTCCAACTCTACTCCTTTCTGTGTGTCTGGACAAATCACCTAGATTTATTTCCCATAATTCCAACTACTAACAGAGTTGCTGAGAGAGAGGTTTACCTGAGAAAGCATACATTCAAATACTTTTAAAATTGTAAAGCAACATGCAAAAATGAGATACGGTTTTAAAACTAGAATTTGGGTCACAAAATTTGTTTTTCACACATTTTCATGAATTAATCTGTTGTAGAAAGAGGGATAAACTAGTTTGCATGCTTTAATTTACACTGTGTTGTATCTAAGAGTTTTTATTCGGGTACTGAATTTGGGTTTTTTTGGTTATTTTTGATTGACCCAGCCACTGAGGATGATCATGATGGCATTTTGTGGTTTTAACTGGTCATTCATTTCACTTACACACTGCATAATGTGCTTTTGCTGTTTCCTAAAGAAGGCAATGATTTCTAGGGACTATTTCAAATTATTAATAATACTGACTCAGGCAACATTATCCAAACCTTTTCTTCTAAGAACACTGTGGACATCTATGGAGCCCACTTTAAAGGAAATGAAGGACGCAGTTACAGAACTCCATCCTCCTCAAATAACAAGCAATTCAGGTCAAAGCAATTGTGGGGGCAGGGTGGGAGGGTGAGAACGAGGGGGGTTGGTTTTGATGGAAGGATTCCAAATTGCTCAGAAGACTGCAGAGGTGCAGACCTCACAGGAAATGTAATTTTCTCTCTTTCCAATTCTGAATGTTAATCTGAATGATGTGATCCCTAAGCAGCTGTTCGTGGGAAAATATCTTGATTTCTGGTCATCTATGCAAGTGTTGTCCAAAATAATAAAATATTGTTAGGGTTAAAAATAGAAAATTAATTTCCATAATCAGTTCTTTGTGACCAGCTTTATTACCCAATTGGTTAAATTTAATATAGTTATGAAATCAAATTGACAAGCCTCTATTGTGACTCCATTACCGGTATCTGGGCACGTTTAAAAATACAGCTTCCCTTATGGTAAGTAGATGATAGAGAGTTGCTAAACAAACAAACAAGACCTTTAAATAACCTGCTTATATTAGAGAGAAGAGAGTAGCATTCACATTCAGAGAAGCATCTTTTCTTTCAAGCGTCTAGCACTCTCTGAGCATAGGTGAAAAACTGATTTGGTTCACACTGAGCTTTAAAAGGAGAATGTGTAGAGATGGAGGTATAAGAAATTCCCATGAAAACAGGTATGCATAGAAATCAGTACGTGTTCACTACCAGTACTGATTTAAATGATACAATTTATTGTGCTCACAATCACAAGCAGTTGCCTTCACTGTGTGGATTCACAATGGTCTTTTTGATGGAAAGAGATTAGATTCTGGAAGTCTAAAAGCTCTAAAAGCTTTCACTTTCTTGTATTTGGTCTTTTCACAGCAACCTCTGGGTAACAACAGCTCTCTTTCTCCATATACCTTAAAAAGATTTAACTACATGACCTCTTGAAACTTATCAGAAGGAATTTGTATAGCAATTCATATTTAAATAGGTCCTTAAAATAATTTACTAACAAAAGTAGGTACTTAAAAGAAAACACAAAATATGTAAGGACCCATCAAGAACCATACATCAGGACTCCTGAGTTGGTGAAGGATTTTCCTTTGCCTGTGTGGGCATATAACATAGAATTCATTTTCCTGGACTTAACATTAAAAAAAATTATTTCTTTTATCTTCTTCTGTTTTCTACTTTCTAAGAAAAATGATCAGATATTCACGCAAACCGCAGTTCTACAACCTTGTATACAACTCAAGTAAGCACTTGCTCAGGCTGGAAGAGGAGTGGAATTTGTTGGTTTAAAAAACTATGGTGAAAAATTGTTTTAAAGCAGACCAAAGCCTAATAGTGTTTTGCATTATTGAAAAAGTAACAGAAAGTGTGCAGTGCTGTAACTTACCAGTTAAGAAAGCTCACATAATCAACCATGAGGAACAACTCAGTGTATTGAGTGTACAGTTGGAAAGTACTGGCTATGAGTTCTTACAAAGTGGAGTATGCCAGGAGTCAGTGTTGGTAGTACAGTGGTGAGCAGAGCTGGCTTCAAACAAAGTTGAATATGCCAGGGACAGACCAACAATCCTAGCAAAAGGGCCACACACTCCATGTGCCACTGTGTCACTAAGTCAATGGCTATCACCCACTAATAATATACTAACCAGCCACCAGAAGTCCTTATTTTTCAGGAGCCTCTTACGCAGTTTATGACATCAGTTTATGACATTTTTGGGGTAATCCTCAAATTACTGCTCTAGATAACCACAAAACACATATTTAAAAGGCCCTTTAAAAAAAAAAAGGCCCTTTTATACTGCAGGTGTCTATATCATGTATTTTGTTTGAGTAGCCAGAATGTGTGATTATAAAATTTGTGATTATAAACTGGTAACTTAGCACACTAGTAAAGCACTAAATTGATACACACTGGAGGTTTCTAAATCTATATGAATTCCTGTAATTTATCACCTTACTTTGGCATTCTTGCCAATTCATTTGCTGAGATACCTCATAATGATCACTTGTAAAACTTTAGAACCACAATGACAAATAGCACATTGTACTCACAATGATGCAACTAATAGTCAAAAAGATGAATTTAAAGAACTTTTTGCTTTAAAAAACTTGCTATAGGTTTTTGTAATGACTCAAGACATGATATTTCCACTGCCCCTCACTTGCCAGTACTAACCTCTTCTCTCCCAACTGATTCATAACTGCTGTCCCTTCTTTAAATCCACCAAATCTGCCAAATGTATTTTCAGAAAACCCCTGCATTTTTTCATGTTTCTCCCCTACTGAAACATCTTGTGTGCCTCACGGTGATCAAATCTTTAACTTGGATCAGGATGGATGAGGGAAGGCTGCCTATACAGGGGCACAACTGAACTGAGTTTTGAGGGGCGTGTAAGAGTTAACCCAGCCAAAAGAAGGGAGAGAGGAGTGAGGGCAGTAGGGGGTAGGGATAGGAATCGAGCAAGATAAATCGCTGGTGTTTGGTTGGGTGTGGGAGTAGTGGTGATAGGACCAAGTTTGAGAAGATGCAGACATCAGATCATGGAGAACTTGGAATGCCATGCTGAATAAGGATTTCACTCCTGTAGAGAACAGAAAGAAACCGAAGTAATTTAGATCAGGAAATGATGTGCTGAGATTTTAGAAAGTTTACTACCTAGGTGAAGAATGAATTGAAGTGAGGCCAGATTTACCTTCTTGATATAAAGAATCACATCTTTTACTACCATTTCTGGCACAGTCCTTCATCAGCGCTTGACAAGTTAATGGTTGATTAGTCAATATTTCCTTGTACATTAAAAATATCCTAGTTATACACATTCAGTTTGCACTTAATCCTTCAGGCCTACATCTATCCTGTGGATTACCACAGTGGAGCCAAAATGTGAAGATGATAGTTGCGTGCATGCTTTTGTCTTGGAGTGGATGGAAGGTGCTCAAATACTTCCTACTGTTTCTCTGTCATTCTGGGAATATAGAGAGAAAGAAAAAAAATTTTCCCCCAAATGCAGACAGACTCTAAGTGATTAGAAAAGATGACTATGTTTGTTGTGGCAAGCTTGATTCTACATCTGCATAATATATATTTACCGTCATTCTCTTATCTGTATGGCTTGTGTTTTATCTGCAATATTTTGGTATTCTATAATAAGTTCCTATGATCTGTCAAGAAAAGTTTCCATTTATTTTCCTCCTTCAAAGAAAAAGGTAATCAAGATACAATAATTTGGATGTGATCCTCCTCACCCCTATCCTGTGAACATATTAGTGAGATTTAAGATAAAGTGGGCCTAGAAAAATGGTACAGATGAGCCGGTTTGCAGGGCAGAAGTTGAGACACCGATGTAGAGAACGGACATATGGACACCAAGGGGGGAAAACTGCGGTGGGGTGGGGATGGTGGTGTGCTGAATTGGGCGATTGGGATTGACATGTATACACTGATGTGTATAAAACTGATGCCTAATAAGAACCTGCAGTATAAAAAAACAAACAAACAAAACAACTAATACTAAACTTTCATTGGGTTATTTGTATGCAAATATGTTAATATAAATGTTTCAGACATTACATGAAATTTCTAAAAATCTTATATGTTCTGGTATAATGTTATAAGTCATAATCCTAGTTATTACCTTAAAATGTATATCTCAGAAATAACTAATTTTCTTATCTACTGCATTATTATGAACTTTCATCAAATTTTTAACTGTGGTCATTTTTAAGTCTTTTGTCATTTACAGACAGTTCTGTGTGTACTATGATGCTTTTGCAAATATGTTCCTATAAAAGGGTTTCATCTTTAAGAAATTCATGGAAAAGACTCTGACAAGTACAGGTTTCTGGTAACTGACTGTACTGCTGAACTGAATGAATAAACATTTTCAGAACTCTAATGAAAAACTGATGAACTCATAAAAGTGCTAACAAAAGATCAAGATGAAAAAAAAAATTAATTACATGGGACTGAGTGAACTGATGAGGATGAGTATAATTTTTGTGACTTTCTGTCTGAATTAAAAAAAAAAAAATCCAACAGGGACTCAGAGGCAAAGAATATACAAATCAATTTTCACTGCAAAGTAAAGGAGCTGTTACAGTGGAGGATTACTGGACTGAATGTCAATATTATGACATAGTATGAGTGTGTTTCATGTTTGGTAATTGCAATCATTGTCGCTTTTGTTGTGGTCATCCATGTACAATGCTTGGTGTCAGTCTATTTATCTCTTGTAAAAATAAAATACAGTATGTGTGTGTGAAAAAAAAAAAAGATAAAGTGGGAATAATTTATTAAGCTTCTAATGAGCAGTATTTTCTCCTGGATATCAAGGAATTGCAGAACTTCGATTATGATGCTTTGGCCAATTAATATTGTTAAGCCTAAAGCTGATTATTTCAAGAAAACAAATATGTGAATTCTTTTAATGGTAACAGTGAGCTGTGTTTTCAAATGCTCAAGATTCTTTTTTCTAAATATGCCTTTTCATTTAAGTCTACATATTGATTGGGCTCCCCAGCTCCTCTTTAAGCACTTTACTTAAGAATAGAGCAACTGTTTTTATGTCCTATATCCAATCACCATTAATGGCATAACACAAAATATACACAATAGATTTTTCAATCATTCTATTATAAGAGGACCTGAAATTCTGCTTATTGTTCTTATCCTAATAAGTCAGGGGAGTGAGATGGCTCATTCTAGCACAAAGATTAAGTTTTCTACTAATTGTGTCTATTCCCCCTTTTACTGTTTACTTCCCCAGAAGGAGTATGGTATTTATGTCTTCATACATTTGTGTACAGGCACAAAATAGTTGGAGTCCAACATTTACCTCAGAATTGTATGACTTAAAATTCTTGAATGTCATCTGAGATAGTATCAAATGATCTTATTACAGACAATATTAATCAAGTCTGATATATAAATTCCAGAGGTTTTAGCAACATATTTGTTATACATTATTATCATAGATAGGTTGCCAATAATATATGCTTGCTCTCAGAAAAGAAAAAACTAAAGCTTTTAATAGTTTCTATTGATCAGACCAGAAACTCAATGAGTGTAAAATTAATGTTAACTATTTGAAGATAAAATAAAGTAAATATGTATGACCTTATTTTAACACATAGGAAAAAAATTTAAAGCTGATATCCAAAACAATTAGGAGAATAAGCCAATGTGAACAACAAATACCTAGAATATCTAATTCAAGTGAGCTGTTCCCATGATTGGAACTTACTAACACAGGGCATAAATAACATTAATGCAGTCTTTTAAAAAGCCTAAGTGAACAGTTGTTTTCTCTTAAGGAAATTTCTTGCACCTTATCTGGAACACATAGAGCAATGTACTTTTATAATCAAACACTGTTAATACTTCCATTGGTTCTGAAGCACCTCTACTCACGCCTTCACTCAAGACCTTATCCATAAAAGATGTGTTTTCACCACTTCTAGGGGAGGGGAGTTAATTTTTTTGTAATCACCATGCTGTTAACATTCTATTTCCTTTGACTTATTATAATCAGAAGAATTTCTAAAAAAAAAAAAAAAATGCAGTTTTTTTTTTTTTTTTTTTAAGTCATTGCAATTGATCTGCTAGACACTGGCAGACAAGGAAGTACATTAAATCATGTGGCACGACTGACATTTTACAATCACAGCAGCATGGCCATGTCCCTGCCACCCCACCATCTAACTTTTTTTCCTTCTCTCCTGATTTCTCCTACTTTCTAAATAGCTAGTCGACTCGCTTCCAGAATTGCTTCATTCCTGGCATTCCTTTTTTTGGCAACAAATAATTCATACAGGATTTAAACAATGTCTAACTACCCCCCCCCACCCCGCCCTGGGCCTCTGCCCCACAAATAATACCTACTAATTGCCTTTTTTGCTACCTTAGCCAATTTTCAGTCCTTTCTCCAAAATTCCTTCTGATCACAGATATTCAAAACATCTTGGCCAGGAAAACCATTTAAGTATACAGCATGCCTTTGGCTGATTTCCAAAGAAGCTGCAAATTCTATTAGGATATTGTTCATTGTGTTTTATAAGTATTGTATACATACAACAATTTAAAACATGACTTTCTTCCTTACCCAGGCACCCAAGGGGGAACTGTTGTAATAAGTAAAGTAGTAGTACTTTCAAAGTAAATGTAATAAATAGGATATGGAAACTTAAAATTCTTCCCTTTGCTAATACTGAACTTGCAATTCTTAAATGTCTTCTATGTGACTTTTATAAAAGAATTTTTAAAATTTCCTACAATACAGACTCATCTCACAATGCTGCTATACACCTCTGTTCCACACTGCCCCCCCCACCCCGCCCCCAAGAGTTACAGCCAATTTTAAAATGTTCAACACAATTTAAAATAACAAAAGTTAGAGTAATTTACAATGAAAACCACTCACTCATATAAAGGCATTAGAGAGAAGTTGACAGTTTAAAGACCCTTGCAGGGTATTTATCAACAAATCAGTCACATTTATCTCATCTCTGTTTTCAGCAGATTATCTGCTGCCTCGATCTTACAGGTATGTCAACAATTCAGAATTCTCCAGGTCCCTGGAGCTAACAGCAGTTAACACCAGGGTCATTTCTTCCCGGAATTTATGTTGATACAGGATTCTTTCCAGACCAGCACTGTTTCAACAACTGCCTGTCTGTTTCAACTTTAGAGACAGGATAGTAATACGGAAATAATAAAAACAATACTCACAACCATAAGGAGCCCCCAAACCTTTTCAAAGAACTTTAATTAAACAACATACACAAACCACCCCTGGTAATTGTTCCATGGTGTGTTAATGCTAAATTCCTTTGAAGCTGATTTCCTCTGAGTCTCAGAAAGCTGAGGTTTAGAGTAAGTAGGTGTTGTTTGTTGCCTTATCTCTCTGCCTGACTGGCACTTCCGTGTAGGCTGAGTGTATTTCAGCTTGTTGGGAAGCTCCTGTTGCAATAAAAATATTTCAAACACTTTGTTCCTTAGTTGGACTCAAGCAGTTGCCCTAAGCATTGGAGCAGAGGCATCATGACAGTGCCCTTTGTTCTACCATATCAATTCTGTGAACTGTGTAATATTCCTGCTGTTCCCTCCTAGAATGCTCTTCCTCCAAACCCTTCCCTCTGTCCAATCCTACTGAATTTTTGAGACCTAAAATCCCAATTCCTCCAAGAAGCTTTTCAAAATTCCCTTCAGCTAGTAGTCTAACTCATTCTTCTAAACTCTATAATTTGTTGGCTGTTCTTCCTTTGGGTAGCTTACCATTTTTTATTTGATAACGCATTTTTTTAGAGAGAGCATTTTCCTTCTACAGACTTTGAACTCCTTGCTTTAAAGCAAGGAGAGTGTATGTTTAATTCAGTACCTGCATAGTGCCCTGCATGAAGAACAGACTCACCTGACAGTTCTTGAATTCACCAAACAACATGAATGTGCCATTGTCAAGAGAACAAATCATGTGTGGGTTTGGGACTAAGCATCCAATAAATATTGAGATACTGACGCATTCTTCATATGTGAAATGGATCTGCATATCTATCTCACATAATTGTTTTAAGGATATAATAAAATGCAAACATATTCTTGAACAGGGTTAGGCACATAGCAGATGCTTGGCAATGCTCCCTTTCCTTCTGTTCATTCCCTGCATTTATTGAATAGTTGATGTCTGGTTGCTCTTCCTGGCCAGCCATTCTCAGAGGGTAAGAAAGGATATTTCAGGTGCATCCCTTGTGTTCCCCTATGCAGAAACAGCTAGTTTGGTTCCAGTTTGGCACTGGACCTGCACAGACTAAAGGGGTACAATGACCCCACTGGTCAAAAATTGGCCTCAGTTGTCCTAGGGTCTTTAGTCAGACTCCTAAATGTAAATATACGTTCTTTTTTTTCCGTGTGCTGTGGCAGTTCTGTGTCACTGAGACCTCCCCACTCAGAATTATCTCAGTTTTATTTAAAGGAAAATGGGATGGGGGCTTAGAGAGGCTTAAGGTTTAATTAAAATCCCACTTTCTATTAATTACCAAAAAGCTTAACAATATAACTGATGAGTGGTTTAAAAATTCAGGCTTGGGAATTTAAGTACTACCAGTTCTGCTACTTACTACCTGTGGGAAATTGAGTGTTACTTAACTGCTTAGTTTCCTCATCTGTACAATGGGGATTAAAGCACCTTACCTCACAAGCTTTTTTTTTTTTTTCTTTCTGTAAACATAAGTAACATAATGAATGCAAACCACAGAGTTCAATTCTTGGCACATAGTAGGTACACAATTACATCAACTGTAATTATTAAACATCTCTTTACCTTTCAAGTATGTAAATATTGATTGCCTGATCCTTTAAAATTCTTTTACATAAATGTAAAACAATACAGCTTCGCAGGGTCTGCTGTTTTAAATCTCTGATCTGGTCTGCAAGCATTTTTCTTTTTCCTAATGGGTTCTACATTTGCCATTTCTCAAGTTAACTTCCTAGAGAAACAGTTCAACATTGGAGGAAACAACTGATAACCAAACTTAACTGTTTAATTTCTTTCTTCTGGTTTCCATAATAAGCCTAGAATACTTTTATAATGAAAAAATAAATTAAACAACTAGTAAAAGAATTACTGAGTGGCTCTGATCATCTGACTTTTAGGAGGAGAGAAATGACATTTCACGTTCTCTAATTTTCACAACTGGTTTGCCATCTTCTTCCCCTTCCACCTCCTTTGACTATCAGTTACTAATATAGTGTTCTTTGTGTGTGTGTGTGTGTGTTTGTGTTGTTTTAACTCTGTTCACCTCCAAGTTTAATTTTTCGTAGATACTAGCGCTGTGCTCACGAGTGCGTCGGCGGGGCGCAGCAAGGCGGGCGGGGCTGCTGCCGGCGGGGCCAAAGTCCCCTTCTTTCTCCTCCTCGTCACCCGCGGTGGGGGGGGGGGGTGATTGTTCCCCAGCCTAAAGCCTCCTACCCAATCTTTTCACTTCCTAGATCAACCACTCGCTCAGTACACTGGGTGGAGTGCCCCGAAGTACCTGGGCAAGGCACCACAATCGCAATTTACAGGTTGTAGGAGCGCCAGTGCTTTCAGGTTTTGTTTTTAAAAATATTTATGGAGGTCATAGATCCTTTAAATTTTTTAGTAAAAGCTAGGGGCGCTTTCTCCCAGAAAAATGATCTTACCAAATTTCTGCAGAGAATTTCAAAGTGTTTACAGACTCCCGGAGCCTCCAGATGAAGTCCCATGGGGTGGGGGTGGGGGCGGGGGGCCTAGGGGAACAGGTTAAGGAAGGGAATCTTGGACTGAATTCTTTTCATATATATATATATATATATATATATATATATATATATATATATATATATATATATATATATATACACACTTAATATACGTAGATACATATATGACACATCTGACTAAGAGGTTGTTTTTAAAAACAGTGCTTTCCCAAAGTAAGCTGGTCTGAGTCCGGAGGCGCGACAGATCGTACAAAGGGCCGGCGACCCACAGGTGGTCAGAACACCAGGTCCCGCACCCTCAGGAAGAAGCGAGTCGAAGCAACTGGGCGCTGAGGGGGAGGGAGGGGGAGGGAAGGGATATGGGGCAGGGTGGGAGCGGTGCAGGGCACAGCGGGGCTCCACTCACCGTTGCCCACGAAACTGCGGCCCTTCCGGGCCAGGGTCTGCTGCACCTGCTCCTGGATCCGCAGGCTCTTGACCGCCTGGCCGCTGCTCCCCGTCAGCTTCAGCTTGGCCTCGGAGGGCAAGGCCAGGCTGGAGCTGTCCAGCTGCCCCAGGATCTGCTGGCCCAGGACTGTACGGATGTAGCCGCACTCAGCCGAGGAGCCTGGAGCTGCCATGGGGCCGGAGCTGGCGACCGAGCCACGAGCCTGCCGCGAGACCTGCGGATAAGCTGCGGCGGAGCCCCGGGCACTGGTGCGAGCCCCGCCCCGCCGCGCCGGCCCCGCCTCCGGCCCCGCCTTCGCGCCGGTGAGAGGCCAGAGCAGCGGCGAGCGAGGCCTCGGGAGTCCCGGCGCCAGGCCTTCCCCCGGGAGAGGGGGCGCGGCTCCAGCGCTGCAAGCGCAATCCGCCAGGGAGCGGGGCCGGGCGGGCCGCGCGCGCCTACACCTGACGAGTTGAACTCCTTGCAGGGAAGCGGGAGAGGGGCGCGGTCCGCCCCAGGGCGTGCACACTCTCCGAGTCACCTCGGATCCTGTGGGCCGGGGCCGCGCTCCGCTCTCTTTGCCTCGCCCGGCCTCGGCCCAGCCCTCGAAAAGGATGTGATTTCCGCTTGATTGCTCAAGGGCCGACCTCCAGGCAAGTGCATACTGGAGAGTCACTTCTGTTCTTGGGCTGGGGTTTGCCTCTGGGATCCCGGAGTGAGTAGTCTATCTGGTTAGACTCTGTCAGACTCTTCGAAACATTTCGTGGACCTGGGGTGAGAAGGGGCTATTTGGTCAAGCGGAAAAGGAAGTAGGAGGGAAATGTGCCAAGAAGATGTCTTGTGTAAAATAAGACATTTTAAAATAGTTTGTTTGTTTGTTTTGTTTTTCCTTTAGTACAGTTTCACGGACTGTGTCCTTTTTGCACAGATGCAGTCCCGGAAACCTATGTTCTTCCTCACTGAGAGTTTCTGTTTTCTCTTGCACATACTCAAATTGTACCCAGTACACTCTTGCTCACCCACTCCTCTCTTAGGAACACACCCACACAGAGAAACTCCAATAAGAGAGCACATTTTCAATAGGTGATACTTTCTAACAGCCCTGCTAACGATGATGAAGTCCTGTTTATGATAGGCTCTTTGTAGGGGTCCCATGGAAGGAGCCTCTGACTTTCAGTCTTATCTTCCACAACTTATACTTACCCGGCTATTAGTTATATTTCACACTTAGTTGACTAATGAGAATTTGAGAGCTAAGCTCAACAGAAAGAGTCCTGACCTTAAAGTTTACAACAAAGCCACTCGTCCTGCTTTCCCTCTTTGGACTTGAGAGGCAGAAAGAAAAACATCTACCCCTGGTATTAAGATAATCTTCCCTTTGATTGCTTGGGATTGTATGTCCACTTTCCCTCAAATCACTCAATTATTGCAGAACCCCACTTATTCAGTGGCTGGAGAACACAGCTTCCCCTGTCCTCATTTTCCTACAGCATACCCTTCTATCTTTACACACACAATGCACAGGTATAAGGCCTTCCAGGGGGTGAAGAGGAAATCAAGAGGCCCAAAGCCTGGACAGCTGGAGCTGTGATAGCTCTGCCACCCTTTCTCAGCTTAAGTGAAGCCATGTGGATGGTGGATCTTGGATGCAATTCCTTCTATCCCTGCAGGACCAGTCTTGAGGTAGATTATACCTTGTGAAGAACTCAGTTATATAGCCAGATGTAAACATCCAAACCTGGTGCTGAGATTCAACTGAAAAGAGAAGGGTGAACTGAAGGGGAAGTGATATAGAGACTTCCAACATCAAACTCCATTCCTGGTCCCTTCTTCTTCCTCTCCCCCCTCCCTACTCCTGGCCTCCTCTGGCAGCTCTGTGAATGCTGCATTGAAAGACAATTTCAGTACCTGCCCCACAGGGTCAGCTGGGTCATTCTTTGTTTTTTGTGCCTGGAGAGCCATAACTTACAAGGTCAGCTCTGTTTCCATCTAGATCCTTCACCACGGGGGTGGAGAGGAATGTTTCTCATTTATTTATTTGATTGAACCAAACTTCATTTACTTTTTTCCTCTCAAATTGATTTTTTTTCCAAGTGTGATGTTGTAACTGACTAGCCTAATATCCTATTGAGCACGTAGACATCTTGGTATTGGGTAGTTGTGTGATTTGACAGGATGGTTAAAAGCACAGCTTGTGAATGAGGCAGATCTGGGTTCAAATCTTAGCTTGTCCTTTGTATACAGTGTGGCCTTAAGCAAGTTTCTTTACATTTTTAAGCCTCAATCCTCTTAACTGTAAAATGGGAGTAAGAAAAATACCTACCATGAAGTGCTGCTGTGAGGATTAAATAAGTGGTTCATAAGAAACACCCAATGAATAACTGCTCAATACTCTTTAACAAACATCCTCCTGAGATCCAGTTTTGGATTTCCTCACCTCCTTCAGGTCTCTGTTCATATGTCAACTTATCATTTGGATGAGATGCTTTCTCTCTCTCTCTCTCTCTCTCACACACACACACACACACACACACACACAGAGTCACTATCTGCCTTCTCTGCTTCATTTTTCTTCATAGACTTATTTTCATACACATGCTTTATATTTAATTTATTTGTTGTTTCCCTACTGGACTGTAAAATCCATGTAAGCAGGGACTTTGTTTTGCTCACAGCTGTCTCTAGGACCTAGAATAGGGCACATAGTAGAAGACAGAGATATGTTGAATGAATGAATGAATCATGTATAAAAACACATATATTACATGAGTGCTCAACAACTGTTAGTATTTAGGTATTCTACTAGTTAGCTATGTAATAGTCCCTGTAAATAAAAAACAAACTAAACTGAGGTAATTTTTGAATGCTTTCAGGATTCAATGATTCATTAGAATAATCCCTTTGAAAATAAGATAAACATAGAAATTAATTAGAAGAATACCTTTGGAGGTGAGAATCCTATTGCAATAGCAATGGTTATTTACAAGGTAAGAAATGCAGATTCTGGCATTGTGCCCCCAAACATAGTCTAGATGTACTTCTGTTCCAACAGAGTGCAGGCCCTGTCATTTTCTCTGCATTTACTGGGAAAGCTGCCTAGCCGATTTCGTAAACTGTGAGCAATACGTGTGAGATAACTGCTAATCGTAGTTT
The DNA here is from genome assembly GCF_965194805.1 of Balaenoptera borealis. Taxonomy (NCBI): domain Eukaryota; kingdom Metazoa; phylum Chordata; class Mammalia; order Artiodactyla; family Balaenopteridae; genus Balaenoptera; species Balaenoptera borealis. The sequence continues at coordinate 28,321,276 of NC_138870.1, forward strand.
CTAGCCAACAAATTGAAGCATGGAAGTTAAACACTATGAATACTTTTGTGGTGTTTTGCTGTTCTACAATCTGCTACTTTTTAGTGTTTAGGTTCAGTTTTGAAAACTCTTCCATCTCTTTTTTTTTCATTTACCAACAGAATCTGATAAAAAGAAAAAAAAAATAAAATCACAGGAAGATTGAAGTGGAATGTAAATAACATAACAATTATGAGGCTACAGTTCCTTCTGCTGGAAACCTACAATAAGAATTCAAAAATTCTTGAGTTTTAACTTGCATTTTTATCTGATTTACACACTATAACCTTAAAACACTAATCTTTTATTGTTTTCAAATCTTTAGTTAGGGCTTCCTCAGCATAATCTCTACTTTCTTTAACCATATATAAATTCCAATATGAAAAATCCAGGAAGTCACTAAAAGACTAAACATAGTATAAATTTTAGAGCAGAAGTAATATTTTAGTAGGGAACATTAAAGAACATTAATGGCACCAAAACTCTTTGGTTCAGATTTAAAAAATAAACTCTAACATTTTCATGAGTATCTTCCCTTATGAAATATTTTCCTGTTACTATTTGTAGGCTACTAATATCTATTGCTTTTAAAACCTATTTCCCGTCAATTCCCTGGCAGTCCAGTAGTTAGGACTTGGTGCTTTCACTGCAGTGGGCCCGGGTTTGATCCCTGCTTGGGGAACTAAGATCCCTGCAAGCTTCGCAGCCCGGGCAAATAAATAAATAAATAAATAAATAAATAAATAAATAAATAAATAAAACGTATTGCCTAAATTAGTGTAAGAGACCTGGCAGATAGAAAATTTAATATAAACCACGGGCTTTATTTCCTCTTTTAGCAAATGGATATGTTGCCAAGGCAATGGTAACAGGTTTATCTTTAGCCACATATAATGAGGCTGGATCAGGAGTGGAAAAGGAAGCTCTGAACATGTAGATGCTGAACACCACTCTCTGATGGGGACTTTCAACAGCAGTGAGGGTTAAAGTGTTTATCTTTTTTTTTTTTTTTAATTTTATTTATTTATTTATTTATGGCTGTGCTGGGTCTTCGTTTCTGTGCGAGGGCTTCCTCCAGTTGCGGCAAGCGGGGGCCACTCCCCATCGCGGTGCGCGGGCCTCTCCTGTTGCGGAGCACAGGCTCCAGATGCGCAGGCTCAGCAACCGTGGCTCAGGGCCCAGTTGCTCCGCGGCATGTGGGATCCTCCCAGACCAGGGCTCGAACCCGTGTCCCCTGCATTGGCAGGCAGACTCTCAACCACTGCGCCACAAGGGAAGCCCCAAAGTGTTTATCTTTAATGCAGACGTTCGTTTTATCTGCTATTTTGGATATATTGTGAGTGTGTAGGTCTGAAAATTATTCTTTTTAAAAGACCCCAAATATGATGTGGGAGATGGAAACCAGGTGGGCAACCATGAGGGCTGGCAATGAGCAATCTGTTCATACGGAGGCTTTCAAAAGTTCCTTTCATGACTCCTGGGCCTGTATGCTTTCGGTACATCAGTTAAAACGAGTACCTTCTGGGTGGATGACTACAGCTGATACATTAATGGTTGTCAGATCTTCCATCTCATGGCCAAAGAGGCTGAAGGGAGGGAACAACTTGGTGGATTTCCACCATACATTTTTGGCTTCATATGAGACAATGTTTCTTACTTCTTTGTCTCTGCCACAGAACCTAGCAATGAGGTTACTAGCAGGTGCGCAATAAATAGTTAATTGAATGTAACCTCTCACCTATGGGCATTTTGATTAATTAGCTTGCCTCAGAGGGGGCCCAGGTGCAGCTGGGGATCCTGAAGGCGGTGGCTTGGCCTGAAACAAAAATCTCAAAGTGACTTGAGTGCCCAAGGGAGCACAATGTTTAGTGTTTTTTAAGCTTATGAAGCTATGAAGCTTAAGTTTATGAAGGTATCAGAGACAGTTGGTAGAACTGATTTTTTGTAACTTTGTAGAACAGCGGTCCCCAACTTTTTGGCATCAGGCACCGGTTTCGTGGAAGACAATTTTTCCACGGTGTGGGGGGCATGGTTCAGGTGGTAATTCGAGGGATGGGGAGCGATGGGGAACAGCAGACGAAGCTTTGCTCGCTTGCACGCCGCTCACCTCCTGCTGTGCGACCCGGTTCCTAACAGGAGGCAGACCGGTACCGTGGTTGGGGACCACTGTTGTAGAGGATCTAGCACCTCAGCATCATGCATTGTTTAAATTTTAAAAATTATTGCACTATACACTTTTTGAATTGTTTGGAAATTATTTGAATATATGATACTGATTCATATACGTGTATGTATATTCAGTGACAAATAAATTATCTGTATTTTAGATTTGTCTCCTTTTTCCATACATACTATTATTTTTTTGCAATTCCAAAAACTGAAGTATTATATTCCATGTAGAAAAATAATACTGGCTTGGATTTTAAAGGCCTCATCACCCACCTTTTTTCCTTCACAAACATTATCATAGAATGATATTGGGCTGGCCAAAAAGTGCCTTCGTTTTTTAAGTAAAAATAAAAGACACATTTATCATTTTCACCAATAACTTTATTGAACAACGTATTCACCCTTTTGTTCCCTACCTTTTGCCATTTTTCAAGCAGATTCATAATTCCATCTTCCCAAAACTTTTTATCTTTTTGAGCAAAGAACAATTCCAGGTGCCTTTTACAGTCTTTTACAGGGAATTGAAATTTTTTCCATTAAGAGAATTTTGTAAAGATTGAAATAAATAGAAATCTGAAGGTGCAATGTCTGGTGAATATGGCAGATGACTCAGAACTTCCCAGCCAAGCTGTAACAGTTTTTGCCTGGTCGTCAAAGAAACATGCGGTCTTGCGTTATCCTGATGGAAGATTATGCGTTTTCTGTTGACTAATTCAGGACTCTTTTTGTTGAGTGCTGCTTTCAGTTGGTCTAATTGGGAGCAGTACTTGTTGTAATTAATCGTTTGGTTTTCCTGAAGGAGCACATAATAGAGGACTCCCTTCCAGTCCCACCATATACACAACATCATCTTCTTTGGATGAAGACTGGACTTTGGTGTGGTTGGTGGTGGTTCATTTTGCTTGCCCCACGATCTCTTCCTTTCCACATTATTGTACAGTATCCACTTTTCATCACCCATTGCAATTTGTTTTAAAAATGGAACGTTTTCTTTAAGTAGAGAATGGCATGTGGAAATACGGTCAAGAAGGTTTTTTTCACTTAACTTATCTGGAAACCAAACATCAAAGGGATTAACATAACCAAGCTGGTGCAAATGATTTTCAACACTTGATTTGGATATTTTGAGTATGTCGGCTATCTCCAGTGTGGTATAATGTTGTTCTCAATTAATGTCTCGATTTGATCGCTATCAACTTCAACTGGTCCACCTGACCGTGGAGCATCATCCAGCGAGAAATCTCCAGCATGAAACTTCACAAACCACTTTTGACATGTTTGATCAGTCACAGCACCTCTCCATACACTGCACAAATCTTTTTTTGAGTTTCAGTTGTGTTTTTACCTTTCTTGCAATAATAAAGCATAATGTGCCAAAAATATTGCTTTTCTCCTTCCATCTTCTATATTAAAATGGCCACACAAAAATCCACCAATTTTGATAAGTCTTTTTTAAATGCACGCTGATACAACAGCTGTCATATACAATCTAACAAAATTGTTTCCAATGAAGTTAAAGGCAACTAAGTGCTACTAGAACCATCTTACGGAAAAAACTGAACGAAACTTTGGGCCAGCCCAATACTTTAAAACATCCTCATAGAATGGTAGAGTGAAATAAATAGTTTCTTGAGGCCAGAACTTGATTTAATTTGTTGCTTTACCTTGAGCAAGTTACTTAAATTCACTGAGCTTCAAGTTCTTTACTTGTAATGTGGTGTCTTTAATAGTATTGCCCTCACAATATTGTTAAGAAAATTCATTTAGATACTAAATATAAAACACTTAGATCTCCTAGTCCATACTAAGGATATCATTTATCTATAATTGCAAAAAATCCATCCCAACATTTAAGAGCTTAAAACAACGATTTTTTGGATTGGTTCAAGGTGGCAGAGTAAAGGACGTGTGTTCACTCCCTCTTGTGAGAGCACTGGAATCACAACTAACTACTGAACAGTCATCAAGAGGAAGACACTGGAACTCACCAAAAAGATACCCCACATCCAAAGACAGAGGAGAAGCAGCAGTGAGATAGTAAGAGGGGTGCAATCACAATAAAATCAAATCCCATAACCGCTGGGTGGGTGACTCACAAACTGGAAAACAATTATACCACAGAAGTCCACCCACTGGAGTGAAGGTTCTGAGCCCCACATCAGGCTTCCCAACTTGGGGGTCTGGCAATGGGAGGAAGAATTCCCAGAGAATCAGACTTTGAAGGCTAGCGGGATTTGATTGCAGGACTTGACAGGACTGGGGGAAACAGAGACTCCACACTTGGAGGGCACACACAAATTAGTGTGTGCATCAGGACCCAGGGGGAAGGAGCAGTGACCCCATAGGAGACTGAACCAGACCTACCTGCTAGTGTTGGAGGGCCTCCTACAGAGGCAGGGGGTGGCTGTGGCTCACTGCTGGGACAAGGACACTGGCAGCAGAAGTTCTGGGAAGTATTCCTTGGCATGAACCCTCTCAGAGTCTGCCATTAGTCCCACCAAACAGCCTGTAGCCTCCAGTGCTTGGTCAACTCAGGCCAAACAACCAACAGGGAGGGAACCCAGCCTCACCCATCAGCAGACAAGCAGATTAAAGTTTTACTGAGCTCTGCCCCCCAGAGCAACACCCAGCTCTACCCACCACCAGTCTCTCCCATCAGGAAGCTTGCACAAACCACTTAGATAGCATCATCCACCAGAGGGCAGACAGCGAAGCAAGAAGAACTACAACCTCGCAGCCTGTGGAATGAAAACCACATTCACAGAAAGATAGACAAAATGAAAAGGCAAAGGACTATGTATCAGATGAAGGAACAAGATAAAACCTGAGGAAAATAACTAAATGAAATGGAGATAGGCAACCTTCCAGAAAAAGAATTCAGAATAATGATAGTGAAGATGACCCAGGACCTTGGAAAAAGAATGGAGGCAAAGATTGAGAAGATGCAAGATATTTTTAACAAAGACCTAGAAGAATTAAAGAACAAACACCTAGAAGAATTAAAGAGCAAACAAACAGAGATGAACAACACAATAACTGAAATGAAAAATATACTAGAAGGAATCAATAGCAGAATAACTGAGGCAGAAGAACGGATAAGTGACCTGGAAGACAGAATGGTGGAATTCACTGTTGTGGAACAGAATAAAGAAAAAAGAATGAAAAGAAATGAAGACAGCCTAAGAGACCTCTGGGACAACATTAAACGCAATAACATTCACATTATAAGGATCCCAGAAGGAGAAGAGAGAGAGAAAGACCCAAGAAAATATTTGAAGAGATTATAGTCGAAAACTTCCTTAACATGGGAAAGGAAATAGCCACCCAAGTCCAGGAAGCACAGAGAGTCCCAGGCAGGATAAACACAAGGAGAAACATGCCGAGACACATAGTAATCAAACTGACAAAAATCAAAGACAAAGAAAAATTATTAAAAGCAACAAGGGAAAAATGACAAATAACATACAAGGGAACTCCCATAAGGTTAACAGCTAATTTCTCAGCAGAAACTCTGCAAGCCAGAAGGAAGTGTCACGATATATTTAAGTGATGAAACGGAAGAACCTACAACAAAGATTACTCTACCCAGCAAGGATCTCATTCAGATTTGACAGAGAGAAATCAACAGCTTTACACAAGCAAAAGCTAAGAGAATTCAGCACCTCCAAACCAGCTCTACAACAAATGTTAAAGGAACTTCTCTAAGTGGGAAACACAAGAGAAGAAAAGGACCTACAGAAACAAACCCAAAACAATTAAGAAAATGGTAATAGGAACATTTGTATGAATAATTACCTTAAATGTGAATGGATTAAACGCTCCAACCGAAAGACACAGGCTTGCTGAATGGATACAAAAACAAGACCCATATGTATGCTGTCTACAAAAGACCCACTTCAGACCTAGGGACACATAGAGACTGAAAGTGAGGGGATGGAAAAAGATATTCCATGCAAATGGAAATCAGAAGAAGGCTGGAGTAGCAATACTCATATCAGATAAAATAGACTTTAAAATAAAGAATGTTACAAGAGACAAGGAAGGACACTACATAATGATCAAGGGATCAGTCCAAGAATAAGATATAACAATTATAAATATTTTTGCACCCAACATGGGAACACCTCAATACATAAGGCAAATGCTAACAGTTATAAAAGTGGGGGACTTTAACACCTCACTTACATCAATGGACAGATTATCTAGGCAGAAAATTAATAAGGAAACAGAAGCTTTAAACAACACAATAGACCAGATAGATTTAATTGATAATTATAGGACATAACCTCCGAAAACAGCAGATTACAGTTTCTTCTCAAGTGCACACAGAACTTTCTCCAGGATAGATCACATCATGGGTCACAAATCAAGCCTCAGTAAATTTAATAAAATTGAAATCATATCAAGCATCTTTTCTGACCACAACGCTATGAGATTAGAAAGAAATTACAGGGAGAAAAATGTAAAAAATACAAACACATAGAGGCTAAACAATACGTTATTAATAACCAAGAAATCACTGAAGAAATCAAAGAGGAAATCAAAAAATACCTAGAGACAAATGACAATGAAAACACGACAACCGAAAACCTATGGGATGCAGCAAAAGCAGTTCTAAGAGGGAAGTTTATAGCAATACAATCCTACCTCAAGAAACAAGAAAAATCTCAAATAAACAATCTAACCTTACACCTAAAGGAACTAGAGGAAGAAGAACAAAGAAAACCAAAAGTTAGTAGAAGGAAAGAAATCATAAAAATCTGATCAGAAATAAATGAAAAACAAACGCAGGAAACAATAGCAAAGATCAATAAAACTAAAAGCTGGTTCTTTGAGAAGATAAACAAAATTGATAAACCTTTAGCTAGACTCATCAAGAAAAAGAGGGAGAGGACTCAAATCAATAAAATTAGAAATGAAAAAGAAGAAGTTACAATGGACACTGCAGAAATACAAAGCATCCTAAGAAACTACTACCAGGAACTCGACGCCAATAAAATAGACAACCTGGAAGAAATTGACAAATTCTTTGAAAGGTATAACCTCCCAAGACTGAACCAGAAGAAATAGAAAATATGAACAAACCAATCACAAGTAATGAAGTTGAAACTGTGAATAAAATTCTTCCAACAAACAAAAGTCCAGGACCAGATGGCTTCACAGTTGAAGTCTATCAAACATTTAGAGAAGAGCTAACACCCATCCTTCTCAAACTCTTCCAAAAAATTGCAGAGGAAGCAACACTCCCAAACTCATTCTATGAGGCCACCATCACCCTGATACCAAAACCAGAAAAAGATGCAACAAAAAAGAAAATTACAGACCAGTATCACTCATGAATATAGATGCAAAAATCCTCAACAAAATACTAGCACACAGAACCCAACAACACATTAAAAGGATCATATACCATGATCAGATAGGATTTATGCAAGGGATGCAAGTATTCTGCAATATATGCAAATCAATCAATATGATACCCCATATTAAGAAATTGAAGAATAAAAACCACATGATCATCTCAATAGATGCAGAAAAAGCTTTTGACAAAATTCAACACCCATTTATGATAAAAACTCTCCAAAAAGTGGGCATAGAGGGAACCGACCTCAACATAATAAAGGCCATATACGACAAACCCACAGCAAACATCATTCTCAATGGTGAAAAACTGAAAACATTTCCTCTAAGATCAGGAACAAGACAAAGATGTCTACTCTCACCACTATTATTCAACATAGTTTTGGAAGTCCTAGTCATGGCAATCTGAGAAGAAAAAGAAATAAAAGGAATACAAATTGGAAAAGAAGATGTAAAACTGTCACTGTTTGTGGATGACATGACACTATACATAGATAATCTGAAAGATGCCACCAGAAAATTGCTAGAGCTAATCAATGAATTTGGTAAAGTAGCAGGATACAAAATTAATGCATAGAAATCTCTTGCATTCCTATACATTAACAACAAAAGATCAGAAAGAGAAATTAAGGAAAAAATCCAAATTACAATTGCAACAAAAAGAATAAAATACCTAGGAGTAAACCTACCTAAGGAGGTAAAAGACCTGTAATCAGAAAATTATAAGACACTGATGGAAGAAATCAAAGATGACACAAACAGACGGAGAGATATACCAAGTTCTAGGATTGGAAGAATCAATACTGTGAAAATGACTCTACTACCCAAAGCAATCTACAGATTCAATGCCATCCCTACCAAATTACCAATGGCATTTTTTTTACAGAACTAGAACAAAAAAATCTTAAAATTTGTATGGAGACACAAAAGTCCCGAATAGCCAAAGCACTCTTGAGGGAAAAAAACGGAGCTAGAGGAATCAGGCTCCCAGACTTCAGACTATACTACAAAGCTACAGTAATCAAGACAGTATGGTATTGGCAAAAAAAAAGAGAAATATAGATCAATGGAACAGGATAGAAAGCCCAGAGATAAACCCACACACCTATGGTCAACTAATCTATGACAAAGGAAGCAAGAACATACAGAGGAGAAAAGACAGCCTCTTCAATAAGTGGTGCTGGGAAAACCAGACAGCTACATGTACAAGAATGAAATTAGAACACTCCCTAACACCTTACACAAAAATAAACTCAAAATGGATTAAAGACCTAAATGTAAGACCAGACACTATAAAACTCTTAGAGAAAACATAGGAAGAATACTCTTTGACAAATCACAGCAAGATCTTTTTTGACCCACCTCCTAGAGAAATGGAAATAAAAACCAAAATAAACAAATGGGACCTAATGAAACTTAAAAGCTTTGCACAGCAAAGGAAACCATAAACAAGACCAAAAGACAACCCTCAGAATGGAAGAAAATATTTGCAAATGAAGCAACTGACAAAGGATTAATCTCCAAAATTTACAAGCAGCTCATGCAGCTCAATATCAAAAAAACAAACAACCCAATCCAAAAATGGGCAGAAGACCTAAATAGACATTTCTCCAAAGAAGACATACAGATGGCCAAGAGGTACATGAAAAGTTGCTCAACATCACTAATTATCAGAGATATGCAAATCAAAACTACAATGAGGTATCTCCTCACACCAGTTAGAATGGGCATCATCAGAAAATCTACAAAAAACAAATGTTTGAGAGGATGTGGAGAAAAGGAAACCCTCTTGCCCTGTTGGTGGGAATGTAAATTGATACGGCCACTACGGAGAGCAGTATGGAGGATCCTTAAAAAACTGAAAATAGAATTACCGTATGACCCAGCAAACCCAATACTGAGTATATAACCAGAGAAAACCATAATTCAAAAAGACACATGCATCCAATGTTCATTCAGCACTATTTACAATAACCAGGTCATGGAAGCAACATAAATGCCCATGAACAGACGAATGGATAAAGAAGAAGTGGTACATATATACAATGGAATATTACTCAGCCTTAAAAAAGAACGAAATTAGGTAATTTGTAGAGACGTGGATGGACCTAGAGTCTGTCATACAGAGTGAAGTAAGTTAGAAAGAGAAAAACACAAACTACCACTGGCATTTTTCACAGAACTAGAACAAAAAATTTCACAATTTGAATGGAAACACAAAAGACCCCAAATAGCCAAAGCAATCTTGAGAAAGAAAGATGGAGCTGGAGGAATCAGGCTCCCTGACTTCAGACTATACTACAAAGCTACAGTAATCAAGACAGTATGGTACTGGCACAGAAACAGAAATATAGATGAAGGAAACAGGAGAGAAAGCCCAGAGATAAACCCACGCACATATGGTCACCTTATCTTTGATAAAGGAGGCAAAAATATACAGTGGAGAAAAGACAGACTCTTCAATAAGTGGTGCTGGGAAAACCAGACAGCTACATGTAAAAGTATGAAATTAGAACACTCCCTAACACCATATACAAAAATAAACTCAAAATGGATTAAAGACCTAAATGTAAGGCCAGACACTATCAAACTCTTAGAGTAAAACATAGGCAGAACACTCTATGACATAAATCACAGCAAGATCCTTTTCGACCCAGCTCCTAGAGAAATGGAAATAAAAACAAAACTAAACAAATGGGACCTAATTAAACTTAAAAGCTTTTGCACAGCAAAGGAAACCATAAACAAGACCAAAAGACAACCCTCAGAATGGGAGAAAATATTTGCAAATGAAGCAACTGACAAAGGATTAATCTCCAAAATTTACAAGCAGCCCATGCAGCTCAATATCAAAAAAACAAAAAACCCAATCCAAAAATGGGCAGAAGACCTAAATAGACATTTCTCCAAAGAAGATAAACAGATTGCCAACAAACACATGAAAGAATGCTTAACATCATTAATCATTAGAGAAATGCAAATCAAAACTACAATGAGATATCATCTCACACTGGTCAGAATGGCCATCATCAAAAAATCTACAAACAGTAAATTCTGGAGAGGATGTGGAGAAAAGGGAACCCTCTTGCACTGTTGGTGGGAATGTAAATTGATACAGTCACTATGGAGAACCGTATGGAGGTTCCTTCAAAAACTAAAAATAGAACTACCATATGACCCAGCAATCCCACTACTGGGCATCTACCGTGAGAAAACCATAATTCAAAAAGAGTCATGTACCACAATGTTCATTGCAGCGCTATTTACAATAGCCAGGACATGGAAGCAACCTAAGTGTCCATCAACAGATGAATGGATAAAGAAGGTGTGGCACATATATACAATGGGATATTACTCAGCCATAAAAAGAAACGAAATGGAGTTATTTCTAGTGAGGTGGATGGACCTAGAGTCTGTCATACAGAGTGAAGTAAGTCAGAAAGAGAAAAACAAATACCGTATGCTAACACATATATATGGAATCTAAGAAAAAAAAAAAAAAAAGGTCATGAAGAACCTAGGGGCAATAGGGGAATAAAGACACAGACCTACTAGAGAATGGACTTGGGGATATGGGGAGGGGGAAGGGTAAGCTGTGACAAAGTGAGAGAGTGGCATGGATGTATATACAGTACCAAACGTAAAATAGATAGCTAGTGGGAAGCAGCTGCATAGCACAGGGAGATCAGCTCTGTGCTTTGTGACCACTTAGATGGGTGGGATAGGGAGGGTGGGAGGGAGGGAGATGCAAGAGGGAAGAGATATGGGAACATATGTATATGTATAACTGTTTCACTTTGTTATAAAGTAGAAACTATCACACCATTGTAAAGCAATTATGCTCCAATAAAGACGTTAAAAAAATAATAAATAAATAAAAAGAGAAAAACAAATATCGTATATTAAGGCATATATGTGGACTCTAGAAAAATGGTACAGTTGAACCAGTTTACAAGGCAGAAATAAAGACACAGATGTAGAGAACAAACTTATGGACACCAAGGGGGGAAAGCGGAGTAGGGGTTTGTGGTGGTGGGATGAAATGGGATATTGGCATTGACATATATACGCTAATTTGTATAATAATACATAACTGATAAGAACCTGCTGTATAAAAAAAATAAAATTCAAAAAAAAACCCAATGATTTCTTTCTCAGGATTTTTGTGGTTGACTCCACAATTCTTCTGTGGGTCTTGCCTGGGTTCATTCATGTGGCTGAGGTCAGCTGATGGCTTGGTTGGGGCCGGATGGATGGTCTAGGACAGCCATTCTCATGAATCTGGGGCCTCAACTTGTATGGCTGGAACAGCTAGGATGGTTGACCCTCTCTTTCCATGTGGCCTCGCGTTCTCCAGTAGGCTAGTTCCGCCTTCTTTAGAGAGTGTTCTTGAGCAGCATTCTAAGAGAGCAAGAGCAGAGGCAATAGACCTTGTAGGCCTAGGCTCTGACACTTGCCCAATGTCATTTGACCACAGTCTGTTTGTTAAAGCAAGTCACAAGACCAGCCTAGATTCAAAGGGCAGTGAAAGAGCCACTTCTTTAGGGGGTGATCACAAAGTTTTTTGTGGCCATCTTTGCAAACTATCTAACATACTTACTGCTCAATAAATGGTAGCTGCTATTATTATCATTATTATTTAGAATTGGCTTATCTCTCGAAGGTTGGCAGGATTGTTGTTATTACCTTTTGATGGCTGGAGGAATGAATCTAAAGGAAAGCAGTCTTGATTTACCCAAGATAGCGGATACATGTAACTCTCTGCCTGTTACATCAAAGCAGTTTAAACTCTATTCAGAGGAAGCTTGGATACCCTTAGAAATCAAGTGCAGTTAATCCAGACATATTTCACTCGATGTGAAGGATTCCCTGCTGGTCCTCTACTGGTTCAAAAGTGTATGGACTTCCAGTATTTTCATCATCTCAGTGATGTCACTGGTGCTCCAATGATCGTCATCTTGGATTATATTTATATATACTTATTAATAATTTTAAAATTATTAAAAATGCGAATTTGAACCTCAAAAGTGATTAGTAGTATAATTTTATTGTGGTATTCCTACTTATAATGATAAAAGAAGAATACATGACACCTTTACAATAATAAGAAGGACAGTGTACTGTTCACTTGGAATATCATTGCTGTAGTCCAAAAGGAGAGCAATTACCAAGAGAACATGTGGATGAGAAAAGGTAGACAATTGTTAGTCCAACCCCATTATTTCACATTGCTTTTCCACTATTGTCGTAGTCCATGCATGCTGCTACACAAAATATCATGAACTGCGTAGCTTAATAACAATAAACATCTATTTCTTAAGTTCTGGGGTCTGAGAAATCCAAGATCAAGACACCAGTAGATTCAGTGATTGGTGAGAGCCCACTTCCCGGATCACAGAAGGCATCTTTTCACTGTGTCCTCACATGGCAGATAGGGAAAGGATCTCTCTGGGGTCTGTTTTATAAAAGTACTAATCCCATTAATGAAGGCTCTACCTCCATGACCTATGCATCTCCCAGAGACCTCACCTCCTAATACCATCACATTGGGCATTAGGTTTCAACATATGAATTTCAGGGGGACACAAACATTCAGACAAAAACAATTCTGTTCTGTTCACTTTTATTAGGTCTGAAGAATGGACCCCAGTTTAAAAATTGTCCAGGTGAGGTTGAGCAATGGGGGTAGTAACCTTTTTTATTTCTTGATGAAATACACTTGTGCCTTAGTTCTTTCCTCTTCCTGGAAGATGCTTTCCCCACATTTTCATGGGATTGACTTCTTGTCATTCAGATTTGTTTAAATATCTCCTCCCCAGAAAGAATTTTCCTGGCCAACCAGTCTGAAGTACCTATCCTATCACTCTGTACAAAGCACTTACAGGACCTGATAGTTTTCTTATTTACAGAAGTATATGTATTCATATGTGTTATTTCCCTACTAAAATGTAAGATTCATGGAAGTAGAAAGCTTTTCTTGTTCACCAATTCATCTGAAGTTCTTAGAATCCAATATATAGTAAGCTCATGGGATTTGTTAAATGAATGCATAATAGAAATACATTTTAATTTTAGTTCTTCACTCTTTAATAGAGTTTAAGTGTTGGGTCAAATGTTTTTGTGTTTTTCTGAAAAAAAAAAAGGTTTATAATGGAAGATGGGATTCTAGACTTATTTATTGATACTAATTTTATTTCACTGAATTGAACTAAACTAGTCCAAATTTAGAACATGTCTAGGTCTGCTCTTTTTAAGCTTTAAGTGTTGTATCTTAGATAGCAGGAAACATTTTGAAGAAATATTCTGGCCATAGAACCAAAGTCACGTAGGAATCCTAGTGATTGCCCTGTGAGACAGAAGAAGGGGTAAGAAAGTTGTCCTTCTGAAGTTGTGATTGTGGCAACAGCTTCTGATAAAATGGTTCAGAATGATTTGCTGGGTGTTTTGATTGACCCTGCTAATATTTCAATGTTGTAAATTTCAGCAGAAATATTAAGCTTTTGGGCCATAAATAACAAGGCAATAGTTGACTCGAGTGAAATTTCAAAAATGTTATCAGGAAAACACTTAAGTGAGGAAATGACCCTATTAACGATTGGTTGCATAAGGGATCAAGACAGCATTAATTTCATGGCATTCTAAGATCTTTTTCATCAACCTCACTGTACCAAGCTGACTTTATCTCACAGAATGGAACTCTCCAGCACAAACATTCTGAACTAGCCAGGCTCAAATTCTTATCACACTCTAAAAATTGTTGGTGCTCATTTCCTCTGATGTTCAGTGGCTGCCTAGTTTATTTCTAACCATCTTTTAAGGTCCAATTCATGCTTCCTCGCCTTAGCAAAGCTGATTTCATTTGCTCTCATGGGTTTCCCCTTGCCCCACCCTCCAGACTCCTTAGATTCATTTATTTTTGCTCCTGGGAGTTAAATGAGATGGCATTTTTAAGAGTTCAGACGCGTTCCTGAATAAAGATGACAGTTTTATGTTTGTTTGCTTATGTAATATACTTAAGATAAAAATTAGGGGATAAAAAAATAACCAGTAAGTGTATGATATATAAAGAAATATACCATAATAATTCAGAACTTAGCCTCTGGAATTAGATAAACCTGGATTATTTTTCATACTCTGACACATTATACTTATTTAATCTTTGTCAGATTGTTAGACTTCTCTAAGCCTTAGTTTCTGGCTTGAAGATAGGGGTAATAAATAATACCACATTTAACAGGGCTAATGTGACAAGTGAAATAACAGATATAAAAATTCTTTATAAATCATAAAGCATTATGTGAATGTTAAATATTATCTTGCATATTTTAGAATGTTTGATATGTGCCATCAAAGTAACAGATTGTGTTAAAGCTAACAATATGCAAGACAGTAACTGGGAACTTGTTATCCAAAAGAATAAGGCACATTCTTGTGCTGGAGGCCTTTCTATTGTAGATAGGAAGATAAAACAAAAATATGTCAAAATTTAAATAACAATAGCATGTCAAAAGTTATTCAAGGCAACAATAAAGGAGGTGGTACAGTATGATGTGCCAAATAAATTGGAAAGATAAACAGTATTCCTGAAGTCCCAAGAGTAAGAGATTGCTTTCCAGTTGGTGCAATCAAGAAGGATATTTGTAGAGACTGTGACTAGGTATTAACTGAGCCACATCTTGAGGGCGGGTAGGATTTGATTAGGTGGGAAATGGGCAGAGGGTATAAGAAGGTGGGCAGCAGATGTTTGGAGGCAGAAAAGTGTGATAGTTGGAAGCCTGACTAGGAAAGTAGTCTGAACCAGAGTAACTTCAACTCATGTTCCCAGATCCAGTTGGGCATTATAAACAAAGAGGGAACTTTAAAAATTATACAGATTCCAATTAAAATTTAATCTTTTAGAATACCAATTAAATCAGAATCTCTGAGGTGTGGCATCTGGAATCTGTAGCTTGAAAAAACTTTCAGGGTGATTGTGATGAACAGCTAGGTTTGGGAACCACAAGTAAAAGGATCAGTGAACCATAAAGCAAGAAATTTAGTTGAGGTCCAAATTCCAAAGGCCTTGAATAATAAGAGTAGGTTTTGCCCTTTATGTAACAGCACTTCTCAAATTTAGTAATGTATGGATATTTTTAAAAGGAAAAAATATCCTTGGGGACTCTATGATAAAACTGCAGGAGTCATAGAATCATAGAAAACTGTGGAAAATCATAGAAAACTGCCACCAACTTGTAAGAAGTGGATTGACAAAATAATTATTCAGGTTTGGTAATTGGCAGGTATTTTCTTGAAAATAAGTGGAGTAAGTCTGCCAATTCAAGGATACCAGCTACAAGTATTTGTTGCAAAGATTCAAGCTTTTAAGCAAAACTTAGAATTTTAGAAAACATGTATCTGCCACCATTGTGACCTTGAAAGCTTCCCATATTTTTCTAATGAGATTTATGGTGATATTAACAAATATGATTTTTTTGTTATTGTGTAATCGGATGTACCAACATTTTGAGGAGAGATATAGCTCAGTAAACCAACATTTATAATGTTAAAATCATGTAAGGATGAAAGAGCTATTCAAAGTGCTTAAATAGAAAAATGGATTTTAATGTTACCAACTAGGAAAAATTCATTAATATAGTTTTGGATTCCACATCATAACTAACCTTTAAGATTCTACCATTTGTTATGTTTTCATGTAGTATCAAAGAAAATGCCTATAAATATCTGAAAAAGCTTTTAAACCACACCACCCCTTCTCAACTACATATCTGTGTGCAGCTAGATTTTCTTCCTATACTTCAATAAAACAACTTATCACAACAGATTGAATGTAGAAGCAGGTATGAGAATCCAGCAGTCTTACATTAGTTGCGACTATATAAAAATTCCACTTGTCTCCAAATATTTTCATTTTGGAAAATACAGTTATCTTTCTAAGACATATTTATGTTAATATGTAATGGCTCCATTATTTTTAAAAATTCTCAGTTTTAATTTCCAATACAATAAATGTTGATAGACATGGCCAACACAATCAAAAGCTCTTTGGGTTCTTTAAAAATGTTTGAGAGTGTAAAGAGTTATGAAGACCAAAAAGTTTGAGAACTGCTGGTTTAATTGAAGTAGTCTCACCAATTCCTTTAGTTTTCTGTCTTAACGGAGGCTGATGGCAGGAGAAGGGATGTGGTACAAGAAGTATTACAGCTGCACCTCAAAAAGTTAAACATAAAATTACCATATGATCTAGCAATTCCACTCTTAACTACACCAAAAAGAATTAAAAACTGCTACTCAAACAAATGTATCAATACACACATGTTCATTGCAGAGCAGTGTTATTCAAATTAGCCAAAAGGTGGAAATAACCCAAATGCCTATCAACAGATGAATGGATAAACAAATTGTGATATAGACATACAATGAAATGTTATTCAGTCATAAATAGGAATGAAGTACCAGTACCTGATGCAATACAGATAAGACCTTGAAAACATTATGCTAAGTGAAATAAGCCAGACACAAAAGGTCACATATTGTATGATTCTGTTTATATGAAATATCTGGAATAGGTAAATCCATAGAGATAGAAAGCAGACTGGTGGTTGGCAGGGCCTGGGAGAGAGGGGAATGGGGAGCATTGGGTTGGCCAAAGGTTCGTTCGGGTTTTTCTGTAAGATGGCTCTAGTAGCACTTAGTTGTCTTTAACTTCATTTGAAACAATTTTGTTGATCGTATTATGACAGCTGTCATATCAGTGTGCATTAAAAAAAACATCAAAATTGGTGAATTTTTGTATAGCCATTTTAATATTGAAGGTGGAAGAAAAAAAGCAACATTTTCGGCATATTATGCTTTATTATTTCAAGAAAGGTAAAAACACAACTGAAAAGCAAAAAAAAAAAAAAAAAAGATGTGTGCAGTGTATGGAGAAGGTGCTGTGATTGACTGAACGTGTCAAAAGAGGTTTGTAAAGTTTCATGCTGGCGATTTCTCGCTGGATGTTGCTCCACAGTCAGGTGGACCATTTGAAGTTGATAGCGATCAAATTGAGATATTAATTGAGAACAATCAACATTATACCACACTGGAGATAGCCAACATACTCAAAATATCCAAATCAAGTGTTGAAAATCATTTGCACCAGCTTGGTTATGTTAATCCCTTTGATGTTTGGTTTCCAGATAAATTAAGTGAAAAAAACCTTCTTGACCATATTTCCACATGCCATTCTCTACTTAAACATAAAGAAAATGCTCCATTTTAAAAACAAATTGCAATGGGTGATGAAAAGTGGATACTGTACAATAATGTGGAATGGAAGCGATCGTGGGGCAAGCAAAATGAACCACCACCAACCACACCAAAAGCCAGTCTTCATCCAAAGAAGGTGATGTTGTGTATATGGTGGGATTGGAATGGAGTCCTCTATCATGAGCTCCTTCAGGAAAACCAAACGATTAATTACAACAAGTACTGCTCCCAATTAGACCAACTGAAAGCAGCACTCAACAAAGAGAGTCCTGAATTAGTCAACAGAAAATGCATAATCTTCCATCAGGATAACGCAAGACCGCATGTTTCTTTGATGACCAGGCAAAAACTGTTACAGCTTGGCTGGGAAGTTCTGAGTCATCTGCCATATTCACCAGACATTGCACCTTCAGATTTCCATTTATTTCAATCTTTACAAAATTCTCTTAATGGAAAAAATTTCAATTCCCTGGAAGACTGTAAAAGGCACCTGGAATTGTTCTTTGCTCAAAAAGATAAAAAGTTTTGGGAAGATGGAATTATGAATCTGCTTGAAAAATGGCAAAAGGTAGGGAACAAAAGGGTGAATACGTTGTTCAATAAAGTTATTGGTGAAAATGAGAAATGTGTCTTTTATTTTTACTTAAAAACCGAAGGCACTTATTGGCCAACCCAACTACTTAATGGGTACAAGGTTTCTTTTTGGGGTGATGGAAATGTTTTGAAACTAGTTAGAGGTGGTGGTTATACAACATTGTGAATATAATTTATGCCACTGAATTGTTCACTTTAAAATAGTTAATTTTATGTTATGTGAATATCACCTTAATAAAAGAAAAAAATCATGGCTGGGTCATCACCAGATACAAAACCTGGCACTTGGCATAGATTCAGAATCTCTTTTTCAATTTTACTCATGTAAGCATAATTAATGATATCTGTTTTCTTTCTGTTGGCAGTATTTCAAGTATCTGGTGTTAGTGTAATCAGTATTTTGGCTATTATCAGAATTAGCAGTGCAATTTTTTTCTTTGATATTCTTCCTAGTTGTTTTTTCAGGAAAAAGGCAGAATTAGGCAGTATGCTAAAATCAAATCAGTATTTCTTATGTAAATGATTGGTTTGGGCAAGTCTGTTTTTAGTCACAAACCTCCTTTGAAGTCTAAAAGCAAGCAAGAAACTTGATATTGCTGACATTTTTTAACAGGAGAGCTGTAGAAATGCACTGAGTGTTACAGAGTGTTACAGAAAGAACACAAGAAAACATAATCTTCATTTTATCAGACAAAGGTGGGATTACTAATTAGGTTCTTTGTCCAAGGGATAGGTTCTTCTGTCCTTCGCTTAGCAAAATTTTGAGAAATATCCTATACTCAGAATAGTTCTGAGTAGTTGGATAGTTCTCAGCTCACAGTTTTCGGGTTTGCCATCAGCCCTTCTTCCCTGGTAACCAGAAACAATATGGCTCATCAAGAAGATTGCATATTATACCATTATGCAGGGCCCTTTGTATTTAACTTGTAGTCTAATTTTCCTTGAGGTCTGCACACTGGGCACTTAATAAGTTGGTCAGTAGCAAGGTGATCATATTTCTGATAAGACAAAGCAGCATCTAAAGGAGAGTACAAAAACCTGAGAAGGTGTTTGAGTTAGAATTTCTGACCTTCAGATTAGGGTGTGGGGGTGGAGGAAGCAATATTCTGGCTTCAGTTTCTTCATTTGTAAAGATATGTTAATGGTACTATTCACACAAGGTTTTATGAGAGAATGTACCTATGTATGTAAAATGTCTTATTTAGGATTAGGTATGTAATTGGCCAGTTTAGGGAGTGTTACTGTTGTTGTTGCTTTAAAAATATATTTGACATACAACATTGTGTAAATTTAATAAGGGAGTTTGTTTTTATTGCTTGTCATAAAAGGGAGGATCAACAGCTCAGCTTTCCTTCAATTGAAAAATAGATATATCAGTAAAGCAAAATATAAAATTATTGCTATTAAGGGAATGTATGCTATGTAATATTTAAAGAAGGGAAAAATAAAGAGACAGTATGACAAAAAGAAGGTTAGAGAAGGTTGAATGAGAAGTGGAGTGCAACCAAAAAGTTCCTTTTGAGTGATGTATGAGGATGTGAAAACGTAAAATTGTTCAGTTAAATAGAATATCAGGTCAGTTTATGTTCTCTAATGTTATAAATTAGGAGAGGTGTAGGACTAAGTAGAACAGAGATTTCCAATCCTTACTGATGCTGAAACTTGGTCTCTGTGCACCAGTGCCAAATCGATTCTTGGAAACAGGGTTTTGGGTGCTTTGCCACGCAAAGGGGGACACGGTGGGCTCCTGCCCTCGAAAACTGTGTGTCCCACCTGGGAGGATTTGGTAAGGAGTTTTATAGCAATGGTTCAAGGGTGGTGTGGCTGATAAGATTAGGGTGTGTGTAGGTCCTGCACTCCTTTAATCTGGTCTCAGGTAATCTCTTGATGAGCTTCTCTGGTTCCGTTTAATCTGGCCTCAGGTGGTCTTCTCTGGAATGAAGAATGCTGACATCTTCTATTTATTGGGGGTTTTAGTTCTATAAAAAGTTCAAAAGATACTGTTATGTGTATGCCTTGTGTCAGAGCCAGGACCCTGCCCCAAGGCTGTACTATTGTTTCTTGGCTGCTCTTTCCTTGTCTCTGCATCCCCTCTCTTCCCTGATTAAAAACTGGTTGAATCTGCCCTTTGGGACTCTGGGAAGGTCGTGGAGGCTGGAGTCTGTTCCCTACAAACAAGGAATGGCTTCCATGCCCAGGAGCCCCACAGGATCCTGCCCGGTTTCATTACTGATATTTAGAATCACTTTGAGAAACTTAAAATATAAATCCCTATGCTCCATTCCAGAGATTCTGATTCCAGAGTTCTGAATCAGAGTTCTGAACCCCATTCCAGAGTTCTTGAGTGGAGTCCAGTGATTTGTGTTTTAAAAAGATCCCCAGATGAATTTTGATACATAGCTACATTTGAGAACTGCTGATATGGGAATGGAATATTTGTCTTTGTCTAGTAATGTCTGCTCAGTATCTTCATGTAATTGCCTTCTTTCTGCAGAGCAAGAAAAAGAAACAAGGTGGAATAACCCAATTTAAAACTGAAACAATCATTACCTCTAAAAAATGTCCATAAGAATATTAAAAGTACATTTGTCTAATTTTTCTTTTCTGGTGACTTAGGAAGGAGGCAACTTCTATTCCTCTCCAAAGCCAGAGACGAGCTACAGTAGTGACATCAAGTGGTTGTTATAGGGTATTTCCCTTTTTATTTGGGACCTTGATATTTAAACAAATTAACTTAAGTAGTGTTGTTTTCCTTTTCTTCCTCCAAACAGAGAATGTGTTCTTTAGTTCTTATACATTTCACTCTCAGGAAATGCTAAAAGAATGAAAAAAACAACAAACAAAATTTGACCCTGACATGTGATCCTTTGAGTGCTGATCCAATATAAACACCTTTGTTTAGTTGTTTAAACAAACACCTTTGTTTGTTTATAGAACCAGGTCATTCCAGTGAAGTGAAAGAAAGCCTAAACTAAACTCTACATGCAAAAACTATGATAATGCTGATGAAACTGTCAGTGTATTTAAAATAATAAGACACATAAATTAGAGAGCACTATGAACTTGACTAAAGTGAGAATACTCCAGGCTGATGCCAAGAACTCAATAGACTATCATGCAGGTCAAAGCTCCCTTTGTAATCATCTGTGGTAAACTAAAGCTTAAGTATCCAAAGAACAACAACACTCAAAAAGTCTTAATTAAACAAACAAAGTAAAAGTAGATTTGGAAAGCTTTTCTACTCTGAAGACCAAAAATGTTTATTGATACATAACATTTTATGCAACTCAATCCGTGGAAATCAGATTTTATAGGAGAGAAAGGAGGAGGTGGCTCTCAGGATTTCTACTTTATAATAGCATTTGTCAAAGATCTCGTTTAAACAGTGACCTCACCAGTATATTTATACCATGACTAAGTTTATAAAAATTTTATATACACACTTAAAAAAAAACATTTGCTAAACAGAGTAAGACATGCCCAAATTACAAACAAAAGAAAGAAGAGGAAGTTAGGCAATTAATTGGCATGTAGACAAGAGAAATGTATTTAGTTACTCTGGACCGTGACTCTTTCAAATACTGGCAGAAGAGAACACAATCATAAAGGAGAAAGCATAAAGGAAATGGGATCACTCTTGGTCTATTTGTCTCAGGGACCATCATTTTGTATGTAGAAACAACCAACAGATTTGGTTAAAGAATCAACAATAGGCATCCAGATTAGCCACTTATACCAGGCTACCTGTGCTAGTGTGAGAACTGTAGAACAAAGTCACCAATTTACAGGAAGCGCTCTTTACTTTTCCTCCTGTGCTTCTCAAACGTCTTTTTTCTTAGTTTTTTTTCATTATGTCTATCCGACACTTCTAAAATCTGAAAATCAAAGGAAAGATATCTCATTTTAAATGATATATTTAACCACTATCTAAGTTGGTGAAAGGACTGGTCCTTAGTTAAACTCCTAGATGCTTACTCATTTTAAATCATTAGTAGAAAGCTGTCACATTTAGAAAATTGGCAGGAGGAAAATTTATATAAAAACTAAAAATAGCAGTTTTTAGTATGATGGATCATGAACTTGCTGCCATAGACAATTTAATGATCAGAAATAATAAGCAGGGAGAGAATTTTTAGGAATTATCTATTTTTGAGCTAAATGTTCTAAAATTTGTGAATGACTGAGTGATGAGGCATCTGTCTGCATTTCACATTCATATGTGAATAATAGGGAGAGATTAATGAGTATTTTTCTTTAGCTTCTGAGTAATAAACAATTCCAAGATGAGGAAGAGTGCTTTGCCTTGCTTTAAACCAAGAGTGTCCCTGTATTGAAATACTGGGAACTTTATAAATCTCTATGAAATTATCTAAAGGCCCCAAATAAGAGGATTGAATTTTCACTTTTATTTTACCCAATCAGATGTTAAAACGGATTGAACAAAACTGTGTCTACTTGGACAAGGGACATAACATAAAAGTTTATATTGTAGCCAATAATAGTTGTCCTTTTGTCAAGTCGTTCTATACTTTTTTTCCTCCAATGAGTATGTATTACGCACTGACTGAGCATGAGATAAAGCTGGAAGAGTAGACTGGGCCAGAACATGAATGACGTATATTTTCTTCAGCAATAAATGGATATTTTCAAGAAAACAAAAGAGATGATCAGGTCTTGGGAAGACATAACAGGTAGTCTGTAAGACATTTTGGTGGGGGATGAGACCAAAGGTAGGGAAACTGGAGAAATGGAGAGGAGGGTAGAATTAATGGGGTTGCCTTGTGTGAAGTACTGCTGTGTATTTTTATTTCACAGGCTTGTGTTTTATATTCTTCTATCCTTATTATTATTTTCCATAAAAAATCTTCTGACCTAAGATGCTTTCTTAATCACTGCAACTTAGTGAATGTGAAAGTCTAATGGGCTAAATTCTGGTAAGCAAAACTGGCACTGAGGAATGAAGGAGAACATTACTGACAGCATTGGATATACCAGGGGTCATCTACATATTTTAGGGGGAATTCAGAATTTCTTCCAGTATCTCCTTTTATCCAGAGGAATGTTCTCCTGTACAACCTTATTGGAATAAGGTTCTATGTTTTAGGGTAGATGAACTGGAGGAGAAGTGGGTTGCAGACTAAGTAACTTCCAAGAGTGTTTTCTATTCTGTTCTTGTCTGGCAATATGATGGTGAACAATAAATTGCCCAGAATCAAGCAGTCACTAGGAGGTGAGGAGCAGAGGCAGTGTGGAATGACTATTTATAAAATAAGTTTGGCAGAGAATGACAAAAGGTTACTAGGAGAGGAAAATAATGGCATTAAGGAAAAAAATAAGAAGGGGTAAAAACGCAGTCTTTACTGGACATTCCTGATTCCAGTTCAGTCATTCCCTGGGTGCTCTTTTCACTCATTTCCTTATTTGTAGTTTTCTTTCTTCAGGCTCCTTTTGAAAATTCATGTTTCTCAGGAAGTCTTTCCTAAAAATAATCATCACATCATATGCTACTATATATCCCATACATGACTTTTTAGCTATAAGTATTAATTATTCTATATCTTTGTACAAGTTATATATTTTTGCTCAGTTTTTAAAAAGTCAGTCTTTCAAAGATCAGTGTGACTCATGTATTTAACCCTAATACCTCTTACTACACACAAACACCACACTTACAGTAGCTAAAATATTGTTCTTGTTTTTGCCATCCTATTTAAGTCATCTTTAAGTCTTTCATTCATTCAAAATATTACTTAACACCCTATTTGATGAAGTGATGGATACAAAGTGAGGCAGGTAGGGCTCTGGCTGCCATGCTGGTTCCTGCTCCTGGAGGCTTGGGTGGCTTTGTGGCCAATGCACTATTCATCCACCCAACAATCATTGCCTCTTTTTCTTCTTTCTAATTGAACCTTGCTTTTGTTGAGGTATTAGATAGGCAGCAATGGGCTCAGGGAAGTTATGCCTGCCCCTTGGTGCAATAAGGGAACCATAACCGATTAAGCGAGTCACATTAATCTCATTCTTCTTTGCCAGTGGGAAAAGGGTGGGCTTAGTTCTAGTTATGGCAACGGAATATACTTGGTGGGGAATACTTCTTATTCCTCTCTATTTTTGCTAAGTATACCAGTGGGAGGAAGTACTGACTGGAACTATAGTAGCCATCTTGATTCTCTTGACTTAGCCATGAGAATCTCAGAGTCTTCAACCTGGAAGGCTGGCAACATTGAGCCACTAAACTTCTTGGAACCACTTACCTCTAGACTTTTTGTTAACCATAAGTTAAACCTTTGTGGTTAAGCTTCCATTAATCAGGGTTCTTTTTTGCTGTTGTTGTTGTTGTTACTTGTAACAACATACAAGTTGATAAAGCATACTAATAGAAGCTCTGATAAACACTCTGTCCATGAAGGCAGGTTAGCTAAGTGGGAGAAAGGCAAGTTCCAAAGCTTAGTCAATTGAAGGAGGTTGTTTGTTAAGGAAAGTGTGAAATGGTTCAGCTGGAGGAAGAATAATTATTAAGGGCTGAGAGTAAAGAGCACAGAGAAGGTCCCCCAAGTTAAGCCACTGTCTGGAATGGAAAGTCATAATAAATACTGACTAAATGTTGAATAAGGACAGTGCTGTTTGTCAAATTTAGCATACGTGATAAGGGTAAGGAAAGTCAGAAGCCGGGAGGATAAAGAGCAGGATGAAATACATTTTAAGGAATGTTCTTCTTACAAGGAAACTAATCTCATTAGGTGGGCCCCACTCACATGACCCCATCCAAACCTAATTACCACCCTAAAGCCCCACCTCCAAATACACTGGGGGGTAGAGCTTAAACATATAAAATTTGGGGAACACAAATATTCAGTCCATAACACTCTTTAAGTTTTAATTTTCTCATCTGTAGAAAGAGGAAGCTAATAATAATTACCTCACAAAATTGTTGTAAAGATTAATGAGTTAATATATGTAAAGTGTTCAGCCAAGTAGTAAGCAGTCAATATATGATAGCTATTATTATTACTACTACTACTTATTGTTGTATTATTATTTTAATCTTTGTTATTGCCTTTTTGGTATTTGGCCTCTTCTTACCTCTCCAATATTACATGACCATGGTTAGCATGTCTCAATCAGGAGGTGGTAGCCATTGGCAGATCAGTGAGCTGGGAGTCTGGGCCCTGGTTCATACTAACAATAGTGTTCTGAATGCTTACTTTGGACATCTTATTCAATATTATCTTCCTTATACATATTTTGACACAACTGTTTAGGCTGGGCCAGTAATAATGTCTCCCTAACATAAGGACAAATATATATTAAGTGGGGTATGTGCTACATAAAAGACTCAATATTTATGGATGTTATGTGTGAATAACTGAGAACCACACCAGTGTAGAATAAAATGAGACTTCAATTCGCTTTAACTTAAACAAGTCAAAACCAACGACAGCAAAATTATTGAATGTTAAACATGCTGAAAGGCACTAGGAATATAAAGATGTAAAATTGAGGACTCATCTGCAAAGAAGCAACAGTCTGAAAAAAGAGAAACATACAAACAAATAATTATGATGAAAGTTGCAGACATAGGGATAGGAAGAAACATTGCAATTAGAAAGATACCACATCATGGGATAGGGGGATCAGACTGACATCTGGACAGGCCAGTGAGGGCTTCTTAGGGATGTGACATCTGGTCTCAGAAACAGACAACTGGACATCACATGTAAGGAATTCCAGAGAGTTTTGTATGTATATGGGATTAACAGTGAGATGCCAGCTAAGAAATTAGAAATAAGAAAAGTAGATTGCTATCTTAAATTTTAGTGGTAGATCAATACATAATGGATTAGAGCATAGATTCAATTTAATACATCTGGGATGGATTCTGAGATTCTGAATTCTGAAAAATCTCCCTAAGTCATATGGCTGCTCCTTGTGCTAAAATAATCTGATGTACCCACTTCACAGGATGATTTTGCTCATTATTTCCCAAGCCAGTGTCCTACAGAAAACTGTTCCTTAGTATACTAATAGCAGAGTAAGGAAGTTTTGTGTTCAGAAAATTTTGGAAAATGCTAATTAACTTAATCCAGTTTCTTTACATAAGATCCTTTAAAGCAAGTTGTGAATCTCTAAGGGAGGATATAGTGTGTAGACATTTTGTATAGATTTAAAAATTTTTGTAAGTCTGTTTATAAGAATTCCATTGTGTGTCTATGTGTTGTAGGGGTGGAAAAAACTTTCCTCTACCATTCTAGGGTTTTCTGGATGGTCAAAGAATTAAATTGACATGAGGGAGATTAACAGGAGAAAATCAAATTTAATATGTATGTATGAGGGTTGCATAAGAATATGAGGCCCAAGGACAGTTGAAACTTATAAACCATTTGAAGGAAGGAGAAGGGGGTAGGGTTTTGGGGCTTCAAAGGGAAGGAAGGCAACATATAGGAAGCTGAAAAACAGCAAATATTTGGTAGACAAATATTTGTTGGGCCATACAGAGACAATGGGACACAGAGAGAACTTTGATCAAACAGGCCTTGTTTCCCTTAGTCTACTACACCTAGTTCATATTAGACTTTAGTTATCTATGGTGATAGTTCTTCCTGGAACAGACCTTTTATCGAAATTCTTTTAGACAGTGAAGGGAAGGAGGTAAAAGCTCTTCCTGAGCCTTTGTTTCTTGAAAACAATCAGCCCAAAATAATCCTCAAGCCCAAGAGACACATTTTGGGCTGGCAAGTTTTGTTCCCCTCCAGTGTCTTCATTTAAGTTTGTGTATGTCCACTTGTGTTTACGTCTGTATGTCTGCCTATATGGGTTGTCTCTCTGTCTATTTATCTGAGTATGCGTATGCATATGTGTATGTGTGTGTATCCTTGTGCATATGTGTGTACATGGGTGTGGGTGTGACTGGATGTTGTAGGGGAGGAAGAATATTTTTCCCTATACCGTCCTAGATTCAAGGACTGGGGCCTTTGAATTAAAGTGATAAAAGACAGATTAACAGGAGAAAAAACTCTTTTCATTTCTTATGTTTGCACAGGAGTTTGCAAAATGTGGCTCAAGAAGGCAGCTAGATGATTCAGGCTTATATACCATCTAAGACTAAACATAAAAGGGTGGATGTACTTCTGGGTAGGGAGGCAAGTTCTGGGAAGGTGAGAGGAGGAGATGTATGGTAAGTAAGCATTGTCTTGTTATGTAGATGAGTCTCTCAAGTGGTAAGAGTTGTGTCCAGGCATAGCTCTCTTCCTGGTAAAGAAACATCTTTACGAGTGTAAATATCCTTTATAAATGTAAATTTCTTTTATAAAAAAGGAAATTTATACTCTATTTTTAGTCAGTTAGGGTGAGGTAAAGAGTTTTTCTTGCAGCTGCTGGTTCTCAATGGCCTTTAGCTCAAAGCTATCGATATGGAGTGGCATATTCTGGTATCTTCAATGTGTTTCTGTTTGTCCTAGGATGGTGTCTGAATATACTTATGGAGGAGGCCAAATTTGGAATAAAGGTGTAGAAAAAGGAAAGCAGGTGTCACCATGAATATGGGAAGTTTCAAAAGAGTATAAAAAGTAAGAGCATACTGAGTAAAATTGAGTTGCATGTTCAGTATGTTTCGGTTTAAAATGAATCAGAGATAATGCAGTCACTTCACTGAGTACTATCCGGAATAGTATTTTTATTTCTAAAATGAAGCTCTGTCTCCTTAAGTATGATAAAGTAATTGGATCAAAAATAATTAAACTCACTTTTTGAATAACTATTTAACAAATAATTATTGAGTGTCTACTGTATGTTAGGCATAGTTCTAGATGTTGAATATATTGTAATAAACAAGATGAATTTCTTGCTGTCACGAAGCTCATTTTTCCAGGGGTTAAAGGGACAGTAATCCCATAATTATATAAATAAATGAAATATGGTATTAAATAGTGATGAGAGCTGTGAAGAAAATACAGCAGAGTAAGGGATAGGGAGTTCCAGAATTGCTATTTTATTTATTTAAAGCATTATGTGATATTTTGGTATAATTTTCTTCATGTTTCCTGTTCTTGGGGTCTATTGAACTTTTCGGATGAATGAGCTTACAGGGTTCACTAGATTTGGAAAAAATCTTAGCCATTATTTAAATAATTTTTCTGTCCACTCCTCTCTTCTAGAAACTTCAATTATGTGTATATTAGGGTGCTTGAAGTGGTCCTTTTAGTTCATTGATGTGCTGTTCCAATTTTTTAACACTGAGGTATAATTGACATGTAACATCTGTTCCAATTTTTGGGGTCTGTTTTTTTGTTGGTGATTCATTTTGAATAGTTTCTATTATTACGCCTTCAAGTTTACAAGTGTTTTCTTTGGCAGTGTCTAATCTGTTGTTAATTCTAACTTGTATATTTTTTACTTAAGACGTATTTCATCTCTTAAAGTTTGATTTTTAAAATATTTTTTATGTCTCTACTTAACATGCTCAATCTTTTCTCTACCTCCTTGAACATAAGGAATATATATTAAACATATGTTTTAGTATCCTTGTCTACTAATTCTATTACCTGTATATTTCTGAGTCTTTCTGCTGATTGATCTCCTTATTACTGGTGCTATTTTTCTGCTTTTTGCATGTATGGTAATTTTTATTGGATGTCAGACATTGTGAATTTTACCTGTCCAGTGCTAGATATTTTGTATTTTCTATTAATATTTCCTGAGCTTTATTCTGGGTTAATTTACTAGGTACAGTTCAATTATTTTGAGGCTTGCTCTTAGCCTTTGTTGGGCTGGATCAGAGCAACCTTTAGGTCAGGGCTAATTTGGCCCCATTCTGAGGCCTTTTGTGTACTCTACTAGGTGGGAACATGAACATTTCCCAGCCCTTTGTGAGCTCTGAGAATTGTTTCTTCTACTGTTTTCTGGTTATTTTCCCCTTAATCTCATACACATGTGCTGATCAGTACTCAGCTGAAGACTTGATGGGGTGCCTCTGTAGATCTCTAGAGTTCTCTCTCTACGTAGCTCTCTCTTCTCTGGTCCTCTGCCCTGTGAACTATAGCTGTCTTGGCCTCCCTGGATTCCCAGCTCTATCTCTTCAACTCCAGATGATGCCCAGGCTTCTCTTGGGTTCTTTTCCCCCTGTGTTATTGCCTGGAAACTCTTTAGGCAGGAAGCTGGGGAAATTACAGGTTCACTTTATTTGCTTTCCCTCTCTCAGGGATCACTGTCTTGCACTGTCTGATGTCCAATGTCTGAAAACTATTGTTTCATATATTTTTGTCCTTTTTTTTTAGTTGTTTCAGATAGGAGGGTAAATCTAAGGACTCTCAGAAGATTTATAGAGAGATTCACATGGTAAGGAAGTGAAGCTTCCTGCCAACAATGAGCACAAAATCATCAGCAATGTAATTGAGTTATCTTGGAAGCAGATCTTCCAGTCTCAGTCAAGCTTTCAGGTAACTGCAGCTCCATCTGATATCCGAAGTGCAATCTCATGAGAAACTCTGAGCCAAGACCACCTAGCTAAGCCACTTCCAATTTCCTGACCCATGGGAACTGTGTGAGATAATAAATGTTGATTGTTATTGAATAATGTTGAATGTTGATTGTTGGTAAGTTTTGGAATCATTTGCTATGCAGCACTGGATAACTATTACATATTTGGGTACCCAGAAATGGAGTGCTGTCATAACAAAATGTAAAAATGTGGGTGTGGCTTTGGGACCTGGCAGTGGGCAGAAGCTGGAAGAATTCTGAGAGTGTAAGTGAAAGACTAAGATGTCTTGAAGAGACTGTTAGTAGAGGCCTGATGGCCTTTCAGGAGGCTGCCAGTGAGGGCTTAAAGAAACTGAGGGAAATGTTTTTGGAAACCAGATAAAAAGGCCTCCTTGTGTGGTGGTAGAAAGTTCAGCAACATTGTCACCTGAGCTCATGTAGAAAGTAGAAAATATACCTCATGTACTGGATGATCTAGTTAAGGAGATTTCTAGGCAAAGTGCTGAAGGTGCTTCCTTATAAAAGTGAGGGGGGTAGGGAGAGAGAGAGAGCAAGAGAGAGAGAACACCTGCTGTGATCCATGGGTCTTAGTGGGGGGCCAGGTCAAAAGGCATAAGCCTGGCCCTGGCCCTCCTGGGTTAGAAGGAGAGAGAAGTGTTTAACAGGTGCTTCTTTGTCTGTCTAGGAGTGGAAGAGAGGTGTGGTCGTAAGGTCTATCATCAACTAGTAGATAGAACTTGAGATTCAACTCTCTCTTAGAAGCTTCAGGAATATCAAGGCAAAGATCAATAAACATGCAGTGTGTGTGTGTGTGTCTGTGTGTGTGAGTAATAAAGGCCATTTCTCAGTGATCTAATACATTTCGGTTTGTGATTTTTCAAGTTTTAATAAAAGTTTTTGGGTTTATGTAATTTTGAAAAGAGAAACATGAGTCTATCCCCTGCCCACCTCTCCCCACCCACATTGCTAAAATAGATTTTCCTAGATGTAGTAATGTTTTGCTTATGAATAAAATAATTTTTGCAATATTTATGATGTTGAATTCTACTGTGTTCTTTGTGTTTGGAAAATATCTACAGCTGCAGAGTGAAGTGTGCTCTGTAGAACTTTATATATGCACTAGCTACTTGTCATGGTAAAGTTCAGATCATGATCTTTAGCTCAAATACATTACTTTCTGGTTATTTATGCATGATGGAGACATTTAAAATATTCTCTTTCCCACCTGCTAATATAGCTGGGGCACAGAAGTCACCTGTGACTGTATATAATAGTCCCCCTTCATGTTAATTGGAGCTCCAATTTAATGTGATCTTGGGACCACTGATTATCACAAGAGATGTTGGGGTACAGAACAACACTATAAGAGTTATAGTTTCTTTTTCTGTGCAGCCGACTGCTTCTGATAGGAAAGGACATTTTCTCAGGACTTATTCTCTTCAATTTTTATTCCATACTCTAAGACAAAGTTATGTTTATCACAATACACACAAGAAATTAAAAAGCAACAAACATAGACTAGATTGCTGTATCTCCCTTATCAAAGAGGAGAGTCTTTATTTCTAAGCCAGGAGTGAATACCTCCACTTCTGCCTTGAGCTCACAAGAAAAGACTGAATCAACAAGTGGCTCATTGACCCCATTGTGACAATAAGTGTGTGAGGTTCCTGCGAGCTCAAAACTGCCTGTGAACTCTGTCTCTGTAATTGCCTTTTGTAGGTTAGGTGTTGAAAGTTGTTCACACAAAGGTTAATACATAAAAATACTTCCCAAATCAAAGAATTTAAATGAGCAGGAGATTAATATGCACCTTGATTCAGGCCATTGGTATCTTGGAAATCAATGTGGAAATTAGGCAAGAAATTACTCCTCAGCAGGTGCTTTATGAAAAGGTTGTGCCACATTGAATGGCAAAGGTAATAGATGCTGCATAAATTTAAGATGCAATTGAGGCTTGGGTATTAACTGGGAAATGGAAATGTCTGGATGACAGAATGATAAGTGACTGTGTTAAAGATTTTAAGTATTTCCTTTTTATCAAGGGCAGTAAGCTAGATAATCGTATCTTCTCAATTGTTATTGGCTGCCATTGATGACATTATTTTCTGAGGATGATTTTACAAGGAAGATAAGTGTGTTTCCTAGTAAGCATCCATTTTGATATATGAGCATCAAATCCAGATGGAAAAAGTAATAAATAAAGTAGCAAAACCACCTCTATCCCTGCCAGTAACTGAGATCTCTAATCATAGTTGTAGTTCTCTCACATGCACTACTTAATTTAGAATTTTGATAAAGTCCTCTAGTCTCATAGTTTCTATTGCTAAAATTAATGTTTGTTATGTTATGGAAACATGAATATATTCTTAAATATGGCTGAACTGTTTCCCCCCAATTTCATATTTTGAAGTCCTAACCTCCAGTACTTCAGAATATGACTGTTTTTGAAGATGGGGGTCTTTAAAAATGATAAAATGAGGTCATTTGGGTGGGCCATATCCAATAAGTCGACGTCCTTATAAGAAGAGGAGAGGGAGGAGAGAAGATGGCGGAAGAGTAAGACGCGGAGATCACCTTCCTTCCCACAGATACAGTAGAAATACATCTACACGTGGAACTGCTCCTACAGAACACCCACTGAACGCTGGCAGAAAACGTCAGACCTTCCAAAAGGCAAGAAACTCCCCCCGTACTTGGGTAGGGCAAAAGAAAAAAGAAATAACAGAGACAAAAGAATAGGGACGGCACCTGCACCAGTGGGAGGGAGCTGTGAAGGAGGAAAGATTTCCACGCACTAGGAGCCCCTTCGCGGGCAGAGACTGCGGGTGGCAGAGGGGGGAAGCTTCGGAGCCACGGAGGAGAGCGCAGCCGCAGAGGTGCGGAGGGCAAAGCGGAGAGATTCCCGCACTTCCCGCACGGAGGCTCGGCGCTGACCAGCACTCACCAGCCCGAGAGGCTTGTCTGCTCAGCCTCCGGGGCGGGCGGGGCTGGGAGCTGAGACTCGGGCTTCGGTCGCAGGGAGAGGACTGGGATTGGCGGCGTGAACACAGCCTGAAGGGGTTAGTGCACCACAGCTAGCCGGGAGGGAGTCCAGGAAAAAGTCTGCAGCTGCCGAAGAGGCAAGAGACTTTTTCTTCCCTGTTTCCTGGTGCGCGAGGAGAGGGGATTCAGAGCGCCACCTAAACGAACTTCAGAGACGGGCGCGAGCCGCAGCTAACAGCGCGGATCCCATAGCAACAGGGGCGCAGAGGGAAAAACGGAGAGACTCCCGCACAGAGGCTCGGCGCCGAGCAGCGCTCACCAGCCCGAGAGGCTTGTCTGCTCCCCCGCCGGGGCGGGCGGGGCTGGGAGCGGAGGCTCGGGCTTCGGTCGGATCGCAGGGAGAGGACTGGGGTTGGCGGCGTGAACACAGCCTGAAGGGGTTAGCGCACCACAGCTGGCTGGGAGGGAGACCGGGAAAAAGTCTGCAGCTGCCGAAGAGGCAAGAGACTTTTTCTTGCCTCTTTGTTTCGCGGCGCGCAAGGAGAGGGGATTCAGAGCGCCGCCTAAACGAACTCCAGAAACTGGCGCGAGCCGCGGCTATCAGCGCGGACCCCAGAGACGGGCGTGAGACGCTGGGGCTGCTGCTGCCGCCTCCAAGAAGCCTGTGTGCGAGCACAGGTCACTCTCCACACCGCCCCTCCCGGGAGCCCGTGCAGCCCGCCACTGCCAGGGTCCCGTGATCCAGGGACTACATCCCCCGGGAGAACGCACTGCGCGCCTCAGGCTGCTGCAACGTCACGCCGGCCTCTGACACCGCAGGCTCGCCCCGCCTCCTCTCTACCCCTCCCTCCCCGCGGCCTGGGTGAGCCAGAGTCCCCGAAGCAGCTGCTCCTTTAACCCCGTCCTGTCTGGGCGGGGAACAGACGCCCTCAGGCGACCTACACGCAGAGGCGGGTCCAATTCCAAAGCTGATCCCCAGGAGCTGTGTGAACAGAGAAGAGGAGGGGAAATCTGTCCCAGCAGCCTCAGAAGAAGCGGATTAAAACTCCACAAACAACTTGATGTGCCTGCATCTGTTGAATACCTGAATAGACAACGAATCATCCCAAATTCAGGAGGTGGACTTTGGGAGCAGGATATATTAATTTTTCCCCCTTTCCTTTTTTTTTTGTGAGTGTATATGTATATGCTTCTGGGGGAGATTTTGTCTGTATAGCTTTGCTTTACAATAGCTTTATTTTACTTCACTATATTATAGCTTCTTTCTTTCTTTTCTTTCTTTCTTTCTTTCTTTCTTTCCTTCCTTCCTTCCTTCCTTCCTCCTTCCTTCCTTCCTTCCTTCCTTCCTTCCTTCCTTCCTTCCTTTCTTTCTTTCTTTCCTTCTATTTTTTCTCCCTTTTACTCGGAGCCGTGTGGACGAAAGGCTCTTGGTGCTTCAGCCAGGCATCAGGGCCGTACCTCGGAGGTGGGAGAGCCAACTTCAGGACACTGGTCCACAAGAGACCTCCCAGCTCCACGTAATACCAAACGGCAAAAATCTCTCAGAGATCTCCATCTCAACATCAAGACCCAGCATCACTCAATGACCAGCAAGCTACAGTGCTGAACACCCTATGCCAAACAAATAGCAAGACAGGAACACAGCCTCATCCATTAGCAGAGAGGCTGCCTAAAATCATAATAAGGCCACAGACACACCAAAATACACCACCAGACGTGGACATGCCCACCAGAAAGACAAGATCCAGCCTCATCCACCAGAGCTCAGGCACTAGTTCCCTCCACCAGGAAGCCTACACAACCCACTGAACCAACCTTAGCCACTGGGGACAGATACCAAAAACAACGGGAACTACAAACCTGCAACCTGTGATAAGGAGACCTCAAACACAGTAAGATAAGCAAAATGAGACGACAGAAAAACACACAGCAGATGAAGGAGCAGGGTCAAAACACACTAGACTTAACAAATGAAGAGGAAATAAGTAGTCTACCTGAAAAAGAATTCAGAATAATGATAGTAAGGATGATCCAAAATCTTGGAAATAGAATAGACAAAATGCAAGAAGCATTTAACAAGGACGTAGAAGAACTAAAGAGGAATCAAGCAATGATGAAAAACACAATAAATGAAATTAAAAATACTCTAGATGGGATCAATAGCAGAATAACTGAGGCAGAAGAAAGGATAAGTGACCTGGAAGATAAAATGGTGGAAATAACTACTGCAGAGCAGGATAAAGAAAAAAGAATGAAAAGAACTGAGGACAGTCTCAGAGACCTCTGGGACAACATTAAACGCACCAACATTCAAATTATAGGGGTCCCAGAAGAAGAAGAGAAAAAGAAAGGGACTGAGAAAATATTTGAAGAGATTATATTTGAAAACTTCCCTAATATGGGAAAGGAAATAGTTAATCAAGTCCTGGAAGCACAGAGAGTCCCATACAGGATAAACCCAAGGAGAAACACGCCAAGACACATATTAATCAAACTGTCAAAAATTAAATATAAGGAAAACATATTAAAGGCAGCAAGGGAAAAAAAACAAATAACACACAAGGGAATCCCCATAAGGTTAACATCTGATCTTTCAGCAGAAACTCTGCAAGCCAGAAGGGAGTGGCAGGATATACTTAAAGTGATGAAGGAGAAGAACCTGCAACCAAGATTACTCTACCCAGCAAGGATCTCATTCAAATGTGATGGAGAAATTAAAACCTTTACAGACAAGCAAAAGCTGAGAGAGTTCAGCACTACCAAACCAGCTTTACAACAAATGCTAAAGGAACTTCTCTAGGCAAGAAACACAAGAGAAGGAAAACACCTACAATAACAAACCCAAAACATTTAAGAAAATGGGAATAGGAACATACATATCGATAATTACCTTGAATGTAAATGGATTAAATGCTCCCACCAAAAGACACAGGCTGGCTGAATGGATACAAAAACAAGACCCATATATATGCTGTCTACAAGAGACCCACTTCAGACCTAGAGACACATACAGACTGAAAGTGAGGGGATGGAAAAAGATATTCCATGCAAATGGAAATCAAAAGAAAGCTGGAGTAGCAATTCTCATATCAGACAAAATAGACTTTAAAATAAAGACTATTACAAGAGACAAAGAAGGACACTATATAATGATCAAGGGATCGATCCAAGAGGAAGGTATAACAATTGTAAATATTTATGCACCCAACATAGGAGCACCTCAATACATAAGGCAAGTACTAACAGCCATAAAAGGGGAAATCGACAGCAACACAATCATAGTAGGGGACTTTAACACCCCACTTTCACCAATGGACAGATCATCCAAAATGAAAATAAATAAGGAAACACAAGCTTTAAATGATACATTAAACAAGATGGACTTAATTGATATTTATAGGACATTCCACCCAAAAACAACAGAATACACATTTTTCTCAAGTGCTCATGGAACATTCTCCAGGATAGATCATATCTTGGGTCACAAATCAAACCTTGGTAAATTTAAGAAAATTGAAATCGTATCAAGTATCTTTTCCGACCACAACGCTATGAGACTAGATATCAATTACAGGAAAAGATCTGTAAAAAATACAAACACATGGAGGCTACACAATACATTACTTAATAATGAAGTGATGACTGAAGAAATCAAAGAGGAAATCAAAAAATACCTAGAAATAAATGACAATGGAGATACGACGACCCAAAACCTATGGGATGCAGCAAAAGCAGTGCTAAGAGGGAAGTTTATAGCAATACAAGCCTACCTCAAGAAACAGGAAACATCTCGAATAAACAACCTAACCTTGCACCTAAAGCAATTAGAGAAAGAAGAACAAAAAAACCCCAAAGCCAGCAGAAGGAAAGAAATTATAAAGATCAGGTCAGAAATAAATGAAAAAGAAATGAAGGAAACAATAGCAAAAATCAATAAAACTAAAAGCTGGTTCTTTGAGAAGATAAACAAGATTGATAAACCATTAGCCAGACTCATCAAGAGAAAAAGGGAGAAGACTCAGATCAATAGAATTAGAAATGAAAAAGGAGAAATAACCACTGACACTGCAGAAATACAAAAGATCATGAGAGATTACTACAAGCAACTCTATGCCAATAAAATGGACAACCTGGAAGAAATGGACAGATTCTTAGAAATGCACAAACTGCCGAGACTGAACCAGGAAGAAATAGAAAATATGAACAGACCAATCACAAGCACTGAAATTGAAACTGTGATTAAAAACCTTCCAACAAACAAAAGCCCAGGACCAGATGGCTTCACAGGTGAATTCTATCAAACATTTAGAGAAGAGCTAACACCTATCCTTCTCAAACTCTTCCAAAATATTGCAGAGGGAGGAACACTCCCCAACTCATTCTACGAGGCCACCATCACCCTGATACCAAAACCAGACAAAGATGTCACAAAGAAAGAAAACTACAGGCCAATATCACTGATGAACATAGATGCAAAAATCCTCAACAAAATACTCGCAAACAGAATCCAACAGCACATTAAAAGGATCATACACCATGATCAAGTGGGGTTTATCCCAGGAATGCAAGGATTCTTCAATATACGCAAATCAATCAATGTGATACACCATATTAACAAATTGAAGGAGAAAAACCATATGATCATCTCAATAGATGCAGAGAAAGCTTTCGACAAAATTCAACACTCCTTTATGATAAAAGCCCTGCAGAAAGTAGGCATAGAGGGAACTTTCCTCAACATAATAAAGGCCATATATGACAAACCCACAGCCAACATTGTCCTCAATGGTGAAAAACTGAAACCATTTCCACTAAGATCAGGAACAAGACAAGGTTGCCCACTCTCACCACTATTATTCAACGTAGTTTTGGAAGTGTTAGCCACAGCAATCAGAGAAGACAAAGAAATAAAAGGAATCCAAATCGGAAAAGAAGAAGTAAAGCTGTCACTATTTGCAGATGACATGATACTATACATAGAGAATCCTAAAGAGGCTACCAGAAAACTCCTAGAGCTAATCAATGAATTTGGTAAAGTAGCAGGATACAAAATTAATGCACAGAAATCGCTTGCA
This sequence comes from Balaenoptera borealis, assembly GCF_965194805.1. Taxonomy (NCBI): domain Eukaryota; kingdom Metazoa; phylum Chordata; class Mammalia; order Artiodactyla; family Balaenopteridae; genus Balaenoptera; species Balaenoptera borealis. The sequence goes on from NC_138870.1 coordinate 28,359,198, forward strand.
TTTCTATACACTAATGATGAAAAATCTGAAAGTGAAATTAAGAAAACACTCCCGTTTACCATTGCAACAAAAAGAATAAGATATCTAGGAATAAACCTACCTAAGGAGACAAAAGACCTGTATGCAGAAAATTATAAGACACTGATGAAAGAAATTAAAGATGATACAAATAGATGGAGAGATATACCATGTTCCTGGATTGGAAGAATCAACATTGTGAAAATGACTCTACTACCCAAAGCAATCTACAGATTCAATGCAATCCCTATCAAACTACCACTGGCATTTTTCACAGAACTAGAACAAAAAATTTCACAATTTGTATGGAAGCACAAAAGACCCCGAATAGCCAAAGCAATCTTGAGAACGAAAAATGGAGCTGGGGGAATCAGGCTCCCTGACTTCAGACTATACTACAAAGCTTCAGTAATCAAGACAATATGGTACTGGCACAAAAACAGAAATATAGATCAATGGAACAGGATAGAAAGCCCAGAGATAAACCCACACACATATGGTCACCTTATCTTTGATAAAGGAAGCAAGAATATACAGTGGAGAAAAGACAGCCTCTTCAATAAGTGGTGCTGGGAAAATTGGACAGGTACATGTAAAAGTATGAAATTAGAACACTCCCTGACACCATGCACAAAAATAAACTCCAAATGGATTAAAGACCTAAGTGTAAGGCCAGACACTATCAAACTCTTAGAGGAAAACATAGGCAGAACACTCTATGACATACATCACAGCAAGATTCTTTTTGACCCAGCTCCCAGAGAAATGGAAATAAGAACACAAATAAACAAATGGGACCTAATGAAACTTAAAAGCTTTTGCACAGCAAAGGAAACCATAAACAAGACCAAAAGACAACCCTTAGAATGGGAGAAAATATTTGCAAATGAAGCAACTGACAAAGGATTAATCTCCAAGATTTACAAGCAGCTCATGCAGCTCAAAAACAAAAAAACGAACAACCCAATCCAAAAATGGGCAGAAGACCTAAATAGACATTTCTCCAAAGAAGATATACAGATGGCCTACAGACACATGAAAGAATGCTCAACATCATTAATCATTAGAGAAATGCAAATCAAAACTACAATGAGATATCATCTCACACTGGTCAGAATGGCCATCATCAAAAAATCTAGAAACAATAAATGCTGGAGAGGGTGTGGAGGAAAGGGAACACTCTTGCACTGTTGGTGGGAATGTAAATTGATACAGCCACTATGGAGAACAGTATGGAGGTTCCTTAAAAAACTACAAATAGAACTACCATACGACCCAGCAATCCCACTACTGGGCATATACCCTGAGAAAACCATAGGTCAAAAAGTGTCATGTACCACAATGTTCATTGCAGCTCTATTTACAATAGCCAGGACCTGGAAGCAACCTAAATGTCCATCGACAGACGAATGGATAAAGAAGATGTGGCACATATATACAATGGAATATTACTCAGCCATAAAAAGAAATGAAATGGAGGTATTTGTAATGAGGTGGATGGAGTTAGAGTCTGTCATACAGAGTGAAGTAAGTCAGAAAGAGAAAAACAAATACAGTATGCTAACACATATATACGGAATCTAAGGAAAAATAAAAAAGGCCATGAAGAACCTAGTGGCAAGACGGGAATAAAGACACAGACCTACTAGAGAATGGACTTGAGGATATGGGGAGGGGGTGGGGTGAGATGTGACAGGGTAAGAGAGTGTCATGGTCATATATACACTACCAAATGTAAAATAGATAGCTAGTGGGAAGCAGCCGCATAACACAGGGAGATCAGCTCGGTGCTTTGTGACCACCTAGAGGGGTGGGATGGGGAGGGTGGGAGGGAGGGAGATGCAAGAGGGAAGAGAAATGGGAACATATTGTATATGTATAACTGATTCACTTTGTTATAAGGCAGAAGCTAACACACTATTGTAAGGCAATTATACTTCAATAAAGATGTTAAAAAAAAAAAATGATAACCAAACACTAATGAACTTCAGATGAATTGATGTAAAAGAAAGTGAATATGGAAAAGCTTTGAGACAAAATGAATAAATAAAATTCAGTGTGAGACTAAAAAAAAAAAAAAAAAAAAAAAGAGATTAGGATACAGATATGCGCAGATGAAAGATGATGTGAAGCTACAAGGAAAAGACAGCTATCTGCAGCAAAGGAGAGAGGCATTAGAAGAAACAACCCTGTCAACACCTTGATTTTGAACTTCTAGTCTCCAGAACTGTTTGGAAATAAATTTCTATTGTTTAAGCCACACAGTTTGTGGTACTTGCTGTGGTAGCCATATCAAACTAATACAAAGTCTCAAATGGCTGTTTTGAGAAAGAATGGGAAAGTCTAGAAAAATTGTTATTTACTATCTCTGGAGAGGTAAACCTTTTCCTTTTGGTAGGGAGTTGGGCGTGAGGGATAGGGTAGTTGATAGCAGAATTCTCAAATTTTAGTCAACAATGTCATGATCTGTCTATGATCCCTCATTTCTCTTATTCAGGAGGTGATTGGCAGAAATAAGATAAGAAAGATCAACATGTTCTGAAACCAAAAAACATCCATGATACATATCATTTTAAGTACAAAGAAAAAAATCACAGGGCAATACCATAGGATGATTCCATTTATATGTAAATTCAGATTCCTGTTAGTCCCTATGTCTAGATATTGAAAAATTATCCCCAATCAAGCATGGCAGGGTAATGTTAAGGGGGAAGATCTTGACTGCTGAATAAAGTCAAATGTACTTCTCAAAATTGTTTTGAAAAGAAAATGCTTGGATTTTTCTTGTTTAAACTTGCTTTTAGGGAATTTATTATTTTTAAAAAAGATTTTAAAATTTTATTTATTTATTTTTGGCTGCGTCAGGTCTTTGTTGCTGAGTGCAGGCTTTCTCCCGTTGCGGCCAGCAGGGGCTACTCTTTGTTGCGGTGCGCGGGCCTCTCATTGCGGTGGCTTCTCTTGTTGTGGAGCACGGGCTCTAGGTGTGTGGGCTTCAGTAGTTGTGACACATCAGCTCAGTAGTTGTGGCTCATGGGCTTAGTTGCTCCTGGGCATGTGGGATCTTCCCGGACCAGGGGTTGAACCGGTGTCCCCTGCATTGGCAGGAGGATTCTTAACCACTGCACCACCAGGGAAGCCTGGGAGTTTAAAGCACTAATTTAAAAAATGACTTATTAAAATGAGAAATTCATGGTAAGACCTGGCAGACACTTTCACTGTAGTAGAGATGTTATAAAAATTTGTTTAATGTCTTCTGGCTAATACTGTTCTTTCTAATATGCATTTCAGCATTGGAAAGAAATCTGGTGGTAGACTAAGCTTACATTGGTATCTTCTTTAATTGAGTGCTTATTATGGGTTACACACTATTGTAAGCACTATAACACAGTGGAGAATAAGACAGACAAGGCCCCTGACTTATAGCTTATATTCTAGTGGCGGTGGTGGTGGTGGTGGTGAGATATATGGTATTCGGACAATACATAAACATGATTTGTCAAGATAACTATGCACAGAGTCCGTGTGTAGAAATTACTGAAAAGGAATGGCATTTTCTAGACAGGCACTAGCAGGATATTGGACTTGATGGTTTTCAAAGTGATATTAAGCAAATTGTTTCCCCTTTAACTCAGTCTCTTTCTGGGAATAATTCATTTTTCATTCATTTTAATCTTAAGATGGACTATTATTGGGGCCTTTAATTTTTTAATTTGTAGCCTGGCAGTTAGAGCCTACATTAAATGATAGTATACAGACCATAGGGTACTTAATTTTCAATTGTTATGTTTTATTTATCTTTAATAATCACAATCAGGAGAATATTTAATAAAGATTATCTATGTCTAGTGGAAAGTGATAGCCAGCTAGGTCTTGTAATCTTTGGATTGGCATAAATTCTGTATTTTGGGTTAATTGTGCAATCATCCTCACTATTACTCATCTACTTATTAATTCATTCTCTTCCAACCCACAAGTATTTTTTCACTTAATGAAGCAGTAAAAATTAATAATTTTATTAATTTTCAATCCTCAAGAGCAAACTTTTAATACTCTATGTGATGAAATATGCAGTAGACATAAAGTACTTCTGCTGATTACTCAAGTATGATTGTTAGCTTGAAGAAAAGCACTTGAGTTGTAAGCTGAAAAGCAGCATTTCCTTGAAACCAATATTTACTTGGAAGAACAACTGACACAAAGCTATGGTTATTTTGACTTGGGTATTAATATAATTTTCTTGAAAATGAACAATGTGAGCCTATCAGTTCAAGAAAAGTAATTGATGATATTTGCCAACCCACAAGTATTTACTGAATGCCTAAAACTGTTCACAATTTAGATTTAAGAAAGTGAATTTCTAGGAAGCAAAAAAAGGCTAAGATTTTCGAGGTATATTCTCATTGCACTGGAAATCCTAACCCAAAGGAATGGGTATGTAAGAATGCAATTTTGGATATCCACTGAGTAAGTGGAGAAGATTGGATTAGTCCTCAAGAAATTTATGCACATGAGTAATTTCTAGTGAGGTTGGGAATTGAAGTCATCCTGTTTGTTGTACAATGTTATTATCTAGTGTTTTTCATTTATTCAACAATTATTTAATGAGTGATTTCCATAGAAAAGGAACTATATTGATCCTGAAAGGAATATAAAATTGAATGAGATTCTGTCCCTTCCCTCAAGTAGTTTATATCCTAATAAGGAAGATGATACATTCACATAGGTGACTGTCTGTAAGGCAGTATGTAAAAAACCTCTATATCAAGGAATTTCATGGCAGAAATTTTAACCATTAAATTATTGAATGCATTGTGGAGGGACTTGAAGGCCAGGTTAAGAATTTTAAATTTTATTTGATAGGTAGTGGGAATCCATCAGAGATTTTTGAACAAGATTAATGGAAACGGGCTTCCCTGGTGGCGCAGTGGTTGAGAATCTGCCTGCCAATGCAGGGGACACAGGTTCAAGCCCTGGTTTGGGACGATCCCACACACCGCGGAGCAACTAGGCCTGTGAGCCACAATTACTGAGCCTGCACGTCTGGAGCCTGTGCTCCGCAACAAGAGAGGCCACGATAATGAGAGGCCCGCGCACCGCGATGAAGAGTGGCCCCCACTTGCCGCAACTAGAGAAAGCCCTCGGACAGAAACGAAGACTCGTACGCAACCAAAAATTAAATAAATAAATAAATAAATAAAACTATTAAAAAAAAAAAAAAACCTACGTAGAAATACCACTGTTTAAAAAAAAAAAAAAAGATTAATGGAAACAAAGCAGAATTGGGCAGCACTAAATTGCTCTTCATACCACATTGGTAATGCATATTAACTTATTATCTGTCTTTCCTTTCTAAAATGTAAGTTCCAGAAGAGTAGGGATTTTGTTTTGCTTTATTGCTGTTATTGCCAGCTTTCAAAACAATGCCTGGTATCTGGTCAATTCTCAAATATTTGTTAAATAGTGAATGGATTAATCCAGAGGTTCTCAAACTTTCTTGGTTCATGGTGGAAAAAAAAAAAAAGAAAAAAGGAAAAAGTAATAATTTCAATTGATTTTCAAACAGTACTTTTTTTTTTTTTTTTGTATCACGGTAACTATAGAAAACTCAGCTTCAAAGGATATGACGTCAATTAAAGGAATGTAGTGTGAACTAATGGTGAAACTGAACTACCCTGAACTAATAGTTAATGCAGTATTCAATAGAGGTCAAGATATGTTTCACTTGAAAATTTAACATATCTTGCATTAACCCTATAAGTTTCCTGCAGTGCCCCGGGGTGCCCTGATGCGCAATTTGAGATTAAAAAAATGAGTCCCTATATCCTCACTGTTCTTCTATAGGACATATTCCTATGATCCTACTAAATTTAGTATTTTTAGCCAGGTTTTACTTTTCCCAGCTGCTCTAATTCTGGGCTTCAAGCCATTGAACAGATCACAAAGTGAAACAGATTTGCACAGTAAGAGTGCCAAAATAATTGTGCAATTAACCAATGTATCATGATAATTTATCAGTATAACTAGATCGACATTTTAAATTTGATCTATGATAGAAATGTGTTATGTGGAACATATTCCTATGGGATGCTCCAAGAAAAAAAGAGACCAATATTCAAATAAAGGTTGTGAGATCTGCAAATTGCGATATTTATCCTCAATAAAAGTGTAGGTGTAAATTATCTTATCTTTTTTTTTGGCCGCGTGGCAAGCAGGATCTTAGTTTCCCGACCGGGGATCAAACCCATACCCTTGCAGTGGAAGCAAGGAGTCTTAACCAATGGACCACCAGGGAAGTCCCATGTAGGTGTGATTTTAAGTCTTGCCATCGATTAATAACTTTTGGAGAAACGTCTATTGCTACGTGAAATATACTCATCAATTATAGATCAAATCCTCAATTCTAAAAACATTACAAGGTGAACATTATAAGGTAAAAAATGCTTTGAGAAGCCTCACATTTAAAAAAGCTTGTTTATTTTTGTTTTATCCAGGGTTTTCCAAAATTACTTGACCACAAATGTCTTTTTTCATATATCACCTATTCATATATTGTGACTCCAACTATCAAGAAATTCTGCGTTATCATTTGGCTGTTGTTTAAAAATAGACCTCAAATATTTTGATTCAAAGATGTTCAAAGGATGCTTTTAGCAGTACCTTGAATTTTTTTTCTGATCAGATTTCCCACTAGGTGGTAGCGTTACAACATCACAATCCTTCACAATAATGGCCTAGCAGCTCCAATTCCCCAGGCATTTACTGAGTGCCTGTTATGTGTAAGATACTGTCTAATGATATACAAGCTAGTGACTTTTCTGAAACAAGGATCCAGGTTTTTTCACTCTCAGGCTAATGCTGTTTCCATTATATACAGCATATGTACTTAAGAAAGCAATTGCCTAATTTTCTTAACCAAAGTCTTTGAGAAGCTATATACCTACAAACTTGTAAAAGAAAAATTTCTGAGGAGTTTATACAAGGCAAATCTCTTTATGAGAATGCAAAACTGCCAGCACAAGATTCATGAAACCTTAGGAGAATTTTTCATGAATTCCTAGACCCCAGAAAGGTGAGAGATATAGTATATTCTAGAAAGAGTTCAGCTCAGGAAAATTTACAGAGTAGACCTAAGCAGTTCTAGCACATAAGATGAATACATATACTCTAGGTCATAGTGTGATCTATGGCTTGGATAACTGTCTTATGATTATGAAACTGCTTGATAGACTGTTGTAATGGTACAACAAGAAGTGACCTTAAGGTCACTGAGGTTAAGGGAAAACACATTATTTGTCAGGATCACAGGAAAATTTCTAACATACTCATGAGCAGAGTAAAATCTAAGCAGATCTTTAGATTTTTAGATTATTATTCTGATTTTCATCATTTCCAATACCTTTGATATATATCTTTCTACTTGAAGATATATATCCAAATCTGCCTATCCAGAGCTCCCTGTCTTATGAGCAGAAATCTATCTGATTCACAAGACTCCAAGTTTTTCCATCATAATATGGGATAATCTCATCATTCCCAGAACCTGCCATGGTGCCTAGCACACCATGGGTAATCTCACAGGTATGGATGGATCTATTCTGACCTATCCCCTCATCACCATACAGTCAAATAGCTGTGCCTGTAAACTGGAGGTAATGGGGATAATTTGATAAAATCTTCAGAGCCCTCCTTCATTTTTGGTAACATCTATTTTTAATAGTAATATTTTGGAAAAAGTATTGTTGCTTTTCTTGCCTATCACATATTATTATGATTTTATATTATATTGCAAACTCCTGTCCCACCCTGATATTTATATATGTTTTTCTATATTTTCACCTAGTATCACTTATTTTTTATGCTGACATTTAAATCTTTAATCATTCTAGAATTTTTTTGTTCATAAGTTTAGATAATTTTCTAATACCACTTATTGACTTACCTATCCTTTCCCCACTGATTTAAGGTGTCACATTTGTCATGATTTTTACATATAATATAATAATAATGCAATCCATAACTGTATACAAAATGCAATAATAATACGATAGTAAACATAGGTAATTTATATATACAATATATATTAAAATGTATAAGATATATTCATATATAATATATAAGACAGCATATAATCTGTTTTATAATTTTATTATATTTTACAGATTTGTTTATTTCCCTGATTTTTTATTGTGGAAAGGACAGAATATATTACTTTTTTCTTTGCAAAAAATCAGTAACCATATTTAATAAATATTGTCAATATAGTCCCAATATATATAAATTGACAGATGTATGAAAATCTAGCTTTAATTGCTGTCAAAGCTGAGGATTATGGGAGATAACAGGGGACTATGGTGACAAAATCCCTGTGCTGAGTAGGAGTCTGCAAGTTTTTCAGATGTACTATTAGGGACATCTCAGATAGGTCTTGCTTATGTTTGAGAAACATAGTCATTGAGAATTATTCTTAATAACACATTATCTCCTTTCCTGGAGACATAATCATTAAATATTTAAGGACAGTTGAAAGAAAGACCAGAATAATCCCAAAGAGCAAGATAACAGTTTTCTCATTCTCAAGTTTCTGAAATAGAAAAAAAAAAGGATGAAGGATGGATATTAGTAAATTGTATGAGGTTATTATGATGATTAAATGAGATACCAAAAAATTATCCCACCCAAATTAGATGGCTAATGATATTATCTTCCCTAAAAGAGGTTCTATGAGATCCTTGTGGGCAATAGAGACTTTAGTAAGAATACAGAAAAGAAAAAATTGCTCAGATGTGGAGCTGATAAGCCTTCTTCACATCTGATGAAATAACAACTGGATGGACCACAAATGAATATTAGATTTACATTTTTCAAACTATGGAATGTTCTTCTTTCTCTGAAATATGTGCCTAATGCTATACACTTCACAGGAAAGTTTATGTGATTTGACCATATGCGTAGAGTAACCTTTTAATTTTTTTTGAGGAGGGAGGGTCTCATACACCTTTGTTAATTAGTTTTGTAGGTTAGGTCAAAGTAAAGTTCTTTAATTTGGAGATACACTGGTGAGTTCTAGCAGGCCTCTTGTTAATGAGAAAATTATTAATAGGTTAAGCCAGAACGTATTTGATCTGTGTTTTTGAGGAGGAACATTCAAAGGGCTTATCTCTGTAGGTCTGAAGCCTCTAGATTAGAAATCATTTTACTGGGTCAGACAGTTTTAATATCAAGTCAAGAGCTTTGTACTTCCCTACTTTTGCAATGCAAAAGCCACACCTTAGCCAGGTGGAATCATAGGCATGGGACACAAAACCATCCCTGTGGATTGTTTTATTGGAAACTCAAGAATAGAACACTTAGGCAGCAAGAAATTAAAAACCTTGTGTGGTAGACTGATGGCATTAATGACTCTCTCTATCCACACTCTTTGCTATGTAAATTTGTAGGGCCCTCCCACTCTGACTCTGGGCTGGGCCATGTTACTTGCTTTGTCCAATGGGTAGTTGTAATGTTGAAAGGAAGCAGGACCCTCTGTTCCTTCCCCGCCATGTCTTCAGCCTGCCTTTTGTCTGTGAACAAAAGCTTTAGCCAAAGAATAAGTTTAATCAGAGAAGTGAGAAAATGCAGAAACAAAGGAAAACAGTCCAACAAGACTAAATAATAATTTAGTCATTAAGCATAGTCAAGGACCTTTAGTTTCCTCTCAAGGGCTATAGATAATATTCTGAGCCATATCCTGTGAGCTGTCTTATAGGTACTGAAACCTCCACCACATGGAAGAAGTTAGCTGCTATGACATTAGCTGCCACAAGCCCGAGAATTGGCTTCAAAGAAATGGGAACAAACTGACCATGGAACTGAAGATTAATTGTACTCAAAACAATCAAGATGATGCTGGTCAGACCACCAATGACCAATTTCAAGGCTGTCAGAGCTGACTGTGCTGTTTCTGCATGTAGTCCCCTCCCTCTGTATATAAAAGCTCTTACCCCCTGATTGTTGGGGGCGGGGGGAGTCGGCCTTTGGACAGGAGTCCACCGTACCCCCCACCCCCAGTTGTCGGAATCCAAAATAAAGCAAACTTTCTTTTCCACCAACCTTGCCTCCTTATTGGCTTTTGAGCGGCGAGCAGCCAGACCCCACTTTCGGTTACAAGGTGACCACCTGTCCTGGTTTGCCTGGAGTTGAGGGGGCTTCCTGGATTTGGGAAAGACCAGGCAAACCAAGATGAGTCTGTCACATTAAGAACTTGGCAAAGTGACAAAGCAGAGGCTGGAAGAGAGCCTTCATTTGCCACTCTTGCCTCATCTTTGAGGAGATTGCTCAGGTTGGTTTGCTGGATGGTGAGAGATACCTGGAGCAGAGTTGTGTTCTCCCAGTTCTCCCAGCTGAGGATTCGTATGTCAGCTGATCTTTAGTGGACCATGCATCCATGTATGAGCTCAGCCAGATCTGTTCAAATCCAGACTCTGAGCTAAATAAATATCTGTTGTTGAATGCCACTGTGGGTGTTTGCTATACAGCATTATTGTGCAGTAGATAAGTGATACACCTAATTACATTTATTTAACATATATATTATTTAGATTTACTGACAAATTAGGGAATAAAGAACAGAACAGCCTTTAATCTGTAAGATAAGAACATTATATTTATGTATTTGTGTTTAAACTTGTTTTATAATTTAGATATAATTATTATCCTATGCCAGATGATTGAACTGATGACTTTTCAGGATATGGCTGGAGGATCAGAGATGTCATTTAGTAGAATTCAGTGCACAGAGATTTGGTAATCATTTCCCAGCATAGTTTGTGCCTGCTGCTTCATGGCTGTTGGTGGTTCTAAGTCAATGGCTCCATGTTGTTCTGGATGAGAAAAACTGGTCCTTCTCCTTCTCTACCTTCTCAGCTGCTTCTCTTCATTATCTGAAGTCATGTTTCAATTTTCTGGAAATTTGTCCACTTCAGTGTTTAGCAGGGCATCTCTTTGTAGAATCCATTACCATTTATTTTCTCATGAAAAACAGAACTTTGTAGTTGGAAGGAACTACATAATAATTATTCTCTCAGTTTTCTGAGGAAGAAACTTAGATTTACAAAAGTTAAATTACTTTGCCCCAAGAGCACTTAGCAAATTAATTGCAGAAGTAGGATTGGAGCTTGAGGACACTGACTGTTAGTCTAAATGTGTTTTAATCACCTCAGGAAAATTTCCTCAGGGACAGTAGAGCGTTTTCCCCCTCTGAGGGTAGGAGCCTAGTTTCTGTGGGTGCCTCACTTCAAAACGACCTCCTACCATAAAGATCTGAGAGGTTTGTTTCTCCTCTGGATAAAGCCAATTGTGTAACCCAAATGGCCACCCCAATTACCAAGTGAATCTAGGATGGACTATGTGTGACAAATGGTGCTCTCAAGTTCCTACTTGAGGACTAGTTATCATTTAGCTTAAGAACATGAATGCAATGTGTTGAATATGCCTGGCTATATAAAAGGGTGAGATTTCTTTCTGTCTTTGCAGTCTTTTAGTGGATTACCTGTGATGTGCGTAACATTCAGGTTTAATGCTTATTCAATAATAAAACTGTTTTCTTTCCCTTCTACCTTTGTGGAGAGGATATCTGAGTTGGAAGGAGTGTTGTTTTTTTGGGATTTTTTTTGTTTTTTTTTTTGCTGCACAACTTGCAGGACCTTAGTTCCCCAACCAGAGATCGAACCTGGGCTTCCTGCAGTGGAAGCATGGAGCCCTAACCACCGGACAGCCAGGGCACTCCTGAGATTTTGTTTTTAACTACATTTGCACAACACATGATAAATAGTAGTGAAACAGAGGGAGGGGAGAGGAACAAATGTTGCCTGCACTAGGAGGAGTTTTTATGTGGCTTTGAAGAGAGAAATTAGGGTCAAAAGGCACTAAAATGAGAGAATGGATGGGAGAGGAAAAAGAAAATTTTTAATAAATACTATTAGTCACTTTATATATCCATTTTCTTTCACAGCATTCAAGAAACAGTGTAAAAGACGGGTTTAAAAATTGAAATGGCTTTTGACTACGTGGACCATGATTATTGACTATGTTGTGTTAAAAATTGAAATTACTTTAGTATATTGTTCGTCTGGCCACAGTATCATTCTGGTCCTAAACAAAACAAGCTGCAGATTTACAGCAATATAAATGAAATGAAGATTTATGGTTCTGAAATCTTACCTTCCTTCAGTTGCAGTCAGGAGGCACACATGCCTCAATCTCTTTAGCATATCCTAACTAGATTTATCTTTCAAAACCACTTAAACAAACATATCAGTAGAAAAATGGGCAAAGGATATGAGTAGGCAATTGAAAATTCATATTGTGAGTACGTGTATAAAAAATTGTTGAAATGCACTAGCAATTAAGGAAATGCAATTTAAGGTAACCATGATACACTAATTTTCACTTGACAGATATAAAATGATAATTTCCAATTTAGATAAAAGTGTGTGAAAAGGGGAGTTCTCAAAATTTAAATTGTTGTAACTTTTTCAGTAACAACACGTACATTAAAATATGTAATTTCCTTTGATCCACAATTTTTCTTCTAGAATTGTATCCGTAGAAATAACCTGACAATATTCTCACATCATTGCTTTTAACATCAAAAATTTGAAAATGTTATAATAGCCAAGCAATAGACTTGATAAATTATTGTATATCTATATAAAGTGTGAAATAAAATTTATATTTATATTTTATGGCAAGACAAGAAAAACTTAAACATAAAAATTTTTTTCTGCCCTTTGACCTCCTCTCTCCCCTCTACTGTGCATTGTGTAACTGCATTATGCATCAACCAGACCTTCCCCATTGGCAGAAATACTTGCTCAACAATAAAGAGCAATATTCTCCTAGCATCAACTAGACAACTTTTTAAAAGATAATATTCCTTCTTAATCTTTTTTCCTTTCTTTTTTTTTTTTGGCCACACCACGCAGGATCTTAGTTCCCCAACCAGGGATCAAACCCGTTCCCCCTGCAATGGATGGAGTCTTAACCACTGGACCGCCAGGGAAGTCCCGCTTCTTAATCTTGTAAGGGGCCACAGTGACCAATGATGATGCTTAGACCTGGATTGTGTAAACTGTCAATAATACGTCATCTAATGTATAGCCCTCTATCTCAAAAAACTTATGTAGCTGTGCTTTGACTTCTAATGGGTGAAACAGTTCTAGGAGTTTTCTGAGACGCTGTTTTAAGGTTATAATCCTCAATTTGGCTCAAATAAAATTATTTATTTTTTTTTCAGATATGGGCTTATTTTTCATTGAAAAATACTATTTAGCCATTATTATGATTTTTAAGGCTCATTGACTTGTAAAAATAGTCTTAACATCATGTCAAACCAAAAGAGTAGATTTCATAATGGCATGCATTGTATAATGCCATTTTATGTAAAAGCATCTAGAAGGACGTATATCAAAGTATTACACTAATTATTTTTATATCTATGTATTTTTTCTTTTCATAACAGCTCTATTAGGATAATATTCCATAACTGTGTTAATTTTACATATCTTTTGTTAGGTTTAATCAGAGGCTTATTATTTACTATTTTTTTAAAGCATCTTTATTGGAGTATATTGCTTTACAATGGTGTATTAGTTTCTGCTTTATGACAAAGTGAATCAGCTATACGTATACAGATATACCCATATCTCCTCCCTCTTGCATTTCCCGCCCCACATTTCCTATCCCATGCCCCTAGGTGGTCACAAAGCACTGAGCTGATCTCCCTGTGCTATATGGCTGCTTCCCACTAGCTATCTATTTTACATTTGGTAGTGTATATATGTCCATGCCACTCTCTCACTTCATCCCAGCTTACCCTTCCTCCTCCCCATGTCCTCAAGTCCATTCTCTACATCTGCATCTTTATGCCTGTCCTGTTCCAAGGTTTTTCAGAACAATTTTTTTTTGATTCCATATACATGTGTTAACATAAGGTATTTGTTTTTCTCTTTCTGACTTACTTCACTCTGTATGACAGACTCTAGGTCCATCCACCTCACTACAAAAAACTCAATTTGCTTTATTTTTATGGCTGAGTAATATTCCATTGTATATATGTGCCACATCTTCTTTATCCATTCATATGTTGATGGACACTTAGGTTGCTTCCATGTCCTGGTTATTGTAAAGAGAGCTGCAGTGAACATTGTGGTACATGATTCTTTTTGAATTATGGTTTTCTTGGGGTATATGCCCAGTAGTGGGATTGCTGGGTCATATGATAGTTCTACTTTTAGTTTTTTAAGGAACCTCCATACTGTTCTTTGTAGTGGCTGTATCAATTTACATTCCCACCAACAATGCAAGAGGGTTCCCTTTTCTCCACACCCTCTCCAGCATTTATTATTTGTAGATTTTTTGATGATGGCCATTCTTGCTGGTGTGAGATGATACCACATTGTAGTTTTGATTTGCATTTTTCTAATGATTAGTGATGTTGAGCATCCTTTCATGTGTTTGTTGGCAATCTGTATATCTTCTTTGGAGAAATGTCTATTTAGGTCTTCTGCCCATTTTTGGATTGGGTTGTTTGTTTTTTTGTTATTGAGCTGCATGAGCTGCTTGTAAATCTTGGAGATTAATCCTTTGTCAGTTGCTTCATTTGCAAATATTTTCTCCCATTCTGAGGGTTGTCTTTTGATCTTGTTTATGGTTTCCTTTGCTGTGCAAAAGCTTTTAAGGTTCATTAGGTCCCATTTGTTTATTTTGGGTTTTATTTCCATTTCTCTAGGAGCTGGGTCGAAAAGGATCTTGCTGTGATTTATGTCATAGAGTGTTCTGCCTATGTTTTCCTCAAAGAGTTTGATAGTGTCTGGCCTTACATTAGGGCCTTTAATCCATTTTGAGTTTATTTTTGTGTATGGTGTTAGGGAGTGTTCTAATTTCATACTTTTACATGTACCTGTCCAGTTTTCCCAGCACCACTTATTGAAGAGGCTGTCTTTTCTCCACTGTATATGCTTGCCTCCTTTATCAAAGAAAAGGTGACCATATGTGCGTGGGTTTACCTCTGGGCTTTCTATATTGTTCCATTGATCTATGTTTCTGTTTTTGTGCCAGTACCATACTGTCTTGATTACTGCAGCTTTGTAGTATAGTCTGAAGTCAGGGAGCCTGATTCCTTCAGCTCCATTTTTCGTTCTCAAGATTTCTTTGGCTATTCGGGGTCTTTTGTGTTTCCATACAAATTGTGAAATTTTTTGTTCTAGTTCTGTGAAAAATGCCAGTGGTAGTTTGATAGGGATTGCATTGAATCTGTAGATTGCTTTGGGTAATAGAGTCATTTTCACAATGTTGAAGAACATGTCCAAGAACATGGTATATCTCTCCATCTATTTGTATCATCTTTAGTTTCTTTCATCAGTGTCTTATAATTTTTGCATACAGGTCTTTTGTCTCCTTATGTAGGTTTATTCCTAGATATTTTATTCTTTTTGTTGCAATGGTAAATGGGAGTGTTTCCTTAATTTCTCTTTCAGATTTTTCATCATTAGTGTATAGGAATGCAAGAGATTTCTGTGCATTAATTTTGTATCCTGCTACTTTACCAAATTCATTGATTAGCTCTAGTAGTTTTCTGATAACATCTTTAGGATTCTCTATGTATAGTATCATGTCATCTGCAAACAGTGACAGCTTTACTTCTTTTCCGATTTGGATTCCTTTTATTTCTTTTTCTTCTCTGATTGCTGTGGCTAACACTTGCAAAACTATGTTGAATAACAGTGATGAGAGTGGACAACCTTGTCTTGTTCCTGATCTTAGTGGAAATGGTTTCAGTTTTTCACCATTGAGGATGATGTTGGCTGTGGGTTTGTCATATATAGCCTTTATTATGTTGAGGAAATTTCCCTCTATGCCTACTTTCTGCAGGGCTTTTATCATAAAGGAGTGTTGAATTTTGTCGAAAGCTTTCTCTGCATCTATTGAGATGATCATATGGTGTTTCTCCTTCAATTTGTTAATATGTTGTATCACGTTGATTGATTTGCGTATATTGAAGAATCCTTGCATTCCTGGAATAAACCCCACTTGATCATGGTGTATGATCCTTTTAATGTGCTGTTGGATTCTGTTTGCTAGTATTTTGTTGAGGATTTTTGCATCTATGTTCATCAGTGATATTGGCCTGTAGTTTTCTTTCTTTGTGACATCTTTGTCTGGTTTTGGTATCAGGGTGATGGTGGCCTCGTAGAATGAGTTTGGGAGTGTTCCTCCCTCTGCAATATTTTGCTAGAGCTTGAGAAGAATAGGTGCTAGTTCTTCTCTAAATGTTTGATAGTATTCGCCTGTGAAGCCATCTGGTCCTGGGCTTTTGTTTGTTGGAAGATTTTAAATCACAGTTTCAATTTCAGTGCTTATGATTGGTCTGTTCATATTTTCTATTTCTTCCTGGTTCAGTCTCGGCAGGTTGTACATTTCTAAGAATTTGCCCATTTCTTCCAGGTTGTCCATTTTATTGGCATAGAGTTGCTTGTAGTAATCTCTCATGATCGTTTGTATTTCTGCAGTGTCAGATGTTACTTCTCCTTTTTCATTGCTAGTTCTATTGATTTGAGTCTTCTCCCTCTTTTTCTTTATGAATCTGGCTAATGGTTTATCAATTTTGTTTAGCTTCTCAAGGAACCAGCTTTTAGTTTTGTTGAACTTTGCTATTGTTTCCTTCATTTCTTTTTCATTTATTTCTGATCTGATCTTTATGATTTCTGTCCTTCTGCTAACTTTGGGGCTTTTTTGTTCTTCTTTCTCTAATTGCTTTAGGTGCAAGGCTGGGTTGTTTATTCAAGATGTTTCCTGTTTCTTGAGGTAGGCTTGTATTGCTATAAACTTCCCTCTTAGAACTGCTTTTGCTGCATCCCATAGGTTTTGGGTCGTCGTGTCTCCATTGTCATTTGGTTCGAGGTATTTTTTGATTTCCTCTTTAATTTCTTCAGTGATCACTTCGTTATTAAGTAGTGTATTGTGTAGCCTCCATGTGTTTGTAGTTTTTACAGATCTTTTCCTGTAATTGGTATCTAGTCTCATAGCGTTGTGGTCTGAAAAGATACTTGATATGATTTCAATTTTCTTAAATTTACCAAGGCTTGATTTGTGACCCAAGATATGATCCATCCTGGAGAATGTTCCATGAGCACTTGAGAAAAATGTGTATTCTGTTGTTTTTGGGTGGAATGCCCTATAAATATCAATTAAGTCCATCTTGTTTAATGTGTCATTTAAAGCTTGTGTTTCCTTATTTATTTTCATTTTGGAGGATCTGTCCATTGGGGAAAGTGTGGTGTTAAAGTCCCCTACTATGATTGTGTTACTGTCGATTTCCCCTTTTATGGCTGTTAGTATTTGCCTTATGTATTGAGGTGTTCCTATGTTGGGTGCATAAATATTTACAATTGTTATATCTTCATCTTGAATCGATCCCTTGATCATTATATAGTGTCCTTCTTTGTCTCTTGTAATAGTCTTTATTTTAAAGTCTATTTTGTCTGATATGAGAATTGCTACTCCAGCTTTCTTTTGATTTCCATTTGCATGGAATATCTTTTTCCATCCCCTCACTTTCAGTCTGTATGTGTTCCTAGGTCTGAAGTGGGTCTCTTGTAGACAGCATATATACGGGTCTTGTTTTTGTATCCATTCAGCCAGTCTGTGTCTTTTGGTGGGAACATTTAATCCACTTACATTTAAGGTAATTATCGATATGTATGTTCCTATTCCCATTTTCTTAAATGTTTTGGGTTTGTTATTGTAAGTGTTTTCTTTCTCTTGTGTTTCTTGCCTAGAGAAGTTCCTTTAGCATTTGTTGTAAAGCTGGTTTGGTGGTGCTGAACTCTCTCAGCTTTTGCTTGTCTGTAAAGGTTTTAATTTCTCCATCAAATCTGAATGAGATCCTTGCTGGGTACAGTAATCTTGGTTGTAGGTTTTTCTCCTTCATCACTTTAAATATGTCCTGCCACTCCCTTCTGGCTTGCAGAGTTTCTGCTGAAAGATCAGCTGTTAACCTTATGGGGATTCCCTTGTGTGTTATTTGTTGTTTTTCCCTTGCTGCTTTTAATATGTTTTCTTTATATTTAATGTTTGATAGTTTGATTAATATGTGTCTTGGCATGTTTCTCCTTGGATTTATCCTGTATGGGACTCTCTGTGCGTCCAGGACTTGATTAACTATTTCTTTCCCCATATTAGGGAAGTTTTCAACTATAATCTCTTCAAATATTTTCTCAGTCCCTTTCTTTTTCTCTTCTTCTTCTGGAACCCCTATAATTCAATTGTTGGTGCGTTTAATGTTGTCCCAGAGGTCTCTGAGACTGTCCTCAGTTCTTTTCATTCTTTTCCCTTTATTCTGCTCTGCAGTAGTTATTTCCACTATTTTATCTTCCAGGTCACTTACCCGTTCTTCTGCCTCAGTTATTCTGCTATTGATCCCTTCTAGAGTATTTTTAGTTTCATTTATTGTGTTTTTCGTTGTTGCCTGGTTCCTCTTTAGTTCTTCTAGGTCCTTGTTAAATGTTTCTTGCATTTTGTCTATTCTATTTCCAAGATTTTGGATCATCTTTACTATCATTATTGTGAATTCTTTTTTCAGGCAAACTGCCTATTTCCTCTTCATTTGTTAGGTCTGGTGTGTCTTTACCTTGTTCCTTCATCTGCTGTGTGTTTTTCTGTCTTCTCATTTTGCTTATCTTACTGTGTTTGGGGTCTCCTTTTTGCAGGCTGCAGGTTTGTAGTTCCCGTTGTTTTTGATATCTGTCCCCAGTGGCTAAGGTTGGTTCAGTGGGTTGTGTAGGCTTCCTGGTGGAGGGGACTAGTGCCTGTGTTCTGGTGGATGAGGCTGGATCTTGTCTTTCTGGTGGGCACGTCCACATCTGGTGGTGTATTTTGGGGTGTCTGTGGCCTTATTATGGTTTTAGGCAGCCTCTCTGCTAATGGATGGGGCTGTGTTCCTGTCTTGCTAGTTGTTTGGCATAGGGTGTCCAGCACTGTAGCTTGCTGGTCGTTGAGTGAAGCTGGGTATTGCTGTTGAGATGGAGATCTCTGAGAGATTTTTGCTGTTTGGTATTATGTGGAGCTGGGAGGTCTCTTGTGGATCAGTGTCCTTAAGCTGGCTCTCCCACCTCAGATGCACAGCCGTGATGCCTGGCTGGAGCACCAAGAGCCTTTCCTCCACACGGCTCAGAATAAAAGGGAGAAATAATAGAAAGAAAGAAAGAAAGAGGATAAAATAAAATAAAGATAAAATAAAAGAAAGCTATTAAAATAAAAAATAAGAAAAAAATTATTAAGAAAAAATTTATTAAGAAAAATTTTAAAAAATTTTTTAAAATAAATTTTTAAATTTTTTAAAAATAAAAAATAAGAAAAAAATTATTAAGAAAAAACTTATTAGGAAGAAAAAAATTTTTTTAATTTTTTAAAAATAAAAAAATTATTAAGAAAAAACTATCAATTAAAAAAATTTTTTTAATTTTTTAAAATAAAAAATAAGAAAAAAATCATTAAGAAAAAAATTTTTAATTTTTTGTAAAATAAAAAATAAGAAAAAAATTATTAAGATAAAATTTATTAAGAAAAAAAAATTTTTTTTTAAGTAAAAAAAAAAAAAATGTATGGACCGAACCCTAGGACAAATGGTGAAAGCAAAGCTATACAGACAAAATGTCACACAGAAGCATACACATACACACTCACAAAAAGAGGAAAAGGGGAAAAAATAATATATCCTTCTCCCAAAGTCCACCTCCTCAATTTGGGATGATTCGTTGTCTATTCAGGTATTCAACAGATGCAGGTACATCAAGTTGTTTGTGGAGCTTTAATCCGCTGCTTCTGAGGCTGCTGGGAGAAATTTCCCTTTCTCTTCTTTGTTCGCACAGCTCCCAGGGTTCAGCTTTGGATTTGGACCTGCCTCTGCGTGTAGGTAGCCTGAGGGCGTCTGTTCTTCACTCAGACAGGATGGGGTTAAAGGAGCAGTTGATTTCGGGGCTCTGGCTCACTCAGGCTGGGGGGAGGGAGCGGTACGGAGGAGGCGGGGTGAGCCTACGGTGGCAGCAGCCGGCGTGACGTTGCAGCGGCCTGAGGCGCGCCGTGCGTTCTCCCGGGGAAGTTGTCCCTGGCTCACGGGAGGCTGGCAGTGGCGGGCTGTGCAGGCTCCCAGGAGGGGCGGTGTGGATAGTGACCTGTGCTCGCACACAGGCTTCTTGGTGGCGGCAGCAGCAGCCTTAGCGTTTCATGCCCGTCTCTGGCGTCCGCGCTGATAGCCGCGGCTCGCGCCCGTCTCTGGAGTTCGTTTAGGCGGCGCTCTGAATCCCCTCTCCTCGCGCACCAGGAAACAAAGAGGCAAGAAATAGTCTCCTGCCTGTTCGGCAGCTCCAGACCTTTTCCCGGACTCCCTCCCGGCTAGCTGTGGCGCGCTAACCCCTTCAGGCTGTGTTCACGCCGCCAACCCCAGTCCTCTCCCTGCATCAGACTGAAACCCGAGCCTCAGCTCCCAGCCCCCGCCCGCCCCGGCGGCTGAGCAGACAAGCCTCTCAGGCTGGTGAGTGCTGGTCGGCACCGATCCTCCGTGCGGGAATCTCTCCGCTTTGCCCTCCGCACTCTCTCCGCTTTGCCCTCCGCACCCCTGTGGCTGCACTCTCCTCCGTGGCTCCGACGCTTCCCCCCTCTGCCACCTGCAGTCTCCGCCCGTGAAGGAGCTTCCTAGTGTGTGGAAACCTTTCCTCCTTCACAGCTCCCTCCCACTGGTGCAGGTCCTGTCCCTATTCTTTTGTCTCTGTTATTTCTTTTTTTCTTTTGCCCTACCCAGGTACGTGGGGAGTTTCTTGCCTTTTGGGAGGTCTGACGTCTTCCCCCAGCGTTCAGTGGGTGTTCTATAGGAGCAGTTCCACGTGTAGTTGTATTTCTGATGTATCTGTGGGGAGGAAGGTGAACTCCGCGTCTTACTCTTCCGCCATCTTGCCCAGACCCCCTGATTTCATTTCTATAATTAGGTTCTTTTAAAGTTAGAGGGAAACAGAAATGGGCAAACAGGAATGAGGCAAAAGAGCTGCTTTCACCCTGATGGTGACACATGCATCCATTTGAGGATGGCGTTATTCACTGGATCTTGCTGCCTGTATAATAACTCCTTCCTAGCTTGTTCTAGAAGAGTCTCTTGATATGCACTTTACTGAGAAAATTAACAATTGAGTTTAAGATGTAACAGAATTGTGAATTCCAATTCTAAGGTAAAACATGATTCTGCTAGTTCTAAATTTAGATTGTAATATTTTCAAATATGTTTACAGTTGTCCTAATTGCATTTCTCAAAGTGTTCTTCTAGAACTGTTTAGAATTTTACAGCTTACCCCTACATTTAAAAATTAGTTCCATAGGAAAAAAACATAAAAAGACCATGCATGTCCAAATTATTACATCTTTTTCACTCTTTTCCATAAGATCCACTGCTACAGCTCTCTTCTAATAACTTCCTTCCTGTCCATGTTTGCTTGTGCAGTGCCTTCAGCCTCTATTGCTTTCCCCATTCTTTCTATTCATCAGAATTTTGCTAAATCTTATAGATTCTTATAGATTCTATTCCCAATGTCTGTGTATACATTACACCCTTGTATTGACTCAAAATTATTGTGTTCACCTTTTAAAAAATTGTCTGGCTAGAATTTAACTCCCTCAAGAACAGGCTGCATGGGTGGTAGAAAGAGCATGGATTCAGAACCTGGTCTGATTTGTGGCTCTGCCATTTTCCAGCTGTTTGATCTTGGGCAAGTTAACTTAATCCCTCTGATACACAATTTTCCTCTCTGTTATATGAAGGTAGAGATACCTTCATCATGAGACTGTGGTGAGGACTAAATGTGATAATATATAATGTGCTGTGTACATAGTAAGTACTCTAAAAGCAATTATCTTTTTTTCTTACCAGATAGGAAAGGTTTGATTATTCTGTGGTAACAGACAATCCAAATCTCAGTCACATAACATAGAAGTTTATCTCTCTTGGATTTCATGTCCAGTATGGGTCAGCTGTGGGGCTCTGCTCAATGGAGTGACTCAAAGACGCAGGGTAATAGGGACTTCATTTTGACATTTGCTTCCAGCATCAGAGAAGCAGTGGGGAGAGAACATGGCAAATGCATTGGCTCTTAAAACTTCTGCTTAGAAGTAATATACTTCCCTTCTATTCACATGCTATTGGTCAAAAAAAGTTGCATGTCCAAGGTTAACTTCAAAAAGGGGCAGGAAATACAATCACCATGTATCCTGAAAGCTCTCTAGCCAGAAATATTTGGTGAATATTAATGATGATATATCTTTCATAGCACTTATAATGCTATACATGGAACAAATTCTCCATGAATAGATGCTTGCTGAATGAATATTGACATGTGTTGGAATGAATTAGAGCCTACAGTTAAATATAAGCTTTATTTGAATAGCTTCACAAAACTATAAAGGATTTTCTTTCATGGGAAAATGGAAAATTCTCATTATGTTTATTTAGTAATGTGAGATAATAGAAAATATGTATATTGGTCTCTGCCCCTGACTTCTGTCACAGAGCTCCTAAAACTCTTGTAATTTCCTAAGTGATGAGAACACTAGGAGCATCTTTTTTGGTCTTTGACCCTGGTTCTGGACTCAGAGCTCTGAAATCCTTGTAATTTCCTGGGTGATAGGAGTATGTTTTGTTCTAATGAGGCAACTCTGGGTGGGCTCCTGGATTGCTCCTGGATGGGGGCTGGCCATTAGAAAGACCAAGGCATAATTAAAAGTTTGGAATTTTCAGCCCCACCCCTCATTCTCTTGAGAAGGGAGAAGGGCTGGATATGGAGTTAATGATCCATCATGCCTATGTGATTAAGCCTCTGTAAAAATCCCAATACTATGGGTTTCGGAGAGCTTCCAGGTTGGTGAACACATCTATATACCAGGAGGGTGACGCAGCTCAACTCCATGAGGAGAGACGCTCCTGTGCTTGAGACCCTCCCAGACTTTGCCCTATGCATCTGTCTGTTTATCTGTATCCCTTTATCATATACATTGATGAACGGGTAAAAGTAAGTAATAGGTTTCCTGACTTCTGTGAGCTGCTCTAGCAAATTAATTGAACCCAAGTGGGGTTCTCAATAAATTGAGAACCTTCAGTTTATAGCCAGTCAGTCAGAAGCACAGGTGACAACCTGGACTTGGAATTGGCATGTGAAATGCGGTGGGAGGAATCAGAGGTAGTCTTGTTGAACTGAGCCCTAAACCTGTGGGATCTGACACTACCTCCAGGTAGATAGTGTCAGAATTGAGTTAAATTGTAGGACACTCAGCTCGTGTTGCAGAGAATTGCTTGGAGGGGGAAAAGCCCCCACACATTTCATGTCCTAAGTGTTGTGAGTGTGGTGATAGTGTGAGAGTAAGCAGACACACAGGAGGAAAACTGGGTTTTCCCTACTTAGGTGGAAAACTGAATTTTCTCAACCCAGGTAGGTTGTTCAGTTTTAATGCTGTGAACAATTGTGACTGTACCAAGAAGTATTTCATTTTAATGTGGTGAAGTTCCTGTAGGCCAAGGTCTTATCCAGCTCTCCTCCATGTTTCCCCAAAGTTGATTATTCAGCCTCTGCCTTTGCACCTTTATTGATTAAATAGACTAAAAGTTTGGCAAGCGTTTCTTACTGAAATAATTAGATTTCAGTAGGGCCTTCTGTGCAGGTTTGTGATTTACAAATTTCTGTTTCTCTGTTTTACGTTTAGAGTATTTTGGATCTTGCTGTGTACTCATAAATCTTGCTGTGGTGCTAACACCCAGTAGCACAAAGGACATTATTAGGTCTTTAAAAAAGATTGATGTATTCTGTCCTAACCTGTAGGTGAATTGTTGCTTTAATGTGATTATTTTGTTTTATGCCTGGGCTTTGTCCCACCTTGGTGAATACAGAGACATAATATTGCAATTTAGTCGGGAGAACACCAGGTGGTACATAATGTCATCACTGAAGATGCCGTTACTATGGCATCCAGAACCCTATTCCAGCTCTGTGCTTTCACCATCTTTCTCTGTTTTCACAGAAGGACAGAAGGTGCTGCAAACCAGATTTTTAATATTTTAAGCATAGCTAGGAGGTTTTGTTCTCTATCAGGATAGATGTTCTTTTCCATCATTCTTTTTTGTCAAGCACTCTCACTGTGCATAGTTCAAAGCTTCCTTTGGTATTAATAGATTCATTCCCAGATAGAATATTTTGAAGTATTACCATTGTGATCTAACAGTTGAATCAGAGAAAAAGACTGAACCCTTGGGAAAACCATATTAGCAAACAGAAAGTTAACAGCCTTCCTGTTCACTAGGGCAGCTAACTGGTAAATAAAATGATTGTCCTTGTTTCTAAGAAACTTAAAATATGTGGATTGTTTATTTAGTTCTCCAGACACTTAAAGGCAATCTCATGAATGAAAAATCTTTAAGGAGAAGCTTGGACACAACAAAGGCTTATGATGTTAAGATTCCTCTTAATTAACCCCAATAATCTTTATGGTGATAACTCAGTGATAAAGTATGATATTTTTGTATGTCCTTTAAAAAAGAGGAAATGAAATTCTGAATCTCAGAATCAGCATTTACCACAGAGTGTTCTGCAGGATGTTACTGAATGTTATACAACAAATGATTCACTGAGAAATGCTGGGTTAAACCAAATTAAGCAGGTTTGCTTACTGCAAGAATTCACAGGAGCCTTAGTATATTAATGCACAGTGTGAATTTCCAAGAGTTGGGTAAAATATGCAGCATTTTCATTCTTATTTTACTAAAAACTTTTTTTTTTAACATCTTTATTGGAGTATAATTGCTTTACAATGGTATGTTAGTTTCTGCTTTATAACAAAGTGAATCAGTTATACATGTACGTATGTTCCCATATCTCTTCCCTCTTGCATCTCTCTCCCTCTCACCCTCCCTATCCCACCCTTCTAGGTGGTCACAAAGCACAGAGCTGATCTCCCTGTGCTATGCGGTTGCTTCCCACTAGCTATCTATTTTACGTTTGGTAGTGTATATATGTCCATGCCACTCTCTCACCCTGTCACATCTTACCCTTCCCCCTCCCCATATCCTCAAGTCCATTCTCTAGTAGGTCTGTGTCTTTATTCCCGTCTTGCCACTAGGTTCTTCAGGACCTTTTTTTTTTCCCCCTTAGATTCCATATATATGTGTTAGCATACGGTATTTGTTTTTCTCTTTCTGACTTACTTCACTCTGTATGACAGACTCTAACTCCATCCACCTCACTACAAATAACTCAATTTCGTTTCTTTTTATGGCTGAGTAATATTCCATTGTATATATGTGCCACATCTTCTTTATCCATTCATCCGATGATGGACATTTAGGTTGCTTCCATGTCCTGGCTATTGTAAATAGAGCTGCAATGAACATTTTGGTACATGACTCTTTTTGAATGATGGTTTTCTCAGGGTATATGCCCAGTAGTGGGATTGCTGGGTCATATGGTAGTTCTATTTTTAGTTTTTGAAGGAACCTCCATACTGTTCTCCATAGTGGCTGTATCAATTTACATTCCCACCAACAGTGCAAGAGTCTTCCCTTTTCTCCACACCTTCTCCAGCATTTATTGTTTCTAGATTTTTTGATGATGGTCATTCTGACCGGTGTGAGATAATGTCTCATTGTAGTTTTGATTTGCATTTCTCTAATGATTAATGATGTTGAGCTATAAACTTTTTAAACAGAGTATTTTAATAGTCTCATGTTCTCCAAAGCAAACTTTGGGAGGATTTGCTCTAAGTTCATTCTTTGAAAAATATGTTGACTGCTATACAGATGACATAGGTAAAGCATTTCTTGCTTAATTAAGCAATGGGCATATGATCAGATGAAGACATAGTCATTGTAAACAACAATAGTTTATATAAATTGGAAACATTGTCAAACATGCTATGGCGTTGTCTTCTGTGACACATCATTGAAAGGACTTACTGCTTTAGCTGCAGGTACCAGGAGATTATCAGAAACTTGGCCCTCTCATGATTATGTGCAATTGAGCCAGTACCATTGTGAAGAAGGCATACCTTCATGAATGTGAAAGTGGGTACTGAATAGTTGTGTGGGTTAAGCTGCCTTGGGCTCATGTAGGATATAGTCTTGTCCTCAGTTTGCTTATATTCTCATTGGAAAGGGCAGTTTTACATATACAAAAAGTGAAATAACAATATAACTTGATATCGAATTGATCTAAATGTGTTGTATAGACAAAAGTATAAGAATTCAGAGGAAGGAGAGATTAGCAAATTGGTTGGAAGGCTTTGAGACTAGTAAATGAGACTTGGGCTAGTTTTATTTATTTGTTTCTTTATTAAAATTATTCTTATTATATTTTTATTGAAGTATAGTTGATTTATAATATTATATTAGTTTCAGGTATACAGCTTAGTGATTCTATATTTTTATAGATTATACTCCACTTAAAGTTATACAAAAATATGGCTATATTTCCCTGTGCTATACAGTATAGCTTATATGTTTTATACATTGTAGTTTGTATCTCTTAATCCCATACCTCTACCTTGCTCCCCACTTCCCTTTCCCCACCGATATCCACTAGTTTGCTTTCTATATCTGTGAGTCTGTTTTTGTTTTATCATATACATTTATTTGTTTTATATTTTAGATTTCACATATAAGTGATGGCATACAGTATTTGCCTTTCTCTCTGACTTATTTCACTAAGCATAATACTCTCTAAGTCCATCCACGTTGTTGCAAGTGGCAGAATTTTATTATTTTTTATGGCTGAGTACTATTGCATTATATATGTGTTTTATATATATTATATGTATTATATATATATAAATAAATATATCAAACCTTCTTTATCCATTCATCTGTTGATGAACACAAGTTGCTTCCATATCTTGGCTATTGTAAATAATGTTGCTATGAACATTGGAGTGCATGTATCTTTTCAAATTAATATTTTTGTTTTTTTCAGATATATACCCAGGAGTGGAAATGCTGGATAGTATGGTAGTTCTATTTTAATTTTTTGAGGAACTTCCACACTGTTTTCCATAGTGGCTGCACCAACTTACATTCTCACCAACTTACATTCTCACTAGGGTTCCCTTTTCTCTACATCCTTGCCAACATATTTGTAGTCTTTTTGATCATAGCCATTCTGACAGGTGTGAGGTGATATCTCATTGTGGTTTTAATTTGCACTTCTCTGATGATTAGTGATGTTAAGCATCTTTTCCTGTGCCTTTTGGGCATCTGTGTGTCTTCTTTGGAAGAATGTCTATTCAGTTATTCTATCCATTTTTAATAGGGTTGTTTGTTTTTTTGATATTGAGCTGTATGAACTGTCTACATATTTTGGATATTAACCCCTTTGTCTTTTCATTTTGTTGATGATTTCCTGTGTTGTGCAAAAGGTTTTAAGTTTAAATAGGTCTTGTTTGTTTATTTTTGCTTTTGTTTACTTTGCCTGAGGAAACAGATCCAAAAAAAATTGTTATGATTATGTCTAAGAGTGTTCTGCCTGTGTTTTCTTCTGGTAGGTCTTTAATCCATTTTGAGTTTATTTTTGCACGCAGTGTGAGGAATGTTCTAATCTCATTCATTTACATGTAGCTCTCCAGTTTTCACAGCACCACTTATTGAAGATATTGTCTTTCCCATTGCATATTTTTGCCTCCTTGTTTTAGATTAATTGACCATAAGTGGGTGGGTTTATTTCTGGGTTCTTCATTCTGTTCCATTGATCTATGCATCTGTTTTTTGTGCCTGTGTGTTCTTTTTTTCTCAAGATTGCTTTGGCTATTTGGGGTCTTTTGTGGTTCTGTATCCCCTAGTGTGCTATTAATTCCTTCTAGTGTGTTTTTCATTTCAGTTATTGTATTCTTCAGCTCTGACTGGTTCTTTTTTTTTTTTTGGCCGTGCCACATGGCATGTGGGATCTTAGTTCCCCGACCAGAGATCAAACCTGCACCTCCTCCACTGGGAGCTAGGGGTCTTAACCACTTGACCACCAGGGAAGTCACTCCAACTGGTTCTTTTTTATATTTTTTAGTTCCTTGTTAAAATTCTCTGTGATCATCTAGTCTTTTCACACATTCACTTAGCATTCTTATGATTATGCTCTGAACTCTTTGGTAAATTATCTCTATTTCAGTAGTTGTCTTTTCAGGGTTTGTTTCTTGTTCTTTTGTTCAAAACAATTTTCTCTGTCTTCTCACTTTATTTAACTTTCTCTATTCTTATGAAATTAGGTGCAACAGTTACCTATCCTGGTTTTGAAGGGGTGTCCTTGTGTGGAAGCATCCCTACACAGTTTGCATGTGCCTAGTGGCTTTGGTGAGAGAGCTGGATCTGAAGTTATCATGGGTCACATTTTCCCCCGGGTATGCTGGCAGCTATTATGTTGGTGGGAGGTGGGGGTGGAGATGGAAGGTTTAGAGCCAGAGCCAGGTGTGAGCCAGGGTTTCTCCTATGCTCAGTGGTTGACAGTGTCCTATCAGGGGTAGGGTTTTGTCCCAAGGTACTGGAGCAGAAGCCCTGAGGTTTGGGTATGAGTTGGCTCTGTCCAACCAAATTGCATACTCTCCTTGGCAATGGCAGCCTTCACCTTAGTTGAGAGCTGCACATAAGCTAGAGGAGCCAGAGTGGGCGTTCAGTGTGGGTCATAGCACATGCTGGGGTGGTCATGGGAAACTGGGCAAAGCCCTGGGCAGTTTTAATCTGCTTCCCCCGCCTTGTTCCTGGGAATAAGCAAGTGTATACATGATCTTCACAAGCAGAGTCTCAGTTTCTTACAGCTCCCCGGTAAGTCCCACTAGTTTTCAAATCAGCTAAGGGGACTCATCTTCCTGGTATTGGACCCCAGGGCTGGGGTACCCAATATGTGGTTCAAACACCTCACTCCCCAGGGAGGATATCTGAGCCCATGATATCCCCCTACTCCTCTTCTGTTTCTCCTCTTGGGAATGCGGGTCCTAACATTTTGTCCAAACAGGATTGTTTATCCTCCTTTTCCACCTGACTCTGTGTGGATATTTCTTTACAGGTTTGGTTGTAGAAGAGTCTTTCTATCAGTCTCTGGTTTGTTTTCAGTGAGAATTGCTCCACATGTAGATGTATTTTTGAAATGTTCATTGGGGAAATGAGCTCAGCATCCTTCTACTCCACCATCTTGATCTCCTCCTTCAAAATCTTCCTTTTAAATATAACCAATTTAAAGAATCCATCAATTGGCCATTGATGAGTAAGCTCTTATATTAATTTCAAATAGTGACTCAAACTAATGAGCCTTTTCTAAAAAAAATGGCTTAACCAAAGATGTAAGAGGCATCTCGCAAGAAGGTATGTAACCCTCACAAGATCCAGAAAGTTAACTCCCAGTGTTAGTCTAAGAAAGTAAAAGTCCTTCATTGCTACCGGCAGTAAGACAGGTGTACTGAAGGCAATGAAGATTGAGATGACAAAGGCTCTTTATTGACTGGTACCTCTTATGACACATTCCCCTGAGAGCTGGCATAGCCAGACAAAAAGAGTGCTGCTTATGACTTAATGTCTCAGATTCCTAGTCTATTCAACTGGCCACCAGATGCACCTTGGTAAATAGACCTTCTGGATGGTAAAGACCAGAGTGAATATTCTCAATGGACATAAATCCAAGCTCTTAGGATATAGAACAAGAAGAAAGGAAAACCTAATTAGACCAATGGTTTCCTTCCTTACAACAAATGACATAATCGACAGAGACAAAGAAAAACAGTGACCATCTGGGAGGAAAAGGATCTCCAACAGTCACTAAGTCCAAGGAGCTTGCTCCACAAATATCTAAGTGGAGAGAGAGAGAGGAAAGGGACTCTCACCACTTTCCTTTTCCACCAGACCTTGCAGGTAGAGATCTGCGAGGCTGATGTGGTAAGAAATATTACCTTCTGCTGACCTTTGTCAGATGTTCCACAATCTCTTAGCTGTAGCAGCCTCAGGGTGGGAAGCAAGGTCCAGCCAGTCTCCCCCATGGCTTGCCAACTGTTGATTCCCCCTTCCCAACATATGGAAGACTAATATATATGTAAAATAATATATTTGACCTGGATATATTATATATATTTATGTATATTTTATAAAAATGGGATTAAAGTATTTACACTACTTTTAAACTTGACTTTTTTTTACACACAACAGTATTGGTCTACTTTAATACATCTTTATTTTTCATCCATGATCTGTTGAATCAATCCCCTATTATCGGACTTTTAGATAATTTCTTCTATAGATTTAATCAAATGCTTATTTTAAAATAAATGATCCAAAAGACTGACCCATAACTGTGTTCTTAAAATTAAAATCATCCGAGATGTAAGTTACTAGTTTTTATTACTAACCAGTATATGATATAACCTACCAGCAATTAGGCAGGGCATTGTGACACACTAGGAGTGTCCCAAACTGTGGTTTACTTATTTCTCAACTGTGTTTTATAGTAAAAGCAAAACAAAACAAAAAGGAACCTAAACTGTGAATCAGTATATTTTATTTTTTTTTAAAGTTTTCTTATCTTTCATTTTTCTGTATTGAGGGAGGAAAACTCCTTTTGGAAGTCAGCGCTTGCCACTCTGTCCTTTCTGGGCACTTAAAATATTCTGATTGCACCTGTGTCTCAGTTACTGGTGTGGAGTCAGTAACATGAAGAGAACCTCTGACTGTTTTTGTTTTTGTTTTTGTTTTTAAGTTCCACCTGTGCAAGGAAAAGAGAGTGAGAGTACAATACACAATATAATGGTGATGCTCAACTCTCAGTGCACATTAAAAACAACTGGGAAACTTTAACAAGTACTCTTACCCAGGCTCTTTTTTGCTTAGGAAATTCTGACTTCACTGACCTGAAGTGGGACCTGGTCATCAGCATTTTAATGACTTTTAAGGTGATTCTAATGAGTAACCAGGTTGAGAACCACTCCTATAGAAAAGCCTAATATATATATATATATTTCATCTCTAATGGAATAAAAAAAGATTATTTTTTCCTTGGGCCACTGTAAACATATTTTTGTTAGACATATTTTCAAAATTTTATTAGTGCCTTTATTATTTTTTTAATTGGAGTATACTTACTTTACAATGTTGTGTTTCTGCTGTACAGCAAAGTGAAGCAACTATACGTGTACATATATGTATGTATAATCCTTTTTGGATTTCCTTCCTATTTAGGTCACCACAGAGCAATGCGTAGAGTTCCCTGTGCTATACGGTAGGTTCTCATTAGTTATCTATTTTACACATAGCAACATATATATGTCAATCCCAATCTCCCAATTCATCCCACCCCCCAGCCCGCTTTCCCACCTTGGTGTCTGTACATTTGTTCCCTACATCTGTGTCTCTATTTATGCTTTGCAAATAGGTTCATCTGTACTGTTTTTCTAGATTCCTCATACATGCGTTAACTTACGATATTTGTTTTTCTCTTTCTGACTTACTTCATTCTGTATGACAGTCTCTAGGTCCATCCACATCTCTGTAAATGGCACAATTTCGTTCATTCTTATGGCCGAGTAATATTCCATTCTATATATGTACCACATCTTCTTTATCAATTCCTTGTTGATGGACATTCAGGTTGCTTCCATGTCCTGGTTATTGTAAATAGTGATGTAATGAACATTGGGGTACATGTATAATTTGGAATTATGGTTTTCTTTGGGTATATGTCCAGGAGTGGGATTGCTGGGTCATATGGTAGTTCTTTTTTTAGTTTTTTAGAGAACCTCCATACTGTTCTCTATAGTGGCTGTATCAATCTACATTTTCACCAACAGTGTAAGAGGGTTCCCTTCTCTTCACACCCTCTCCAGCATTTATTGTTTGTAGATTTTTTGATGATGGCTATTCTGACCGGTGTGAGGTGATACCTCATTGTAGTTTTGATCTGCATTTCTCTAATAATTAGTGATGTTGAACATTTTTCATGTGTGTTTTGGCCATCTGTGTGTCTTCTTTGGAGAAATGTCTGTTTAAATATTCTGCCCTTTTTTTGATTGGGTTGTTTGTTTATCTGATATTGAGCTGCACGAGCTGATTGTATATTTTGGAGATTAATCCCTTGTCAGTTGATTTGTTTGCAAATAATTTCTCCCATTCTGAGGGTTGTCTTTTTGTCTTGTTTATGGTTTCCTTTGCTGTGCAAAAGCTTTTAAGTTTCATTAGGTTCCATTTGTTTATTTCTGTTTTTATTTTTATTACTCTAGGAGACGGCTCGGAAAAGATATTGCTGCGATTTACATCAAAGTGTGTTCTGCCTATGTTTTCCTCTAAGAGTTTTATAGTGGCCAGTCTCACATTTAGGTCTTAAATCCACTTTGAATTTATTTTTGTGCATGTTGTTAAAGAATGTTCTAATTTCATTCTTTTACATGTAGCTGTCCAGTTTTCCCAGAACCACTTATTGAAGAGGCTGTCTTTTCTCCATTGTATATTTTTGCTTCCTTTGTCATAGGTTAGGTGCCCATAGGTGTGCGGGTTTACCTCTGGGCTTTCTATCCTGTTCCATTGATCTATATTTCTGTTTTTGTGCCAGTACCATACTGTCTTGATTACTGTAGCCCTGTAGTATAGTCTGAAGTCAGGGAGTCTGCTTCCTGCAGCTCTGTTTTTCTTTCTCAAGATTGCTTTGGCTATTCGAGGTCTTTTGTGTTTCCATGCCAATTGTAAAATTTTTTGTTATAATTCTGTGAAAAAGGCCACTGGTAATTTGATAGGGATTGCATTGAATCTGTAGATTGCTTTGGGTAGAAGAGTCATTTCCACAATATTGATTCTTCCAGTCCAAGAACATGGCATATCTCTCCATCTATTTGTGTCATCTTTGATGTCTTTCATCAGCATCTTATAGTTTTTGGAGTACAAGTCTTTTGCCTCCTTAGGTAGGTTTATTCCTAGGTATTTTATTCTTTTTGTTGCAATGATAATTAGGGTTGTTTCTTTAATTTCTCTTTCTGAGGTTTTCTTGTTAGTGTATAGGAATGCAAGAGATTTCTGTGTATTAATTTTGTATCCTGCAACTCTACCAAATTCATTGATTAGCTCTAGTAGTTTTCTGGTGACATCTTTAGAATTTTCTATGTATAGTAACAAGTCACCTGCAAACAGTGACAGTTTTACTTCTTCTTTTCCAATTTGTATTCCTTTTATTTCTTTTTCTTCTCTGATTGCCATGGTTAGGACGACCAAACTATGTTGAAAAATAGTGGTAAGAGTGGATAACCTTGCCTTGTTCCTGATCTTAGAGGAAATGCTTTCAGTTTTTCACCATTGAGAATGATGTTTGCTGTGGGTTTGTCATATATGGCCTTTATTATGTTGTGTTAGGTTCCCTCTATGCCCATTTTCTGGAGAGTTTTTATCATAAATGGGTGTTGAATTTTGTCAAAAGTTGTTACTGCATTTATTGAGAAGATCATATGTTTTTTATTCTTCAGTTTGTTAATATGGTGTATCACACTGATTGATTTGCATATATTGAAGTATTCTTGCATCCCTGGGATAAATCCCATTTGATCACGGTATATGATCCTTTCAATGTGTTGTTTCATTCTGTTTGCTTGTATGTTGTTGAGGATTTTTGTGTCTATGTTCATCAGTGGTATAGGCCTGTAATTTTCTTTTTTTGTGATATCTTTGTCTGGTTTTGGTATTGGGGTGATGGTGGCCTCGTAGAATGAGTTTGGGAGTGTTCCTCCCTCTGCAATTTTTTGGATGAGTTTGAGAATGATAGGTTTTAGCTCTTCTCTAAATGTTTGATAGAATTCGCCTGTGAAGCCATCTGGTCCTGGGCTTTTGTTTGTTGGAAGATTTTTAATCACAGTTTCCATTTCATTACTTGTGATTGGTGTGTTCATAATTTCTATTTCTTCCTGGTTCAGTCTTGGAAGGTTGTACTTTTCTGAGAATTTGTCCATTTCTTTGAGGTTGTCCATTTTATTGGCATATAGTTGCTTGCAGTAGTCTCTTATGATCCTTTGTACATCTGCGGTGTCGATTGTAACTTCTCCTTTCTCATTTCTAATTTTATTGATTTGAATCCTCTCCCTTTTTTTCTTGATGAGTCTGGTTAAACGTTTATCAATTTTGTTTACCTTCTCAAAGAACCAGCTTTTAGTTTCATTGATCTTTGTTATTGTTTTCTTTGTTTCTATTTCATTTATTTCTGCTCTGATTTTTATGATTTCTTTCCTTCTGCTAACTATGGGTTTTTTTTGTTCTTCTTTCTCTAATTGCATTAGGTGTAAAGTTAGGTCGTTTATTTGAGATGTTTCTTGTTTCTTGAGGTAGGATTGTATAAACTTCCCTCTTAGAATTGCTTTTGCTGCATCCCATAGGTTTTGGGTTGTTGTGTTTTCATTGTCATTTGTTTCTAGCTGTTTTTTGATTTCCTCTTTGATTTCTTCAGTGATCTCTTGATTGTTTAGTAGCCTACTGTTTAGCTTCCAGGTCTTTGTGTTTTTTACAGGTTTTTTCCTGTAATTGATTTCTAGTCTCATAGCGTTGTTGTCAGAAAAGATGATTGATATGATTTCAATTTTCTTAAATTTACGAAGGCTTGATTTGTGACCCAAGATACGATCTATCCTGGAGAATGTTCCGTGTGCACTTGAGAAGAAAGGGTATTCTGCTGCTTTTGGAGACAATGTCCTATAAATATTAATTAAGTCTATCTGGTCTAATGTGTCATTTAAGGCTTGTATTTTCTTATTAATTTTCTGTCTGGATGATCTATCCATTGGTGTAAGTGGATTGTTAAAGTCCCCTACTATTACTGTGTTACTGTCGAATTACCCCTTTATGGCTGTTAGCCTTTGCCTTATGTATTGAGGTGTTTCTATGTTGGGTACAAAAATACTTACAATTGTTATATCTTCTTCTTGAATTGATTCCTTGATCATTATGTAGTGTCCTTCATTGTCTCTTGTAATAGTCTTTATTTTAAAGTTTATTTTGTCTGATATAAGTATTGCTACCCAGCTTTCTTTTGATTTCCATTTGCATGGAATATCTTTCTCCATCCCCTCACTTTCAGTCTGTTATGTGTCTCTATGTCTGAAGTGGGACTCTTGTAGACAACATATGTATGGGTCTGGTTTTTGTATCCATTCAACCAGTCTGTGTCTTTTGGTTGGAGCATTTAATCCATTCACATTTAAGGTAATTATCAATATGTATGTTCCTATTACCATTTTCTTAATTGTTTTGGGTTTGTTTTATAGGTGTTTTTCTTTTGTGTTTCTCTCTTAGAGAGGTTCCTTTAGCATTTGTTGTAAAGCTGGTTTGGTGGTGCTGAATTCTCTTAGCTATTGCTTGTCTGTAAAGCTTTGGATTTCTCTGTCAAATCTGGATGAGATCCTTCCTGGGTAGCATACTCGTGGCTGTAGGTTTTTCCCTTTCATCACTTTAAATATGTCCTGTCACTCCCTTCTGGCTTACCGAGTTTCTGCTGAAAGATCAGCTGTTAACCTTATGGGGATTCCCTTGTATGTTATTTGTTGCTTTTCCCTTGCTGCTTTTAATATTTTTTCATATTTAATTTTTGTTTGATTAATATGTGTCTTGGCATGTTTCTCTTTGGGTTTATCCTGTATGTGTCTCTCTGTGCTTCCTGCACTTGACTATTTCTTTTCCCATATTAGTGAAGTTTTCGACCATAATCTCTTCAAATATTTTCTCAGATCATTTCTCTTTCTCTTCTTCTTCTGGGACCCTTATAATTTGAATGTTGGTGCATTTAATGTTGTCTCAGAGGTTTCTGTGACTGTCCTCATTTTTTTCATTCTTTTTTCTTTATTCTGCTCTGTGACAGTTATTTCCACCATTCTGTCTTCTAGCTCAATCATCCTTTCTTCTGCCTCAGTTATTCTGCTATTGATTCCTTCTAGTGTATTTTTAATTTCAGTTATTGCATTGTTCTTCACTGTTTGTTTTTTTTGTTTAGTTCTTCTACATCCTTGTTGAATGTTTCTTGTATTTTCTCCGTTCTATTTCTGAGATTTTGGATCATCTTTACTATCATTACTCTGAATTCTTTTTCTGGTAGCTTGCTTATTTCCTCCTCACTTATTTGGTCTGGTGGGTTTTTACCTTACTCCTTCATCTGCAACATATTTCTGTGTCTTCTCATTTTGTCTGGTCTCTGCGTTTGAGGTCTTCTTTCCACAGGCTGCAGGGTCATAGTTCCTCTTGCTTCTGGTGTCTGCCACCAGTGGGCAAGGTTGGTCTAGTGGGTTGTGTAGGCTTCCTGGTGGGAGAGACTGGCCTGCTTTCTGGTGGGTGGAGCTGGATCTTGTCCCTCTGATGTTCAGGGCCAAGTCAGGTGGTATGCTTTGGGATGTTTGTAGGCTTAGTATGACTTTAGGCAGCCTGTCTGCTGATGAATGGGTTTTTGTTCCTGTCTTGCTTGTTGTTTGGCATGGGGCATTCAACACTGGAGCATGCAAGCATTTGGGAGGAGCCTGGTCTTGGAGTTAAGATAGAGACCTCTGGGAGAGCTCTCGCCATTTAATATTCCCTGGGACAGGGAATTCTCTACCATTCCAGCATCCTGGACTTGGTGCTCCCACCCCAGAGGCTCAGGCCTGACCCCCAGCCTGGCAACCAAGACCCCGCAAGCCACACGGCTGGCAGTAAATAGAGAATAAAGAACAAAAGAAAGAAAGGATGGGGAGAAAACAAATGAAAACAAAAAACCCAAGACAAATAGCAAAGACAAAAACAAGAAAACAGCAACAACAACAATTAAGAACAAACAGACAAACAAATGGACAGACAAAACCCCAGACAGATGGTAAAAGCAGAACCTAACAAAAACAAACAAAAAAAGAAACATACACGCATACAAAAAGAACCAAAAACAAAAACAGGGAAAACAAAAAACAAGAGAACAACCAGACAAACAATACAACCCCAAAATGAATATTTTCCTGGGACCTCCTCTGTCAGTGTCTGCTCCCACAGTGAGCCACAGTCAACCCCTGCCTCCCCAGGAAGCCCTCCAATACCTCTAAGTAGGTCTCTGGACCTGCTGTGGGCACTGTGAGGCCAGCTCAGACTCTGACCTGGCCCAACTTTCATGTGTGCTAGCCTCCAAAGTCCACTGCTGCTGAAGCTAGATGGGTCTTAGTTGTGGGAACACTCATTGTCTATTCAGATATTCCACAGATGCAGGATTTACCAGGCCGATCATGGGGATTTAATCCATGGCTTGTACAGCTGCACAGAGGGATTTCCATTTCTCTCCCTTAGTTGCACTGCCCCTAGGGCTCAGCTTTGGTTTTGGGCCCCACCTCTGCGTGTGCACCACCCTCAGGCATCTGTTCCTCACCCAGGTGAGAGGGAGGGAAAGCAGTGGCCTATTGGGTCACACTGACTCACTCAGGCCGGGGAGGCGTGTGCTGGCCACAACTGAGGTGTGCGCAAATTGCCTGCAGCGGCAGAGACTGACAGAAAGTTGCAACAGACTGGGGTGTGCTTGTAGTGGTGGATGACCCTCCCTGTACCTGCGGAGGCAGGGAACGGTGTGTGGGGGCAGTGGCATCTACACCCCTTGCATGCCACTCAACAATGGCTCCTCATTTCCTAGGCAGACCACGCTTCCTCTAAGGGCATTCCCGGCCACAGAGACCCTCACCCATCCCCTCTGTTGTATCCTGCAGCCAACAGCATTCCTCTCCCCGGATCTGCTCTCTCACCCCATGCTTTAACACTCAGACCCTGCCAGCATTGGTGGATTACCATCTCAGGCAGGGGTGCCCAGGGCTGATTCCCAAGGAGGCATTGGGATGGGCGGCATTTAGGAGGCCTTGGCTTGAGAGGCGGGTGAGCCTGCTCAGATGGGTGCCCCTCCCAGTGCCTGAGTAGGCTGAAGAAGCTGGCAGGTGGGGAAAGGGGTTGTAATGGTGGCCGCGCCCCTTGCATGCCACTCAACAATGACGCCTGGCTTTTATCGTGTCCCAGGCTTTTACTGCAAACATTCCCGGTTGTGGAGCTCCTTACCCCTGTCCCTTCAGGCTGTCTTTTCACAGCCAACAGTGGTCCCCTCTCTGGGTCCACACTCCAAGCCCCATTTTCCAGCACCCAGCCCCCTTTCACAACAGGCAACACACGACTCAGGCTGGGGTACACAGGGCTGCAGCACAGATCATGCGTGTAGTTCTTACTTTGCCCTGCCTTCCACAGACCATCCACTGCTTTCTCCTTTGATCCCCTGAAGGTACCTTTGTGTCCCAGCTGATTTCCCCACCGTGAGGGGTTTTTTCTGAGTGCAGGAACCTCTCTTCACCTTCAGCTTCCCACCAGGGTTGCTGATCCCTTTTCTGATTCCTCTTTTCTTTTTTTCTTTCTTTCATCCTACCTGGTTGCAAGGGGATTTTTCTTGTCCTTTTACGTGTCTGAAGTCTTCCGCTAATGCTCAGCAGTTGTTCTTGAGAATTGTTCCATTTGTAGATGTATTCTTGATGTACTTGTGAGGAGAGACAAATTCTGCGTCCTCCTATTCCGCCATCTTGACTCCTCCTCGTACCAGTGTAATTATTAAAAAAGTACCACTCACACTTAAAAATGCTCCTAGTGTAAATGGTAAAAGTAGTAACTCTACTCTCAATTCTCCAGTCATCTTGCAATAAGACTTTGTAAATACCTAATTACCTGTATTTAAATTTCTTCTGTCTGAAATGCCTAGAGTGGTTACAGTTTCTTTCATTGAACCTTGACTGATATCAAAGATAAAGCAGGACACTAGTTAATGGCAACAAAGGCAGATTTTATTCAGTAATAGCTATTGCAATAGGGGAGAGAACTCAGTGTAACCTGAGCTCAAGTCTGCTGAAATAAAAGGCAGGAACCTTTTTAACCACTGAGATGTGGTAAAAGAAGGACACTAAAGAGTGTGAAGGGGGCATTTGGTTCATGTAAGTAGGTTATCTGGCTAATTGGAGCTTATCCTGAGGAGGAACAAACTTCTTGCATATTTATGACAAGGGGGTGGTTATGTAAGTTGCAGCAAGGTGTCATCTGAACTTAGGCTCTTCCTCTCCCATGGGTACTGAGAGCCAGGGTGAGAGTTATATACTTGAATGTATTTTGAAGAGATGGCTTCCAGGACCTTGAGGAGACAGATTTCGGTGGTAGAATATTTACATCTTAGGGAAGTCCCTGGCAGTCCAGTGGTTAGGACTTCACACTTCCACTGCAGGGGGCATGGGTCAGTGTGGCCGGGGACGGGGTGGGGTGGGGGTGGAGGTGGAGGGTAAGGTGGTGGGGGAAATATTTACATCTAAAAGGAACAGAGAAAGGTTTATAATTGTAAGCTTTCTCAGGCAGCATTTGAAGAGAGCCCAATGTCACCCTAGGGACAGGCCTTAAGATGCTAGAGGCCATGCTTCTAGAGTCTGGTCAAGAAGAGAATCTTCATCACTGATATACCTGGGATCATGGGATTTTGCTGAAATTACTTTGGGAATGGCATTTAATTACCGTAAGTCATGTTGCATAGAATTTGACCTCAGCATTCATCTTTTTTGAAAATGACTTGGAAGAGTACTAATGTGGCCCCATCTCTAAAATGAACAGAAACCTGGAATGAGAAGCTTTGGGTATACATTTATAAATATGTAATAAAACAGCATTTCTTTTCCTACTACTTGTGTGGGTTTTAAAACGATATTTACTTTAATATTTATTAATTTCTATCCCTCCATTCCAAAGAGGCAGAGAAGAAGCAAAGGAAGACTAAAATATTATAACTTGTAAATATAATGCAGACCATAAGGGATCTAGTTTGTGACCTGAGTGCTGAAAAGGAAGCTAGAGGCACTGCTTTCCCTGTTATTGAGCAGCCTGGCACTCTCTCTGAGTCTGGCCTGTTGGGAATAGTCTGCATTTCTCATCAAGACAGTCAATATTTGAAGATCAAGACTTTGGGGGCAGAGGTGAAGTTTATTCCAAACCTCTAAATAATTTCTCATCCCTATGGAGGGAAAATTTATTTGTCCTTCAGAAAGAGATACAAAACACAACAGTTTATTATACCACTTTGCCTGACACTTGATTTGTTTTACCGGTAGATCTGTTTTTAAAAATAGAAAGCAAATTATTACACCTGAGTGACTTCAAAACCTTCCTATCATTTTACACCCATGTTGCTTCCAAGGAGGCTACTGGGGGGGCTGTGTATGCATGGGAGTGAAGAGGATAAAGGGAGGAGGAGAGGAAGATGTGAAGAAATGGTGAGGAGGGACAAGTTGCCAGAAGCTCAACAGTTTGAAATTACAGCCTAGATGAATTACTTATTGTATTCCCTCTCCTGAACTACAGCTTGCTTGTCTTGGAAAGAAAACCAAGAAAATTAATTCTTGAGGTAGGAACTAAAAGATCACACAGATTCCAAGGTGTTTGCACTATAATTTGAAGAGAATATTTTCATAAAAATTTTGCATCTCCAGACCGTTTGTAAAAACATGATTTGGAGAGAGTGGTATGAAGAAAATAAAAATTCACAAGCATTTCAAGATTGATTATTTTCCTCTTTATTTTGATTTTATTTTGAGGAGGGTGGATAAAGAAATAACTTCTTAAGAACAATTTTAAACAAGTCAGTTCAAGATAGCTAATCGCTGGGGAGAACAAAATCATGCACTACTTTAATATTTTTTAAAAATAAACTTTATTTTTTAGAGCAATTTCAGGTTCACAGCAAAATTGAATAGAAGGTACAGAGATTTCCCATATACCCTCTGCCTCCACACATGCATAGGCTCTCTTATTATTAACATCCTACACCAAAATGGTACATTTGTTACAATTGATCAACCTATCGTTATCATCCAAAGTCTACAGTTTACATTAGGGTTCACTCTTTGTGTTGTACATTCTATGGGGTTGGACAAATGTATAATGACATGTATCCACCATTATAGTATCATACAGAGTAGTTTCATTGCCCTAAAAATCTTCTGTTCTCCACCTATTTATCTCTCCCTCCCCCTAACCCCTGCCAACCACTGATATTAATATCTGCACACTGCTATAAATATCTGTGTGCAGGTTTTGCATGGACATAAAATTTCAACTCCTTTGGGTAAATACCAAGGAGTGCATTGCTGGATTGTAGGGTAAGAGTATCACTACTTTAATTTTCACAAGATTTTTTTTTTACCATTCACTTCATCTTCATGTAGACAAACTTTTATGTTTTCAAGACCCAGAAACATCATATACTGTGTTTTCCTTTATGTACATTTGAGTTTTGAATTCTTTGTTCTTCTGTGGAATGGAATAAAATATTCCTGAACTAAACCACTCGCTGAGACCTTGGAATGCCTTGGTTTGACTCTATTTACTGAACTCTGCTTTGGTGTTCAGACTTTAATTCCCTTTGAAGAATGTGCCTCAGATCTCAGTGTTTTTCCTGAGTTTCTGGTATGTGAAAGTTACATTTTCACTTGACATTAAGGAATATCTGGGCTTACTCTTAAGAATTACAGATAACCAAGTAATTTGCAAATATTATAATTTATATACACAGAATGAATCAAACTGGCCCTTTAGAACTTCATGGTTTAGCAGCAAATGCATTTTCAAACTCTGTTATATCTCCTCCCTCCCTCTCACCCTTCCTTCCTTCCTTCTTTCCTTCCTTCCTTCCTTCCTTCCTTCCTTCCTTCCTTCCTTCCTTCCTTCTTTCTTTTCTTCTTTCTTCACTTAAATATTTAACTGTTACTATAAACCAGACTGATAGTAGCTGGAGAGAGTGAAAGGTAAAGCAGTATGGAAACATAACTTGTAATTCTGTAAACTTTGCCAGATAAGACAAAGGCTGGCATCTATAGACAAATGTAATGACTCTGAAAACCAAGTATCATTAGAAAAATATGTTGGTGGAGATACAGCTCCAGAAACTACACCTGAAAACATCTGTGGTTTGAAAATGAAGAATATACCCCTTATGAGATTTCTTAGCATAATGGTACATTATGATTGGAACCCATTTTCCAATATTTAGTAAAAGGTGACACTTCTTCCCTCCTCCTCTCCCAGCCCCCCACTACCTGAGATTTGTTCATTACCACTGACTTTGTTTGAAGGAAGGTTTTGTCTTAGTTGTGATCCCTTAAAACCTGACCCTGAAAAAAAGGACTTGGGTATAAGTAGTCTGTCTGGGTGGATCTTGGGTTGCACAGCTGAAGGAGCTGAGTGAGAAGGTGGGAGAGGGAAGGGAGAAAAGCCATTAGAGGGTGCGTTAAACGAGGTGGATTACCTATGTAGGCAATGAGGTTCAGTCCAGCTAGGGATGCCATCAGGAACTTAAA
Source organism: Balaenoptera borealis (assembly GCF_965194805.1). NCBI lineage: Eukaryota > Metazoa > Chordata > Mammalia > Artiodactyla > Balaenopteridae > Balaenoptera > Balaenoptera borealis. Next base: position 28,401,618 of record NC_138870.1, read on the forward strand.
GTTATCTTACTGAGGGACAAGGAAGTTGGGGTATTCATTTCCTTCCCTTGTTGGTGAGGACTGCTTCTTATGTTTAATCTCCAGATTAAGAAATAACTTCTTAAGAACAATTTTAAACAAGTCAGTTCAAGATAGCTAATCGCTGGGGAGAACAAAATTCTTCCAGAACGCCCACAAATATGGATACAAAGAGCCTTGCTTATAGTTGATTTGCATCATGATAGCAAGAGTGTGGAAATATAAAGCACACCTGAAGCAGAATAAAGTTAGGATTTTTGCATGACCATCTGTGCAAGCAGTCTCTCATAGGGCAGAGAGAACCTGCAAGTGGAGAAAAGGATAGGGCAGGGTGTTTGAGAGGTCAAGTTGTCAGTGTGCCCAGAAGTTGTCCATAAGAACTATAGGAACTCAGAGTGGGTGTGAGGGGATATGAGAGAGGGTGGGCAATGGTGTCTGTGTGGGTTTTAAAATGTTTAAATTTCTACCTGATGGAACTTGAATTATATTAAGATTGACATTTCGAAGCCCCTCAGTGGTTGCTTTTTGCTGGTACTAAGTCTGCACATGCTAGGTGAAGTACACCTTCACATATTGAGATAGTTGTAAAGCTACTACAAAAGGCCTCCAGTGTGAGCAGTATGGTGAGAGTCAGGCTTTTATCTCCCATCACCACCCTCAGTGCAATGTGCCAGCATAACTTTCCTTTTAGAAACTCTTTTGCAGAGAAGCATACTGTAAAGGTTAGTGAAATTATTCTCTGTAAAACTACTTGGAGATTCTTCCAGAGAATTCTTTACCTATTAAGAACGAAGTAAAAATACTTTTTTAATAATGATTCTTTGGCAGTTTCAAAAAGCAGCTGAAAACTACTTGTTTACATAGGCATATTATTAACAATATAAATACAACCAAATTCCAAGATCTTCATGCGTTCTTCGTGGAGAATGTTCTTTTTTTTTTTTTTTAAGATTTTTTTTTTTTAATTAATTTATTTTATTTTTGGCTGTGTTGGGTCTTCGTTTCTGTGCGAGGGCTTTCTCCACTTGCGGCGAGCAGGGTCACTCTTCATCGCGGTGCGCGGGCCTCTCACTGTCATGGCCTCTCCTGTTGCGGAGCACAGGCTCCAGACGTGCAGGCTCAGTAGTTGTGGCTCACAGGCCCAGTTGCTCCGCGGCATGTGGGATCCTCTCAGAGCAGGGCTCGAACCCGTGTCCCCTGCATTGGCAGGCAGATTCTCAACCACTGCGCCACCAGGGAAGCCCGAGAATGTTCTTTTTAAAAAGAATGATTTTACATGCATACCAAAAGTTGGGCATTTATAAATGTGGATATTTTAAACTCTATTGCAGTCTTCTGTATATTCTCTTTGTGCACATGCAGAAATTAAGTCACTAGCTAGTCGAGACCATTGACTATGTGCTGTGGTCTGTGTCACTGAAAATAGTTATATAGTATCTAATTTACATGTAATATTTGGCATCTGCTGCTGGCACAGTCCATAACAGGAAAATTTTATGGAAGATCTGACAAATCTTTCCTGAAATAGGATGAGAAGGAGGAATATTTGATTTATCTCACATATGGGATAGTGTATTTTTTTATGCTTATTTAATGTCTGTATTGGGCATTATTAAACTGTAAAGATAATAGGACATAGTACTTTTGTTTGAAGAATTCTTAGTCTCTTGGAAGAGACAAACATGCAATCTTTTTGCCTCATACTTCCTGTTGCTTGGTGACAAAAATGCATTCCTTTATAGGCCTCTAAGGTTAGACCCAAGCAAAGAGAGCCTTTATAAACATTCTCCTGGATTAGGATTTTTAACTATCTTTTCAGAAAGTTTTAAACCAAAAAGACTATTTTTACTGAGTTTTATTTGTTTCTCATCTTTAAAATGAGTGATTGGACTGGTTGCTATCTAAGTTCCTATATAGCTATAATTCTACATTGCAATATAAATGGGGTAGGGAGTAGGGCTGGAGAGAGTGGAAAAATCTCTCAAGAAAAAGAAAATGTGGCTCCTAACCTGAAGATCTTTTATAACCTAGTATATACTACTATGCCCACTTACTCAGGCCTAATGAGAATTTCCTATGACTGAGAACACAGCTAAGAAGTTTCACATTCTTGTCCTTTGAATCATTCATCTGACTGAAACAACGTGAATTTTTAATATTTTAATTTACACCGATTTCATAAATCTATGTTACTCAGAAAGTCCACACAACTGCATATTTAATTCTGGGAAATACAGAGGCAGCTGATTTCACTTTACATTTGCCAGATGCAGTGCATTCCTGGTACGCATATGATTAAATAATTTGGGGCAATTTTGCTTTGGATGTAATCAAGAGAACATAAAACTTCTCAGCAGTAGATGAACTGGAAGAACTGGCTGTGAGAGACCCCTGGGAAACATAAATGTTTTATTTTGTAGTGTTTGGTATACAGCCTCATTTTGATTTTTATTATTAGGTCTTTCTTTTTTACTTCTTTTCATAAAGCCCCTTTGAGAGGGCAACATTACAGGGGCTTTAAAAATAGCATGTTGGACTACTATGGGATGGTGATTTGGCTATAAAAATTTCCTCTGAGCCAGATGATTATGTTTATGGCTAACTTTATTTAGATTTTTTCATTTAATATTGGCACTATTTCAAGTCAAAAAATGTTCTCTCTTTCAAAGGATATTGTTAATTTATAAGATACTTAAGAGATGCCAGTGAGGTAGAATACAAACACACATGGCATATTCCAATGTGCCTATCTGTCCCCTGACTCCTGACATGGAAATGGGATCAAAGTCCAGACTGTTATTTGTGCAGGGAACAGAAACCTATTAGATATCGTCTTGGACAATCACCCAAACCCCTGGAGCCATTACAGTTTCAGTAAGTTTGCTTAAGTAAGTGTTGGGCAAAAGAGAAGGACACTGAGGGCTGTGGGTATGCTTTTTGCTCTTTTGCATTCAGGTACCTGTGAAATCCTTTAAGATTGATACATCTATCAAGTACCATCTATGTGTCAAATCAAAGTGCCATACACCTCACTGTTATCTAATTCAATCCTTTCAATAGGCTTTTGAGGTAACTATATTCTGTATAACCAGAATTGTCCCAAGTCTTACCTGTGTATGGATGAGGTCCTGCTAACACTACCACCAAAATGGCAGTGCCCTTATCCCTTCCTGTGTGAGAGTCACCCTTCCAGTCTCTCTCCATGGTGTCTCACATGGGTTTGAGAGCAAGCCTACTTCTGTTCATCCACTGTGATTCCCACATTGATGGGGTCAGCATCACTTCTGCTGAGAATGACCTCTCCAAGTGTTTCTGCCACGCAGAGCCACTGGGTTGGCAGCTGCCCTTGGATCCCCAACTCTGAATTGAGTTCAGTGGCAGCATGGGGTGCTGTAAGGGGGTAAAAAGAATTCAGGGTAAAGGATGGCTTTATTCTCATCTCTGTGCAGCACCTTTTCGCCCAGACCTGAATTTGCACTTATTGTACCATTAGTACACACACATCCCATTCCTTGCCTCATTAATTATTGCCTCTTCAACTTCTGTTCTTCATTCCTCTTTCCACTGGACCTGAAACTAATGCCTGGTACATGTGAGGAGACAGACTGTCTTCATCTTCTCTCTTTCACACTCCTCTTTCACACTCCTCTCTTCTCCACCTATCCCTCTGTCTTTAGATTAAAGATTAAAAACCCTTATGCATACCAGCTCATACAATAGACATCTGAAAAGTATCTTGTATCCACCATTTCCATACACAGATAGCCAGAATCTGGAACTTATTTTGAAATCAGCCAGGAAACTGGCTGAAACATCCCTTAGCTGCGATTGAAACACAGGGCAGTGTGACTCCAAAGGGTTTCGTTCTTCAATAATCACATCATTTCCCAACACATAGGCTTAGAACTTTCCTTGTTTCTGACTCAACTTATTCTAGAAGGCTTGTCATTAAAAACCATTCTCAACACCTAACATATAATGATTCTGAAGAAAAGAGAAACGCAAAATGTGGAAAACTAGTCTGAATTTTAATACCTAAAAACGTAGTGTTATTTGAAAGTTAATCATATGCATAGGTACTAAAGGAAAATGGTACCCAAAGAACAATGGAATCTGTCAGGAGAAACTTCCCATTTTCATGACATTTTGAAAGAAGCAGTGATTTATTATTTTAAGATGTATGACTAATTTTTAAAGGTTTTTAATTATCCTTTTTATGCGGTACTGAACAGTGCACATTACACATTTTAGTTTGCTAGAATATCTGAGTTTGCTTTACAACTCGACTCTTCCAGGGTTTCCCTGATCTCTGGCCAAAGCCTTGTGGTCTGTGTTCTACTCTGTAGCTCATGACTGAGGTTACAAATGCATTCGGAGTACAGGGGCTGAGACCAGCTACAACTTCCTTCTCTTCACTCTTTGGAAAACTTTTTTATTGCAACTGTCACTCTTCCTCCCACCATGGCTTAATGACATGACAAAATACTAAGGCACCAGAAACCCCACTGTTAAATAATAATACAAAATGTAATACTTTATGGGTGCTTTTAACTTTTAAAGCACTTTGCTCACATAATCATATTTTATGCTGATAACAATCCTATCAGAGGTCTGGAGCTGATGTTATTAGTTGGCTTCTCCACGTGACAGAGTGGGAATGGTTGAGAGGTATGCCTAAGACCATCTGCTTTGTGGATGTCCTAAATCTTTCACTGAAGTTTGTTGACTTTAACAGATCTGATCAGAAACCTTGATGTAATGACTCTGCCTATGTTTCCATAATTTTGAAAAGCCATTTAGAAAAAATTGACAACAAATTTTTTATTCATTCACTTTTGCATTCATTCATTCATTCAAAAATATTTATAAACTTCTAGTTTATAAATATTTAGGTCTGTGGATATAGCTGGGGAAAGAAACAGACAACAAACTCTGTTCTCATGGAGCTTATATTCTAGCAAGCAGGGAGTCCTTACATAAAACAAATAAGTAGGATGTATTGTGCAACACACTGATAAGTGGTAAAGAGACAAATAAAGCAGGAATGGGGTTGGTGGTGAGCTGCATTTTAGACAAGGTGCTCAAGGATGGCCTCACTAAGAAGATGACATTTGTGTAAAGATGCTAAGGAGGTTAGGCTTATATAGTTTATTTTATAGCTTACAAATTTTGAACTGCCTTCAGATTTATAATGCCATTTGGACCTCACCAGGGAGAACATTACAGAATAGGAAAATGAGCATTAAAGATTTGCTCAAAGTCCTGCAGCCAATTAGAGTCCAAGCTGTACACAAAACTTAAAAAAAAAATCTGGGCATTGTTGTTTCCACTGTACAAACTCAACCTCTATTAACCAAGACTGACCATCTTTTTGGGGCCCACAGAAAAATAAGTTTAATAGCTTTATAATAAAATTTAAAAACTCACTAGTTTAGTTTAAAATGCAGAAATTAAAGTCTTTTAAGATATTTTATCACACATCAATCAAATTCAACTATTCATATTTGGTACAACTAATTGTTTTAACAACTTTTCATTCTGTCTACTTAAATTCAATTAAATAAATTTTATTAAGTACCAGTGATGTGTGCAGGAAACTGTTCTGTTTAGTGAACAACAGAGAAGGACCAAAAAGCCTGAAGAGTCAAATAATTCATCAAGGAGTTCATTGGACTATTTTTTGTGATTGTGACAAACTAGATCCTTGAGGCCCTAGTTCTTGGGGTCCTGGTTCTGGTGACGTCATATAGGACACAAAAAATTTTTATTGCATACCCTCTAGTAGGTACAAGTCCTCATGAGGTGGGTCCTCAGTTCTTGTGTGCAAAATCTCAGAAATGTGGGTGTACCTAATTGTTCCTATTAACATTTTTTCCTAAGACAACTGGAAAACAAAATGCACCAAGATGCTCCCCAACCCCTAAGACCCAGAGGACAAATAATGATGCTTTTGGTAAATAAAAAGTCTCCTTGATTACTGTCCTCATTATTAAGATGGAGAAGAATGAGAAATGTAGCTGTAGCTTTATTTCCATGGCACTGAGCTTTTAAGCAGATTTTCTTCTGTAAAGCTAAGTGAATGGCCAAGTCCTACTGGACTTATTTTACATTGCTCAGAATTTTATGGTACCCAGTAGGCAGCAGCTTGGCAACAGTCAGCTTAATTGTAGGGTGGCACCATCCAGGCCTGTTGGGGAACCGCCAGTAAACATAGGAGGTGATATTAGACTCCCATGTTGCAGTCACAGTAGCTGCAAATTGCATTTTCCCCAGGCTCCTTTGAAAACAACCACTTCATTAGGCAATGGACATGCACATCAATTTTATCTCTGCCTCCTATATTTCTTGAAGTCCCTGGCTTACCTCTCTCCCTCCCAATAAAATAAGCAATTTCCTCTAACTATGCTCACTGTTGCTCCTGTTTACTGAATTAGAGATTCCAGATTTGATAATTGGTCTCCTGCAGATACTGCAGCCACAAGTGGTTCTCCTTGCTCCGCTGCTGCTGCTACCATGGCAACAGATGTGTTTACATTCACAATGCTATTCAACTTCTTTTTTTTTTACCTCTGCAATTCAGTAAGAAGAAAAATTGATGTTTGAAAAGGGAAGATATTGTCATGAAAAAGGACAGAAAAGGATTTTTAATTGTAGGAATTAATAAAATTTTCAAAAAACAGAGCATGTTTGCTTAAAGTTAATAAAGGCAGGGACTGGTGGCTTTGTGAGAAGCACTAAAATACTTTAAAATCAGGAATAAATATAGATCTTATTTTAGACTTTGATATAAATTATATTTATCATGAAGGTAAGAATTGCTCTGAATTCAACTCCAGGAAAAAATTATGTATGGAAGACAGTGGTTTTCACACTCTCCTATAAAGTTGTTTCTTCCTGATCTTAAGATCTTTGGGCCCATTGTGAACTGAATGTTTGTGTTCCCCCAAATTTTATATGTTGAAGCCCTAACTCCCAGTGTAATGGTGTTTGGAGGTGGGGCCTTTGGAAAGTAATTAGGTTTAGATGATGTTCTGAGGCTGGGTCCCCCACAATGGCATCAGTGCATTTATAAGAAGAGAAAGTGACACCCCAGAGCTTTCTCTCTCTTCTGCACATGCACCAAGGAAAGGCCATGTGAGCATATATCAAGGAGGTGGCCATCAGCAACCCAGGAAGAGGCTCTCACCAGAACCCAACCATGCTGGCATCTGACCTCAGACTCCCAACCTCCAGAATTTTGAGAAAACAAATGTTTTGTTTAAGCCATTCAGTCTATGGTATTTTGTGATAGCAGCTCCTGAAGACTAAGACAGGGCCCTATCATTGAGCCTGTGGAAATGAATTGTTCAGTACTGACATGCTTCAAACATGTAAGGCAGGATAAGTGCTATTTCTCCGTGAAACATCATATCCTGTGGATATGCTCTGTGTGTTCCCATAGCTTACACTTCAGGTGAAATCACTTAAAGTTTGAAGAAAGCCCTGGTCACACCTCAGGTCTGAAGTCTTTCTGCTCGTTTATACCTGGAAATGGAAGCTGAGACCAATTTTTATCCCTGTAAGTGTATATAGATGTGCAGACAAATTGCAGGCAAGGCAGTGTCATAGAATCACTTTTCTCCATGCAGCTAGCCAGGAGCTAAAAAATTTAGAACATAAAAAAAGCTATTAACCTCCACTTAATTCACTTTCTAAGGAAGTAGGAACCGGGGAGGATTCTTTGGTTTTGTTGAGTGGGGTGGTAAAAGGGAAAAGCAAATATAAGGGGTAGATTGCTAGGATATATCCTACCAAGAAAAATAAGATCCAAGGAAGGTGGCAGGGAGGAAGACAAGTAGTGGAGGAATAAAAAGAAAGTCAGGTAGGCTGAGAGCAATTTTGGGGGTCTGTAAAAGGAAAGAGAGAAGAAATGTGAGTAGTTGCCATGTGTAATGGGACTGGGGGAATGCAGGAAATTTCTAAAGAGAGTTTTAAAGATTGTTGTGTTTGCTGTGTGATGTAATTCCCCCTTTGCTGACTCATCAAGTGGCCTTAGTGAAGACCTAGATTATTTTCTGTCTTTTTTTTTTTTTAAGTTGAACTTGGATTTTTGGTATGACATTATGTTGAGTATGGCAATAAGATAAACTTCAAGTTTTATTTATCTATGTTAACTGCCAAGATTTTGTGGCATCCTGCATTCATGGGACTTAACTCAAGTGACTCAATTCTCCTCCTTAGATGTGGGTATCTCAAAATCAACACGTCAGACCTGAATATTACACAGTACTGTTGCCATCTTAATCTTAGTCTACTGCTTCTCTATTTCCTTAATGCTCCATTTCTGAAATCTCAGAACCATCTTGAACCCTTCTGCCTAACCTCAACTTATGTGGATCAATTTTCTCCATTTCATAAAAACCTAGTAGTTCAATCTCCCACTCCACCCCTAAAACATCAGCTTTTGTGGTAGCTAACAAATGCCTATAAATTCTTTGTAGCTCCTCCCACCGAAAGGTGTAATCTATTTTCCAACCCCTTGCATCTGGACTGGCTTTGTGATACTTTGCCTAGTAGAATGCAGTGAAAATCATATTTTATGATATCTAAGCCTAGTTTCTACTCACTCTATTGCAGTGTTTCTCAACTTCAACACTACTGACATTTTGGACCTGATACTTCTTTGTTGGGGCCTCTCCTGTGCATTGTAGCAGGTTTATCAGAGTCCCTGGACTCTACCCACTAGATGTCAGGAGCGAGCCTCCTTACACACCACCTCACAGCCTCGAACCCCGATTTTGACAACAAAAATGGTCTGTAGACATTGCCAAATGTCCTGTGGAATGGGGGCAAAATCACCCCAGTTGAGAACCAGTGCTCCATTGGAAAGCTGCTGCCTTGTGAGCCAGGCTGGGCTGGATTACTAGAGGATGAGAGGCTGTGTAGAGCAGAGACGAGCAATCCCCTGAGGCCTCCCAGAATGGCCATCCTAGATTATTCTGGAGTATTCAGTTTTAGCTGAGATGCCAGAAGGTCATTCAAATCAGCTGGGCCTTTTGTGTGTGGCCTGAAGTTGGATTCAAGTTTCATTTACCCCAAATGGTCATCCAATTATTTCAGTATTATTTATTTAAAATATTTTTTCCTCAGACTCACAGACATAGAGAACAGACTGGTGGTTGACAAGGGGGAAGGCGGTAGGGAGAGGGATGGACTGGGAGTTTGAGGTTAGTCGATGCAAACTATTACATTTAGAATGGATAAATAATAAGGTCCTACAGTATAGCACAGGGAACTATATCCAATCTCCTGGGATAAACCATAATGGAAATGAATATAAAAAAAGAATGTATAAATGTGTATAAGTGAGTCACTTTGCTGTACAGCAGAAATTAGCACAACATTGTAAATCAACTATACTTCAATAAAAAAAATTTAAAAAAATGAAAATATCTTTTCCTATTTTTCCCTTTAGGTCAAGTGTACATATATATGTGTGGGGGCTGTTCCTGGGCTCTCTATATTATTCCATTGATCTACTTGTCTATCTTTGCAAAAATAAAACACTTTCTTCACTATTGTATGTTTATTGTAAGACTTGATATATGATTATTAAATCCTTTCACTATCACCACTACCACTACTGCCTTCTCCTCCTCCTCATTCAATAGTGCCTTGGCTACTCTTGATTCTTTGCATTTCCATATATATTTTAGAAACAACTTGTTACAATCTATTAAAAACTTTTTGGAATTTTGACTGGTATTACATGGAAATGAAATCAATCTAGAGAGAATTGATATCTTTGCAATACATAATATTTCAGTCTATGAACATAGTTTTCTCCTACTTGTTTTGGTCATCTTTAATTTCTCTCCATAATATTTTATAATATTTTGTACAGAGCTGTTCATGAATTTTATTAGATTTATTCTAAGAGATTTGATATTTTTATGCTGTTGGAAATGGCATCACTAAAAAATTTATATTCTAAGTGTTTTGCAGCTGGTGTGTATAAAGACAATTGATTTTGGTATTAACTTAGTATCAAGAAATCCTGCTAAATAAACTTATTAATCCTAATATTTTAATTTTAGATTCTTTTGGATTGTTTTACATATATAATCACAACATGTACATAATCCTTCTAACATATTTCTTTTTATTGCCTTATTCACTTACTGTGAACTTAGTATTTAAAAAAAATTTCCATGAGAAAATTTTAAATATATTATCATTAAGTATGATGTTTGGTATTGATTTCTCATAGATATACTTTAAAAGATTAAGGAAGTCATCTTTTTAAAAATTTAAAAATTTTTAATTTTTTTATTGAAGTGTAGTTGATTTACAATATAATGTTAGTTTCAGGTATACAGCACAGTGATTCAGTTATATATATATAACCAAATATATATATATATATATCTCACTGAACATATATATATATATATATATATTCTTCAGATTCTCTTCCCTTATAGGTTGTTATAAGATATTGGTACAGTTCTCTGTGCTATACAGTAGGTCCTTGTTGGTTATCTATTTTATACATAGTAGTGTGTGCATGTTAATCCCAAACTCTTAATGTATCTCTCCTCCCTCCTCCTTTCCTCTTTGGTAACCGTAAGTTTGTTTTCTGTGTCTGTGAGTCTCTTTCAGTTTAGGAAATAAGTTCATTTGTATCTTTTTTTTAAGATTCCAATATAAGCAATATTACATGATTTTTATCTTTCTCTGTCTGGCTTATTTCACTTAGTATGATAATCTCTAGGTCCATCCATGTTGCTGCAAATGACATTATGTCATTCCTTTTTATACCTGAGTAATATTCCATTGTATATATATATATATATATATATATATATATATATAAAAATAAATATATATATATATATATATATACACAATTATATATATATATACACACAATATATACAATGGAATTGCATATATATATATATATATATATATATATATATATATATATACCACATTTTCCTTATCCATTCATCTGTCGATGGACATTTAGGTTGCTTCCATGTCTTGGCTATTGTAAAGAGTGCTGCAATGAACATTGAGTTGCCTGTATCTTTTTGAATTATGGTTTTCTCTGTATATATGCCCAGGAGTGGGATTGCTGGATCATATGGTAGCTCTATTTTTAGTTTTTTAAGGAACATCCATACTGGTCTCCATAGTGGCTATACCAATTTACATTCCCACCAACAGTGTTGGGGGGTTCCTTTTTCTAAGAAAGTCATTTTTAATTCCTAGTTTAGTAATAGACTTTAAAATGTTTTTTGAATGTTTGTTGAATTTTTAATTCTTTTCTGCATTGATTGAGATGATTACCTGATTTTTCTTATTTATTCTGCTTATATGTTGAATTACAGTGATTTATGTTCAGATATTAAATTAACTTCACATTCTTGAATTAGGTTCAACTTGTTTCTCTTTTATTATCCTTTTAAATATATATTACTGAATTCAGTTTCCTAATAATTTGTTTAGCGTTTTTCCATCTGTGTTTTTGAGCGTGGCTGTAATTTTTCTTTATTGAAATGTCCTTGTTAAGTTTTATTATCGAGGTTATGATGGCCTCACAAAATGAATTTGGGAGTTGTTATGATTTTTTTCTATTTGCTCCCTCTGATCATTTCTCTGTGTTTCTCTGCCCTTTTATATGTTCAGAAAGGTCGACTGCTAGGGACTGAATCACCCAGGATAGCTTGCTCTCTGCCTTCTATTTGGGTTTGAGTATAGGAAGTAAGATTGGAGACCAGAAGACAGGACTGAGTGATTAAGGTACTTTCCCACTTTCTCCAGGTTCAGCAGTGGCTGCCTTTCTTTTAAACTACAGTTTCTTCTAGGAATCCCTTCTTGTGTGGTTCTAATTCTCATGGCCCTCTGATAACCAGATTCCCTCTTCTTGCCCCTTTAGATCAGGTGCTGGTGGTGGTTTCCCACTATTGCAAGTCCAGGGGCACCTCACCATCTTTGGTTTGTACTCTTAACCATGTTCACACCTCTGTGAATTGTTCCCTCATTAAATTCTCTTCAATTAAGCCTTTTAAGGTGTGCCATCTTTCTATCAGGATCTTTTATTTATTTATTTATTTATTTATGGCTGTGTTGGGTCTTCGTTTCTGTGCGAGGGCTTTCTCTAGTTGTGGCAAGTGGGGGCCACTCTTCATCACAGTGCACGGGCCTCTCACTATCGCGGCCTCTCTTGTTGCGGAGCACAGGCTCCAGATGCGCAGGCTCAGTAGTTGTGGTTCACGGGCTTAGTTGCTTCGCGGCATGTGGGATCTTCCCAGACCAGGGCTCGAACCCGTGTCCCCTGCATTGGCAGGCAGATTCCCAACCACTGCGCCACCAGGGAAGCCCTCTATCAGGATCTTGACTGATAAGTAAGTTGGTTCTAAACCTGACCTGGTATCATGAAGTAAAGCTTCAAAATGAGGCTTTGAGTTTCAGTTGTTCACATGAGCACTCAGATAATCTCCTTACTAGAGGAAATGTGGCAGAAGTATTCCATGGCACACAGCAGCTTTATAATTATTTACACTATCACTGGTGGTGGCATGAAATGGAGTGATGGAAGAGGGCAAGGTATTGGCATAGCGCCTCTGGGATTTAGTTGCTATGGTGACAGTGTTGATTACAAAGATATTGAGGTAGGTTGGTCATTTATGAGTGTGCTGGAGAGCTTATGAAAATAAAAGCACAAAATTAAATAAATAAAAATAAAATTAAGGCTTTGGATTTCCAAGTAATGTCATAAATAGAGTATCAGAAATCCTCCTTGATGGCCTTAAAGAATCTCCTTATCTTATGTAGCCACAAGGCAGATATTGCTGACCATCGATCCCAGATCTGATTGTAGATGTGCAGAGTTGCAAAGCCTATTAACCTATTAAGTCCCTTATGCTAAGGCAACTGGTTGGGAAGGAGTGGTACCCTACCTTGAGTGGATAATTTGGACAGATAAAGACCAAGGTGAGAAATCTGGGTCTCCATAATATCTTGAAACTTCTTTGCTAGTGGAAAGGTCCCTCCATCTCACTTTGAGCAAACAATTACTACTTTGTGTTAATAATCTTCAATGACTTTATAGTTACCTTCTTTGCATCTGTCATTGCCTTGAAGCTTGTAATGAGGGTTAATGTCCAACATAGTCCAGATGGAAAAGTGTAAGGTCTACTCTTAGGAAGAGATAGCATATATATGAAAGGAGTTACAAGATGTTGCCAATTTGTACCTGTAAGACCTTAGAAAACAGGCATGGGGATGGATTCTACAGTTCTTAGTTCTGTCCCTGTTTACTCTCGACCCTAGAAATAGTTCTGCTTCCTGTGTTTGTTCTCCTTATATTCTTTAGAGTGCTCTTTTTGTATTTCACCACTTTTAAAAGTTAATAATTCTTTTAATGAAATTTTCCCTGTCGAAAATTTTAGATTGGATCCTCATAGATACAGACAGTTTTATAGAACTCTGCAGTAATGCCACCTGAGCCTGGTGTGTGTTTATAGAAAAATTTAAACCACTGCTTCGACTTATGTAACAATTATGGTTCAATGCATCTTTCTATTTTTTTCTTATATTTTCTTGCATTATTATATTTGGTAATGATAATAATCATACCTACCTTGTGGGTAACCATTATTTTCCTTTTACTTGAGATATATCTTTTAGAAATTTCTTCATACCAGGTCTCTAGTTAAAACTTATGTAGTCCAAGCTACCGTCATTTCTCAGTTTGAATCTCTACTCATCATTAGAGCATTACACTATCATTCTAACAAGACTTCTTGCTTTTCTAAAACTCATTCTCTAAATAACTATCAGAGTTAGTTTCTACAAATATCTACTATCTATCTCTCTATCTATCTATCATCATCTATCTATCTTTCTATCTACTTATCATCCATCTATCTCTAGCTCAGATCATATCACTTGCTTATTAAAAACCTGAAAGATATCATAATTTACTGTCTAGCATGGGTTATTAACTTGGCTCTAGGGGTCTAAAATATTACTTGGAATTCTATGCACATTTTTCTGTGTACAAAAGTTTATAGTGAGAGTGTCCCTAACTCTCATCAGATTCTTGGAAATGTCATGACCCCGCCCCCTCCAAATTGAGAACCTCTTTGTAGATTATTTACAGCATTGATAATATTTACATGAATTATTATAAGAATATATAGCTATCATTCTAGGATATGTATTTAACCATTCTCAATAAGTATGACTGTAGGATGAATGGACACTGCCTGAATTTTACAGTAAAGATTCTTGTATCCAGAGTGGAAAAATCCATGTAAGAAGCATGCCAACAAAATGCTAGCTTATTAAGACTTACCTCTGTTTGGATGTGCCACAAATTACCAAAATACTTGGTAATAATATGTTTACTAATAAAACTACAAACATTTTTTGCACTAAGATACTACTCCCCATTGTAACAAAAGTTTTATTTGATTTAAGGAGGAGAGGTCTTATATATAGGAGAAGAATAGATTGAAACTGTTGTTGAGGAGGAAGAACTTGTCCTCTACCCTCTTAGGTTCAGTGACTGGGGGTCTATGAATTACATTAACAAAAGACAAGTTAGCAGGAGAGAAGGCAAACAATTCTTATGTGCATGGGATTTCGTAGAAAAGAAACAAAACTCAGAGAAATGCTTAGACTCAGGGACTTATATACCATTTTAACAAAGAAAGGGGATTTGGGCTTCAAGGGATTGTGGGGAAGTAACTAGTTAATACATGGGGAAACTAATGGAAGATAAGGGTTTAATAAGGTTTGTTTATGCAAACTCATTTTGAAGCTCCCTTTCTGTTTCTAGTGATAAGAGTTGCTCTCTTCTTCCAGGTATGAAAGAAGGGGACACAAAGGGAAATTTATGCCCTGCCTTCAGGTAGATAATGGGAGGGGAGAGAAATATTCCTGCTATCAGTCTGCTGCCCTTTATATAATCACCCTCTGAGTAGAAAAATTCACTTTTTATGTGTGCATAGGAGTTTTCCTATTCTGGGAAGGGTTTGTTTCTTTTTTACTCAGCATATGATTTGAGTGTGGGTTTAGAGCAGGGGAAGTGAGAGGCCTTTGGGGTGACTGAAAGAATTTCATGAATGCAAGTGTTGAGGGAGGGAGGGAGTGTGCTGACTGAAGGAAAAACATATAGGTTAGATATATCCCTCTAAGTATAAACTTTTAGCTCCTTCCCCTGACCTGCAAGACACTCCCTGATCTGGCTCAGGCCCACCTTTTTGTATATAGTCTTTGCACTTCCTCTTTCTTCCACGAAACAGGCTTCCCCCAGGTCTTTGCATGGCCTCCTTAGTGTCATTCAGTCTCAATTCCAACGTCATCTAGTCATGGAGGTCTCTCCTCAAAATCCAATCTAAAATAGCCCTGAGAGTCACTCTCTATCATCTCACTCTGTTTTGTTTACTTCATGTCATTTATCACTGTCAGAAGTTGCCTCACTTATATATTTGTTTACTTGTGTATTATATAACTCCACTAGACCATAAACTTCATGAGAACATAGACTGGGTCTATTTTATTTACTGCCCTGGCCCCAGTACCTATAATGTTGACTAGCAATAAGTGTTAAATAAATATCTGTGGGCTGAGTGACTGACTGAACAAGAGAATGGTTTGGTGAAGTGTGTGGAAGGTGAAGAGTTTGCCTAGGGCAGGTATTTACAAATTTTTTGTCTCATGATCCTGTTACCCTCAAAATTCTTGAGCATGCCCAAGCAGGTTTTGTTTATGTGTTATAGCTATGATAGTTAATGTACTAGCAATCAAAACTAAAACATTAAGAAAATATTTACCAATTATTGCATTAAAAATAATAAAAATAACTCCATTATATGTTAACCTAAAAAAGTCTTTATAAAATAAAAAGTATTTTCCAAAACAAAATAAGTGAGAAGAGTGGCATTGTTTTACATTTCACTAATCTCTTTAATGTCTGCTTTAATATAAAATATGTGGGTTGTCATAACCTCTTTGCATTCAAAAGTTGTGGTATGTTATTTTGGTTGAAGTATATGAAGAAAATTCAGCCTCACACAGATATGCAGTTGGAAAAGTGAGGGATATTTTAATAGCATTCTCAGATAATTGTGGCTACTCTTCTTTGCTATTAATCAATTGACAAGTTGTAGTTTCTTAAGGTTAGTTGCAACGTGGAATCTGAGACTACATCAATGAGTTTTCTATACTTTATTGATTTAAAACCCCATTGATCTATCTTATACTTTGAATAGGTGGGTATTTTCCCCATGTGTGATTTTGTAATATATTACATTGGTAATTTGCAAGATATTAATTCACGGAGTTATGTTGACACATTTCATTATATAACCTGCTCCCCCCAACAAATCACATTTATTAATATTTCCACTGATATAATCAGAAGAGTCTTTAAGTTTTGGGAAGCTGTCAAACTCATGGTGGCAGATAAAGTTTTCAAATTTAATTTTTGCTTGAAACCTTCAATTCTATCATCAGCAACAAATACTTTCAGTGATTTTTCTTGAATGGATAAGCACACATTGTTCACTTAAAAAAAATTTCTGCCCAATATCCAAGACTGAATGATCCTGGTTTGTCAGGCTTTTAAGTAAAAATAGTGTTTTGTGAAAAAAGTGGCTAGTTGAGCTTGCAGGTCATGTTCTTGGATTGAAAGAATCAATATTGTCAAAATGACTATACTACCCAAGGCAATCTACAGATTCAATGCAATCCCTATCAAATTACCAGTGGCCTTTTTCACAGATCTAGAATAAAAATCTTAAAATTTGTATGGAGACACAAAATACCCCAAATAGCCAAAACAATCTTGAGAAAGGAAAATGGAGCTGGAGGAATCCAGCTCCCTGGCTTCAGGCTATATTACAAAGCTTCAGCCATCAAAACAATATGGTACTGGCACAAAAACAGAAATATAGATCAATGGAACAGGATAGAAAGCTGAGAAATAAACCCATGCACCATGCTCAATTAATTTATGACAAAGAAGGCAAGAATATACAAGGGAGGAAAGACATACTCTTCAATAAATGGTGTTGGGAAAACTAGACATCTACATGTAAAAAAATGAAATGAGAACATTCTTTAACACCATGCACAAAAATAAACTCAAAATGGATTAAAGACCTAAATTTAAGACTGGATACTATAAAACTCTTAGAGGTAAACATAGGCAGAACACTCTTTGACATAAGTTTCAGCAATATCTTTTCTGAGCTGTCTCCTAGAGGAATGAAAATAAAAATAAAAATAAACAAATGGGACCTAATTAAACTCAAAAGCTTTTTCACAGCAAAGGAAACCATAAACAAAACAAAAAGACAATCCATAGAATGGGAGAAAATATTTCCAAATGATTTGACCGACAAGGGATTAGTCTCCAAAATTTACAAACAGCTTATGCAGCTCAATATCAAAGAAACAAAAACCTAATCAAAAAATGAGCAGCAGATCTAAATAGACACTTCTCCAGAGAAGACATACAGATGGTCAACACACACATGAAAAGATGTTCAACATCACTAATTATTAGACGTATGCAAATCAAAACTACAATGACATATCAACTCACACTGGCCAGAATGGCCATCATCAAAAAATCTACAAACAATAAATGCTGGAGAGGGCGTGGAGAAAATGTAACCCTCCTACACTGTTGGTGGGAATGTAAATTGGTACAGCCACTATGGAGAACAGTATGGAGGTTCCTTAAAAAAACTAAAAATCGAGCCACCATATAATCAAGCACTCCTGGGCATATATCTGGGGAAAAACATGATTTGAAAGGATACATGCACCCCAGTGTTCATTGTAGTACTGTTTACAATAGCCAAGACATGGAAGCAATCTAAATGTCCATCAACAGATGAATGGATAAAGAAGATGTGGTATATATATAAACAATGGAATATTACTCAGCCATTAAAAAGAATGAAATAATGCCATTTGCAAAAACGTAGATGGACCTGGAGACTATCACACTAAGTGAAAGAAAGACAAATATCATATGATATCACTTATATGGGCAATCTAAAAAAAATGATACAAATGAACTTATTTATAAAACAGAAACAGACTCACAGACTTAGAGAACAAACTGATGATTATCAGGGGGAAGAGTGGGGGGAGGGATAGACTGGGAGTTTGGGACTGACAGGTACACACTGCTATATTTAAGATAGATAACCAACAAAGACCTACTGTATAGCACAGGGAATTCTCCTCAATATTCTGTAATAACCTAAATGGGAAAATAATTTGAAAAAAATAGATATATGTATAACTGAATCACTTTGCTGTGAACCTGAAACTAACACAACATTGTTAATCAATTATACTACAATATAAAATAAAAATTAAAAAAAAAAAGACTAGCCTGACTCTAGCACAGTTTTGGGCTTGTTTCATGCTGGAACACGTGCACTGTTCTCCATCAGTGTTTTCACACTATCAGTACAAATTTTAACTCTTTGAAAAGGGCAAAAAAGCTCCCCACAAAACCCTTAGTATTATTATAAAAATAAATGCTGACCTCATCTATGCCCTGAAACGAAACCTTTAACCCTCCTCACCTCCCAGAGGTATCCTGGGGTCGGACTTTTAAAAGTGCTGCTCTAGTTCATGGTTGATGTAGGCCAGAGATAAGAGATAGAAGAATAGTTAACATATACCTTTTTAATCCAAACTTCAATCTAATTGAATTTACAAATACCAAGTTCAAGGCAATATTTTCTTTCTACACTCCCATATCTGTAAATATCTATCCAGAAATGAGTCTATAGCATTAAGGTAGCAGGTGTGAAGTACCTTGTACAGCTAGCAACAGTAACTGTGGAAGCCCACTTCTCCCACTGCTCTATTATTATTCTAGGCGATGATCCTCTGCATAGTAGACAGGTCTTATATTTGTGCTCTGTGTCTCAGGAACATTTCTGTTGTTTTCTACCTGTGGATGGGTAGAGTATGAGAGAGTGAAAAACGTCGGTGTAGGTAGTAACACATAAGTTTTAAAATTGTCCCCCTAAAAGTGGTTTTACAATAATACTGGCCAAACTTCTAAAAGAAATTAGAATTTGACCAATTCTGATGAACAAGCCATCATTTAGAAACTTGCATCATTTTATATGTAAGCATATTGTATTATAGTGGTGATTCAGGTACTTTCTCATAGCTTGATATGAATATTTAGTAAATTGAAATAATGTACATTCTTTTTTATTCATGCATTATGCAAAATAGCAATCCCCAATTATGGAACAACTGGGCAGTTTTATGCATAATTCTAGATTATAGTACCAGTAGGATTTACATATTGTACTATTATTCCTTTGGAAAGACATCATAATTAGGTGAAGCTCCTTTGGTCTTGAGTTAATCTTTTTTTTTTTTATGGTTTTAAAAATTTTTTTATTGGGGTATAGTTGTTTTATAATGTTGTGTTAATTTCTACTGTACAGTGAAGTGAATCAGCCATATGTATACATATATCCCCTCTTTTTTTGATTTCCTTTCTATTTAGGTCACCCCAGAGCACTAAGTAGAGTTCCCTGTGCTATACAGCAGGTTCTCATTAGTTATCTGTTTTATACAGATTAGTGTATACATGTCAATCCCAATCTCCCAGTTCATCCCACCCCCCGTTCCCACCTTGGTGTCCATACGTTTGTTCTCTATGTCTGTGTCTCTATTTCTGCCTTGCAAACAGGTTCATCTGTACCATTTTTTAAGATTCCACATATATGTGTTAATATACGATATTTGTTTTTCTCTTTCTGACTTACTTCACTCTATATGACAGTCTTTTGGTCCTTCTCTACAAATGATGAAATTTCGTTCATTTTTATGGCTGAGTAATATTCCACTGTATATATGTACCATATCTTCTTTAACCACTCATCTGTCAATGGGCATTTAGGTTGCTTCCATGACCTGGCTATTGTAAATAGGCCTGCAATGAACATTGGGGTACATGTATCTTTTGGAATTATGGTTTTCTCTGGGTATATGCCAGGTCATATGGTAATTCTATTTTTAGTTTTTTAAGGAACTTCCATACTGTTCTCCATAGTGGCTGTATCAATTTACATTCCCACCAACAGTGTAAGAGGGTTACCTTTTCTCCATACTCTCTCCAGCATTTATTGTTTGTAGATTTTTTGATGACGGCCATTCTGACTGATGTGAGGTGATACCTCATTGTAATTTTGATTTGCATTTCTCTAATATTAGTGATGTTGAGCATCTTTTCATGTGCTTCTTGGCCATCTGTATATCTTCTTTGTACAAATGTCTATTTAGCTCTTCCACCCATTTTTTGATTGGGTTGTTTGTTTTTTTGATATTGAGCTGCATGAGCTATCTGTATATTTTGGAGATTAATCCCTCATTGTTGCTTCATTAACAAATATTTTCTCCCATTCTGAGGGTTATATTTTCATCTTGTTTATGGTTTCCTTTGCTGTGTAAAAGCTTTTAAGTTTCACTAGGTCCCAGTTGTTTATTTTTGTTTTTATTTTCATTACTCTAGGAGGTGGTCAAAAAAGATCTTGTTGTGATTTATGTCAAAGAGTGTTCTGCCTATGTTTTCCTCTAAGAGTTTCATAGTATCCAGTTTTACATTTAGGTATTTAAACAATTTTGAGTTTATTTTTTTTTGTATGGTGTTAGGGAGTGTTCTAATTTCATTCTTTTATATGTAGCTGTCCAGTTTTCCCAGCACCAGTTACTGAAGAGACTGTCTTTTCTCCATTGTATATTCTTGCTTCCTTTTCATAGATTAGTTGACCATACATGTGTGAGCTGATCTCTGGCCTTTCTATCCTGCTCTGTTGATCTATATTTCTGTTTTTGTGTCAGTCCTGATGTGTAGCTTTGTAGTATAGTCTGAAGTCAGGGAGCCTGATTCCTCCAGTTCCGTTTTTCTTTCTCAAGATTGCTTTGGCTGTTTGGGGTCTTTTCTGACTCCATACGACTTTTAAGTTTTTTTGTTCTAGTTCTGTGAAAAATGCCTTTGGTAATTTGATAGGGATTGCACTGAATCTGTATATTGCTTTGGGTAGTTTTCACAATATTGATTCTTGAAATCCAAGAACATGGTATATCTCTCCATTTGTTTGTGTTATCTTTGATTTCTTTCATCAGGGTTTTATAGTTTTCTGAGTACAGGTCTTTTTCTTCCTTAGGTAGGTTTATTCCTAGGTATTTTATTCTTTTTGTTGCAATGGTGAATGGGATTGTTTCCCTAATTTCTCTTTCTGATCTTTTGTTGTTACTGTATGAGAATGCAAGAGATTTCTGTGTATTAATTTTTTCTCCTGCAACTATACCAAATTTTTGATTAGCTCTAGTAGTTTTCTGGTGGCATCTTTAGTATTTTCTATGTGTAGTATCATGTCATCTGCAAACAGTGACAGTTTTACTTCTTCTTTGCCAATTTGTATTCCTTTTGTTTCTTTTTCTTCTCTGATTGCCATGGCTAGGACTTCCAAAACTATGTTAAATAGCAGTGCCAAGAGTGGGCACCCTTGCCTTGTTCCTGATTTTAGAGGAAATGCTTTCAGTTTTTCTCCATTGAGAATAATGTTTGCTGTGGTATTTCTCATATATGACCTTTATTATGTTGAGGTAGGTTCCTATATGCCCACTTTCTGGAGAGTTTTTATCATAAATGGGTGTTGAATATTGTTGAAAACTTTTTCTGCATCTATTGAGATGATCATATGATTTTTATTCTACAATTTGTTAATATGGTGTATCACATTGATTGACTTGTGTATATTGAAGTATTCTTGCATCCCAAGGATAAATCCCACTTGATCATAGTGTATGATCCTTTTAATGTGTTGTTGGATTCAGTGGGCTAGTATTTTGTTGAGAACTTTTGTGTCTATGTTCATCAGTGATATAGGCCTGTAATTTTCTTTTTTTTGTGATATCTTTGTCTGTTTTTGTTATCAGGGTGATGGTGGCCTTGTAGAATGAGTTTGAGAGTGTTCTTCCCTCTGTAATTTTTGGAAGGGTTTGAGAAAGATAGGTGTTAGCGCTTCTCTAAATGTTTGATAGAATTTGCCTGTGAAGCTATCTGGTTCTGGACTTTGGTTTGTTAGAAGATTTTAAATCACAGTTTCTATTGCATTACTTGTGATTTGTCTGTTCAGAATTTCTATTTCTTCCTGGTTCAGTCATAGAAAGTTGTATTTTTCTAAGAATTTTTCCATTTCTTTGAGGTTGTCCATTTAATTGACATATATTTGCTTGTAGTAGTCTCATAATCCTTTGCACGTCTGCTGTGTCAGTTGTAACTTCTTTTTCATTTCCAATTTTATTGATTTGAGTCCTCTCCCGTTTTTTTTCTTGATGAATCTGGCTAAAGGTTTATCAATTTTGTGTATATTCTCAAAGAACCAGCTTTTAATTTTATTGATCTTTGCTATTTTTTTGTTTGTTTGTTTCAATGTCATTTATTTCTGCTCTGATTTTTATGATTTCTTTCCTTCTACTAACTTTGGGTTTTGTTTGTTCTTCTTTCTCTACTTGCAATAGGTGTGAGGTTAGGTTGTTTATTTTATATTTTTCTTGTTTGTTGAGGTAGGATTGTATTGCTATAAACTTCCCTCTTACAACTGCTTTTGCTGCATCCCATAGGTTTTGGTTGTTGTATTTTCATTGTCATGTATTTCTAGGTATTTTTTTGATTTCCTCTTTGATTTCTTCAGTAATCTCTTGGTTATTTAGTAGCTTATTGCTTAGCATCCAGGTCTTTTTTTTTGCAGTTTATTTCTTGTAATTGATATCTATTCTCATAATGTGGTTGGAAAAGATGCCTGATATAATTTCAATTTTCTTTAATTTACCAAGGCTTGATTTGTGACCCAAGATGTGATCTCTCCTGGGGAATGTTCCATGTGCACTTGAGAAGAAAGTATATTCTGCTACTTTTGCATGGACTGTGCTATCAATATTAATTAAGTCTATCTGGTCTCATGTGTCATTTAAGGCTTGTTTTTCCTTTTTAATTTTCTGTCTGAATGATCTATCCATTTGTGTAAGTGGAGTGTTAAAGTCCCCCACTGTTATTGTGTTACTGGTTTTCTTTTGTTGTTGTTGTTATTTTTTAACGCATTTATTGGAGTATAATGGCTTTACAATAGTGTGTTAGTTTCTGCTTTATAACAAAGTGAATCAGTTATACATATACATATGTTCCCATATCTCTTCCCTCTTGCGTCTCCCTCCCTCCCACCCTCCCTATCCCACTCTTCTAGGTGGTCACAAAGCACCGAGCTGATCTCCCTGTGCTATGAGACTGCTTCCCACTAGCTATCTATTTTACATTTGGTAGTGTATATATGTCCATGCCACTCTCTCACCCTGTCACATCTTACCCTTCCCCCTCCCCATATCCCCAATTCCATTCTCTAGTAGGTCTGTGTCTTTATTCCCATCTTGCCACTAGGTTCTTCATGACCTTTTTTTTCCCCCCTTAGATTCCATATATATGTGTTAGCATACTGTATTTGTTTTTCTCTTTCTGACATACTTCACTCTGTATGACAGACTCTAACTCCACCCCCCTCACTACAAATAACTCAATTTCATTTCTTTTTATGGCTGAGTAATATTCCATTGTATATATGTGACACATCTTCTTTATCTGTTCTTCTGATGATGGACACTTAGGTTGCTTCCATGTCCTGGCTATTGTAAATAGAGCTGCAATGAACATTTTGGTACATGACTCTTTTTGAATGATGGTTTTCTCAGGGTATATGCCCAGTAGTGGGATTGCTGGGTCATATGGTAGTTCTATTTTTAGTTTTTTAAGGAACCTCCATACTGTTCTCCATAGTGGCTGTATCAATTTACATTCCCACCAGCAGTGCAAGAGTGTTCCCTTTTCTCCACGCCCTCTCCATCATTTATTGTTTCTAGATTTTTTATGATGGCCATTCTGACCGGTGTGAGATGATATCTCATTGTAGTTTTGATTTGCAATTCTCTAATGATTAATGATGTTGAGCATTCTTTCATGTGTCTGTTGGCAATTTGTATATCTTCTTTGGAGAAATGTCTATTTAGGTCTTCAGCCCATTTTTGGATTGTGTTTTTTGTTTTTTTGTTATTGAGCTGCATGAGCTGCTTGTAAATCTTGGAGATTAATCCTTTGTCAGTTGCTTCATTTGCAAATATTTTCTTCCATTCTGAGGGTTGTCTTTTGGTCTTGTTTATGGTTTCCTTTGCTGTGCAAAAGCTTTTAAGTTTCATTAGGTCGCATTTGTTTATTTGTGTTTTTATTTCCATTTCTCTAGGAGCTGGGTCAAAAAGGATCTTGCTGTGATTTATGTCATAGAGTGTTCTGCCTATGATTTCCTCTAAGAGTTTGATAAACTCCATTTTGAGTTTATTTTTGTGCATGGTGTCAGGGAGTGTTCTAATTTCATACTTTTACATGTACCTGTCCAATTTTCCCAGCACCACTTATTGAAGAGGCTGTCTTTTCTCCACTGTATATGCTTGCCTCCTTTATCAAAGATAAGGTGACCATATGTGCGTGGGTTTACCTCTGGGCTTTCTATCCTGTTCCATTGATCTATGTTTCAGTTTTTGTGCCAGTACCAAACTGTCTTGATTACTGTAGCTTTGTAATATAGTCTGAAGTCAGGGAGCCTGATTCCTCCAGCTCCATTTTTCTTTCTCAAGATTGCTTTGGCTATTCGGGGTCTTTTGTGTTTCCATACAAATTGTGAAATTTTTTGTTCTAGTTCTGTGAAAAATGCCAGTGGTAGTTTGATAGGGATTGCATTGAATCTGTAGATTGCTTTGGGTAGTAGAGTCATTTTCACAATGTTGATTCTTCCAATCCAGGACATGGTATATCTCTCCATCTGTTTGTATCATCTTTAATTTCTTTCATCACTCTCTTATAATTTTCTGCATACAGTTCTTTTGTCTCCTTAGGTAGGTTTATTCCTAGATATTTTATTCTTTTTGTTTCAATGGTAAACGGGGGTGTTTTCTTAATTTCATTTTCAGATTTTTCATCATTAGTGTATAGGAATGCAAGAGATTTCTGTGCATTAATTTTGTATCCTGCTACTTTGCCAAATTCATTGATTAGCTCTAGTAGTTTTCTGGTAGCATCTTTAGGATTCTCTATGTATAGTATCATGTCATCTGCAAACAGTGACAGCTTTACTTCTTCTTTTCCGATTTGGATTCCTTTTATTTCTTTTTCTTCTCTGATTGCTGTGGCTAAAACTTGCAAAACTATGTTGAATAATAGTGGTGAGAGTGGGCAACCTTGTCTTGTTCCTGATCTTAGTGGAAATGGTTTCAGTTTTTCACCATTGAGGACAATGTTAGTTGTGGGTTTGTCATATATAGCCTTTATTATGTGGAGGAAAGTTCCCTCTATGCCTACTTTCTGCAGGGCTTTTATCATAAGTGGGTGTTGAATTTTGTCAAAAGCTTTCTCTGCATCTATTGAGATGATCATATGGTGTTTCTCCTTCAATTTGTTAATATGGTGTATCACGTTGATTGATTTGTGTATATTGAAGAATCCTTGCATTCCTGGAATAAACCCCACTTGATCATGTTGTATGATCCTTTTAATGTGCTGTTGGATTCTGTTTGCTAGTATTTTGTTGAGGATTTTTGCATCTATGTTCATCAGTTATACTGGCCTGTAGTTTTCTTTCTTTGTGACATCTTTGTCTGGTTTTGGTATCAGGGTGATGGTGGCCTCGTAGAATGAGTTTGGGAGTGTTCCTCCCCCTGCAATATTTTGGAAGATTTTGACAAGGATAGGTGTTAGCTCTTCTCTAAATGTTTGATAGAATTCATATGTGAAGCCATCTGGTCCTGGGATTTTGTTTGTTGGAAGATTTTTAATCACAGTTTCCATTTCAGTGCTTGTGATTGGTCTGTTCATATTTTCTATTTCTTCCTGGTTCAGTCTCGGCAGGTTGTGCATTTCTAAGAATTTGTCCATTTCTTCCAGGTTGTCCATTTTATTGGCATATAGTTGCTTGTAGTAATCTCTCATGATCGTTTGTATTTCTGCAGTGTCAGTTGTTACTTCTCCTTTTTCATTTCTAATTCTATTGATTTGAGTCTTCTCCCTTTTTCTCTTGATGAGTCTGGCTAATGGTTTATCAATTTTGTTTATCTTCTCAAAGAACCAGCTTTTAGTTTTATTGATCTTTGCTATCGTTTCCTTCATTTCTTTTTCATTTATTTTGATCTGATCTTTATGATTTCTTTCCTTCTGCTACCTTTGGAGTTTTTTTGGTCTTCTTTCTCTAATTGCTTTAGGTGCAAGGTTAGGCTGTTTATTCGAGATGTTTCCTGTTTCTTGAGGTAGGCTCGTATTGCTAAAAACTTCCCTCTTAGAACTGCTTTTGCTGCATCCCATAGGTTTTGGGTCGTTGTGTCTCCATTGTCATTTGTTTCTAGGTATTTTTTGATTTCTCCTTTGATTTCTTCAGTGATCACTTCGTTATTAAGTAGTGTATTGTGTAGCCTCCATGTGTTTGTATTTTTTACAGATCTTTTCCTGTAATTGATATCTTGTCTCATAGCATTGTGGTTGGAAAAGATACTTGATATGATTTCAATTTTCTTAAATTTACCAAGGCTTGATTTTTTACCGAAGATATGATCTATCCTGGGGAATGTTCCATGAGCACTTGAGAAAAATGTGTATTCTGTTGTTTTTGGGTGGAATGTCCTATAAATATCAATTAAGTCCATCTTGGTTAATGTATCATTTAAAGTTTGTGTTTCCTTATTTATTTTCATTTTGGATGATCTGTCCATTGGTGAAAGTGTGGTGTTAAAGTCCCCTACTATGATTGTGTTACTGTTGATTTCCCCTTTTATGGCTGTTAGTATTTGCCTTATGTATTGAGGTGCTCTTATGTTGGGTGCATAAATATTTACAATTGTTATACCTTCTTCTTGGATCGATCCCTTGATCATTATGTAATGTCCTTGTTTGTCTCTTGTAATAGTCTTTATTTTAAAGTCTATTTTGTCTGATATGAGAATTCCTACTCCAGCTCTCTTTTGATTTCCATTTGCATGGAATATCTTTTTCTATCCCCTCACTTTCAGTCTGTATGTGTCCCTAGGTCTGAAGTGGGTCTCTTGTAGACAGCATATATGTGGGTCTTGTTTTTGTATCCAATCAGCCAGTCTGTGTCTTTTGGTGGGAGCATTTAATCCATTTACATTTAAGGTAATTATCGATATGTATGTTCCAATTCACATTTTCTTAATTGTTTTGGGTTTGTTATTGTAGGTGTTTTCCTTCTCTTGTGTTTCTTGCCTAGAGAAGTTCCTTTAGCATTTGTTGTAAAGCTGGTTTGGTGGTGCTGAACTCTCTCAGCTTTTGCTTGTCTGTAAAGGTTTTAATTTCTCCATCAAATCTGAATGAGATCCTCGGTGGGTAGAGTAATCTTGGTTGTAGGTTTTTCTCCTTCATCACTTTAAATGTGTCCTGCTGCTCCCTTCTGGCTTACAGAGTTTCTGCTGAAAGATCAGCTGTTAACCTTATGGGAATTCCCTTGTGTGTTATTTGTTTTTTTTCCCTTGCTGCTTTTAATATGTTTTCTTTATATTTAATTTATGATAGTTTGAATAATATGTGTGTTGGCGTATTTCTCCTTGCATTTATTCTGTATGGGACTCTCTATCCTTCCAGGACTTGATTAACTATTTCCTTTCCCATATTAGGGAAGTTTTCAACTATAATCTCTTCAGATATTTTCTCAGTCCCTTTCTATGTCTCTTCTTCTTCTGGGACCCCTATAATTCAATTGTTGGTGCATATAATGTTGTCCCAGAGGTATCTGAGACTGTCCTCAGTTCTTTTCATTGTTTTTTCTTTATTCTGCTCTGCAGTAGTTATTTCCACTATTTTATCTTCCAGGCCACTTACCCTTTCTTCTGCCTCAGTTATTCTGCTATTGATCCCTTCTAGAGTATTTTTAATTTCATTTATTGTGTTTTTCATCGTTGCTTGGTTCCTCTTTAGTTCTTCTAGGTCCTTGTTAAATGTTTCTTGCATTTTGTCTATTCTATTTCAAGGTTTTGGATCATCTTTACTATCATTATTCTGAATTCTTTTTCAGGTAGACTGCCTATTTCCTCTTCATTTGTTAGATCTGGTATGTTTTGACCCTGCTCCTTCATCTGCTGTGTGGTTTTCTGTCGTCTCATTTTGCTTATCTTACTGTGTTTGGGGTCTCCTTTTCACAGGCTGCAGGTTTGTAGTTCCCATTGTTTTTGGTGTCTGTCCCCAGTGGCTAAGGTTTGTTCAGTGGGTTGTGTAGGCTTCCTGGTGGAGGGGACTAGTGCCTGTGTTCTGGTGGATGAGGCTGGATCTTGTCTTTCTGGTGGGCACGTCCACATCTGGTGGTGTATTTTGGGGTGTCTGTGGCCTTATTATGGTTTTAGGCAGCCTCTCTGCTAATGGATGGGGCTGTGTTCCTGTCTTGCTAGTTTTTTGGCATAGGGTGTCCAGCACGGTAGCTTGCTGTTCGTTGAGTGAAGCTGGGTCTTGATGTTGAGATGGAGACCTCTGAGAGATTTTCGCCATTTGGTATTATGTGGAGCTGGGAGGTCTCTTGTGGACCAGTGTCCTGAAGTTGGCTCTCTCACCGCAGAGGCACAGTCCTGATGCCTGGCTGGAGCACCAAGAGCCTTTCCTCCACACGGCTCAGAATAAAAGGGAGAAAAAATAGAAAGAAAGAAAGAGGATAAAATAAAATAAAATAAGCTAAGATAAAATAAGATAAAGCTACTATAATAAAAAATAAGAAAAAATTATTAAGAAAAAAACTTTTTTAATTTTTTTAAATAAATTTTTAATTTTTTAAAATAAAATTAACAAAAAAATTATTAAGAAAAAAAATTTTTTTTTAATTTTTAAAATAAAAAATAAGAAAAAATTATTAAGGAAAAAATTTTTTTAATTTTTTAAAATAAAAAATAAGGAAAAATTTATTAAGAAAAAAAAAGTTTTAAGTTAAAAAAACAAAACAAAAGAAAAAAAGACCGGACAGACCAAACCCTAGGACAAATGGTGAAAGCAAATGTATACAGACAAAATCTCACCCAGAAGTATACACATGTACACTCACAAAAAGAGGAAAAGTTGAAAAATTAATATATCCTGCTCCCAAAGTCCACCTCCTCAATTTGGGATGATTCGTTGTCTATTCAGGTATTCCAGAGATGCAGGTACATCAAGTTGTTTGTGGAGTTTTAATCCGCTGCTTTTGAGGCTGCTGGGAGAAATTTCCCTTTCTCTTCTTTGTTCGCACAGCTCCCGGGGTTCAGCTTTTGATTTGGACCCGCCTCTGCATATAGGTCACCTGAGGGTGTCTGTTCTTTGCTCACACAGGAGGGGGTTAAAGGCATAGTTTCTTCAGGGGCTCTGGTTCACTCAGGCAGGGAGGAGGGAAGGGTACGGATGCTGGGGAAGCCTGCGGCGGCAGAGGCTGGCGTGATGTTGCAGCAGCCTTAGGTGCACCACGCGTTCTCCCAGAGAAGTTGTCCCTGCATCACGGGAGCCTGGCAGTGGCAGGCTGGACAGTCTCCCGGGAGGGGTGGTGTGGATAGTGACCTGTGCTCACACACAGGCTTCTTAGTGGTGGCAGCAGCAGCCTTAGCGTCCCATGCCTGTCTCTGCGGTCCGCGCTGATAACTGTGGCTCGCACTCGTCTCTGGAGCTCGTTTAGGTGGCACTCTGAATCCCCTCTCCTTTTGCACCGCGAAACAAAGAGGCAAGAAAAAGTCTCTTGCCTGTTCGGCAGCTCCAGACCTTTTCCTGGACTCCCTCCTGGCTAGCTGTGGTGTACTAACCCCTTCAGGCTGTGTTCACGCAGCGAACCACAGTCCTCTCCCTGGGATCCAACTGAAGCCCGAGCCTCAGCTCCCAGCCCCCACCCACTCCAGCGGGTGAGGAGACAAGCCTCTCGGGCTGGTGAGTGCTGCTCGGCACCGATCCTCTGTGCAAGAATCTCTCCGCTTTGCCCTCCACACCCCTGTTGCTGTGTTCTCCTCCGTGGCTCCAAAGCTCCCCACCTCCGCCACCCGCAGTCTCCGCCCACAAAGGGGCTTCCTAGTGTGTGGAAACCTTTCCTCCTTCACAGCTCCCTCCCACTGGCACAGGTCCCGTCCCTATTCTTTTGTCTCTGTTTTTTCTTTTTTCTGTTGCCCTACGCAGGTACGTGGGGTGTTTCTTGCCTTTTGGTAGGTTTGACGTTTTCTGCCAGCGTTCAGTGGGTGTTCTATAGGAGCAGTTCCACGTGTAGATGTATTTCTGATGTATCTGTGGGGAGGAAGGTAATCTCCGCAACTTACTCTTCCGCCATCTTGCCCAGACCCCTGTGTTACTGTTGATTTCCCCTTTTATGGCTGTTAGCCTTTGCAGTATGTATTGAGGTGTTCCTATGTTGGGTGCAAAACTATTTACAATTGTTATTTCTTCTTCTTAAATTGATCCCTTGATCATTATGTAATGTCCTTCATTGTCTCTTGTAATAGTCTTTATTTTAAAGTTTATTTTGTCTGATGTAAGTATTGCTACCCCAGCATTCTTTTGATTTCCATTTGCATGGAATATCTTTTTCCATCCCCTCGCTTTCAGTCTGTATGTGTCTCAAGGTCTGAAGTGGGTCTCTTGTAGACAACGTATATATGGGTCTGGTTTTGGTATCCATTCAGCCAGTCTATGTCTTTTGGTTGGAGCATTTAATCCATTCACATTTAAGGTAATTATCAATATGTATGTTTCTATTACCATTTTCTTAATTGTTTTGGGTTTGTTTTTGTAGGTCTTTTTCTTCCCTTTTGTTTCTCTCTTAGAGAATCTCCTTTAGCATTTGTTGTAAAGCTGGTTTGGTGGTGCTGAATTCGCTTAGCTATTGCTTGGCTTTAAAGCTTTGGATATCTCTGTCAAATCTGGATGAGATCCTTCCTCAGAAGAGTACTCTTGGTTGTAGGTTTTTCCCTTTCATCACTTTAAATATGTCCTGCCACTCCCTTCTGGCCTGCAGGGTTTCTGCTGAAAAATCAGTTGATAACATTATGGGGATTCCCTTGTATGTAATTTGTTGCTTTTCCCTTGCTGCTTTTAATATTTTTCTTTGTATTTAATTTTTGTTAGTTTGATTAATATGTGTCTTGGCATGTTTCTCCTTGGATTTATCCTATATGTGTCTCTCTGTGCTTCCTGGACTTGATTAGACTATTTATTTTCCCATGTTAGTGAAGTTTTCAACTATAATCTCTTTAAATATTTTCTCAGACCATTTCTCTTTCTCTTCTTCTTGGACCCCTATAATTCGAATGTTGGTGCTTTTAATGTTGTCTCAGAGGTCTCTGAGACTGTCCTCAATTCTTATCATTCTTTTTTCTTTATTCTGTTTTTTGGCAGTTATTTCCACCATTCTATTTTCCAGGTCTCTTATCCCGTTCTTCTGCCTCAGTTATTCTGCTATTGATTCCTTCTAGTGTATTTTTAATGTCAGTTATTGCATTGATTATCACTGTTTATTCTTTAGTTCTTCTAGGTCCTTGTTAAACTGTTCTGGTATTTTCTCCATTCTATTTCTGAGATATTGGTTCATCTTTACTACCATTACACTGAATTCTTTTTCAGGGAGATTGTGTATTTCCTCTTCATTTGTTAGGTCTTGTAGGTTTTTACCTTGCTCCTTTGTGTGCAACACATTTCTCTGTCTTCTCATTTAGTCTGACTTACTGTGTTTCAGGTCTTCTTTCTGCAAGCTGCAGGGTCATAGTTCCTCTTGCTTCTGGTGTCTTCCCCTAGTGGGCAAGGTTGGTCCAGTGGCCTGTGTAGGCTTCCTGGTGGGAAGGACAGACCTGCATTTTGGTCGGTGGGGCTGGATCTTATCTCTCTGATGGGCAGGGTCACATTGGGTGGTGTGTTTTGTGGTGTCTGGGGGCTTAGTACGACTTTAGGCAGCCTGTCTGCTGATGGATGGGTTTGTGTTCCTGTCTTGCTTGTTGTTTGGCATGGGGCATTCAGCACTGGAGTCTGCAGGCAGGTGGGTGGAGCTGGGTCTTGGAGTTAAGATGGAGACCTCCAGGAGAGCTCTCACCATTTAATAGTCCCTGGGACCAGGAATTCTCTAGCATTCCAGTGTGCTGAACTCAGCATTTCCACCCCAGGGGCTCAAACCCCACAATCATCCTGGAAACCAAGGTCCCACAAGCCACTCGGCTTGGCAATAAAATAGAAAATAAAGAAAAAAAAAGAAAGTTTGGGAAGAAAACAAATGAAAACAAACAGGCAAAAAACCCCAAGACAAACAGAAAAGACAAAAACAAGAATACAGGAACAACAACAATTAAGAACAAACAAACAAACAAATGGACAGACCGACAAAACCCCAGACAGATGGTAAAAGCAGAACCAAACAAAAACAAAAAAACAAAGTAAAACACACACATATAAAAAAAGAAACAAAAACAAAAACAGGGAAAACAAAAAACAAGAGAACAACCAGAAAAACAAAAGAATCGCAAAATGAAATCAAACAATTAAAAACTAAATTGGCAAAAACTAAAAATAAAAACCGAAACAAAAGCAGAATGAAAACTAAAGGAAAAAGCATGAAAAGAAAACAAACACAAAAATGATATAAAAGATAAAAAAGTAAAAACAAATAGAAGAAAAGAAAAAAAGATATAAACAAAATAGAAAAAAAGCAAGAAAAAGGAAAAGAAGGAAAAAATAGAGCACTGAAAAAAGTAACAAATAGAAATATTAAAAAAATAAAAAATAAATTAAAAAATTAAAAAAACAATGAAAATAAAATTAAAACAAATAATAAGTAAACAACAGCAACAGAACAAAAAATACTTAAAATATAGTAATAATCATATTTTCCTGGGGTCTATATTTTTTTAAACATCTTTATTGGAGTATAATTGCTTTACATTGGTGTGTTAGTTTTGGCTTTATAACAAAGTGAGTCAGCTTATACATATACATACATCGCCATATCGCCTCCCTCTTGTGTCTCCCTCACACCCTCCCTATCCCGCCTCTCTAGGTGGTCACAAAGCACAGAGCTGATCTCCCTGTGCTATGTGGCTACTTCCCACGAGCTATCTATTTTACATTTGGTAGTGTATATATGTCCATGCCATTCTCTCACTTCATTTCAACTTCCCCTTCCCCTTCTCTGTGTCCTCGGTCCATTCTCTATGTCTGTGTCTTTATTCCTGTCATTCCCCTAGGTTCTTTATAACCACATTTTTTTCTTTTTTCTTTTAGATTCCATATATATGTGTTAGCATATGGTATTTGTTTTTCTCTTTCTGACTTACTTCACTCTGTATGACAGACTCTAGGTCCATCCACCTCACTACAATTAACACAATTTCGTTTCTTATTATGGTTGAGTAATATTCCATTGTATATGTGCCACATCTCCTTTATCCATTCATCTGTCTATGGACACTTAGGTGGGTTCCATGTCCTGGCTATTGTAAATAGAGCTGCAGTGAACATTGTGGTACATGACTCTTTGAATTATTGTGTTCTCAGGGTAAATGCCCAATAGTGGGATTGATGGGTCGTATGATAGCTCTATTTTTAGTTTTTTAAGGAACCTCCATACTGTTCTCCATAGTGGCTGTATCAATTTACATTCCCACCAACAGTGCAAGAAGGTTCCCTTTTCTCCACACCCTCTCCAGCATTTGTTGTTTGTAGATTTTTAAATGACGGCCATTCTAACTGGTGTGAGGTGATACCTCACTGTTGTTTGATTTGCATTTCTCTAATGATTAGTGATGTTGAGCATCCTTTCATGTGTTTGTTGGTAACCTGTATATCTTCTTTGGAGAAATGTCTATTTAGGTCTTCTGCCCATTTTTGGATTGGGTTGTTTGTTTTTCCAATATTGACCTGAATGAGCTGCTTGTAAATTTTTGAGATTAATCCTTTGTCAGTTGCTTCATTTGCAAATATTTTCTCCAATTCTGAGGGCTGTCTTTTCATCTTCTTTATGCATTCCTTTGCTGTGCAAAAGCTTTTAAGTTTCATTAGGTCCCATTTGTTTATTTTTGGTTTTATTTTCATTTCTGTATGAGTTGGGTCAAAAAGGATCTTGTTTTGATTTATGTCATAGAGTGTTCCGCCTATGTTTTCCTCTAAGAGTCTGATGGTGCCTGACCTTACATTTAAGTCTTTAATCCATTTTGAGTTTATTTTTTTGTATGGTGTTACAGAGGGTTCTAATTTCATTCTTTTACATGTAGCTGTCCAGTTTTCCCAGCACCAATCATTGAAGAGGCTGTCTTTTCTCCATTGTATATTTTTACTTCCTTTAACAAAAATAAGGTGACCATATGTGCGTGGGTTTATCTCTGGATTTTCTATCCTGTTCCATTGATCTATATTTCTGTTTCTGTGCCAGTACCATACTGTCTTGATTACTGTAGCTTTCTAGTATAGTCTGAAGTCTGGAAGCCGGATTCCACCAGCTCCATTTTTCTTTCTAAGATTGCTTTGTCTATTCAGGGTCTTTTCTGTTTCCATACAAATTGTGAATTTTTTGGTTCTATTTCTGTGAAAAATGCAATTGGTAGTGTGATAGGGATTGCATTGGATTTGTTGATTGCTTTGGGTAGTATAGTCCTTCTCACAATGTTGATTCTTCCAATCGAAGAACGTGGTATATGCCTCCAACTCTTTTATCATCTTTAATTTCTTTCATCAGTGTCTTATAGTTTTCTGCATACAGATCTTTTTTCTCCTTAGGTCGGCTTATTCCTAGGTACTTTATTGTTTTTGTTGCAATGGTAAATGAGAGTGTTTCCTTAATTTCTCTTTCAGATTTTTCATCATTAGTGTATAGGAATGCAAGAGATTTCTGTGCATTAATTTTGTATCCTGCTACTTTACCAAATTCATTGAGTAGCTCTAGTAGTTTTCTGGTAGCAGTTTTAGGATTCTCTATGTATAGTATCATGTCATCTGCAAACAGTGACAGCTTTACTTCTTCTTTTCCGATTTGGATTCCTTTTATTTCTTTTTCTTCTCTGATTGCTGTGGCTAACACTTGCAAAACTATGTTGAATAATAGCGGTGAGAGTGGGCAACCTTGTCCTGTTCCTGATCTTAGTGGAAATGGTTTCAGTTTTTCACCATTGAGGACAATGTTGGCTGTGGGTTTGTCATATATGGCCTTTATTATGTTGAGGAAAGTTCCCTCTATGCCTACTTTCTGCAGGGCTTTTATCATAAATGGGTGTTGAATTTTGTCAAAAGCTTTCTCTGCATCTACTGAGATGATCATATGGTGTTTCTCCTTCAATTTGTTAATATGATGTATCACGTTGATTGATTTGCTTATATTGAAGAATCCTTGCATTCCTGGGATAAACCCCACTTGCTCATGGTGTATAATCCTTTTAATGTGCTGTTGGATTCTGTTTGCTAGTATTTTGTTGAAGATTTTTGCATCTCTGTTTATCAGTGATATTGGCCTGTAGTTTTCTTTCTTTGTGACATCTTTGTCTGGTTTTGTATGAGGGTGATGGTGGCCTCATAGAATGAGTTTAGGAGTGTTCCTCCCTCTGCAATATTTTGGAAGAGTTTGAGAAGGATTGGTGTTAACTGTTTTCTAAATGTTTGATAGAATTCGCCTGTGAAGCCATCTGGTCCTGGGCTTTTGTTTGTTAGAAGATTTTTAATCACAGTCTAAATTTCATTGTTTGTGATTGGTCTGTTTATATTTTTTTTCTTCTGGTTCAGTCTTGGAAAGCTGTGCTTCTGTAAGAATTTGTCTATTTCTTCTAGGTTGTCCATTTTATTGGCATAGAGTTGCTTGTAGTAATCTCTCATGATCCTTTGTATTTCTGCAGTGTCAGTTGTTACTTCTCCTTTTTCATTTCTAATCCTATTGATTTGAGTCTTCTCCCTTTTTTTCTTGATTTGTCTGGCTAATGGCTTATCAATTTTGTTTATCTTCTCAAAGAACCAGCTTTTAGTTTTATTGATCTTTGCTATTGTTTCCTTCATATCTTTTTCATATATTTCTGATCTGATCTTTATGATTTCTGTCCTTCTGCTATCTTTGGGCGTTTTTCGTTTTTCTTTCTCTAATTGCTTTAGGTGGAAGGTTCAGTTGTTTATTTGAGATTTTTCTTGTTTCTTGAGGTAGGATTGTATTGAGACAAACTTCCCTCTTAGAACTGCTTTTGCTGCATCCCAGAGGTTTTAGCTTGTCGTGTTTTCATTGTCATTTGTTTGTAGGTATTTTTTGATTTCCTCTTTTATTTCTTCTGTGATCTCTTGGTTATTTAGTAGTGTATAGTTTACCCTCATGTGTTTTCATTTCGTACAGATTTTTTTCTGTAATTGATATCTAGTCTCATAACATTGTGGTCGGAAAAGATCCTTCATACTATTTCAATTTTCTTAAGTTTACCAAGGCTTGATGGTGACCCAAGTTATGATCTATCCTGGAGAATGTTCCATTACCACTTCAGAAGAAAGTGTATTGTGTTGTTTTTGGATGGAATGTCCTATAAATATCAATTAAATCCATCTTTTTTAATGTATCATTTAAAGCTTGTGTTTCCTTATTTATTTTCATTTTGCATGATCTGTCCATTGGTGAAAGTAGCGTGTTAAAATCCCTTACTATGATTCTGTTACTGTTGATTTCCCCTTTTATGGCTGTTAGCATTTGCCTTATGTATTGAGGTGCTCCTATGTTGTGTGCATAAATATTTACAATTGTTATATCTTCTTCTTGGATTGATCCCTTGATCATTATGTAGTGTCCTTCTTTGTCTCTTGTAATAGTCTTTGTTTTACAGCCTATTTTGTCTGTTACGAGAATTGGTACTCCAGCTTTCCATTGATTTCCATTTGCATGGAATATCTTTTTCCATCCCCTCACTTTCAGTCTGTATGTGTCCCTAGGTCTGGAGTGGGTCTCTTGTAGATGGCATATATACGGGTCTTGTTTTTGTATCCATTCAGCCATTCTGTGTTTTTGGTTAGAGCACTTACTCCATTTACGTTTAAGGTAATTATTGATATGTATGTTCCTATTACCATTTTCTTAATTGTTTTGGGTTTGTTATTGTAGGTCTTTTCCTTCTCTTGTGTTGCCTGCCTAGAGAAGTTCCTTTAGCATTTGTTGTAAAGCTGGTTTGGTGGTGCTGAATTCTCTTAGCTTTTGCTTGTCAGTAAAGGTTTTAATTTCTCCATCAAATCTAAATGAGATCCTTGCCGGGTAGAGTAATCTTGGTTGTAGGATTTTCCCTTTCATCACTTTAAATATGTCCTGCCACTCCCTTCTGGCTTGCAGTGTTGTTGCTGCTGATCTGCTCTTAACCTTACGGGGATTCCCTTATATGTTATTTGTTGTTTTTCCCTTGCTGCTTTTAATATTTTTTCATTGTATTTAATTTTTGATAGTTTGATTAAAATGTGTCTTGACATCTTTCTCCTTGGATTTATGCTGTATTGGACTCTCTGCCTTTCCTGCACTCGATTGACTCTTTCCTTTCCCATATTAGGGAAGTTTTTGACTATAATCTCTTCAAATATTTTCTCAGTCCCTTTCTTTTTCTTTTCTTCTTCTGGGACACCTATAATTTAAATGTTTGTGCATTTCAAATTTTCCCAGAAGTCTCTGACACTGTCCTCAATTCTTTTCATTCTTTTTTCTTTATTCTGCTCTGCAGTAGTTATTTCTACTTTTTATCTTCCAGGTCACTTATGCTTTTTTTTGCCTCAGTTATTCTGCTATTAATTCCTTGTAAAGAATTTTCAGTTTCATTTATTTTGTTTTTCATCATTGTTTGCGCTTTAGTTCTTCTAGGTCCCTGTTAAACGTTTCTTGTATTTTCTCCATTCTATTTCCAGGATTTTGGATCACCTTTACTATCATTACTCTGAATTCTTTTTCTGGTAGACTGCCTATTTCCTCTTCATTTGCTTGGTGTGATGTGTTTTTGCCTTGCTCTTTCATCTACTGTGTGTTCCTCTGTCTTCTCATTTTGCTTAACTTACTGTGTTTTGGGTCTCTGTTTTGTAGGTTGCAGGTTCGTAGCTCACGTTGTTTTTGGTGTCTGCCCCCAGTGGATAAGATTGATTCAGTTGGTTGTGTAGGCTTCGTGGTGGAGGGGACTAGTGCCTGTGTTCTGGTGGATGAGGCTACATCTTGTCTTTCTGGTGGGTAGGTCCCCACCCGGTGGTGTGTCTTGCGGTGTCTGTGACCTTATTATCATTTTAGGCAACCTCTCTCCTAATGGGTGGTGTTGTGCTCCTGTCTTGTTAGTTGTTTGCCATAGGGTGTCCAGCACTGTAGTTTGCTGGTCATTGAGTGGAGCTAGGTTGTAGCGTTATGATGGATATCTCTGGGAGAGCTTTCGCAGTTTGATATTATGTGGAGCTGGGAGGTTTCTGGTGGACCAATGTCTTGAACTCAGCTCTTCCACCTCAGCGGCACAGGCCTGACACCCAGTCGGAGTTCCAAGACCCTGTCAGCCTGACGGCTCAGAAGAAAAGGTAGAAAAAAAGAAAGAGAGAAAAAAAAATTTATTACAAAAATAAAAAATAAAAAATATTTATTAACAATTAAAAAAATTAAAAAGTAATAAATAAAAGGAAAAAAAGAATGAAAGAAAGAAAGAAGAGAGCAAGCAAACCCAAAATCAAATTCACCAATGATAACAAGCCCTAAAAACTATCCTAAAAATTAAAAATAAAAAAAGGACAGAGAGAACCCTAGGACAAATTGTAAAAGTAAAGCTATACAGACAAAATCACACAAGTAAGCATACACATACACACTCTCAAAAAGATAAAAAGGAAATATATATATATATCGTTGCTCCGAAAGTCCACCGCCTCAATTTTGGGATAATTCGTTGTCTATTCAGGTATTCCACAGATGCAGGGTACATCAGGTTGATTGTGGAGATTTAATCTGCTGCTCCTGAGGCTGCTGGGAGAGATTTCCCTTTCTCTTCTTTGTTCGCACAGCTCCTGGCCTTCAGCTGTGGATTTGGCCCCGCCTCTGCATATAGGTCGCATGAGGGCATCTGTTCCCACCCAGACAGGACGGGGTTAAAGGAAAAGGTGATTAGGGGGCTCTGGCTCACTCAGGCCGGGGGGAGGGAGGGGTACGGAATGCAGGGCAAGCCTGTGGTGGCAGATGCCAGTGTGACGTTTCAACAGCCTGAGGCGTGCTGTGTGTTCTCCTAGGGAAGTTGTCCCTGGATCACGGGACCCTGGCTGTGGGGGCTGCACAGGCTTCTGGGAGGGCAGGTGTAGATAGTGACCTGTGCTTGCACACAGACTTCTTGTTGGCTGCAGCAGCAGCCTTAGTGTCTCATGCCCGTCTCTGGTGTCTGCACTGATAGCTGTGGCTCGTGTCCATCTCCGGAGCTCGTTTAGGCAGTTTTCTGAATCCTCTCTCCTCGTGCACCCCGAAACAGTGGTCTCTTGCCTCTTAGTCAGGTCCAGACTTTTCCCTGGGCTCTCTCCCGGCTAGCTGTGGTGCACTGGCCCCCTTCAAAGCTTCTCAGGGTGTTGAGTGCTGGTTGGCACCGATCCTCTGTGTGGGAGCCTCTCCGCTTTGCCCTCTGCATCCCTGTTGCTGTGCTCTCCTCCGTGGCTCTGAAGCTTCCTCCCTGCCACACTGTCTCCACCAGTGTAGGGGCTTCTTAGTGTGTGGAAACTTTTACCCCTTCACAGCTCACTCCCAGAGGTGCAGGTCCTGTCCCTATTCATTTGTGTCTGTTTTTTCTTTTTTCTTTTGCCCTACACAGGTTGTGGGGAGTTTCTTGCCTTTTGGGAAGTCTGAGGTCTTCTGCCAGCTTTCAGTAGGTATTCTGTAGGAGTTGTTTCACAGGTAGATGTATTTCTGATGTATTTGTGAGGAGGAAGGTGATCTCCACGTCTTACTCTTCCACCATCTTGAAGGTCTCCCCCTGCACAATATATCTTTGTTGCTTATTTTAGGTAGAGTTTTAAAAACTTCCTCAATCTAGTGAACTAATGTAGTATGAGCCTGAGTTTTTCTGCCTGATGGAATCCAGTTTAAACTATGCAATCTGCCCAAAATGTTAAATCCATGTCAGTGTGCACTCCACAACACAGGGACATTATAGGAACCACCATTGTTGGAATCTTGACCATCCTTCCTCTTCATCCAGGTCCTGCTGTAGGCTTGAAGTTCACAGCTGGAGAAAGAGGTGTGGATGGCAGCTTCTCTCTTTTCCTTCTTATCAGTGAATCACTGATTAATATTTGCGACCTCTAGGGAGCTGAAGCCAGTTCTAAAGGATTAAGGAGAGGGATGTGTGCCAGAATGCTCCTACATAATGGGCTGAGTTGTGACTTGGTTTGGTATCTGTTATCTATTGTCTTAGTATCTTGATTGAAAACTCCATTTTAATTTCTGTTATAAAAGAATATAACATCCATATCTCTAGCCTGAGTCATGATTCCAGAAATGCTTTGTCCATAAGTTTCTAATAAGGAGCTGCTGATTGGAACCTTAGACTTTGAACTGTTTAGATACTTTTTTAGCTTACTGAAGTAAAAGTTGCTATGGGTTTGGGGAGGCCAAATCTAATCTCAGATCAGGGAAGACCTTCTAAATCCTGTATAAGTGTTATCAGGTGAGAAGAGGGAGCAGAGATGATAAGGCTTGAGAGCTCAGCACATTCAAAAGTGTGTGTTAGAGAACTGGAGAACTCAGGGAAGTGGGAGGCATTCAGTAGAGCTGATCAGGAGAGCTGGAGAATGATTGCCTGTGAAAGATGAGACTGAGAGTTAAGGAGGAGCTGGACTATAAAGGGCCTGATGACTGTATTAAAGCAATGGAAAGTCATTGAAAGTTTATAGCAGAGATGTGATATGTTTAAATTTTGCATTTTAAAGAGATAATCCAAGCTCCAATGTGGGGAATAGATAGGAGGAAGCAGGGAGAATAGTTAGAAGGCTCTTCTCGTAATTTTTCTCACATCGGTCTGTTTCCAGTTATTAAATGTATTAAACTGGTCTATTTGCCAATCAAAGTGCTATTAAAAGATAATTCTTTATTTTTGTTGAATTTTTGAATTTTATTTTATTTTTTTATACAGCAGGTTCTTATTAATCTATTTTATAGATATTAGTGTATAAAAGATAATTCTTTCTGTCCTATTGGATTCTGTCCTATTCTGTTTAACTATATTTCTCCAGGAAGCAAAGGGAGAATTTGGGAAATGTAAGGATATCCCCAAAGGGGACACGGATATGAACATAGAGTCAAGATACTGAGGACTATTTAATCCCTTACTTGACATCCAGATCCTTTAAGCCTAGACAATCAATACCATTGTTAAGCTCCAGCTTGCGTAATGTGGTCTCTTCTTGTATCAGAAGCCCTAAACAAAACGCAGTGAGTTCTTTCCCACAATTTCCTAAGGATGAAGGGAGGATGGACATTAAACTTCAAAGCAGAAACCAACAAATAAAGCATTAATTCCCATTTTCTTCATTTTGAAAACAGTCTTATAACCAAATTTTCTCTTCGGTTTCCTTTACTCAGCCTTGACTAATTGACTAATTTTTACTTGACTAATTGTCCACATAAGAGATTTTCTCCATTTATAGAACCCAAATTAATGACAGTCTCAATAATTAAAAATCTCTTTAGTGTAATTTTCTATTTTTACACTTTATCTGTAATTTCCCTCAGATCCTCTCTTGGCTAATTCCCCAGTCTTCATATTGACCTTTACTGGTACCTTTTCATGACTTAGAATGTTATAATTTTATGGTGTTTGATTGACTTTTATTAGATTCTTCTATTTCTTGGGTAGAGC
The DNA here is from genome assembly GCF_965194805.1 of Balaenoptera borealis. NCBI lineage: Eukaryota > Metazoa > Chordata > Mammalia > Artiodactyla > Balaenopteridae > Balaenoptera > Balaenoptera borealis. The sequence goes on from NC_138870.1 coordinate 28,443,555, forward strand.
AAGAAAGGAAGCCCGCAAATTGTCCCATTGGTTTGTTAAGTTGTGCCTTAATCCAGGTGAATTGAGTCTTTCCAATGGAATATTTTTAGGAGGCCAGCAATTGGAATTCATAACATCAAGCTTCAAAAAGCAAATGGTTGCATTTTATTTCTGATGCTGATAGTATGTCAGTACATAGCCCAATGGCTAAACCTTTCTTCCATACCTCTCCACCCTCAGGCCCATGTCCCTCTAAATCATTTACTTTGCTCAATATGTGTCCAGGAAATGAATACTTTCTAGACTGTTTCTCTCTTACTTTCAGTTTCAGCTAAACAGGATCCCATCACTTTTGACAGAAGATATTTCATAGAGATAGCATAAAGAAGATTTCAAAAATAGTCAAATAAATTACTTGGGATTAACAACATTCTATGTCTCCAGAATACAACTGCTGCATACAAAAGGAGTAAAAACACCAACATTGTATTAAAAAAAAAACCCAATCAAAAAAAATGGTCAAAAGACCTAAATAGACATTTCTCCAAAGCAGACATACAGATGGCCAAAAGGCACATGAAAAGAGATTTAGAGAAATACAAATCAAAGCTACAATGAAGTTCCACCTGACATCAGTCAGAATGGCTATCATCAAAAAGTCTACAAATAATAAATACTAGAGAGGGTGTGGAGAAAAGGAAACCCTCCTACACTGTTGGTAGAAATGCAAATTGGTACAGCCACTATGGAAAACAGTATGGAAGTTCCTTAAAAAACTAAAAATAGAATTACCATATGATCCAGCAATCCCACTCCTGTACATTCATCTGGAAAAGATGAAAACTCTAATTCGAAAAGATACATGCACCCCAATGTTCATAGCAGCGCTATTCACAAGAGCCAAGACATGGAAGCAACCCAAGTGTCCATCAACAGATGAATGGATAAAGAAGATGTGGTGTGTGTGTGTGTGTGTGTGTGTGTGTGTGTGTGTGTGTATAAATATACACAGAATGGAATATTATTCAAACATAAAAAAGAATGAAATATTGCCATTTGTAGCAACATGGATGGACTTAGAGAATATCATACTAAATGAATTAAATCAGATAGAGAAAGACAAATATTATATGATATCACTTAATATGTGGAATCTAAAAAATAATACAAATGAATTTGTTGACAAAACAGAAACAGACTCACAGACATAGAAAACAAACTTATGGCTACCATAGGGGAAAGGTGGGGGGGAGTGGAATTAGGAGTATGGGATTAACAGATACACACTACTATATATAAAGTAGATAAAAAACAAGGATTTACTGTATAGTACAGGGAACTATATTCAATATCTTGTAATAACTTATAATGAAAAAGAATGAGAAAATATGTAACTGAATCACTTTGCTGTATACCTGAAACTAACACAAAATCATAAATCAACTATACTTCAATTTTTAAAAATCAACATTGTGTCATAATCATGGCAACTTCTGACATTTATTAAAGTACTTAATATTTTGGGAACTTTGAAATTTATCTTTATAGGGTCTCTGCTCTGTTCACCCATGGAAAATCTCAACTGGTATAGTTGATTCTCCAGAATAACTGCTTTTCAGAGAAGAAATGAATGGTACTTACTTGTTATAATAAATAAGAAAAGATTAATATGGCAAACTAAGCTAAATAAAACCTACTAATTCCCAATTAATAACACTTTGAAGGGATTATTCTTATTTTAAAAAACTGGTTAAACCTGCCTGTTAGAAGAGGCTACCATTTACATCAAAATGGTTTTTCATACTTTCATACTCCTAGAATTGGAAAAATTATAAATTAATTTTTTAAATGAATAAAGGAATGGGAGTGTCACCTTAAAATAAAAATAAAAAACTGAAGTATTTCATAATTAATAATACTTGCTTTTACTTTGATTTGGTGTCTATTCAGATGTCTTTCTTTGTGGAAGATTTATATCTACAGCTATTTCCTCTGGACAATCCTATAGAATTTCATTGGGATTTATTCTGAGTAAATTGGAAAACCAGTGGAAACAAACTGAGGAGAATTAATAAAAATCAGTGTATCAGTCTAGTAGTGTATAGGAAATTGGAGAATGGGATTCCAATCTTAGCTTTCCTGACAGCCAGCAGCAGTATGATCTTGGTCGAGTCACAGACTATTGTGATTTGCCTTAAAAGTGAGAAGTTATAGCTAAATCATCCCTTCCACATCTAACGTATCTCTGACTCTATGTTTAACTGTTTAATCTTTCTAACTACAGAATTTAACACTCTAGCAATGGGAGAATATTTATAGAAACACATTAAATTGTTTTGGTGTTAATTACACTAGAAAAAAATTAGTAAAGATGATAGTTAACACCATGAAAGGGAGAAAAGTAAAGGGCCAAGCACAGGGCTACAGTTAAAAGCACTGAGGAGGAATGTATTGGGGTGAGATTATGCCAGAAGAGGTAGGGGGAGAACCAGAAAAGAAAGATATGTGATAAGGAAAGGAAGTTATGAAGAGTGGAACAGGCATTGAGCAGGGTGAGAGCTCAGTAAGAATGGTTGAAGTTTATGAGAGAGTCTTTTGTGTGGTTAGAGAGCAATCTAAATGTCAGGCTGAGTAAGGAGTCAGACTGGGAGAGTGTGTAGCTATAGCACCCATTAAAATGTGAAACTGTAAAATGCTGAGATAAAAAGAGAATGGTGATTTTAAGGGGAAATGGAGCCAACCAAAATTTAAAAAAAAAATAAATTTATTTATTTATTTATTTTTGGCTGAGTTGGGTCTTTGTTGCTGCATGTGGGCTTTCTCTAGTTGTGGTGAGTGGGGGCTACTCTTCATTGCGGTGTGCAGGCTTCTCACTGAGGTGGCTTCTCTTGTTGTGGAGCATGGGCTCTAGGCATGTAGGCTTCAGTAGTTGTGGCTCGTGCACTCTAGAGCACAGGCTCAGTAGTTGTGGCACACGGGCTTATTTGCTCCATGGCATGTGGGATCTTCCCAGACAAGGGCTTGAATCCGTGTCCCCTGCATTGGCAGGCAGATTCTTAACCACTGCACCACCAGGGAAGGCCCCAAAATTTTTCAATAATCTGGAAATTGGAAATGGTTCAGTATTTGAAGGTATTAGAAAAGGAGGGGATGAGGCTTGGAGCAAGGGTTCTCAGAAATCTGTAGGGGATAGACTCCAGAGCACAAGTAGAGAAAATATATAACACAATTAATTGTCAGCTATTTGTAGCAGAAAACAATTAGATTGGTTGTGTAATTTGTTCTGGAGAATGGAATGTAAACAAGGGATTTATGTCACTTATGGGACAAAGTGGTTTGTTATTTGGATTCTGTCCTATACTCTCTCTCCCCTGTCCACGTGGTTGGGAAAGAAAGACTCTAAGATAATGAAACCCGGTGATTGAAGGAACCCTGATTTCTAGTCCGTAGTGGAGGAGAGCCATTAGTCTACACTCCAGAGACCCACTAGACCACATAGGACTTTGTGTGAATGAGAACAAAACTTTTGTTGTAAGCCTCTGAGATTTGGAGGTTATTTTTATAGCAGCTAAACAACTGACCAAAACAGAAATTGGTAGTAAGCAAGGGGGCCTCATAAGTATGCAGTATTGACTGCATATTCAGGTATTGGTTGCTCTACACTTGCACTAACACTTGATGTGGTCAGTCTTAAATTTTAGCCCTTTTAATAATGTTTTAGGAGTATTTCATTGTACTTTCATGCATTTCCCCAATAATTAATGACCCTAAGCATTATTGCATATGCTTATTTGACATCTTTATTTTTTTTTGGAGAAGAGTCTGCTCAGATCTTTTGCCCATTTCTATCTTAACTGAATTTTTTTCCCTTGGTATGAGAGTTCTTTATATATTTGGGGTACAAGCCTTTCCTTTATGAAATATATGATTTACAACATTTTCTCTCAGTCTGTAGCTTATCTTTCCAATTTTTTAGAAGTATGTTTGAAGCTCTTAATTTTGATGAACTTCAATTTATTGTATTTATTATGGTGGTACTTGTAATGGGTGTAATTTTCATGGGGTTGGGAGGGGTTGGTAAAATAGTTAAAGGGGGTAAAAAGTTAAAGTTTTCCAGTTATAAAATAAATAAGTCCTGGGAATATTATGTACATTATGGTGACTATAGTTAATAATGCTGTATTGCATATTTGAAAGTTGTGAAGAGAGTATATCTTAAAAGTTCTCATAACAACAAAAAAATGTTGTAACTATGTATGGTGATAGATGTTAACTAGACTTATTGTGATCATTTCACAATATATACAAATATTGAATCATGTTGTACACCTGAAACAAACATAATATTTTATGTCAATCATACCTCAGTTTTTCAAAAAGGGAGAGAAAAGAGAGTCTGGTAATTCAGGGCCTTCAAGGATTGAGAGCTAATTGTTTCTAGAACCCCCTAGTATGAGAAACAAAGACCTTGTAAACTTTTCCGTTGAATTAAGTGACTCAGTGCAAAGAGGAGTCAGAGGATGTGATAGATAGTCTCAAGTAGTCACAGTGAGATTGTTAGGAGAGATATGGAAGGAACCTGGGGGAGAAGAATAGACTAAATTAGGCTGAGAATTATATCCAAGATAAACTTTGAGTATGGCTACTGGCATATGGAACTACTAATTACAATCAGAGCTATGAAGCCTACTAGTTTTTTGGAGGAGTTATATTGTCAAAGAAACTCAGAACATGGAATAAAGAGACTTTTTCTGTTCACAACTTAAAATTTCTTGTGTCCCCAACCTTCTATAAAGAGAAGGTAGCTTTGACAACTGTACTCCTCACAAGAAGACCATCAGAATAAGGGGACCTCCCAGAGGGTAGAGCCCTAGGATCATGGAGAAACACAGACACAGTAGTTCTTTGCAGAAGACAACAATACCAGAGTTTGCAAGATTCTTTTCTGCCATGGCAGAGAGACTTCACAGTGTCTTCCCCTCAGAATTCAGAATTACTATAGATGAGTGACTACTTTCAGTTTTCCATTCTTCTCTTTTCTGAAGGAGCATCCATTGCCAATGTCCTATCTCTGTACCACCATTTTATACTGAGTGTGTGCCAAGGGATATAACCTGAATTTTTGTTCATAGAAAACATCTGGAAGTATCACATCTGTATCTAATGGATAAGACTTGGAGACTGGATTCTCATAAAACCTCTTTAAGGTATGAACAAAGATTTTTCCAATTTTGCAGAGCAGAGAGTGGGTAGGTAAGTAACATGCCCAAAGCTAGTGGAAGAACACTGGAGCTAAGCTCACTGGGTCTTTGAATTGGCTAACTGGGGAGGAGTGTTTTCTGTTAAGTAGGAAGGAGGGTTCAAATGGATATTTTGTTACTAAAGGGTAGATTGTGACAGAGGCTATTGACAATGCTGAGTAATGTCTATGTGTTGCACCTCCATTTTCTAGCCTCCTTTGGAATTAAGTTGGCCATCTGACTAGTTCTGGACAATGCAATATGATCTGAAGTGACATATTCCACTTCTGCGCTAAAGGGTCAAGTATCTGGCTCACCATCCCCAAGTATTCTCTCTCACTTTCATTTGTGTGTCTGGAAGAAAAGGGCTCTAGAATGGCTTGATCACATGGTAGAAGGAACACAGATCCTTGAATTTCAGCTGGAAGAGTGCTGCCCAGCCTTTGTCTGACTTCAAGTGGCTAAAAAAGAAATCTGTATTGTGTTAAGCCACTGAGATTTTGGGCCATTTATTGCCGTAACTAGAATTAACCACTTTGACCAATGCCATATTAGAAACCATTGTTGGATAAAGATGCTTACCACATTCTCTGCACCTAGTCACTTTGAAGATAATGGCTGTGAAGCTATCAAGTCTTCACATTTCCCAAAGATATATGACTCAGTAATTTTGTCGTTTTAAAGGGAAGAAGATGACAAACAGCATTGATTTAAGATAATTTTTCTTTTGAAAACACAAAAGACTAGAATATCGTTATCTCTAGGTTAGCAAGTATGACATGGTAAGTCAGAGAAGAGCTATCTATAATTTGCGGCTTGGAGTTTCTTGATCAGATTTCTAAACAAAGGCCAAATAACTGAAGAGAAAGTCTGTGTCATTAAAAAACACAGGCTCTGAAGTCAGATCCTCTGTTCATTCATTAGCTGTGTGGACCTTGGGCAAGTTACTTAACAACCCTCTGCCTTGTAAAATTGTGGAAGATAATTGTTCATACCTCAAAGGGTTGTTATGAGAATTAATTGAGTTAATATTGTATTATAAATAATTTAGCTGGCCTTTGATCCTGGTTCCTTGGAGTTTCCCTAGTGATAAGAATGTCTTTGTTATTCATGGTGGGACCTTTGGACCACACCTGAATTTATACTAACTATACTAACAAGGTAACTCATCCTGGATAGTTTCAGGATGGTGGTTGGTCATGCTGAAGACCAACTGTATGATTAGAGTGTTGGGGCTTTGAGCCATGTGATACTAGTACAACCTCCTAACCTCTAGGGAAGGAAGCTAGGAATTGAGCTCAATTATATGGTCAATGATTGAATCAATCATACTTATGTAATGAAACCCAATAAAAACACTGGACACCTGAAGTATGGGTGAACTTCCCTGGTTGGTATCATGTATAAATGTGGCAGGAGCATGATGTTTCCTGAGGACTCAGAAGCTTTATTTTTAAGACCCTCCTAGACTATGCCTTATGCATCTCTTCTTTTGGCTGGCCCTGATTTGTTTCCTTTATAATTAAAACTGCAACTGTAAGTAAGTATAGTGCTTTACTGAGTTCTGTGTGTTGTTTTAGAGAGTTATCAAACCTGAGGGGTTGTGGGAACCCTGAATTTATATCTAGTTGGTCAGAAGTGTAGGGTAGCTTGGAAACCTTCAAGCTTGTTGGAATGTGAAGTAAGAGCAGTATTATGGGGTACTGTGCCCTTCATCTGTGAAGTTTGTGTCAGAATTGTATTGTTAATATATATAAGGTTTTTAGAATAGTGCCTGGTCCAGAGTAACATATTCAGGGAAAGTTACACTATTACGCTATAAAATATTATCTATACAGGAGCACTGACTATTTAAATGACCAATCTCTGGTAAACATAGGATTACTATATTTTAATACTGGAAGGAAACTTGCAAATTATAGTCTGAAGTGATTTTGACTTAGTTCAAAAATCTTGTTAGTGACAGAGCTAAGGCCAAAACCTGTCTTTTAAGACAAGACTGCTTTAGTTTTCACATCTTAAAGTGGGGTTAATTCAACAGAACCTGTGTCCTAGTAGTAAAAACATTTGGGGCGATCTTTCTAGCACTTATCCCTTTTCTTTGATAACCTGGTGCCCCCAGGATGGGACCACCATAGCCACATTTGAATTACATGACTCTGAATCCTTGGTTATAGTCAACAGACTAGGATGGAAAACTATCAGGTTCTCAATTCTCAGAATTTGGAAGTTGATTTGAAAAGCACTAATTGGCCTTATGAACTGGAAATGAGGCAGCTGAGGTCCATGTGCAGGTTGACTCTGTGAAGTCAGGTATGAGAAGAGGGAGAGATAAAAGGAGTAGATGCACAGATGAAGGCAAAAAAAAAAAAAAGAGTGGTGACCAGGGTTACCGGTTTCCTTGCCCACTCCCTATCTTTTATGGAACCAGGCCTCATCTCCTGCCCCTTGGTTTTGTGAGACACTAAATTTCCAATAAATTCCTCCTATTTGTTTATGCTTGTTGGAAGTGGATTCTGTTACTTGCAACTAATAGTCTTAAGTAACTCCTTGAGAAGGCTCTTAAAAGGATGAAATGAAACAAAAGGTTAAAATTACTGTTAACATGATTGTTACCATGAATATGGGGAAAGGGAGCGGGGTGGAGGGAGATAAAAAACTGCAGACTAAGGGGGGTCAAGGCCTTAGATTTAATAGGAATATTGAAACATGGCTCTCTTAAAAAGGATTTCTCAATATTCAATTGAAATATTTACATTAGGCTCCTTTGAATGTGGATGAAAGAATGGTAGAGATGTGGAAGAATAAGGTTAAGCAAGCAATTGACAATTCTGTCTTGTTCAAAACTGGGTTAAGCAATAACTGGTGTGCCAAGGTCATTATAAAATATAATGAAACTGTTGGTGACAAATAGAAAACACGACAGGACCATATCTTGGGTGATTGTACTGAATCAAAAATAGCATTTTTATAAACAATTTTGTTATCTTGAAGGAAAAAGTACAAAGCTCATGTTCCACTGCTTGTTTGAAAGAAAAAGATGTATCTCCTCAAGTGGCGGACTATCAGACTAAAATAACCACTGTAAACAATGGATCCAAGAATCAAATCTGAGAAGGTAGGTATTTACCAGGCTCCCTCTCTTCACTGCTGGAAAAGGGTCAGATCTTATTTTGTTTGGTGAAAAAGAGGTTCTAACAAAACACAAATCAAGTAACATTCATGAACAAAAGAACTGTTTTTCTAAGTACTTGGAATAGTAAAAGAAGGCAAGAACTCCTATCTTTTTCTTCATAGGATGAAAGGATCACCTTGGATAAGGGTAGCTGAACAAGGTAGTTACACAATTGGAGGTTACCTTCCTTTCCCTTTCCTTCTTTATTCTTTTCTCTATTTTTCTTTCATTTTCCCCTTCCTCCACATTTTTTCTATAATGTAAGTGAAAAATATGTGGTCCCATCAATATGAAGATATCTTAAATAATGGCAAACTTTAAGGAGGGTATTTCTTTTTCATATGGAAATCAAATAAGGGACTAGAAATTTTGGGGAACTTAAGCTATGTAAATCATATAACTAGGCAGATCTTTTAAAGAATATTTTGTTCATTCTGCCTCATACAATCAGCTCTTAGAATGAAATAAATAGGACATATGGTTCCTATTTTCTTAAGGAATTCTTAAGGGATTCTATGGAAATTTTCTTAAAGGATTTAAGAATCCTCTTTCTTTAAGGAAAAAGGAAAGCTCAGCTTAGAGGGTCAGGAATTTTGCTTATCTAGTTCTCAGACATAGAATTTTCCCTTGCTTCATCCTCTGAGTGGTAGACACAAAGCAGACATTTCTCCCTGCATTTGTAGTTACATATCTTTCTTGGTTGGGAAGAAAGTTAATGCTTTAGTTTAAAATCTTCTTGTTCAGCTCTTGGGAAATTGGAAGGAAAAAATGAATAAAAAGAATCTTAATAGATGTACCCACAGAAGTCAGCAATTTAGAGTTGAAATATAATGGAAAAGAGCTACATATTATCTTTATATTGTTTGCTTTTTAGGCCATATAATGCCAAATTTTCTTGCCTTTCCTCATTGTTCCTAAACATGAAAGACTCAAACTGAACATGGTTTTTGAATGAGGATCGTGTCAGTATTAAGAATAAAGGTACTTACCTTATAACTATAATGTATATAATCCTGCTAAATAAAAAAGCATCTTAAGACTTTTAGGATCTAGATTTTTGATATTTAAGCTGAAGAAGTCTTTCAAACATTATTTGTCTATATTTAACTTAACATTAAGTTAAACATATATTAAATATTTTAGAAGTTTTGGGCTGTTGTTCTTTTTTTCCACGATACCATTTATATTGTGAAGAACATGATTCTCATGGATTATGATTATTGAAGAGCTGGAAGAAATGACTTGGAGTGGATAGAAGTATATTTCATACTGTACTGAGTCTTATCTTCTTGCAAGTTATCCAGTTGCAAATATTATTTACAATAAATATTCTAGTAAATATTATTATATTTCTAGTAAATGTTACTGTAGTAAATAGTATTATGGTTTTTAGTAAGTATTACTATAGGTCTTTCACAGACAAAAAAAAAAGAGACTCAGAAGTGGAGGAACTGCCTTTGTATATAACTAATAAGGATTGGGATTAGGATTCAAGCCCAGGTCTGTTTAATTGCAAAGTCAATGTTCTTTATACTGTGCTTCATGACCTTATGATTTAATTTGCAATGTCCTTTTACAATATTTTGGGTTGGTTTCCAGTCAGGAGAAAATTGCTGTCATGATACAATGAGCTGTGAACAGATTCCCAGAGACAGGTTCTAATCATCAGCAACACAAGTGAATGGGTACATGGATTCTTAATGTTTCTGTCAGGAAATTAGATTCTTGATAGTGACGTGGTGTGCTCACTCTGATTCTTTCTCTCTCTCCCTCTTTTTTGTTTTTTTTAATCTGGGTGGAGTGATAACTCTTGCCCCAAGTTTTTTCAGTTGGGTTCTTCTTTGGAAAGGAATTGTGATTATTGTTTCAGTTTCCTCCCTTTGCGTGTAGTCTATTCAGAGAATTGGAAAGGAGCATGACCAGTATTGAAGTGGGTAACTGACTTTTAGAAATTAGTAGAAGCTGACAGAATTAGTTTCCTAAACTTTTTATCTAGGGTTTTCTTTTTTCTTTTTTAAAGGGCTGCAAATCTCATTTCTTAAAATCATTTATTTCATTGTCTCTTATAGTCTGCTGTCTCATGTCTCCCTCTGTCTACATTCAGTAAAGAATGGCATAGAAGGCAACAAATGACAAAACCATTGTTTTACACAAAGAAATATGGCATTAAGACCCACAATAACAAATGACTTCAATACAGTTGGCATTCCAAAGAAGTTAAAATCTTTCAATGAATTTTATTCAAATTAAAAAGAAAAGAGCCTTTTCTTATAATTATTATCTGTAAAACTCCTTAATAAATATTCACTTAAAGTTTCCCTTAGTGTAAAATATAACATTTTATCCAACCAGACATGTATATGAAAATATTATATGTATATTTGAGTTTGAAAAATGTGTTACCTCAAGTATATGAATATTCTTTTGAGAAATAAAGATGGGATTTGGGGAGGAGGGTCTAGGAAAAATATCATAGTACTTTGAATAATATGGTAAGCTCAGAAATTGGTTCTAAACATCTTGCAATTGCAAATATGAAGGCAGGAATCTCATTTTGGAACTGAGGTCGATAGCTGATGCAAATATAGTCTATAGTAGTTGTTTTTTATTTTCAGGAATCTTAAGGAAATTCTCCAATAATCAAATGTCTTTTGAAGCACCAGCATTTATTTACTTTGGCAGTTTAATGGAAATCTCTTAAAAATGTAATTCTCAGATTTCTGTTTCTTTAATACATGTGGAAGCCTTAGCTCGATTTTTTGACAACTCAAGTTTGTCATTATAAAAGTCAGTTATTGTATCACATAGGTATACAGTAATATAATCAGGTACTCCTAAGGTTCATTGCCAGATTTCTATGCTTTGAGCATATTTATTATTTTGAGCATTTTAAGATTTTTCCATAACCTTTGTCACCCAGTCTTGGATCTTCAAACTTACTTCTTGCTGCTATCAGTGTAGCTGTTTGTAGTAATTCAATGGAAGCCCTTTTTGTTCAATATGATTGAGACAGTTGATCTTTAATTGAAAAGTTGGTAAAAGTAGGACCTATACAAATAATATACACATACAATATTTTATTGAATAAAACATGTAAACATTCCTGGTGGCCAATATTTTCACATAGAAACAAAGCTTATTCCTTGTGTATGGGTTCTGTGATTGGAATTTTCTTACCGTATTTCTCACATAAACCAGATGCATAATGTATCATCTGGCAATACCAGTTTGGTGATGCAGAATTTACATTGGCCAGGTATGGAACTGATTAAACTTGTTGTAATTGTGTTTAAAGTAAGGATTAGCGTATCACAGGTAAAGCAGCATTATCATTAGGCATTATTGGTTAATATTGGAGTTCAAAGATCTAGATTCATTTTCTATTGCTATTATAACAATTTGCTGCAAACTTTGTAGCTGAAAACAACACAAATTTATTATACAGCTCTGTAGGTTAAAAGGCCAACATGCATCTTGTTGGACCAAAATCAAGGTTTCAGCAGGGTAGTATTGCTTTCTGGATGCTCTAGGGGAGAATGTTTCCTTGCTTTTTCCAACCTCTAGAGTTTGTTCATGTTCCTTGGCTCATGACTCCTTTTCTCCATTGCATTTCTCTGACCATTTATCCATAGTGACATATGGGAGAGGTTTTCTGGTCTTATAGACACATGTGATTACATTGAACTGCTTTCTCCCTTAGTAATCCAGAATAATCTCTCAATCTCAAGCACAGGCTACAAAAGCAAAAATAAACAAGTGGGGTTATATCAAACTAAAAGGTTTCCACACAGCAAAGGAAACCATCAAGAAAATGAAAAGGCAACCTATAAAATGGAAGAAAATATTTGCAAACCACGTGTCTGATAAGGGGTTAATATTCAAAATATACAAGTAGCTCATACAACTCTATAGCAAAAAAAAAAAAAAAAAAAGGCAAAAAATGGGCAAAGGACCTGAAGGGCCATTTTTCAGAAGAAAACATACAAATAACCAATAGATATGTGGAGAGCTGCTCAACATCATTAATTATCACAGAAATGCAAATCAAAACCACACTTAGGTATCATCTCATATCTGTGAGGATAGTTATTTTTTAAAAAAACAAGGGATATCAAATGTTGATTAGGGTATGGAGAAAAGGGAACCCTTGTACATTGTAGTTGAGAGTGTAAACTGACACAGCCATTATAGAAAATATTAGGAAGATTCCTCAGAAAAATAAAAATAGAACTACCTATGACTTAGCAATCCCAATTCTGCATATATATCTAAAGAAAATAAAATGAGTATCCCAAAGAGATATCTACACTCCCTTGTTCATTGCAACATTATTCACAATAGTCAAGATATAGAAATAGCTTAAGGGTCCATCAGTGGATAAATGGATAAAGAAAATGTGGTATATATATTCAATGGAATATCATTAAGCCATAAAACAGAAGGAAATAAAGTTGACCCTTTCTTTTTTTTAAACTTGAATTACATTATTTAATCCCCACAACAATCCTTTGTGGATTTTTGTTTTTTATTTCAAAAATTTCTTTTAACATCTTTATTGAAGTATTATTGATTTACAATGGTGTCAGTTTCTGCTGTATAAAAAAGTGAATCAGCTATACATAAACATATATGCCCATATCTCCTCCCTCTTGTGTCTCCCTCTCACCCTCCCTATCCCACCCCTCTAGGTGATCACAAAGCACCGAGATGATCTCCCTGTGCTATGCGGCTGCTTCCCACTAGCTATTTTACATTTGGTAGTGTATATATGTCCATGCCACTCTCTCACTTTGTCCCAGCTTATCCTTCCCCTCCCCGTGTCCTCAAGTCCATTCTCTACGTGTGCATCTTTATTCCTGTCCTGCCCCTAGGTTCTTCAGAACCAGTTTTTTTTTTTTTTTAGATTCCATATATATGTGTTAGCATATGGTATTTGTTTTTCTCTTTCTGACTTACTTCACTCTGTATGACAGACTTTAGGTCCATCCACCTCACTACAAATAACTCAATTTCGTTTCTTTTTATAGCTGAGTAATATTCCATTGTATATATGTGCCACATCTTCTTTATCCATTCATCTGTTGATGGACGCTTAGGTGGCTTCCATGTCCTGGCGATTGTAAATAGAGCTGCAATGAACATTTTGATACATGACTCTTTTTGAATTATGGTTTTTTCAGGGTATATGCCCAGTAGTGGGATTGTTGGGTCATATGGTAGTTCTACTTTTAGTTTTTTAAGGAACCTCCATACTGTTCTCCATAGTGGCTGTATCAATTTACATTCCCACCAACAGTGCAAGAGTCTTCCCTTTTCTCCACACTTTCTCCAGCATTTATTGTTTGTAGATTTTTTGATGATGGCCATTCTGACTGGTGTGAGGTGATACCTCACTATAGTTTGATTTTCATTTCTCTAATGATTAGTGATGTTGAGCATCCTTTCATGTGTTTGTTGGTAACCTGTATATCTTCTTTGGAGAAATGTCTATTTAGGTCTTCTATCCATTTTTGGATTGGGTTGTTTGGTTTTCTGATATTGAGCTGCATGAGCTGCTTATAAATTTTGGAGATTAATCCTTTGTCAGTTGCTTCATTTGTAAATATTTTCTCCCATTCAGAGGGTCGTCCTTTCGACTGTTTTTGGTTTCCATTGCTGTGCAAGAGCTTTTAAGTTTCATTAGGTCTCATTTGTATATTTTTGTTTTTATTTCCATTTCTCTAACAGTGGGTCAAAAAGGATCTTGCTGTGATTTATGTCATAGAGTGTTCTGCCTATGTTTTCCTCTAAGAGTTTGATAGTGTCTGGCCTTACATTTAGGTATTTAATCCATTTTGAGTTTATTTTTGTGTATGGTGTTAGGGAGTGTTCTAAATTCAGTCTTTTACATGTAGCTGTCCAGTATTCCCAGCACCACTTATTGAAGAGTCTGTCTTTTCTCCATTGTATATTCTTGCCTCCTTTATCAAAGATAAGGTGACCATATGTGTGTGGGTTTATCTCTGGGCTTTCTATCCTGTTCCATTGATCTATATTTCTGTTTTTGTGCCAGTACCATACTGTCTTGATTACTGTAGCTTTGTAGTATAGTCTCAAGTCTGGGAGCCTGACTCCTCCAGCTCCGTTTTTCATTCTCAATGTTGTGTTGGCTATTCAGGGTCTTTTTTGTTTCCATACAAACTGTGAAATTTTTTGTTCTATTTCTGTGAAAAATGCCATTGGTAGTTTGATAGGGATTGCATTGAATGTGTAGATTGCTTTGGGTAGTAGAGTCATTTTCACAATGTGGATTCTTCCAATCCAAGAACATGGTATATTTCTCCATCTGTTTGTATCATCTTTAATTTCTTTCATCACTCTCTTATAATTTTCTGCATACAGGTATTTTTTCTCCTTAGGTAGGTTTCTTCCTAGATATTTTATTCTTTTTGTTGCAATGGTAAGTGGGAGTGTTTCCTTAATTTCTCTTTCAGATTTTTCATGATTAGTGTAAGGGAATGCAAGAGATTTCTGTGCATTAATTTTGTATCCTGCTACTTTACCAAATTCATTGATTAGCTCTAGTAGTTTTTTGGTAGCATCTTTAGGATTCTCTATGTATAGTATCATGTCATCTGCAAACAGTGACAGCTTTACTTCTTCTTTTCTGATTTGGATTCCTTTTATTTCTTTTTCCTCTCTGATTACTGTGGCTAAAACTTCCAAAACTATGTTGAATAATAGTGATGAGAGTGGACAACCTTACCTTGTTCCTGATCTTAGAGGAAATCGTTTCAGTTTTTCACCACTGAGAACGTTGTTGGCTGTGGGTTTGTCATATATGGCCTTCATTATGTCGAGATAAGTTCCCTCTAGGCCTACTTGCTGGAGGGTTTTTATCATCAATGGGTGTTGAATTTTGTCAAAAGCTTTTTCTGCATCTATTGAGATGATCATATGGTTTTTCTCATTCAGTTTGTTAATGTTGTGTATCACATTGATTGATTTGTGTATATTGAAGAATCCTTGCATTCCTTAATAAACCTCTCTTGATCATGGTGTATGATCCTTTTAATGTGCTCTTGGATTCTATTTGCTAGTATTTGGTTGAGGGTTTTCGCATCTATGTTCATCAGTGATATTGGCCTGTAGTTTTTTTCTTTGTGACATCTTTGTCTGGTTTTGCTATCAGGTTGATGGTGGCCTCATAGAATGAGTCTGGGACTGTTTCTCCCTCTGCTATATTTTGGAAGAGTTTGAGAACCATAGGTGTTAGCTCTTCTCTAAATGTTTGATAGAATTCACCTGTGAAGCCATCTGGTCCTTGGCTTTTGTTTGTTGGAAGATTTTTAATCACAGTTTCAATTTCAGTGCTTGTGATTTGTCTGTTTATATTTTCTCGTTCTTCCTGGTTCAGTCTAGGAAGCTTGTTCTTCTCTAAGAATTTGTCCGTTTCTTCCAGACTGTGCATTTTATTGGCATATAGGTGCTTGTAGTAATCTCTCATGATCTTTTGTATTTCTGCAGTGTCAGTTGTTACTTCTTTTTCGTTTCTAATTCTATTGATTTGAGTCTTCTCCCTTTTTTTCTTGATGAGTCTGGCTAATGGTTTATCAATTTTGTTTATCTTCTCAAAGAACCAGCTTTTAGTTTTATTGATCTTTGCTATTGTTTCTTCATTTCTTTTCCATTTATTTCTGATCTTATCTTTTGTTTTCTTTCCTTCTGCTAACTTTGAGGTTTTTTTGTTCTTCTTTCTCTAATTGCTTTAGGTGTAAGGTTAGGTTGTTTATTTGAGATGTTTTTTGTTTCTTGAGGTAGGATTGTATTGCTATAAACTTCCCTCTTAGAACTGCTTTTGCTGCATTCCATAGGTTTTGGGTCGTTGTGTTTTCACTGTCATTTGTTTCTAGGTACTTTTTGATTTCCTATTTGAGTTCTTCAGTGATCTCTTGGTTATTTAGTAGTGTATTGTTTAGCCTCCATGTGTTTGTATTTTTTACAGTTTTTTCCTGTAATTGATATCTAGTCTCATAGCATTTTGGTCAGAAAAGTTCCTTATATGATTTCAATTTTCTTAAATTTACCAAGTCTTGATTTGTGTCCCAAGATATGATCTCTCCTGGAGAATGTTCCATGAGCACTTGAGAAGAACGTGTATTTTGTTGTTTTTGGATGGAATGTCCTATAAATATCAATTAAGTCCATCTTGTTTAGTGTATCATTTAAAGCTTGTGTTTCCTTATTTATTTTCATTTTGGATGATCTGTGCATTGGTGAAAGTGGGGTGTTAAAGTCCCCTACTATTACTATGTTACAGTCAATTTCCCCTTTTATGGCTGTTAGCATTTGCCTTATGTATTGAGGTGTTCCTATGTTGTGTGCATAAATATTTACAATTGTTATATCTTCTTCTTGGATTGATCCCTTGATCATTATGTAGTGTCCTTCTTTGTCTCTTGTAATAGTCTTTATTTTAAAATCTATTTTGTGTGATATGAGAATTGGTACTCCAGCTTTCCATTGATTTCCATTTGCATGGAATATCTTTTTCCATCCCCTCACTTTAAGTCTGTATGTGTCCCTAGGTCTGGAGTGGATCTCTTGTAGACAGCATATATATGGGTCTTATTTTTGTATGTATTCAGTGAGTCTATTTTTTTTGGTTGGAGCATTTAATCCATTTACTTTTAAGGTAGTTATTGATATGTATGTTCCTATTACCATTTTCTTAATTGTTTTGGGTTTGTTATTGTAGGTCTTTTACTTCTCTAGTGTTTCCTATCTAGTGAAATTCCTTTAGCATTTGTTGTACAGCTGGTTCATTGGTGCTGAATTCTCTTAGATTTTTGTTGTCCTTAAAGGTTTTAATTTCTCCGTCAAATCTGAATGAGATCCTAGCTGGGTAGAGTAATCTTGGTTGTAGGTTTTTCCCTTTCATCATTTTAAATATGTCCTGCCACTCCCTTCTGGCTTGCAGAGTTTCTGCTGAAAGATCAGCTGTTAACCTTTTGGGGATTCCCTTGTATGCTATTTGTTGTTTTTCCCTTGCTGCTTTTAATATTTTTTCTTTGTATTTAATTTTTGATGGTTTGATTAATATTTCTTGACATGTTTCTCCTTGGATTTATTGTGTATGGTACTCTCTGCACTTCCTGCACTTGATTGACCAATTCCTTTCCCATATTAGGGAAGTTTTCAACTATAATCTCTTCAAATACTTTCTCAGTTCCTTTCTTTTTCTCTTCTTCTTCTGGGACCCCTATAATTCGAATGTTTGTGCATTTAATGTTGTCCCAAAGGTCTCTGAGACTGTCCTCGATTCTTTTCATTCATTTTTCTTTATTCTTCTCTGTGGTAGTTATTTCCACTACTTTTTCTTTCATGTCACTTATCCGTTCTTCTGCCTCAGCTATTCTGATATTGATTTATCCTAGAGAATTTTTAATTTCATATATTGTGTTGTTCATGATTGTTTGTTTGTTCTTTAGCTCTTCTAAGTCCTTGTTCAACGTTTCTTGTAGTTTCTCTATTCTATTTCCAAGATTTTGGATCATCTTTACTATCATTACTCTGAATTCTTTTTCGGGTAAACTGCTTATTTCCTCTTCATTTGTTTGATCTGGTGGGTTTTTACCTTGATCCTTCATCTGCTGTGTGTTTCTCTGTCTTCTCATTTTGCTTAACTTACTGTGTTCGGGGCCTCCTTTACACACGCTGTAGGTTTGTAGTTCCGGTTGTTTTTGGTATCTGCCCCCAGTGGCTAAGGTTGGTTAGGTGGGTTGTGTAAGCTTCCTGGTGGAGGGGACTGGTGCCTGTGTTCTGGTGCATGAGGCTGGATCTTGTCTTTCTTGTGGGCAGGACCACGTCCGGTGGTGTATTTTGGGGTGTCTGTGACCTTACTATGATTTTAGGCAGCCTCTCTGTTAATGGGTGGGGTTGTGTTCCTGTCTTCCTAGTTGTTTGGCATAGGGTGTCTAGCACTGTAGCTTGCTGGTCGTTGAGTGGAGCTGGGTCTTAGCTTTGAGATGGAGATCTCTGGGAGAGCTTTCACTTTTTGATATTACTTGGAGTCAGTACGTCTCTGGTGGACCAATGTCCTGAGCTCGGCTCTCCCATCTCAGAGGCACAGGCCTGACACCTGGCTGGAGCACCAAACCCCTGTCAGCCACACGGCTCCCAAGTCTACAGTTGCTCCCAAAGTCCACCCCTTAATTTTGGGATGATTCGTTGTCTATTCAGGTATTCCAGAGATGCAGCATACATCAAGTTGATTTTGGAGAATTAATCTGCTGCTCCTGAGACTGCTGGGAGAAATTTCCCTTTCTCTTCTTTGTTCTCACAGCTCCTGGGGTTCAACTTTGGATTTGGCCCTGTTTATGTGTGTAGGTCACCTGAGCACATCTGTTCTTCGCTCAGACAATATGGGGTTAAAGTAGCAGCTGATTCGGGGGCTCTGGCTCACTCAGGCCATGGGTAAGGAGGGGTATGGAACGCGGGGTGAGCCTGTGGTGGCAGAGACCAGCGTGATGTTGCAACACCCTGCGGTGCACCGTGTGTTCTCCTGGGGAAGTTGTCTCTGGATCAGAGGACCGTGGCAGTGGTGGGCTGCACAGGTTCCCGGGAGGGTAGGTGTGGATAGTGACCTGTGCTTGCACACAGGCTTCTTGGTGGCTGCAACAGCAGCCTTCACATTTCATGCCCGTCTCTGGTGTCCACGCTGATAGCCGTGGCTTGCGCCCATCTCTGGAGCTTGTTTAGGTGGTGCTCTGAATCCCCTCTCCTCGTGCACCCCGAAACAATTGTCTCTTGTCTCTTAGGCAGGTCCCAACTTTTTCCCGTACTCCCTCCCTGCTATCTGTGACGCACTAGCCCCCTTTAGGCTGTGTTCATGCAGCCAACCCCTGTCCTCTCCCTGGGATCTGACCTCTGAAGCCCGAGCCTCAGCTTCTATCCCCCACTTGTTCCAGCTGGCAGGTGAGCAGACAAGCCTCTCGGGCTGGTGAGTCCTAGTCGGCACAGATCCTCTCTTTGGGAATCTGTCTGCTTTGCTCTCTGCACCCCTGTTGCTGTGCTGTCCTCTGTGGCTCCAAAGCTTCCCCCCCGCCACCCCCCGTCTCTGCCAGTGAAGGGGCTTCCTAGAGTGTGGAAACTTTTCCTCCTTCACAGCTCCCACTCAGTGGTGCAGGTCCCATTCCTATTCTTTTGTCTCTGTTTTTTCTTTTGACCTACCCAGGTACGTGGGGAATTTCTTGTCTTTTGGGAAGTCTGAGGTCTTCTGCCAGCATTCAGTAGGTGTTCTGTAGGAGTTGTTCCACATGTAGATGTAGTTCTGATGTATTTGTGTGTAGGAAGGTGATCTCCATGTCTTACTCCTCTGCCATCTTGAAGGTCTGTCCCCTCAGTTGACCCTTGAGTAGTGAGGGACTTAGGGGTGAAGTCAAAAATCCATGTGTAACATTACAGTGGGCCCTCTGTATCCTCAGTTCAGCATGTGCAGATTCAGCCAAGTGTGGATCATGTAGTACTATAGTATGTATTCATTGAAAAAAAATCTGTTTATAAGTGGGACTGTGCAGTTCAAACCCGTGTTTTTCAAGGGTCAACTATTATGCCATTTGTGACAACATGGATAAACTTGGAGAACATTATGCTAAATGAGGTAAGCCAAAGAAAGACAGACAAATACTGTATGATCTCATTTGTATGTGGAATCTAAAACGTCAAACTCATAGAAGCAGAGAATAGAATGGTGGATACAGGGGCTGTGGGGTAGGAGAAATGAGGAGATGTTGGTCAAAAGGTACAAAGTTTCAGTTATAAGATGAATAAGTTCTGAGGATCTAGTGAGTACAGTTAATAATACTGCATTGTATAACTGAAATTTGCTAAGAGAGTAAATCTTAAGTGTTCTTAACTATGTGATGTGATGGATGTGTTTATTAGCTTGATTGTGATAATTTTTTCCCAATGTACGGTTGACACTTGAGCAACTCCGGGGTTGAGAGTGCCAAACCACATGATTTTCGACTGAAAATCCATGTATAAATTTATAGCTGGCCTTCTTTATGTGTGGTTCCACATTTGCAGATTCAACCAATTGCAGATCATGTAATTCAGTACTGCACATTTATTGAAATAAATCTGCATATAAGTAGACATGCATAATTCAAACCTGTGTTTTTCAAGGGTCAGCTAGATACATATATCAAAATCATCACATTGTATGTCTTAAATATATAAAATTTTTATTTGCTAATTTTACCTCAGTGAAACTGGGGGGAAATGGCCTTTAACTTAATCACATCTGCAAAATCTCTTTTGCCATGTAACATATTCACAGGTTCAAAGGATTAGGACATGAGCATCTTTGGAGGGACCATTACTTTGCCTACCACATCCTGCCATATAACCCGCCAAATTTATGTCCATCTCACAAAATACATTTAACCCATCACAAGTTTCTCCTGAAATCTCAATTATAGTATAAACTCAAACTCTAAAATACCATCAGCTCAAAAGTCCAAATCTCATTATACAAATTTTCTAAATCCAGTATGAGTGAGGCTATTGGTATAGTCCATCCTGGGACATAATTCCTAACCATCTGTGTACCTGGGAAACTTAAGAAACAAGTTATCTGCTCCAAAATATGATGGTGAGATAGGCACAGGAGAACAGTTATAAACATTCCAGTTCAAAAGAGAACAGCAGCTTATCCTTTTATTCTTCCATTTGCTCCTCAAAGTTTTCCAGTATTCCAAGGCATTTACACATTTTCAGGTATTTGTTAGAGCAACACCTCACCAACTCTTATCCAATCCCTCCCTTTTCCTTACCCCATCCTACACAACCTATAGTTTTTATAATCATTTATTAGTTTTGCCATTTTAGAACATTATGTAAATGAAGTCATACTGTATCTACTCTTTGGCTTTTTTGGGGGGTCAGCATAATGTTTTGAATTTTCCTTGTTTTCGGTGTCAGTAGTTAATTTCTTTTTATACTGAGTAGTATTCTGCTGTATAAATGTGCTATATATGTTTATCTATTCTCCTGTTTATGGATATTTGGGATGTTTTCAGTTTTTGATTGGAATAAGTTGCTATGAACATTCTTTTAATAAGTCAACCTGTGGACATGTATTTTTGGTAAATACATAATATTGCAATTGTTGTGTCATAGTGTAGATGTATGTTTAACTTTTAAGAAATTGCTTGTATCATTTTACACTTGTGAAATAGTATAGTATAAACACCTTGGTTGCTCTATACATTCACCAACACTTGGGATGGTCAGTCTGCTTGGTTTTACATTTTCTAGTAGGTGTACCTCATTGTGGTTTAAATTTACTCTACACTGATGACTAATGATGTTGAGCATCTTTTTATTTCCTTTTTCCTCCCAAACTACTTTTAAGACTTTCTTATTATCATAGGTTTTTATAAATTTGATTATATTTTACCTTGATGTAGTCGGGGTTTTTTTTTTGGTGTGTGTGCTTATCTTGCTTGGAGTACATTATGTTTTCTGGTTCTGTGGCTTAATAATATTTTAATATTATTAAAAAACAATCTCCTTTTCTTTTGGGGATTCCACTTACACATACGTTAAACCATTTGATATTGTCCTACAAATCTTGAGACTCTTTTTTTTCTTTTCTCCTCTTTTCAGTTGTATTTTTTCTATTGCTTTATCTTCAAGTTCATTGATCTTTTCTTCTTCAGTACTTAATGTACCATTAATTCCATCTAATAATTTTTTTTGGAGTCAGATATATTGAAATATAATTTATATACAGTAAAATTAATTTCTTTTGGTGATTTTCTATTTCAATGAATTTTTTATTTCAGATACTGCATCTTCCATCTCAAGAAGTTCTAATTGGTCTTCTTTTTCTATTTTTTTCTCATTGTGTTTATGTTTTTCTTTACATTTTAAACATATTTTAATAGCCATTTTAAAAATCCTTTTCTGTTTGTCTGTCATCTCAGTTTCAGTTGTCTGGTTGTTGAGTGTTTAGATTTTGTATCCATCCTTTAAAAGATCTTTGTTATGCAGTAATTTCTTTAAAAAACTGCTAGATTCTTCTGGGTTTTTTTTTTTTTTTTCTTTTTGAGATTTATTAGAATGTATCCAGAATTATCTTCACACTAGGGCTAGGTTAGCCTTACCCCTAAAGTGTGGCCTTTCTAGAGCCCCTCCTGAATGCCTCAGATGCTCAGTGAGCTTTCTCCCTCTGGCTGAATAAAATTTGGATATCTCTCAGCCTTGTATAAGCTCTGATGCTTGTTTTTTCCCAGTAGTTGCTCTTTACTTAGCCTCATATGTTTTACTCCTAACTTATGTGCAGCTTTGTAACCAGTCAAAGATTCAAGAGTATCTTATGCAGATTTTTGGAGTTCTCTTTTGCATGTTTTTTTCCTCTCAGGTACTCTGTTTTCTAAATTCTGGCTAACATTAGTCTTTGCTTCTCAGAACTTTTCTGTCTGTCTCTTCAATCCAGTGACACATCCATAGTCTGTCTGTGTTCTCCCTTTATATGCAGCAGTCCAGAATGTGTCTCCAGGCAAAAAGTCCAGGCAATTGTATGGCTAACTTTATTTGTTTCCTTTCTCTCAGAATTATGATCCCATGCTGTCTGTTGTCCAATATATAGAATATATATGAAATATGAAAACAATTGTTTCATATATTTACTCTACTATTCTTGTTTTTTACAATGAGAGGTCTAATCAAGTACCAGTTATTCTATTAGGGCAAGAGACCATGATTAATTTTTGAATGCATACATCAAGCTATCAGTAAATCAATCAAAAGCCATAGCATCCATTATGAACTTTTGTTTGTTTGCTTTGAGAGTTAGATTTAGAGTCTAATTTTCCTCATAAATCTCTCCTAAAAGAAATATATTAAAATTAAAATCATCATTAAATAAATTGCTGCATTATTTATAGAGGATGCATGATAAACTTTATATTCATTATCTTGATGACATCTGGGTTTCTCATCTAAATGAAGATATAAAATATTTGGTAGGATTCAAAGACAAGCCACTCAAATGCATGAGATTAAAGGACCTACTTGGCATATATGAAGATAGGTCAGGAGAACTGAGTTTATTTAACACTTGGACAAGCAACTTAGGAAAGAAAATAGTAGTCAACAAAATCAGAAATGATTATACTATAAAGGTTATAACCACGTGTTCTTGCACTCCATTAAGGATATAAATATATTTAAAGACTAGAGGGAAGGTCTACATAACATACAAAGTTCAATATACTCCAAAAGTTTCCTAAATAGTTTTAAATTGTTTGGGATGTTGTGAAATTTTTTTCTGCTTGAGACGTGGACAAACAGCAGGGCATCTTCTTTGCAAGATGATTTAGATGTGAGATTAGCAGTAAGTTAAATAAACTACCCAGGTTCTTTTTAGGCCTCTGATTCTAACAGTACTAAGGAGACTTTTCTTCTGCTTCCTGATTGCCACTTTCCTAGATTTTATGGAATTGCTCCTCATTAATTTTTTTCAGTAGGAAGATGCTTTTCTGATATTCTCTTTTCAGTTGCCTGGGGTCTTTGTTAAGATAGAAAAACAAGAGTTCTTGGTTTCACTGTGTCTTTTTTTTAACAGGAAGTATTTTTTTTTAAGATTTATTATTTATTTATTTTATTATTTATTTATTTTTGGCTGCATCGTGTCTTAGTTGAGGCATGTGGGATCTTTTGTTGTGGTGTGCCAGTTTCTCTCTAGTTGTGGCATGCTGGTTTTCTCTTCTCTAGTTGAGGCACATGAGCTCAGTAGTTGTGGCATGTGGGCTTAATTGCCCCATGGTATGTGGGATCTTAGTTCCCTGACCAGGGATTGAACCCATGGCCTCTGCATTGGAAGGTGTTTCTTTATCACTGGATCACCAGGGAAGTCCATACAGGAAGTATTGTTTACAAAATTAAATATCAGTACCTATATTTGCACTCAAAATCATTTTTTAATGTTTTTTTTTTTTTTTTTTTTTTTCTGCTTTGCCCTGTGGCATGCAGGATCTTAGTTCCCTGACCCAGGGATCAAACCCATTCCCCCTGCATTGGGAGTGTGGAGTCTTAACCACTGGAACACCAGGGAAGTCCCCAAAATCATTACTTATGGGGCTCATTGCAGCAGAATCCAGGACAAACAGTCTCTATATTTTAATTTAATTCTCAGGCAAAATTTTTGCTTAAAAGAAAGATGATGAATTGATGTGAATTTTTAAAAAATATTGAAACAAAGAAAAATTCCCAACTGCTGCAGAGTAGTAATTTCTTTAACTTTTTTTACAAGGCATCTGCCTGTGGAAATCAATCACATTAGAAGAGAAACTGTCTTTTAGAGCCCCTTTTGAAAATTATTTATCCCTTTAGATTTTCTTTCTAAGATGTAACTTGAAAATGACATTGGTACATAATGTATTTTTTTCCACAGGAATAGAACTCAATAGTTGTTTTTTAGCCGAGGGAATGGTAATGTTCTTGACAGTTGTTCTAAGGGAAAGGTCAAGTTCAAGTCCTTAGAAGATATATAATGTGGTATAATTTGGATTTACCAAGAAAAGGCTGTTAGCCAGGACAAAAAGACAGACAGAGCCCTTGACTTATTACTATCTTTTCTCTGGTTAGTATTTTTTCCATATTGTTATATGTTTTATGTACATGCTTATTGGGTGCTCTCTTATGTAATATAATATGAATAGATAGTGAAACTCCATGTCCCCTCAAGTATCTCCCTAATTAATTATTATTGCAACATAACCCCCTTATTTAATTCAAATAGTCCAATGATTTAAAAAAAAATTGGAAGTGGGTTAGATAACAGGCGGAATGGATTAGTTAATTGTTACTTAGCAAGTCATCTGTAAAAACTGAGCCTGAGAGGCTAATGTATATTTTTAAGGCAGGCTTATGTTGGGAGAAGTCCTGACATAAAAAGTACCCCCTATTGTGCTTCTTTTGTTCCCTCACATGTTAGGAAGAATGATGATAGAACCTGGACAGGACTAGTAGAAGGAGGTGAGAGGACCATAAAATGACGTGGATTGTCTGGACTAATTTGACGAACCTAACATCTGTCTGACCGTGGTAACACCTCACAATTTTACCACTCTGTGCCTACCTCTCCTGCATGTCCAATCTATCTTTGTGTTTATTTATCTTGTATTGCATAGACTTACTTATAAAGAAAAACATTCCCAGACAGAAGGCAGAATGTTAATCATTATTATTATTATTTTGGGAACACAGAGCATACCTAGCAGAGTCTCTTCTGCTAGTACTGCTGAAAAAATCCCGAATGACCATGGGCCGTGGCATGTGAGAGGAGGGTATGAAGTATATGTCAGCATTTGGTGTGTTGTTGCACATGAATCTCTACAGGACTAGGGTACTGAAAGCAAACTCAACTAGTTTTGGTTGAAGCAGTCTTTCCATATTATGCTTAGCTGACAATCATAAGTGAAGTCCTCAGGATCAGGATGTAGACAAGATATATTTAGGATAACTACTCTGATAGCAGCTCAAATATAACATTTTATTTGAATGTCTGTTGTAGAATTTATGGCATGCTGTCCTGTATTAGAGTTATTTAAGAGCTAGACTGTGAGCTGCTGGAAGGCAGGAATGGTGCGTTATTAATTACTGCATTCATGTAACGCTTATTCCAGTGCTTTATTACTAGAGGGAGCTCAAACAAGTTTTCTGAATTGAATTGAATACATTATAATGTCTTCTGACTCTTAGCTCCAAATAACTTATGTAAAATAAATAATAATGGTGTTTGGTGCATCCTATTACAATAGAATCCAAATCTAACAACAAAGGGTTACCCATGGGATGTATAGAATAAAGAGACTAGTTGAGTCTTTCCTAAAGATATAACAAGTGAGACTGAGAGAAGCTTCTCTTCAAAAGGCAAAACAAAACAAATCAAGAACTCTCTACTTTCTCCCTTGTGAATGTAAAAATGTGTGTAATATTCTGGTGAATAGAGAAAAAATTTGGTGTTGTTATTCCCCACTATTCCTTTTAATATAAAGTAAGTCAATGAATAAGCTTTATATATTATATTCTGAAACTTAAAAAAAGATTTTTAAAAACTTTAATTTTTAAAAAAGTCTCTCTCCTCCCAGCGTCCTCCCCAATTTATCTCATTAACTTTTCAAAAAGAAGACAGAGTTAGCCAGTCAGTCACCTCAAAACCAAAACATATTCTGTCTTTATAACAATTTTTTTGGAGAGTAAAGAAAGGAAATGAAATAATTAAAATAATTGGGAATGCTATTTACATTTTGAGTGAAAATAACAGTTATATATTTTATGAACAACACAGTATATCCTACACAATCATGTTTCAAGTCTTCAAGCAATTCTTTAATATACAGAGATGAAAGCATATATTACAGGTATAACTATGTTCAAATGTAAATTTGACAAAATAGTCTTTATTTCCTTTTATATTGAATAGCTGGAAATATATACCAGAAAATTTGTTCACTTCTGATAGAGGAGAATTAAGTATTACTTGTTTGTTTCAATCTATTTATCTGTGCATTCTTTGTTTAGGGACTTCAGTAATAACTATTCCATATTTTTAGGTTTTCCTCAATTGAGAGAGAGCTCATATTATTTTTTTCCCTCATTCTCCTGATCAAATTAGATCACACCATAAGGTATACAGAAGTAGAAATGTAATGTTGTATATATGAACTTATATAATGTTATAAATCAATGCTATCTCAATAAAAATAAATGAAAACAAAACAAAAATAAATAAATAAATTTGTTTATAAATAATGCACAAATAAACTGCAAAGAGGTCTGCACTTATTAGCTCTGTGGTCTTGGGCAAGTTATTTGACTTCTTTGAGCTTCAGTTTCATCAACTGTAACATGAAGGTAATATTTACTTTGCAGTATGGTTATATGGATTAAATAATATAACATTAGAAATACTTATCTTAGAGACTAGGAACATAATGATGCTTAATAAATGTTATAGCCCTTCAAATTTTACATCTTACTTACTTCAACATTTTTGTTATTTTTCTAACATAATTTGGCTTAACCAGCTGAAAAACACAATAGCAAATTGGGTGTGGTCTACTTTCTCTCTTAGAAGCATATCTTCAGAATCGAGAGGAATGATTTGGAGCAGCCATTCAATGACACTTCAAGGCACAGCATATTCTGTCAAGAGATACAAAGCTCAGGTAAGAATCCATCTGAGCAGAACAGAGAAAATGGAAGTCACTGTGTAAAATTTGCTTTTGGTTACCTCTCACTTATTACTGTTCCCCAGCTTTCTTTTCCCCATATCTCTTTTTTCTTTTCTTGAATTCTTACATTAAGAAAAAGCATGTGTCTTCAATATGGGGGGTTTTCATGAAAATGAACAGAAAGGAATTGAAGTTATAACATAAGGAGAAAGATGGAACTTATTTTTCTGAGATTGGTGGATAAGTTAAACAGCAAACCAACTCTTTAATATTAGGCTAATATTAGAAAAGAGGTGGCATGGATAAAGAAATCGTCAAATATTCTATATTTTTAGTTAAGCATTTTCATCACATTCTTTACCAAAGATGTCCCCCAGAATTTGTGGCAAAGTCTCTCCTTTTTTTAAACATCTTAGTGGAATGGCTGTGGTGGCATTTAGAAGGAATGGGTGGTCTGACTATTACTTCACCCTCTTTTGTTATCTATGACATATTATTATATGACAAAGAAATAATAATAATAGCAAATATATATATATAGTACTTACAATGTACAAGATACCATTCAAAGTGCTTGATTTATATTATTTAATCACCAAAACAGTCTTATACTGTAGGTACAATTATTATCATGTCCATTTTACAGATGAACAAACTATGTCACAGCAGAGTTAAGTTACCCACCCAAGCTCAGCGTGCAAATGACAAAGCCTAGATTTTGGTGGAGGCCTTTTGGCTCCAGAATCTTGCCTCTTGCCTCTTAACTACTACCTTATTTTGCCTCAAGTTGGTTGGCAGATTAGAGCAAAGGAGAAAAGCATATTCAATATACATCAACTATGGGAAGCACATTGGCCTCTTTTAGGCTTCGGGTATTGTGTCTCTAAGGTAGACTAAATGGCAATCCAAACATTGGAACAGTGAAAGATATTTTCCCTGTTAGGGTAGAAGAGTCTTGGATAAGATGCACGTTTTGTAATCATGTGATCTTGAACAAATCACTTAATCTTCTTCTGTCTTATTCTTTTATTTTTCTGAATTAAATGCTTAATGGGCATTTTTTAATATCAAATATGAAAATACTCTAAAAGGTAGAACCTACATGCAAGTTGGGAAATTGATTTAATATAAAAAAGTTCAACAATAATGGTCTTACTTTTGTAACTCAAGTCCAGTTTATTTGTTTCCTTGTTTGTAAAAAGCAGAAAATAAAGATATCTAACTCATAGAATCAATAAGAGTATATATATATAACTAGGCACTTTATGCTTTACTTTTTCATCATTAAAACTTATTTTATTTTATTTTTTATTAATATAATTTATATCAGGTGTACACTTTGAAAAAATAGTCTCTACTTTCTCATCATTAAATCATACCTTAAACAATTAGTGTCTGTGTTCATTTTCCAGTAGATACTATTGCTGTTCTCATCGAGGTCACCAATGTTCTCCTAATAGTCAGATTTTACAGGCATATTTCAGAAACAATTCTCTTTACCCACTGGCAGCAGAGTTAAAACTCTCTCTCACTGCTGTAGTACTTGGTATATCTCTGATATGGGTTCCCCTCTTTGTTGGGTCATTGTTTATTTATACATCTCATTCCTCTCACTAAATTATGAGCTCCTTGAGCATAAGAGTTATTACTTTTTACCTATCTTTGTAATCCTAACTTAATTCCTGGAATATAGTGAGCACTTGCTAAATAGGGACAGATGGTAGGTAGGAGGTAAGTTATGTGTCTGCTTCTTATTCGTAATCCATTTGCTAGGCATGACTAAATGACCTCCGGAAAGCATAGATGGCCTGCTATAAGCAGGATTTTTTTAGGATGAAGCTTGAAGTATATAGAACTGAAGCCAAGGAAAAATAGAGACAGTTCAGTCCATAATCAGTTTGAATCAATTGAATCTTGTGTCACATTAAAATTATGCTCAACCACATCTTCTTTATCCACTCCTCTGTTGATGGACATTTAGGTTGTTTCCATGTCCTGGCTATGGTAAATAGTGCTGCAATGAACATTGGGGTGATGTACCTTTTTGAATTATGGCTTTCTCCAGGTATATGCCCAGGAGTGGGATTGCTGGATCATATGATAGCTCTATTTTTAGTTTTTTAAGGAACTTCCATACTGTTCTCCATAGTGGCTGTATCAATTTACATTCCCACCAACAGTGTAAGAGGGTTACCTTTTCTCCATACCCTCTCCAGCATTTATTGTTTGTAGATTTTTTGATGATGGCCATTCGGATCGGTGTGAGGTGATACTTCACTGTAGTTTTGATTTGTATTTCTCTAATAATTAGTGATGTTGAACATCTTTTCATGTGCATGTTGGCTATCTGTATGTCTTCTTTAGAGGAATGTCTATTTAGGTCTTCCACCCATTTATTGATTGGGTTGTATATTTTTTTTGTTATTGAGCTGCATGAGCTGTGTATTACTCAGCCATAAAAAAGAATGAAATAATGCCATTTGCAGCAACGTGGATGGACCTAGAGATTTTCATACTTAGTGAAGTAAGTCAGACAGAGAAGGACAAATATTGTATGATATCACTTATATGTAGACTCTTAAAAAATGGTACAAATGAACTTATTTACAAAACAGAAATAGAGTTACAGATGTAGAAAACAATCCTATGGTTACCAGTGGGGAAAGAGGGGGAGGGATAAATCGGGAGATTGGGATTGACATATACACACTACTATATATAAAATAGATAACTAATAAGGACCTACTGTATAGCACAGGGAAGTCTACTCAATACTCTGTAATGACCTATATGGGCAAAGAACCTAAAAAAGAGTAGATATATGTATACGTATAACGGATTCATTTTGCTGTACAGCAGAAAGTAACACAACATTTTAAATTAACTATACTCCAATAAAATTTTTTAAAAAAATTATGCTTAACCAAGAAATCACAAATGCCTTCCCACATGTCTTTCAATCCCTCTCTTTGTATTGATTTATGAGTGTAGCTTACAGAGATCTGTTGCTAGGGGACAGATTTTCTCAGGTTTCCATTGAAGATATATTCACAAAGAAGCCATGCAATTCGCAAGAACAGCCAACAAAAAATATCACATGGAGCCTTGTTCCATTATGAAAAACAAAGAATATCATCAAAAATAGGAAGATTTGGTTTAATCATGCATTCAGGGGATGAGTGAGCTAAAACTGGCCTGAATTTAGGGCACAGGACAGTGTGAGGAGCATCCTTGAAATTTCTGTGATTGTTTCAAGATTACCCATTCATTCATATAAACAAATAGTTATGGGAGCCCATTTTGAACAGGGAGGAAGCAGATAGTGATTAATTAGGAAGACCCACCCTAATGGAGTTTAGTGCCTGGTGACAGAGAATGACACCATTTTTGTAGGTCAACATCAAGCAAATAATGGCAATTTCGTTAGGTTCAATCTAATGCTACTAATACAGTGTGGTCTGCATAATGATAGAGATATCTGAGGGTATTGAGTAGAAAATAGCTTGGAAGAGGTGAGTGATTAAGGAAGATAACCTGGAGATGTCTGAGCTGAGGCTTGGACAATGTATATAAATAAGATTAAAAAAAAGTTGAGGAGGGAAACACCAGTATTCCAGACAGAGGAGGAAGAATGAGCAGAGACACTGAAGTGAGAGACAACGAAACATATGCAGGACACAGCACACTGTTTAATATTGTCGAGGCAGGGAGTGTGAGGCAGGGACTGACAAAAAGAAGAATCTGGAAAGATTAAGCAGTAGTCAGGCCATAGAAGAGCTTGTATTCCATGGTAAATGTTGTCACCACTACTGGACCCCCAAATTGGCATCATTCTGATCTTCTTGCACTTCAACCCACATTTCCCTTTTTTTTCCTCTTTAACATCCTAAACACATTTCCTTATATTTAAAACAACGGTTAGATGAAAATACACTGAAATAAGAGCAGAGGAGTCTTGTATTTTGGTCCTAGGCTGTTAATTATTTTAAATACAAGAATCTCAATTTTTCTACTTGTGAGACTAAAATTTTTAATGATATTTTGAAGATATGTGTGCCATGTGAATAAGATAAGTAATAGTACTTTCATTGATTTCCTAAACAAAAAATCCAAATTAGGAATTACCTATGCATATAGCTTTCAAAATTATCAATATCCTTAACCTCAGTTATTTTTTTTTTTAAAGAATGTACTCTTTTTTTTTTTTTTTAAAGTATTTATTTATTTATTTATGGCTGTGCTGGGTCTTCGTCTCTGTGTGAGGGCTCAGTTATTTTTATAATATCATATATTCAAGTGTTCCTCCAGAGAAAAACCTAAATAAGATGAAATTGTTGAGTACTTCTATTAATAAATTAAACATAATACATCTGTATATGGTATATATACATATATGAACTTATTTTAGAAATGTACATATTCATGTGTACATGTACACATACAATAATGAAAATACAAGATTCAACACTTAAGGATTTCATCAAATACTTGAGAATTTTATAATGTCTTAAAAAATCTGGAAGTAGTCCCATAAATATAATACAAATTAAATAAAGAGTCACTATTCTGCAGTAAAACCCTATGATTCTAATCTTGTCATTTACTGAGTAATATTCATCTTTGTACATTCAGCACCCATTACAGTGCTTCTCTTATGTGAAGAGCTAAAAAATATTTGTGGTATCAGTGGATAAGAGCTATTCTAATTTTCTCTCATTTCTCCTTCTTCTTGGTAGTGTTAGTCTTGTTTTAAAGTATCTCTTCCCTTTTCTGACTGCACATTTTGCATTTTTACTCTCATATTCTTTAGATGATAGCATGTCTTATTAAGTAACGGAGCTAATGTGGAAATATCTTAAGAGAGATTTATTCTCATGAATTCACTCTAAGGCTAATATTTTTGTAACTGGAGAAGCTTTGAAAATCTTTTGAAATAATAAGGATAAGCCTCACAGATACATCATGTGAAATCAATCTAACAGCCTACAAATTTTCCAGTCTTAAGACTTTTCTATCTTTACCAAAGTTTGTCTCACAATTGTGATGGCCAGTACCACCTACCACATTGTGATGTTTATTTATTTAGGGAGGTGACATGCTGGATGTACAAACAGTGTGATACCTGCTGTTGAGATTTTCAGAATAGGTTGCAGCTCCTAAAAAGGATGTTTGATATAAAAATACTCAGAATACATCATAGAAACCTAGACTTTCCTTCCACATATAGCGAATTATGCAATTTCTATCCTTCATCTAAATAATGAGACAGGAATTACTCTTCTTGTAAATAAAGTTAACTCTGAAGCTGTGGGTTATGTCTTGTTCACTGCTGTATCTTCCCAAGCCTAGAGAAGTGCTCAATAAATATTTGGTGAATGAGTCAACAAGTGAGAAAAAAATACACATTATAGAATCCTCTAGGTCCAGTGAAAAGGCAGAGAAAAAGCTGATCATTGTGCAAAAGGAGAGAAACTGTTTCTTGGTGATAAATATCTAAAGGTAGACATTCTGTAGATTTTGCTAAAGTCAAAGGAAGGATGTCCCATCCCCGATCTGCTTAAATTCTTTGCAGTTTCAAACATTGATAGCTAGAGATGTAGAAACACAGTCTGAAATCTTCCTCTTTTTAAAAATTGAAGTATAGTTGATTTACAACATTAGTTTCAGGTGTACAGCATAGTGAATTAATATTTTTATAGATTATACTACATTTAAAGTTATTACAAAATAGGGGTTATATTTCCTTGTGCTGTACAATATATCCTTGTTGCTTATTTATTTTATATATAGTAGTTTGTATGTCTTAATCCCCTTAAAAGCCTGAACTTTGGGTAGCTGTAGTTAGAAATATGATGAATTGTCTGCAATGAGTATTAAAAATCCTCAGACAATCAAGTGCCTATTCCAGTCTGGCATGGGACCTAAATGGGATGGAACATAAGAGATTATCCAACAATACAGAATCCATGTGAAGAAAGGAGAGAAATAAGGTAAGACCAGGCACAGTTTCCTTCTTTATATTTGATGAAGGGTGTCTGATTCCTTAGTGAGGAAGATTTAAAAACTAATAGCAGAATCCTATTATGTACAACTAAGGATTATTGTATGCATATTTATGCATAAATTCTCAATTTATTAAACTGTGTATAGTTAATAGTATAGTTTCCCATATTGCTAATTATACTTTCATTGTCTTTATAATATATAGAAATATAAGAAATTGAATTTAGCCATTATTTTAGAAAGTCTCCATATAATTGTTTCAATCTTGTGTCCAAAATAGAGAGATGGAATATGTGGTGCCTCTTGCTGTGTGGTGCCTTAACAATGCTTTTTTCTGTCTGGGTGTGAGTTGTTCCATACAGAGAGCTCATGGGCTTGCACAGGACCTGTTAATATTTGTTTTGCTTAGTCTGTATATCAGAATTTTCTAGATGACAGGTTAGGTATGGGGGTTTGGATAGTGATAATGTTACTATTTAAAGTTACCATTTGTATTAACCCCTATGCTGAGCCCTTTACATGTATTATATAAGCTATCGCATTTTATTATTTTAAAAACCTTTCAATACTATTATTAATAATAGAAATATATCAAAGTGTGTGTTACATGTCAAAACATTTCAAAAATAGGTATAGGTCTACCTATTTTTATACATGCTACATCATTCATTTCTTAGAGTAAACTCATTATTTTCCCATTTTATAGATGGGAAAACTGAAGCAGAAATGTTAACTACTCATGGAAGGATACATAGATAGTAAATGGCACAGCTAGGATTTGAATCTAAGCCATCCGGTTTTAGAGTCCAAATTGTGAATGTGCCTGTCATATTCTGTAAGGTGACTACCTTAAGAACTGCCTTGTTTTGTCGTCTCTTAAATCTTCTCCAGCTGATATTCTCAGATATCAAGATGAGCCTATCTATTTAAATTTAAGGTACAACAGGAAGTCAATTTTCTTACAAGTTTGCCTCAGGGAGCTGGGCAAATGAATGTAAAATTTTTAGTTGAAATATAAAATGTGAGCCGTTTTAAAGTTATGAATATAACTCTATGTTCATTGAAATCATGCACACATTCTGTCTTGAGATGGAGTATTGTTTAAAGTTTAAACTCTTGATTTCTGGAGAATAAGGGAATGGATTGATCTGTACGACTTAGTGTTAATACATCCACTTTCAAAACAATGCAATCCAAGCTGGCTAACTTTCCTTCCTGTATCAGTTTCATCAAAAGTTCAAAATAGAAAAGTAGTTATAAACCTTTGAAATAAAATTTTAATGCTATTAGATCTCTAAAAATTTAATTCTCCTGGCAAAATCGGATTTCACCCATGCATATTTGTTATCTTTTCTCCTTCAACCTCATCTTGCTTTTTGAATGTATTGCTTAAAAAGAAAATAAATATCCATGCAATATAGTGACACACAGTGACCCCCATGAAAAGACAGATTTCAGTGAAAATCATCCTCAGATTTTTACTTTTGTGGATCAAACATATGTGTTGTTAGTACGAGGACATCTTCTCTCATTGATGAATATTTATTTATTTAGTGTGCTTTGTTTTGAGCTTCCAGTTTTATTGAGACATAATTGACATACTGCACTGTGTAAGTTTGTGTACAGCATAATGATTTGACTTATTATACATCATGAAGTGATTACCACAATAAGTTTACTGAACATCCATCATCTCATATAGATACAAAATTAAAGAAAAAGAAAAAACTTTTTCCTTGTGATGAGAGCTCTTAGAATTTACTTTCTTAACCGACTTTCATATATAACATACAGCAGTGTTAATTATATTAATCATGTTGTACATTATATCCCTAGTACTTATTTATCTTATAACTGAAAGTTACTTTTGACCTCCTTCATCCAATTACCCCCCCCCCCCCCCGCATCTGGTAACCACAAATCTGATCTCTTTTTCTATGAGTTTGTTTGTTTGAAGTGTAATTGACCAACAACACTATGTTCATTTCTGTTACACAACATAGTGTTTCAAAATTTCTACACATTTCAAAATGATCAGCACAATAAGTCTAGTTACCAGATGTAGCCATACAAAGATATTACATAATTATTGACTATATTCCCCACACTCTACATTTTATACCCATGACATTTATTATGCAACTGGAAGTTTGTACCTCTTAATTTCCCTCACCTATTTCACTCATCCACCTACCCCACTCCCCTCTGGCAAACACCTATTCGTTCTTGGTATCTATGACTCCATTTCTGTTGTTATGTTTGTTCATTTGTTTTGTTTTTAAGATTTCACGTGTAAGTGAATTCATATGGTATTTGTCTTTCTCTGACTTATTTCACTTAGAACAGTACCCTCTAAGTTCATCCATGTTGTCGTAAATGGCAAGATTTCTATATTTTTATGGCTGAATAATGTTCCATTGTGTATATATACACCAGATTTTCTTTATCCGTTCATCTATTGATGGGCTTCCATATCCTGGTTATTATGAATAATGTTGCCATGAACATAAGGATGCATATATCTTTTTGAATTCATGTTTTTGTTTTCTTAATCCAATTTATTTCCCATATTCAATCCACACCAAAACTAAAAAGGAAAAAACTCAATAAAAATTCCGGTACATATGCAACTGGGGTCTTTTTGTGGAAAAACTACCTGGATATAGAAATTATCCAAGAAATTATATTTGAAAAAATCAATGCCTGTATATAGTTTTTGGAGAAATGTCTATTTAGGTCTTCTGCCCATTTTTGGATTGGGTTGTTTGTTTCTTTAATATTGAGCTGAATGAGCTGTTTATATATTTTGGAGATTAATCCTTTGTCCGTTGATTCGTTTGCAAATATTTTCTCCCAGTCTGAGGGTTGTCTTCTGGTCTTGTTTATGGTTTCCTTTGCTGTGCAAAAGCTTTTAAGTTTCATTAGGTCCCATTTGTTTATTTTTGCCTTTATTTCCATTACTCTAGGAGGTGGATCAAAAAAGATCTTGCTGTGATTGATGTCAAAGAGTGTTCTTCCTATGTTTTCCACTAAGAGTTTTATAGTGTCTAGTCTTACATTTAGGTCTCGAATCCATTTTGAGTTTATTTTTGTGTATGGTGTTAGGGAGTGTTCTAATTTCATTCTTTTACATGTAGCTGTCCAGTTTTCCCAGCACCACTTCTTGAAGAGAATGTCCTTTCTCCATTGTATATCTTTGCCTCCTTTGTTATAGATTAGTTGACCATAGGTGCGTGGGTTTACCTCTGGGCTTTCTATCCTGTTCCACTGATCTATGTTTCTGTTTTTGTGCCAGTACCATATTGTCTTGATTACTGTAGCTTTGTAGTATAGTCTGAGGTCAGGGAGTCTGATTCCTCCAGCTCCGTTTTTTTCCCTCAAGACTGCTTTGGCTATTTGGGGTCTTTTGTGTCTCCATACAAATTTTAAGATGATTTGTTCTAGTTCCGCAAAAAATGCCATTGGTAATTTGATAGGGATTGCATTGAATCTGTAGATTGCTTTGGGTAGTATAGTCATTTTCACAATATTGATTCTTCCAATCCAGGAACATGGTATATCTCTCCATCTGTTGGTATCATCTTTAATTTCTTTCATCAGTGTCTTATAGTTTTCTGCATACAGGTCTTTTGTCTCCTTAGGTAGGTTTATTCCTAGATATTTTATTCTTTTTGTTGCAATGGTAAATGGGAGTGTTTCCATAATTTCTCTTTCAGATTTTTCATCATTAGTATATAGGAATGCAAGAGATTTCTGTGCATTAATTTTGTATCCTGCAACTTTACCAAATTCATTGATTAGCTCTAGTAGTTTTCTGGTGGCATTTTTAGGATTCTCTATGTATAGTATCATGTCATCTGCAAACAGTGACAGTTTTACTTCTTCTTTTCCAATTTGTATTCCTTTTATTTCTTTTTCTTCTCTGATTGCCATGGCTAGGAGTTCCAAAACTATGTTGAATAATAGTGGTGAGAGTGGACATCCTTGTCTCGTTCCTGATCTTAGAGGAAATGCTTCCAGTTTTTCACCATTGAGAATGATGTTTGCTGTGGGTTTGTCGTATATGGCCTTTATTATGTTGAGGAAAGTTCCCTCTATGCCCACTTTCTGGAGAGTTTTTATCATAAATGGGTGTTGAATTTTTTCAAAAGCTTTTTCTGTGTCTATTGAGATGATCATATGGTTTTTATTCTTCAATTTGTTAATATGGTGTATCACATTGATTGATTTGCGTATATTGAAGTATCCTTGCATCCCTGGGATAAATCCCACTTGATTGTGGTGTATGATCCTTTTAGTGTGTTGTTGGATTCTGTTTGCCAGTATTTTGTTGAGAATTTTTGCATCTATATTCATCAGTGATATTGGTCTGTAATTTTCTTTTTTTGTAGTATCTTTGTCTGATTTTGGTATCAGGGTGATGGTGGCCTCATAGAATGAGTTTGGGGGTGTTCCTTTCTCTGCAATTTTTTGGAAGAGTTTGAGAAGGATGGGTGTTAGCTCTTCTCTAAATGTTTGATAGAATTCACCTGTGAAGCCATCTGGTCCTGGACATTGGTTTGTTGGAAGATTTTTAATCACAGTTTCAATTTCATTACTTGTGATTGGTCTGTTCATATTTACTGTTTCTTCCTGGTTCAGTCTTGGAAGGTTATACCTTTCTAAGAATTTGTCCATTTCTTCCAGGTTGTCCATTTTATTGGCATAGAGTTGCTTGTATTAGTCTCTTAGGATGCTTTGTATTTCTGTGGTGCCTGTTGTAACTTCTCCTTTTTCATTTCTAATTTTATTGATTTGAGTCCTCTCCCGCTTTTTCTTGATGAGTCTGGCTAATGGCTTATCAATTTTGTTTATCTTCTCAAAGAACCAACTTTTAGTTTTATTGATCTTTACTATTGTTTTCTTTGTTTCTATTTCATTTATTTCTGCTCTGATCTTTATGATTTCTTTCCTTCTGCTAACTTTGGGTTTTGTTTGTTCTTCTTTCTCTAGTTCCTTTAGGTGTAAGGTTAGATTGTTTACTTGAGATTTTTCTTGTTTCTTTAGGTAGGCTTGTATAGTTATAAACTTCCCTCTTAGAACTACTTTTGCTGCATCCCATAGTTTTTGGATCATAGTGTTTTCATTGTCATTTGTCTCTAGGTATTGTGTGATTTCCTCTTTGATTTCTTCAGTGATCTCTTGGTTATTTAGTAACGTATTGTTTAGCCTCCATGTGTTTGTGTTTTTTACGTTTTTTTCCCTGTACTTGATTTCTAATCTCATAGCGTTGTGGTCAGAAAAGATGCTTGATATGATTTCAATTTTCTTAAATTTACTGAGGCTTGATTTGTGACCCAAGATATGATCTATCCTGGAGAATGTTCCATGCACACTTGAGAAGAAAGTGTAATCTGCTGTTTTTGGATGGAATGTCCTATAAATATCAATTAAATCTATCTGGTCTATTGTGTTATTTAAAGCTTCTGTTTCCTTATTTATTTTCATTTTGGATGATCTGTCCATTGGTGTAAGTGAGGTGTTAAAGTTCCCCACTATTATTGTGTTATTGTCGATTTCCTCTTTTATAGCTGTTAGCAGTTGCCTTATGTATTGAGGTGCTCCTATGTTGGGTGCATATATATTTATAATTGTTATATCTTCTTCTTGGATTGATCCCTTGATCATTATGTAGTGTTCTTCCTTGTCTCTTGTAACATTCTTTATTTTAAAGTCTATTTTATCTGATATGAGTATAGCTACTCCAGCTTTCTTTTGATTTCCATTTGCATGGAATATCTTTATCCATCCCCTCACTTTAAGTCTGTATGTGTCCCTAGGTCTGAAGTGGGTCTCTTGTAAACAGCATATATATGGTTCTTGTCTTTGTATCCATTCAGCAAACCTGTGTCTTTTGGTTGGAGCATTTAATCCATTTACGTTTAAGGTAATTATCGATATGTGTGTTCCTATGACCATTTTCTTAAGTGTTTTGGGTTTGTTTTTGTAGGTCCTTTTCTCTTGTGTTTCCTACTTAGAGAAGTTCCTTTAGCATTTGTTGTAGAGCTGGTTTGGTGGTGCTGAATTCTCTTAGCTTTTGCTTGTCTGTAAAGCTTTTGATTTTTCCATCAAATCTGAATGAGATCCTTGCCGGGTAGAGTAATCTTGGTTGTAGGTTCTTCCCTTTCATCACTTTAAGTATATCATGCCACTCCCTTCTGGCTTGTAGAGTTTCTGCTGAGAAATCAGCTGTTAACCTTATGGGAGTTCCCTTGTATGTTATTTGTCATTTTTCCCTTGCTGCTTTCAATAATTTTTCTTTGTCTTTAATTTTTGCCACTTTGATCACTATGTGTCTCGGCGTGTTTCTCCTTGGGTTTATCCTGTATGGGACTCTCTGCGCTTCCTGGACTTGGGTGGCTATTTCCTTTCCCATGTTAGGGAAGTTTTCGACTATAATCTCTTCAAATATTTTCTCTGGTCCTTTCTCTCTCTCTTCTCCTTCTGGGACCCCTATAATGCGAATGTTGTTGCATTTAATGTTGTCCCAGAGGTCTCTTAGGCTGTCTTCATTTCTTTTCATTCTTTTTTCTTTAGTCTGTTCCGCAGCAGTGAATTCCACCATTCTGTCTTCCAGGTCGCTTATCCGTTCTTTTTTTTTTTTTTTTTTTTTACTTATCCGTTCTTTTGCCTAGTTATTCTGCTATTGATTCCTGTAGTGTAGTTTTCATTTCAGTTATTGTATTGTTTATCTCTGTTTGTTTGCTCTTTAATTCTTCTAGGTCTTTGTTAAACATTTCTTGCATCTTCTCAATCTTTTCCTCCATTCTTATTCCGAGGTCCTGGATCATCTTCACTATCATTATTCTGAATTCTTTTTCTGGAAGGTTGCCTATCTCCACTTCATTTAGTTGTTTTTCTGGGGTTTTATCTTGTTCCTTCATCTGGTATGTAGCCCTCTGCCTTTTCATCTTGTCTATCTTTCTGTGAATGTAGTTTTTGTTCCACAGGCTGCAGAATTATAGTTTTTCTTGCTTCTGCTATCTGCCCTCTGGTGGTTGAGGGTATCTCTTCCACCCATTTTTTGATTGGGTTGTTTGTTTTTCTGATATTGAGCTGCATGAGCTGCTTGTATATTTTGGAGGTTAATTCTTTGTCAGTTTCTTTGTTTGCAAATATTTTCTCCCATTCTGAATGTTGTCTTTTCATCTTGTTTATAGTTTCCTTTGTTTTTATAAAACCTTATGAATGAAAATAAACTAATATGAGAAATGTAAAATTCATAAATATAGTATTTTCAAAAATTTTGGGGTGGAGTTATGCTCCAAATTTACATTACTCTAGTCTTATAGTCTTATCGCTAACCAGGATCCATATACACAATATAAATATTAGATTAAGGTTACAAAGAAGTAAGAACTTTAAGAAATCATAGAAATATAAATCTTTCCAAGCAAAGAGCTAACACAAACTAAGGATTTTCATTACATGTGACCATCTCTTCAGTCTTTGTAGATTATACTATCAATAAAAATTATATGTAAAGCCATGAAAAATGGTTCTTTGGAGATATGTCCTTTGCCAGAAATCAGTTTTGCCCAGCAGAATGTCTCTGACTGATGTGATAAAAGATAAAATCTTAGGTAGGAAGAGAATTTAGGAGTTCATCTATTTTACTAATCTGTCTCCTGATAGGACCACACCTAGTCCTGTTTTGAAATTTGATATTGTTTGCTTTTTTAAGACTCCCAAGAAAATAGTAATAAAACATTTTCAGGTGCCCAATTAAGGTCAAGTTGTCTTCTAGGTAGGAAAACCTTTCCTTCTAGTTTCAATTGCCTCTTAGCAGAAATTCGGTGTCTTGCTTTCCTCCTCTTTCTCTCAATCTTACCCATTAGATGCCCTTTATATCTTTGAAGTAGATTCTTAAATTAATTCCTAACCTTTAATTTCCATCTTAAATAATCCTAATTTTTCTAATATTTTTCTAATATTTCCTCATAGATATTATTTTTCTGCTTTTTAAATATCTTTAATTAAAAATAAATTATTTCCAAGTCTCACACATCATTCATTAGCCATGATGCCCAGAAAAAGTATACTCTGGGGTTATATGTAAAGAGTTGGAGGATTTGGGACCTTTGCAGAGGAAGATAAAAAGGAAAACATATAGTTTTGCTGCCTTTCACTACAGTTTTATGCATTGAGGTCATATTAAAAAGAATGACAAAGGACAGTCATGGTAGGCAAAAACAAGGTGAAATGTCACAAATAAACATCACTTTCATGCAGAAGAGTGTGCAAGGAATTGGGTTGGGAAAAGGAGCACTAGGATTTTTCACATACCTTGTCTTGTCTGAGCATGATCATCAGGTACTAAATATGCTTCACTGAATTGGGTGGGTTTAGTAGAGAAAATGAAGAAAACTCCTCCTCCACGAAGCCTGCCTGCCACCTATCAGCATGATTATAAACTAATTAATTCTGTGTAATAAGAAACATATATCAAGGTCCCTACACTCCACTTCATGTTATGTGTTATGGTGTGCTTGTTTACAAGCCTTGTTATCTTTCTGTTTAAGGATCATTCTATCATTTAAAGTCATGCTTGCAGGTCACCTAGCCTTCTCCACACAAGGTTTGTATTTGTGGTTTTTCCTGTATGTATGTGCCACCATAACTCACATTGGTGAGGAAAATAGTTAAATTGCACTGAACTTTTTCACACTGATGAATTCAGACATAACAAATAAATATGGGCACAGAGTAAATAACTTCTGAATGAATGAGTGAGTCAGAATGGGATAATGTTGAGGAGTTATTGCTGACAGAGTGGGGACAAGTTGATGGGGAAATGTTGGAAATAACCATAGAGCAAGTAACATTTGATTAATGAGAGAAAAGGAAAGACAAATGAACTAAATATAGAATAAAGAATTCCAAAGTAATGAGTAAAAGAAGAAGTATTATCCCAGTGAGTTTTGACAGGACAGTATTTGAAAAAATATTTACAGATTTTCATTCTCCACTTACCCTTATTTTGTTTGTCTTCTTTGGGCTTCCTGAGTTTAAAGGTGTTCTTCACTCTGTTGAAGGAAAATTAGTGAAGTAAACTTGGGATAGTGAAGTGCAGTGGTTCTGCACCTGGAAACAGCATCAGAACATAGAAACTTGTCCAGATGCTTCATCCTCAATCCAGACCTAATAAATCAGACTCTGGGGTTGTACCTAGCAATCTGTGTTTTAATAATCACCTCCAAGTGATTCTGATGCAGATAAAGTTTGAGAACTCATACAGTGGATGAAGCAGATCTCCCACTTTTGTACTGAGATCCTTATTACCTCAGCTGCTAGGACTATAACTTACCTGTGGCTCCAGGAGTTGCCATGACTAAAAAGAGCAGCCTCATCCATGGTTACATCCCTCTCTGGGACAGTATTTGTCCAGAGATTTGTTGGTGAGGGGGCATGAAGTTCAGCCTTTACTTCAAGTTGGGCCATCTTTGAAGAGTTGTACCTGCTTCTCCAAGCTCTCTGTCAGATCTATGTGGCCTCTGTCGCACCTGCATCCTGTTGAACTTCCCCATTTATTCAAACCTGCTTCCCTCTGTCCCTTATAGGCATTGTTTTCAAGAGCATTCTCTACATCTCCATCTTAGCATGTGTTTCCTGAGGAACCTGAAGCCTCCTGGTTTTCATGTACTTGGAAGGGGTCATTGAGAGGACGTGCCCACCAGCTGACCTATGAGTGGATCAATCAGAGGCTTCTTATACCCTCTCCTGTACATGGAATTTACATTCTGCCTACTATTCCCATACTAACAGCCACTTCAAGGATGCGGCCT
Source organism: Balaenoptera borealis (assembly GCF_965194805.1). Classification (NCBI taxonomy): domain Eukaryota; kingdom Metazoa; phylum Chordata; class Mammalia; order Artiodactyla; family Balaenopteridae; genus Balaenoptera; species Balaenoptera borealis. The sequence goes on from NC_138870.1 coordinate 28,487,005, forward strand.
TGAGAGAGTAAGGGGTTGTTGAAACTATCTGGACTATATATGTGACTGAGCCACATTAAGGCCTATATATAAACTTTTAAGATTCTGGCAGGTAGGTGTGGAGATCTATTCCTCTTGTGGCCACCCAAGGGAAGCCTCATATGTAAGTTCCTTGTCACCTATCAATCTGAAGTGGTCTGCCTCTTTCTTTGGTCTCTCATTTCCCTTCATGTATGGGGGCCAGTTTCAAATGTCACCTGGGGAACTCCTGAGGTTGCAAGCCAACATATGTTTCAAAAGGTCACACACCTGTGTGGGAGTGAGAAGGAGTTTGACAATTAAAAAAAAACAGCCCAAAGATTTGTGAAGAGCAACTTAGGATAGAGGAGCTTCTGTTAAGCTGGCAGAAAGAGGAGTGACCAAGAAGTGATAAGTGTATGGATATTGGTAGACCTGACTGAAAGGGACCCCACACTCATCTTGCTGGGAAGAGCCCTGGGGGTAGAGGTAGCAGAGTCATATCTGGGGAAATTGTTAGCCTTTCATAGATTCTAGGTCCTCAAGTATGTCACTGATGAAATAGAGAGAGCCAAATTCCTGAAGGGACCAAATAGATAGAATCAAGAGATGTGGCAGGGCAATATAAATAGATTGAATATCAAGGATGAGATGGGATGACATAAGTCTGTGTAGATATTCTTGGGGTCATGTGACATTTAAAATTAGATACAGACCTCTTTTCCCACCAAAGTCAGGCATCAAATGATGAGGCCTATAAACACCCTCTTCTCACTGGACATTATATCTGTCACTTGACAGAAGGAGAAAAATTCTAATTTATGAAGACTATGTTTCTCTTCCAATGTCAGGATGTGACACAAAATGTTAAATAAATTGTAAAAAATAACTAAAGTTATAATTTTTATACCTGATCATGAATTAAGATTTCTATCTCACAGCACGAAATGGAGGGTTTTTTGGTTGTTACATAAAGTATATTAAAAAAAAAAAAAACCAACCAAACAAAAAAAAATTCCATTTCCAAAGACTCAGAGAAAAGGGATTTGTAATGGGCAGCAACAGAGGAATCCATTTCATTTGATCATTGCTGAGACTCGTACAGAGGTTAAAAGGTTCAGAAATAGAATGACAGTTGAAGAAGACTGTTCTTTACAGAACTTTGAGCAATTGTGAAAACAGACTACTTTCAGAGTACTTAGACAATGGCATTTTTTTAAAGAGACCAGTCTGAGGTGGACTGAAGTGGATTACAAGAATAAAGGTTGTGAAAATGGTAAATGCCCCTGATATGATCTAGAAAAGATATTGTCTTTTTATGGGCATAACAAATATTTTAGTGATGTGAGATAAGTTATTATCATAAGAGCATGTTCTCTTGATGAGGGTATATGATTATACTGAGAATAGTAACAGCTACATTTATTGAGTACCTGTCATGTGCTGGGCACTGGTCCCAAGTTTAAAGTATGTACCAAACCTTTTTTTATTACCTCAATAAATTCAGTGAACATCCATCATCTCATATAGATACAAAATTAAAGAAATAGAAAAAAAGTTTCCTTATGATGAGAACTCTTAGGATTTTCTCTCTTAACAACTTTCACATACAACATACAACAGTGTTAAGTATAATTATCATGTTATATGCTACATCCCTAGTACTTATTTATATTATAACTGGAAGTTTGTACCTTTAAAAAATATATTTATTTATTTATTAATTATTTTTTCTTCCAGTCTTACTGAGACATAATTGACATACATCACTGTATAAGTTTAAGATGTACAGCATAATGATTTGACTTACACACATTATGAAATGTGGTAATCACCACAATAACTTTGGTGAACATCCATCAACTCATATAGATACAAAATTAAAGAAATAGAAAAAAATTTTTTTCCTTGTGAAGAGAAATCTTAGGACTTACTTCCTTAACAACTCTCATATGTAATATATAGCAGTGTTAATTATATTTATCAGCTTGTACAATACATCCTAGTACTTATTTATTGTATAACTGGAATTTTGTACATTTTGAATGTCTTCATCCAATTCCCTCTCCCCCAACCTCTCACCTCTGGTAACCACAAATCTGATCTCTTATTCTATGAGATTGTTTGTTTGTTTTCAAATTATTATTGACTTATAACACTATGTTAGCTCCTGGTACACAACATAGTCACTTGATATTTCTATACATTTCAAAATGATCACTATATAAGTCTAGTTACCATCTCTCAACCTACAAATATATTAATTATTGAATATATTTCCCAAACTGTACATTTCATATTCATTTATTTTGCAACTGGAAGTTTGTACCTCTTAATCTCCCTCATCTATTTCTCTCATGTTCTCACTTCGGCCCCTCTGGCAACCACCTGTTTGTTCTCTGTATCAATGATTCTGTTTCTGTTTTGTTTTTTAGATTCCACATTATAAGTGAAATTAAATGGTATCTGTCTTTCTCTGTTGGGCTAATTTCACTTCTTGATGAGTCTGAATAAAAGCTTATCAATTTTGTTTATATTTTCAAAAACCAAGCTCTTAGTTGCATTGAGTTTTCATTTTTTTAAGTCTTTATTTCATATATTTCTCCTTTGATCTTTATGACTTCTTTCCTTGTACTAAATTTGGGTTTAGTTTGTTCTTCATTTTCTAGTTCCTTTAGGTGTAAGGATAGATTATCTAAACTAAGTTTGTCTATTATAGATTTTTCTTGTTTCTTTTGGTAGGCTTGTACTACTATAAACTTTCCAATTAGAATGGAATTTTTTGTGTCCCCTAGTTTTTGGATTGCTGTGTTTTCATATTCATTTGTTTTAGGTATGTTTTGATTTCCTCTTTTTTCTTCAGTGACCCATTTTTTTTTTCTTTAACATCTTTATTGGAGTATAACTGCTTTACAATGGTGAGTTAGTTTCTGCTTTATAACAAAGTGAATCAGCTAAACATATACATATATCCCCATATCTCCTCCCTCTTGCGTCTCCCTCTCATATTCCCTATCCCAGCACTCTAGGTGGTCACAAAGCACAAAGCTGATCTCCTTGTGCTATGCAGCTGCTTCCCGCTAGCTCTCTGTTTTACATTTGGTAGTGTATATATGTCAGTGTTACTCTCTCACTTCATCCCAGCTTACCCTTCCCCCTCCCTGTGTCCTCAAGTCCATTCTCTACATCTGTGTCTTTTTTCCTGTCCTGCCCCTAGGTTCATCAGAACCATTTTTTTTTTAGATTCTATACATATGTGTTAGCATATGGTATTTGCTTTTCTTTTTCTGACTTACTTCACTCTGTATGACAGACTCTAACTCCATCCACCTCACTACAAATAACTCCATTTCGTTTCTTTTAATGACTGAGTAATATTCCATTGTATATATGTGCCACATCTTCTTTATCCATTCATCTCTTGATGGACACTTAGGTTGCTTCCACATTCTGGCTATTGTAAATAGAGCTGCAATGAACATTGTGGTACATGACTCTTTTTGAATTATTGGTTTTCTCAGGGTATATGCCCAGAAGTGGGATTGCTGTGTCATATGGTAGTTCTATTTTCAGTTTTTTAAGGAAACTCCATACTATTCTCCGTAGTGGCTGTATAAATTTACATTCCCACCAACAGAGCAAGAGGGTTCCCTTTTCTCCACACTCTCTCCAGCATTTATTATTTGTAGATTTTTTGATGATGGCCATTTTGACCGGTGTGAGGTGATACCTCATTGTAGTTTTGATTTTCATTTCTCTAATGATTAGTGATGTTGAGCATCCTTTCATGTGTTTGTTGGCAATCTGTATATCTTCTTTGGATAAATGTCTACTTAGGTCTTCTCCTCATTTTTAGATTGAGTTGTTTCTTTTTTTGATACTGAGGTGCATGAGCTGCTTGTATATTTTGGAGATTAATCCTTTGTCTGAGGCTTCATTTGCAAATATTTTCTCCCATTCTGAGAGTTGTCTTTTCGTCTTGTTTATGGTTTCCTCTGCTGTGCAAAACCTTTTAAGTTTCATTAGGTCCCATTTGTTTATTTGTGTTTTTAATTCCATTTCTCTAGGAGGTGGGTCAAAAAGGATCTTGCTGTGATTTATGTCACAGAGTGTTCTGCCTATGTTTTCCTCTAAGAGGTTTACAGTGTCTGGCCTTACATTTAGGTCTTTAATATATTTTGAGTTTATTTTTGTGTATGGTGTTAGGAAGTGTTCTAAATTCAGTCTTTTACATGTAGCTGTCCAGTTTTCCCAGCACCATTTATTGAAGAGGCTGTCCTTCCTCAATTGTATACTCTTGCCTCCTTTATCAAAGATAAGGTGACCATATGTGCGTGGGTTTATCTCTCGGATTTCTATCCTGTTCCACTGATCTATATTTCTGTTTTTATGCCAGTACCATACTGTCTTGATTACTATAGCTTTGTAGTATAGTCTGAAGTCCAGGAGCCTGATTCCTCCAGCTCCGTTTTTCTTTCTCAAGATTGCTTTGGTTATTCAGGGTCTTTTGTGTGTCCATACAAATTGTGACATGTTTTTTTCCTAGTACTGTGAAAAATGCCATTGGTAGTTTGATAGGGATTGCACTGAATCTGTAGATTGCTTTGGGTAGTATAGTCATTTTCACAATGTTGATTCTTCCAATCCAAGAACATGGTATATCTCTCCATCTGTTTGTATCATCTTTAATTTCTTTCATCAGTGTAATATAGTTTTCTGTATACAGGTCTCTTGTCTCCGTAGGTAGGTCTATTCCTAGGTATTTTATTCTTTTTGTTGCAATGGTAAATAGGAGAGTTTCCTTAATTTCTCTTTCAGATTTTTCATCATTAGTGTAAAGGAATGCAAAAGATTTCTGTACATTAATTTTGTATCCTGCTAATTTACCAAATTCATTGATTAGCTCTAGTAGTTTTTTGGTAGCATCTTTAGGATTCTCTATGTATAGTATCATGTCATCTGCAAACAGTGACAGCTTTAGTTCTTCTTTTCCAATTTGGATTCCTTTTGTGTCTTTTTCTTCTCTGATTGCTGTGGCTAAAACTTCCAAAATTATGTTGAATAATAGTGGTGAGAGTGAAAAACCCTGTCTTCTTCCTGATCTTAGAGGAAATGGTTTCAGTTTTTCACCATTGAGAATGATATTTGCTGTGTGTTTGTCATATATGGCCTTTATTATGTTGAGGAAAGTTCCCTCTATGCCTACTTTCTGGAGGGTTTTTATCATAAATGGGTGTTGAATTTTGTCAAAAGCTTTTTCTGCATCTATTGAGAGGATCATATGGTTTTTCTCATTCAGTTTATTAATATGGCATATCACATTGTTCGATTTGTGTATATTGAAGAACCCTTGCATTCCTGGGATAAACCCCACTTAATCATGGTGTATGATCCTTTTAATGTGCTGTTGGATTCTGTTTGATAGTATTTCGTTGAGGATTTTTGCATCTATGTTCATCAGTGATATTGGCCTGTAGGTTTCTTTCTTTCTGACATCTTTGTCTGGTTTTGGTATCAAGGTGATGGTGGCCTCATAGAATGAGTTGGGGAGTGTTCCTCCCTCTGCAATATTTTGGAAGAGTTTGAGAAGGATAGGTGTTAGCTCTTCTTTAAATGTTTGATAGAATTCACCTGTGAAGCCATCTGGTCTTAGGTTTCTGTTTGTTGGAAGATTTTTAATCACAGTCTCAATTTCAGTGCTGTGATTGATATGTTTATATTTTTTTTCTTCCTGGTTCAGTCTTGGAAGGTTGTGCTTCTGTAAGAATTTGTCCATTTCTTCCAGACTGTGCATTTTATTGGCATATAGTTGCTTGTAGTAATCTCTCATGATCCTTTGTATTTCTTCAGGGTCAATTGTTACTTCTCCTTTTTCATTTGTATTTCTATTTCTATTGATTTGAGTCTTCCCCCTTTTTTACTTGATGAGACTGTCTAATGGTTTATCAATTTTGTTTACCTTCTCAAAGAACCAGCTTTTAGTTTTATTGATACTTGCTATTGTTTCCTTCATTTCTTTTTCATTTATTTCTGATCTTATCTTTATGATTTCTTTACTTATGCTAACTTTGGGGATTTTTCTTCTTCTTTCTCTAATTGTTTTAGGTGTAAGATTAAGTTTTTTATTTGAGATGTTTCTTGTTTCTTGAGGTAAGATTGTAGTGCTATAAACTTCCCTCTTAGAACTGCTTTTGCTGCATCCCATAGGTTTTGGGTCATCGTGTTTTCATTGTCATTTGTTTCTAGGTATTTTTTGATTTCCTCTTTGATTTCTTCATTGATCTCTTGGTTATTTAATACTGTATTGTTTAGCTTCCATGTGTTTGTATTTTTTACAGATTTTTTCCTGTAATTGATATCTAGTCTTATAGCGTTGTGGTTGGAAAAGATACTTGATACAATTTCAATTTTCTTAAATTTACCAAGTCTTGATTTGTGTCCCAAGATATAATCTATCCTGGAGAATGTTCTATGAGCACTTGAGAAGGAAGTGTATTGTGTTGTTTTTGGATGGAATGTCCTATAAATATCAATTAAGTCCATCTTTTTTTTTTTTGACTCTTTATCCCTTTTATTCCAAGAATACATTCTCACTTTTATTATTATTGCCTATTATTCTTAACATATTCAGCTCTAGATTTTCTGTTATGAATCTCACATTGTGTATTTTAAAATTCAAATAACTGAGACTTTGATCATATCTACAACTTGTACATCAGAGCATTAAGGATGTTGGCTGATGTCTCTTCTCTTGGAGACCTCATATATATAATTTTTTTTAAACATCTTTATTGGAGTATAATTGCTTTACAATGGTGTGTTAGTTTCTGCTTTATAACAAAGTGAATCAGTTATACATATACACATGTTCCCATATCTCTTCCCTCTTGCATCTCCCTCCCTCCCACCCTCCCCATCCCACCCCTCTAGGTGGTTACAAAGCACCGAGCTGATCTCCCTGTGCTATGCGGCTGCTTCCCACCAGCTATCCAGTTTACATTTGGTAGTGTATATATGTCTATGCCACTCTCTCACCCTGTCACATCTTACCCCTCCCCCTCCCCATATCCTCAAGTCCATTCTCTAGTAGGTCTGTGTCTTTATTCCCGTCTTGCCACTAGGTTCTTCATGACCTTTTTTTTTTCCCCTTAGATTCCGTATATATGTGTTAGCATACTGTATTTGTTTTTCTCTTTCTGACTTACTTCACTCTGTATGATAGACTCTAACTCCATCCACCTCACTACAAATACCTCCATTTCATTTCTTTTTATGGCGGAGTAATATTCCATTGTATATATGTGTCACATCTTCTTTATCCATTCATCCGATGATGGACACTTAGTTTGCTTCCATGTCCTGCCTATTGTAAATAGAGCTGCAATGAACATTTTGGTACATGACGCTTTTTGAATTATGGTTTTCTCAGGGTATATGCCCAGTAGTGGGATTGCTGGGTCGTATGGTAGTTCTATTTTTAGTTTCTTAAGCAACCTCCATACTGTTCTCCATAGTGGCTGTATCAATTTACATTCCCACCAACAGTGCAAGAGTGTTCCCTTTTCTCCACACCCTCTCCAGAATTTATTGTTTCTAGACTTTTTGATGATGACCATTCTGACTGGTGTGAGATGATATCTCATTGTAGTTTTGATTTGCATTTCTCTAATGATTAAGGATGTTGAGCATTCTTTCATGTGTCTGTTGGCAATCTGTATATCTTCTTTGGAGAAATGTCTATTTAGGTCTTCTGCCCATTTTTGGATTGGGTTGTTTGTTTTTTTGTTATTGAGCTGCATGAGCTGCTTGTAAATCTTGGAGATTAATCCTTTGTCAGTTGCTTCAATTGCAAATATTTTCTCCCATTCTGAGAGTTGTCTTTTGGTCTTGTTTATGGTTTCCTTTGCTGTGCAAAAGCTTTTAAGGTTCATTAGGTCCCATTTGTTTATTTTTGTTTTTATTTCCATTTCTCTAGGAGCTGGGTCAAAAAGGATCTTGCTGTGATGTATGTCATAGAGTGTTCTGCCTATGTTTTCCTCTAAGAGTTTGATAGTGTCTGGCTTTACACTTAGGTCTTTAATCCATTTTGAGTTTATTTTTGTGTATGGTGTCAAGGAGTGTTCTAATTTCATACTTTTACATGTACCTGTTCAACTTTCCCAGCACCACTTATTGGAGAGGCTGTCTTTTCTCCACTGTATATGCTTGCCTCCTTTATCAAAGATAAGGTGACCATATGTGCATGGGTTTATCTCTGGGCTTTCTATCCTGTTCCTTTGATCTATATTTCTGTTTCTGTGCCAGTACCATACTGTCTTGATTACTGTAGCTTTGTAGTATAGTCTGAAGTCAGGGAGCCTGATTCCTTCAGCTCCATTTTTCGTTCTCAAGATTGCTTTGGCTATTCGGGGTCTTTTGTGTTTCCATACAAATTGTGAAATTTTTTGTTCTAGTTCTGTGAAAAATGCCAGTGGTAGTTTGATAGGGATTGCATTGAATCTGTAGATTGCTTTGGGTAGTAGAGTCATTTTCACAATGTTGATTCTTCCAATCCAAGAACATGGTATATCTCTCCATCTATTTGTATCATTTTTAATTTCTTTCATCAGTGTCTTATAATTTTCTGCATACAGGTCTTTTGTCTCCTTAGGTACGTTTATTCCTAGATATTTTATTCTTTTTGTTGCAATGGTATACAGGAGTGTTTTCTTAATTTCACTTTCAGATTTTTCATCATTAGTATAAAGGAATGCAAGAGATTTCTGTGCATTAATTTTGTATCCTTCTACTTTACCAAATTCATTGATGAGCTCTAGTAGTTTTCTCGTAGCATCTTTAAGATTCTCTATGTATAGTATCATGTCATCTGCAAACAGTGACAGCTTTACTTCTTCTTTTCTGATTTGGATTCCTTTTATTTCTTTTTCTTCTCTGATTGCTGTGGCTAACACTTCCAAAACTATGTTGAATAATAGTGGTGAGAGTGGGCAACCTTGTCTTGTTCCTGATCTTAGTGGAAATGGTTTCAGTTTTTCACCATTGAGGACTCTGTGGGCTGTGGGTTTGTCATATATGGCCTTTATTATGTTGAGGAAAGTTCCCTCTATGCCTACTTTCTGCAGGGCTTTTATCATAAATGGGTGTTGAATTTTGTCGAAAGGTTTCTCTGTATCTATTGAGATGATCATATGGTTTTTCTCCTTCAATTTGTTAATATGATGTATCACGTTGATTGATTTGCATATATTGAAGAATCCTTGCATTCCTGGAATAAACCTCACTTTATCATGGTGTATGATCCTTTTAATGTGCTGTTGGATTCTGTTTGCTAGTATTTTGTTGAGGATTTTTGCATCTATGTTCATCAGTGATATTGGCCTGTAGTTTTCTTTCTTTGTGACATCTTTGTCTGGTTTTGGTATCAGGGTGATGGTGGCCTCGTAGAATGAGTTTGGGAGTGTTCCTCCCTCTGCAATATTTTGGAAGAGTTTGAGAAGGATAGGTGTTAGCTCTTCTCTAAATGTTTGATAGAATTCGCCTGTGAAGCCATCTGGTCCTGGGCTTTTGTTTGTTGGAAGATTTTTAATCACAGTTTCCATTTCAGTGCTTGTTATTGGTCTGTTCATATTTTCTATTTCTTCCTTGTTCAGTCTCGGCAGGTTGTGTATTTCTAAGAATTTGTCCATTTCTTCCAGGTGGTCCATTTTATTGGCATAGAGCTGCTTGTAGTAATCTCTCATGATCGTTTGTATTTCTGCAGTGTCAGTGGTTACCTCTCCTTCTTCATTTCTAATTCTATTGATTTAAGTCTTCTCCCTTTTTCTCTTGATGAGCCTGGCTAATGGTTTATCAATTTTAACTTCTCAAAGAACCAGCTTTGAGTTTTATTGATCTTTGCTATTGTCTCCTTCAAATTAAGTCCATCTTGTTTAATGTATCATTTAAAGCTTGTGTTTCCTTATTTATTTTCATTTTGGACGATCTGTTCATTGGTGAATGTGGGGTGTTAAAACCACCTACTATGGTTGTGTTACTGTCGATTTCCCCTTTTATGGCTGTTAGCATTTGCCTTATGTATTGAGGTGCTCCTATATTGGGTGCATAAATATTTACATTTGTATGTCTTCTTCTTGGATTGATCTCTTGATCATTACTTTGTCTTTTGTAATAGTCTTTATTTTTAAGTGTATTTGGTCTGTTATGAGAATTGTTACTCTGGCTTTCTTTTTATTTCCACTTGCATGGAATATCTTTTTCCATCCTCTTAGTTTCAGGCTGTATGTGTCCCTAGGTCTGAAGTGGGTCTTTGTAGATAGCATATATACAGGTCTTGTTTTTGTATCCATTCAGCCAGTCTATGTGCTTTGGTTGGAGCCTTTAATCCATTTATATTTAAGGTAATGGTCGATATGTATGTTCCTATTACCATTTTCTTAATTGTTTTGGGTTTGTTTTTGTAGGTCTTTTCCTTCTGTTGTGTTTCCTGCCTGGAGAAGTTCCTTTAGTATTTGTTGTAAAGCTGGTTTGGTGGTGCTGAATTCTCTTAACTTTTGCTTGTCTTTAAAGGTTTAATTTCTCCATTGAATCTGAATGTGATCCTGCTGGGTAGAGTAATCTTGGTTGTAGGTTTTTCCCTTTCATCACTTTAAATATGTCCTGCCACTCCTTTCTGACTTGCAGAGTTTCTGCTGAAAGATCAGCTTTTATCCTTATGGGGATTCTGTTGTATGTTATTTATTGTTTTTCCCTTGCTACTTTTAATATTTTTTCTTTGTATTATTTTTTGATAGTTTGGTTAATATGTGTCTTGGCATGTTTCTTCTTGGATTTATCTTGTATGGGACTCTCTGCACTTCTTGGACTTGATTGACTATTTCCTTTCCCATATTAGGGAAGATTTCAACTATAATCTCTTCAAATATTTTCTCAGTGCCTTTTTTCTCTTCTTTTTCTGGGACCCATATATTTCGAATGTTGGTGCATTTAATGTTTTCCCAGAGGTATCTGAGACTGTCCTCAATTCTTTTCATTCTTTTTTCTTTATTTTGCTCTGCTGTAGTTATTTCCACTATTTCATCTTTCAGGTCACTTATCTGTTCCTCTGTTGCAGTTATTCAGCTATTGATTCCTTCTAGAGAATTTAAAATTTCATTTATTGTGCTGTTCAGCATTGTTTGTTTGCTCTTTAGTTCTTCTAGATCCTTGTGAAATGTTTCATATTTTTTCTCCATTCTATTTCCAAGATTTTGGATCATCTTTATTATCATTACTCTGAATTCTTTTTCAGGTAGACTATTTCCTCTTCATTTGCTTGGTCTGATGGGTTTTTACCTTGGTCCTTCATCTGCTGTGTGTTTCTCTCTCTTCTAATTTTGCTTAACTAACTGTGTTTGGGGTCTTCTTTTCACAGGTGCAGGTTCGTAATTCCTGTTGTTTTTGGTGTCTGCCCCCAGTGGCTGAGATTGGTTCAGTGGGTTGCGTAGGCTTCCTGGTGGAAGGGACTGGTGCCTCTGTTCTGGTGGATGAGGCTGGATCTTGTCTTTTTGGTGGGCAGGACCATGTCCGGTGGTGTGTTTTGGGGTGCCTGTGACCTTATTATGATTTTATGCAGCCTCTCTGCTAATGGGTGGTGGTGTGTTCCTGTCTTGCTATTTGTTTGGCATAGGGTGTCCAGCACTCTTGCTTGCTGGTCTTTGAGTGGAGCTGGGTCTTAACATTGAGATGGGGATCTCTGGGAGATCATTTGAGGTTTGATATTACGTGGAGCCGGGAGGTCTCTTGTGGACCAATGTCCTGAGCTCGACTCACCCACCTCAGAGGCAGAGGACTGACCCCCGGCCGGAGCATCAATACCCTGTCAGCCTCATGACTCAGAAGAAAAGGGAGAATAAGAGAAAGAAAGACAGAAAAAAATGAAATGAAATAAAATAAAAAGTTATTAAAATAAAAGCAAAGAATTTATTTAAAAAATTAAAAATTAATTAAAAAAAGAAAGAAAAAAAGAAAGAAAGAAGGGAGCAACCAAACCAAAAAACAAATCCACCAATGATAACAAGTGGTAAAAACGATAATAAAAAAACTCAAAAAACGGACAGACAGAAACCTATGACAAATTGTGAAAACAAAGCTATAAAGACAAAATCACACAAAGAAGCATACAGTTAGACACTCACAAAAAGAGCAAAAGGCAAAAAAAAAATATATCTATATATAAAAAAAAGAATAAAGGAAGAGAGCAACCAAATCATTAAACAAATCTACCAATGATAATAAATACTAAACCAAGATAAACATAAAATCAGAAACAAATTAGAGGAAGAAAGCAAACCCTAATTCTACAGTTGCTCCCAAAGTTCACCGCCTCAATTTTGGGATGATCCATTGTCTATTCAGATATTCCAGAGATGCAGGGTACATCAAGTTGACTGTGGAGATTTAATCCACTGCTCCTGAAGCTACTGGGAGAAATTTCCCTTTTTCTTCTTTGTTCGCACAGCTCCTGGCGTTCAGCTTTGGATTTGGCCCTGCCTGTGCATGTAGGTCTCCTGAGGGCATCTGTTCTTTGCTCAGACAGGACGGGGTTAAACTAGCAGCTGATTAGTGGGCTCTGGCTCACTCAGAGCAGGGGGAAGGAGGGGTATGGAATACGGTGTGAGCCTGTGGCAGCAGAGGCCGGCATGACATTGTCACAGCCTGAGGCACACCGTGTGTTCTCCTGGAGAAGTTGTCCCTGGATCACAGGACCCTGGTGGGCTGCACAAGCTCTTGGGAGGGGAGTTGTGGATAGTGACCTCTGCTTGCACACAGGCTTCTTGGTGGCTGCAGCAGCAGCCTTAGCATTTCATGCCCGTCTGTGGTGTCCGTGCTGATAGCCGCAGCTCGCGCCAGTCTCTGGAGCTTGTTCTGGTGGTGCTCTGAATTCCCTCTCCTCACACACCCCAAAACAATGGTCTCTTGCCTCTTAGGCAGTTCCAGACTTTCTCCTGGACTCTCTTTCAGCAAGCTTTGGTGCACAACCCCACTTCAGGCTCTGTCCATACAGCCAACCCCAGTCTTCTCCCTAGGATCTGACCTCCAAAGCCCCAGGTTCAGCTTCCAGCCCCAACCTGCCCCAGCGGTTGAGCAGACAAGTCTCTCAGGCTGGTGAGTGTTGGTTGGCATGATCCTCTGTACAGGAATTTCTCCGCTTTACTCTCTGCAGCCCTGTTGTTGCGTGCTTCTACGTGGCTCTGAAGCTTTCCCCTTCTCCGCCCACCCCCTGTCTCCACCAGTGAAGGGGCTTCCTAGTGTGTGGAAACTTTTCGTCCTTCACAGCTCCCTCCCAGAGGTGCTGGTCCCGTCTCTATTCTTTTTCTGTTTTTTCTTTTTTCTTTTGCCCCACCCAGGTACATGGGGAGTTTCTTGCCTTTTGGGCAGTCTGAGGTCTTCTGCCAGTGTTCAGTAGGTGTTCTGTGGGAATTGTTCCACATGTGGATATATTTCTGGTGTATTTGTGGGGAGGAAAGTGATCTCCATGTCTTACTCCTCCACCATCTTGAAGATCTCCCATCCAGTGACCCATTTGTTGTTTAGTAGTATATTGTTTAGCCTCCACACGTTTTTGTTTCCTGCAGTTTTTTTCTTGTAGTTGATTTCAAGTCTCTATTGTTGTGATTGAAAAAAAAGGTTGATATGATTTCAATCGAGTTAAATTTACAGAGGCTTCTTTTGTGGCATAATTTGTGATCTATTCTGGAGAAATTTCCATGTGCACTTCAAAGAGTATGTATTTTTCTGCTTTTGGATGGAATATTCTGTATAGATTTATTAAGTCCATGTCATCTAATATGTTTTTAAAGGCTAGTGTTTCCTTATAGATTTTCTGTCTGGATGATCTGGCCATTGATGTAAGTGGGCTGTCAAAGTCCCCTACTATTGTTCTTACTGTCAATTTCTCCTTTTATATCTGTTGATATTTGCTTTGCATATTTAGGTTTTCCTATATTGGGTGGCTATATTTTTACAATTGTCATATCTTTTTTTAAATGTTTTATTTTATATTGGAGTATGGTTGATTAACAATGTTGTGTTAATTTCAGGTTTCATGTGTACAGCAAAGTGATTCAGTTATACATACACATGTATCTATTCTTTTTCAAATTCTTTTTTTTGTAACTTCTTGTTGGAATTATCCCTCATCATTATGTAATATCCTTCTTCGTCTCTTGTGACAATATTTGTTTCAAAGTCTTTTTTGTCTGGTGGAAGTATTGCTACCCCAGCTTTATTTTCATTTCCTTTTGCATGAGATATCTTTTCCATCCCTTCCTTTTCAGTCTGTATGTATCTTTAGATCTGAAATGAGCCTCTTGTAGGCAGCATATATATGAGTCTTATTTTCGTATCCATCCAGCCATTCTATAGCTTTTGATTGGAGCATTTAGCCCTCAGTCATTGTTAATAAAGATTCTTGGAATCATGTGGATCCACCTGTCTGATGTAAATACTATAATGCTGCCCCATATAAGTAGGCCTTTTAAGAATTTACTTTACAGAATAGAGCCAGAATATGTGTGGTGAATTCCTAATTCCTTAAAAAACTTCATTGGTCATAAAAATTTATGAATTATATAATCATAAAAATTCTTTTACAATGAAGAAAGAATTTAGAACCCAAAGCTTGCAATGATTTGCTATATTTATAAACGTTAATAAATGTAAATTTAACTCATAAGCATGTTAAAAATTAAAAGCTTATTGTATATCTATGAACCATTGTTTTTCTTATAATATTCTATGGAATCCATTTTCCAAATTTCAACTACTTAAGTTATTTCTACTTTTAAATTTTAATAAGATAATCTTTAAAGAAATATATAATAGATTATTTGGCCATTGCTTAAATACTGAGAATCTGTTTTGAGTGTTATCCCATTCTTCTGCTTTAATAAGGACATTGAACATCTTATTAATCTCATTCAGAACCTTCAGAACCATGATCCCTAAAGTGAAAAACTTGTACTTTACTTTTTTGATGGTTAATAAGAGTTGAAGATAATGCTTTATTATTTTAAGTACTCCTAAGTTCCTTGTTATTTTTATTGATTTATTAATACTATTTTGTTTTTTTGCTTTGTTTTGGTGTTCATTTCTATAAACTACTTCCAGTTAGTAATCCTAACTAAAATGGATTCTAAAAGAAGATATTTTCCATTAATGTTTCTCATCTCCAATTTTAATAGCTTTTATATAAGGTTAAGTCAAACAATATCTTTTTTTATGACATTTTATTCTATTTGACTAAAGAGACTCCCGTAGCTTCTTTTTTTCACTTATGTAATAAATGCCCACTGACTATTGACTATATGATATATAATTTGGGCAAATTATAGTTTGAGGCTGTAAATAAATTGTGCATAGGGACATTGACTTTCTGATCTGCAAAGGCATTGTTTTGGTTAGATTTTATTTGTAAGTTAACCTATGTTAAATTATTTGGGACAAAAAATTAATTATTATTGTAATTAGGTTTGCTATTTGCCTACCAAAATCTTTTCTCCCTTGCTTTTCAGTTTCCCTGGCAGTGAGGTGTGGCCACATAAGGTTTTGCCAATAGGCAGAAATAATGGGGTCACTTCTGGGCCTATTCCCTCTTCATATACATGCCGTTTTTCAGCCTCTTCCAATCATATGAGGACTTTGTCTTAGGGAACCCCCAAGAACCAAGATGGAAGGAATTGGGCCTCTGAATAACGGCATGAACAGAGCCACCAGCCTGATCTTTCTGAAATGTAACAAAGAAATGAATTTCTTCATTTTCTCCTTGCCATTTTATTGTTGGATCTTCTTGACACAGTTTTAAGCTAATATTTTTCCATTGTTCCATATCTGGAAATAATATTTCCAGAACATTATTGTGACTTTTTGACTTGATTTTCTTATTGTTTCTATAAGACATATTAGGCATTTTCAAAGTTATATTCTTGCTTTAGGAGTCACAGGTAGCCAGTTAAATATACTGGGATAAAGTGAATCAATGACTCCACAAATATTCACTACTCTCCTTTTATGTACTTACCACTGTGTTAAATCTGGGGGCTATAAAAATCTATATGACATAATTTCTGCTTACTTTGATGGAAAATAAACATTTTCAATTGTGTTGTAAGCTTGTTTTATATATGTTTTAAGTAATAATTTTACTGAAAACATTAATTGAACTCATTAGATTCTAAGAGATGGTGTGGATAAAAATAAAAACACGTTTCTCAAAGAACTCACAGAAGAAAAATAATCGTATTTAAATATACTTCGCAATTTGCTTTTGATAAATGCTGACTTCTTTGAGCTGCATTGCAATTTAGGAAAATAGATTTATCATACCTTTTCGTACATGAAATGGAGACATATTAAATTTATAATAATGATCATGACAATGATAACAAACATACTTATTGATTACCTACTACAAGCTCCTGTGCTCTGCTTTCTTGAGTCAAACTGTGCTGAGAGCGGGTTTAATAAATACAAAACCCTGGATGTTCTGCTGGGATCTGAGCGAGGCAAGGGCGTCTCATGCCTGTTTTTTGATGGAGCCTGAGGAAACAGCAAGACCTGGGGGTCCTTTTTTTTTAATTTATAAAACTTCCTGTGTCCCAATGAGGGGCAAGAATGGTAGAATAATTCCCAAGCAAAGAAGCTGGGTCCATAGGGGGTCCTGGGTGACACAGGAGCAAAAGACTCACTTCTATGTGCCACAGAGGAGTGTAAAACTGACACAGGGCATTAGCTCCCTAATTTCCCTTCTGCCAGTGTCATATGGGTAGCTTCATGTTGCTCCCCTGCACTTGAAGTAACAGACAAAGCTCAACCCTAGGGGACCATTTGGACAGGATTGAGACTTAATAATTTGCAATCTGTATGGTCTAACATCTGAGATCAGCAAGAATAGGGATCCATGCAGATACCAGAGTAGCTGGCTGCCTTCCTGGATCTGATACCTTCCTCTCTGAATGCTCTGGTACCACATGAGGCCAAATCTTCCTCCCACTGCAATTTAGCCACCACACCAGGATAAAAGGGGTTACCTCTGCATTGACTGGGATTAAGTTTCTACCACCCATTAGAATAGACTACAATGTGTAAAAGAGATAGCTTTTTCTTTCTCTCCACATGAAAGTATGGGGTTGGGGGCTTCTACCTTCCCTTGCAATTTTTGCTAACTCCTCCACATGCAAAGAGGAATGATTTCTATCTTGGTGAGATGGCAAGGATCAGGTGTTCACTTTCCTCTGAGTGGGAATATGGAGTTAAACATATTTCTAACAATGTGTCCTGCCTCACTTCTCTCTCTGGAATTTTCTTTGCTCTCAATTTTCAGTTAATTTCTGTTCATTTTCTGGTTGTGGATATTAGGGGAGAATATTTCCTCTCTCATTCCTGAAATTTTCACCCAGTTTAAGGAACTCAGTGTTAATTTGGCAATGCTGGTTCCTCTCCATCCCTTTTACTCTGCTCCAGAACAAACTCATATACATTTGGGAAGGATCAACTGAGCACGTTCAGTTCACCTCCCTTTTCTTTTCTCTTGCAGTAGGCTGTCTTCATGGAGTGGTTCTCTTCAGCTCCTCTGTGGCTTAAGCTTTACCTGCTCCTGTCCAGCAATGCCTGGGAATGGATAGGTAAATCTGCCTAACACTGGGATAAGTTATTTATAGATGGGATAAGTCAATTTAACTCTTATATTAAGCTGTGACCTTTGATATACTCTATATCAATTAAAAGATGATATTTTGATTTACTATGTATTTTACTCCTTTTATTTCTCCATATGTACTGGGCCACTTCAATGTTCTTACAGTGGAGAGATGATTTTTGGATTATGAGTGACCTAATTTGTGGATATTTGCATAAAGTAAAAATTATTTTTTTGGTATTCCTTAGCAACACTTAAGCATTATAAGCCAGATAGCTATGCATCATTAAAGGGATCTTTATTATCCCCTGGAAGGATGACAGGGCTGACAGGTTATTCTGAGGGGAAAATGGAATATTAAAGTGTAGTTAGAAAATCCAGAAAAATAAAAGTTGTTAATGTTTGATATTAGTTGTGTTTTTGACTATGTCCATCTAATTTTCTGTTTTGCCTAGCTCCTTCTTCACAGCTGAGCTTAGTGAAGCTTCAAACCTTAGTCCACAGGGAAGATCCTGGATGTTCTGGATGCTCTGGATGGAATAGCCTCTTTCTCACTCCTGGTGGCATTGATATCTCATGTGACCATTCCTCAGAATAAGCGGTACTGTTTATTAGGGTCTATTATGTTCTAAAACTTTAAGTAAATTATTTCATTTTATCTTCATGACAATGCTATAAAATAGATTTTATTATCAATATTTTTAGTGAGGAAGAAATTGGGATCCAGAGAAGTTATGTGACCACAAGACAGAAGCAGGGCTTGAAATTAAGTCTCTCAGACTCTAGATTTACACTTGGTGATATATGGGAGAAAGTAACAAATGAATATTTATTATCTGACCTCTGCAGTTATGAGGTTATGTGGGGAAACAAAAACTGTTATGAGTGTTCACTAATGAACTGATAGAATTTGGCAGATTGGTGTCTAAAACTTCTTCCCTTCAAGCGTATAGATCTGGATTAAGACTTTTGGATCAATAGTATAATAAATTGTGCTGAGAAACTGTATCACCATAAATGTTGTCTAGGGGAAGGGCTTTGATTTTCTTTTCGTTTAGTTTAAATCCTTTATGTTAAACACAATAATATCCAAAATATTTATTATATAACATAACAACACAGCTCTGTAAATATTTTAGTTTGATCACCTAAGGCAATCATAGTTGGGTATGGTGAACATTGATCTTAAAAATCTGAGCTGTCAAAGCAAATTCTTGAAAGTATAGTCACATGTTAGCAGTCATGATATGAAAAAAGATAAGACAGCATTCATTGTCAACACAATTACATTTTGTTCCTGAGATTGAACTCTGCAAGCATATTTGCTTGCATGAAACTAAAAAAAATCATTTCATCCTTGAGGGATTTTTACCTTTTCTTAACCATCTTATCATTGTTTTGTTGTCTTAAGGTCAATCTTGAAGCTTTGCGTAGAACAAAGTTTCCTGCTTTATTGTACTCTGTACTTAGAGTAACAGAATAAACTTGATGTTCTGGATAGTGTTGGAGAGTGGTTTGAATGAATCTGCAGAGAGAAGTCAGACAAAGACAGCTGACACAAATAAACCTGGCAGTTGGACCCCTGTTGTATTTTAATTAATTAATTAATTAATTAACAATTAGTTTCCTGAAACACAGCTCTAAGTCCCAGAGGCATTAGCTCTTGTTGATTAAGTCTCTGATAGTACAAAACAGAGATGGAAAGAAAGGATGTAGGTACTAGCTCCCATTTTTAACTTCATCAGAGATATTGGCTTCTAATACTGAGCACAGATCTGGCAGATGAAGTGCTCAAAAATATTTTGAATAAAGGTTATAATACTTTTGTAATCTTATTGAGTATTTATAGGATCCCAAGCCTATGCTAGACCTTTTGCAATTTAATAGTGTTTAAAATATGCATACATTTCAGCCAAAATTTCTTCTGTGTGGTGCTACCGCAAATGTTTATCTTCCTTTTTAAAATAAGTGAGTTTCTAAAATTTAAAGAATGTATTAAACACATAGTCCAGAACCTCAGTCTTCCCCCAAGCCTTGGCAAGTAAATGATGATGCTTTTATTCTGTCATTAAGGAAGTGGAGACTCAAATGAATTAAATAACTTGCCTAAGATCACAGGCTGGTAAGGATTCACCAGGATCTCTCTGACAACGAAGTTTTTCTGTACACTTACTGTACATAATTGTAGTTTTTATACAGCCAGCTATCTTTTTTAAATTTAATTTTAAAAATTAATTTTAAAAATTAATTTTCATTGAGGTACAGTTGAGGTACAATATTATGTAAGTTATGTGTGTATAATATAGTGATTCACAATTTTTAAAGGTTATACTCCATTTATAGCTATTATAAAATATTGGCTATATTCCCAATGTTGTACAGTGTATCATTGTAGCTTATTTTATACATATGAGTTTGTACCTCTTAATCTCCTACCTCTATATTGTCCCTCCCTCCTTTCCTCTCCCCACTAGTAACCACTAGCTTGCTCTCTATATCTGTGAGTCTGCTTCTTTTTTGTTATATTCACTAGTTTGTTGTATTTTTTAGATTCCACATATAAGTGATATCATGCAGTATTTGTTATTCTCTGTTTGACTTATTTCACTTAGCATAATACCCTCCAAGTCCATCAGTGTTGCTCCAAATGCATACAGCCATCTTTTAAATGAGTGGAAGAACTCCAAAGCAAGGATTTTTGCAGTAAAATACTGCTTTTAGGGAACACATTTAAAAATAGTGCACATTATGCTTCTATTTTTTGCTTTTGTACATTTGATATTTTGTATGTTAATTTAAAAAGTATTTCTATAACAGTACTATTAGTATGTATTATTAATATTATTTTAAAAATACTATAAAACCTTTGTAATATGTTTGGTGCCTTATGCATGTTATTTCATTTAATTCTTATAACAATCATATAAAATAGGTATATTATCCTTATTTACAGTTGGGGAAAATAAAAGACTGTGGGCTTAAATTACTTGTCCAAGGATATATAGCTGAGAAACTGGAACACTGTGTATGATTCTTCCACCATCATTTTTTGTCTTTATGATTTTTTTTGAAAAAGCTGAACTGTAATATTCATTTTTGAAAAAAAATGTCAGTTATATCTCAAGTTAGTATAAATATCTGTGTTTGTACCAACAAAACCAAATTGGGCTAATTGTCAGTTCTGAAGATAATTTAGTACAATAGAGCTGATATTTTTATGATTAGATAAAAATCACTAATATAAATATTGTAGAGTACAGAATAGCATGTACTGAGGATTCCTTTTTGTTTTAACCTTAATATTTTCTCAAATCTTCTTATTGGTTCCTAGGCAAATTATGGAAATTTCTAGAATGATATAAATATTACCTAACTAAAATTTGTCATAATAATTGCCACGTTTTATTTTAACATTAGGGGAAAATATCACATTGTTTTGATTATCTCTTTTTGTCCTTAAATATAACATTGTAATGATTTTGATTTTTTCAGTAAAGAAACTTATTTTACATGAAACTTGCAACCTTTTTAGAAGATAGTGTCGATAGTTCTCTAGCTTTCTTCAGCCATTACAATTTAAGAGCCAAATAGAACAGATCACTTTCTCAGATGATGGAAATATAGGAACATATATAACATTATCATTGTGACTTGTTGCTGACTTGTTGAGGAAAAATATTTCTACCAATAAGTTTATACATGAATATTTACTTCTTTTACCAAATTCTTTACAATGAGCCTTGAAAGGTGGATGACTAATATTCTGATTTTTTTCAGCATATTATAATATTGTTCTGAGGATTGCTTGATACAGGAATTAAAATTATTGTTGTCCTTTGGATACATACCAGGTACAAAAGTAACTTTACCTCCTGTTACCTTGTCTGCTTAGTTATTTGATGTGTATCTGTAAGGCCTTGAAAGAAATAAAAGCTCACATGTAAAGACTGGTTTCTTGAGTACTTATACTGGAATTATCTGGGCATTTGCCTTAGTTTTTAACTTTAATTTCTTGGCAAAAATAGGTATTTGGTATCATGTTTAATTAATTATAAAATTTACAGAAAGTCAACTTGTGGAGTCAACAATCAGGATTTCAGAATTCATTTCTCTTTAAAATTTCTCTTATTATTTCAAAATATTAATAAAACATTATTTTTGTTTTAAAAAATAAAACAATGATGGAGTATATAAAATCAAAGCATAAACCTTCCCAAATCCTTCTATCCCCAAACCAATCACACTTTCCAGAGAAAATGACTTTATAGGATAAATAGATCTTTCAAGAAATTTTCCTATAACATTTTGGTTATTATTTTTTACTTTATATTTTTCCTATAAATAGGGACCATAATATCATTCCATGGGATTGTATCACTTCAAAGCAATAGGAAAACAAAACAAAACAAAACAAAAAAATGACCTGTAAGTTTGGACAACTCTTGGCTCAGAATTCTTGGATATTAAGTTTATTAGTTAGGACATTTTGGCCGTGCAGACAGAAAATTCAATTTATATTGCTAAAAAGGGGATTTTTATTGACTTGCAAAACTGAGAAGTCCATGTGTAGATGTGGTTTCAGGTTCACCTAACCTGAAGGGCTCAAATGAAAGCACTGCATTTCTCCCATTTATGTGATCCTTCAGCACCACTTCCTCTTTGTTGATTATATTCTCTGACATTTCTAGCCTCATGGTGTTAAGAGAGCTACAGCAGCCCACCTTGAATCACTCATCTTCAAATGCAGTAGTGAAAAATATTCATGTCTAGAAATGAATCTTATTGGCTCTGTTTGAACTGACTTGAGTAACATACCAATTTGTATTAGTTTTCTAGAGCTGAAGTAACAGACTGGGTGGCTTAAATAGCAGGTTTATTGTCTCACATTTTTGGAGACTAGAAGTTCAAGATCAATGTGTTAGCAGGCTTGATTTCTTCTGAGGTTTATTTCCTTGGCTTGCAGATGGCCACTTGTTCTCTCTGTCTTTACATGGTTGTCCTTCTGTCTATGTGTTTGTGTCCTAATCTCTTCTTATAAGGACACCAGTCATATTGGGTTGGGGACCATCCCAATGATGTCATTTTACCTTAATTCCTTAAGGTCCTATCTCCAAATACGAGTCACATTCTGAGTTACTAGAGGTTAGGACTTCAACATATGCATGGGGGGGTGGAGGGGATACAATTCAGCTCATAACACAATTTCTACATAGCCACTGTTACATTCCTACATAGCCACATGCCCATCCTAGGTGATACACCACCTGTGGATCCAGCAGAACAAAGGACTGAAAATAGGCAGTAGTAGACCCCCAAGTGAAAACTGACCATTGTCATCAACATGAGGGTGAATGGGTTCTGGCCAGTCAAAAACCAACAAATGTCAGACTGACTACTGTCCCCAGTGTCTTTCCACATTCTTCTTCTGCAGTGGCAGCAGCAGTGACACATGGCAACAGCAATTTGAGGCTGCAACCTGGGCAAGCCCCCCAAGGTGGTGCTTAACTGAAAGGGGGGTTCAGTGCACCAAAGGGGTGTTTTTAGGGTAGGGGGGCCAGCAGGGACCAGCTGGTGGCCCTGGAAAAGCTCCCACACACCCACATCCGCACACCCATTTTGTGTTGCAGGCTGCCCCTCCAAGAGCAGAGGCAACAAGAAGACGTGTGTGCACAGGTCCACAAAGGGAAGAAGTAGGGACAGAGCTTGGCACTGCCTCTTGGTCCTCCCTCCAGGAAAAATGAGAAAACAAGGAACTAGCAAGGGCTTGACAAATGTCCAGATTTGGACTGGAAGACCATTCACATGCCTTTCTTCATTCCTGGAAATTGCAGTACAGCTGTCTAATTAAGAAAAAAAATCTTAAAGAAAGAAAATGAAGATCAAAATACCCCAGAATACCTAAAGAACAGGCATAGAAGTTTCCCCACTGTGCATAAAGTTGGAGCAGCTCCAAGCCTGGGGGGGTTGAAGGGGACTTTATAAAAGCTCATTGAAAATAATGTCACATGAAAGAGGAGATGGGCAAGAACAAGATGGCAAAATAGAAGGACCTGAGCTCACTTCCTCTCATGAAAACACCAAAATCACAACTAACTGCTGAACAACCATCAACAAAAAAGGACTGAAACCTACCAAAAAATATATTCTACTTTCAAAGTCAAAGAAGAAGGCACAAGGTATTAGGAGAGGTATACTCCTGATACAATCAAATCCCATAGCCACGAGGTGGGCAACCCACAAAATGGAAAATAATTATATCACAGAGGTTCTCCTACAGGAGTGAGAGTTCTGGCCCGACATCAGGCTCTCCAGTCTGGGGTTCTGGCATCAGGAGGAGGAGCACCCAGAACATTTGGCTTTGAAGGCCAGTGGGGCTTGATCAGGAACTCCACAGGATTGGGGGAAACAGAAACATTAGTCATGGAGGGCACACACAAGATCTCATGCACACCAGGACCTAGGGGAAAAATCAGTGACTTCACAGGACCCTGGACTAGACCTACCTGCTGGTCTTGAAGGGTCTCCTGGGGAGGCAGGGGGCGATAGTGACTCACTGCAGGGACAAGGATGCAGCTGGCGGAGGTACTGAGAATCACTCATTGGCATGAGCTGTCCTGGAGGCCACCATTTTGACACCAAAACCTGGCCTCACTGAACAGTGCTTCAGTGCTGGGACGCCTCAGGCCAAACCACCAACAGGGTGGGAAGACAGACCCACCTATCAGCTGACAGGCTGCCTAATGTCTTCCTGAGCCCAGAGCCAACTCTAAACACACTCCTTGGCACAACCTTGCCCACCAGAGGGACAAAAACCCAGCTCCACCCACCAGTGGGTAGGCATAAGTCCCTCCCACAAGGAAGCCTACACAAACCTCTTAGACAAGCCTCACACACCAGGGGACAGACACCAGAAGTCAGAGGAACTACAATCCTGCAGCCCGTGGGACCACAAACACAGAAAGTTAGACAAAATGAGATGGCAGAAGAATATGTTCTAGATGAATAAACAAGATAAAATCCCAGAAGAACAACTAAGTGAAGTGGAGATAGGCAATCTACCTGAAAAAGAATTCAGAATAATAATAGTAAAGATGATGCAAAATCTCTGAAAAAGAATGGAGGTACGGACTGAGAAGATACAGGAAATATTTAACAGAGTTAGAAGATTTAAAGAACAATCAGATGGAGATGAATGATACAATAACTGAAATGAAAAATACACTAGAAGGAATCAAAGGCAGAATAAATGAGGCAAAGAATGGATAAATGAGCTGGAAGATAGAATGGTGGAAATCACTGCTGTGGAACAGAATACAGAAAAAAGAATGAAAAGAAATGAGGACAGTATAAGAGACCTCTGGAACAACATTAAATACACCAACATTCAAATCAGAGGGGTCCCAGAAGGAGAAGAGAGAGAGATAGGGCCTGAGAAAATATGTGAAGAGATAATTGCTGAAAACTTCCCTAAGTGCAGAGAGTCCCATACAGGATAAATCTAAGGAGGAACACGCCAAGACACGTATTAATCAAATTCACAAAAATTAAAGACAAAGAGAAAATATTAAAAGCAACAAGGGAAAAGCAATAAATAACACACAAGGGAACCACATAATGTTATCAGCCGTTTCTTCAGCAGAAACTCTGCAGGCCATAAGGGAGTGATACAATATATTTAAAGTGATGAAAGGGGAAAACCTACAACCAAGAGTACTCTACCCAGCAATGCTCTCATTTAGATTCGACAAGGAAATCAAAAGCTTTACAGATGAGCAAAAGCTAAACCAGCACCATTAAACCAGCATTACAACAGATGCTAAAGGAAATTCTCTAGGTGGAAATGAGAAGGTCATAACTAGAAACCAGAAGATTATGAATGGGAAAGCTCACCAGTAAAGACAAACATACAGTAAATGTAGGAAATCATCCACACACAAATATGATATCAAAACCAGCAATCATAAGAGGAGAGTACAAATGCAGATTATTGGAAATGCATTTGAAATTAAGAGACCAGCAACTTAAAACCATCTCGTATATACTTAGACTGCTATATCAAAACTCCAAGTTAACCACAAACAAAAAATCTACATTAGATGCACACACAAAAAGAAAAAGGAACCAAACACAATACTAAAGATAGTCATAAAATCACAAGAGAAGAGAACAAAAGAGGAAGGGAAGAAAAAAGACCTACAAAAACAAACCCAAAGCAGGTAACAAAATGGTAATAAGACCATACATACTAGGGGGAACTTCAAGATGGTGGAGGAGTAAGACGTGGAGATCACCTTCCTCCCCATAAATACATCAAAGATACATCTGCACGTGGAACAACTCCTACCGAACACCTACTGAACACTGGCAGAAGACCTCAGACTTCCCAAAAGGCAAGAAAACCCCCACGTACCTGGGTAGGGCAAAATAAAAAAGAAAAAGCAGAGATAATAGAATAGGGATGGGACCTGCACCTCTGGGAGGGAGCTGTGAAGGAAGAAACGTTTCCACACACTAGGAAGACGCTTCACTGGTGGAAACGGGGTAGGTGGGGGGAAGCTTCGGAGCCACAGAGGAGAGCACAGCAACAGGGGTACAGAGGGCAAAGCAGAGAGATTCCCTCACAGAGGATCAGTCCCGACCAGCACTCACCACACTGAGAGGCTTGTTGGCTCACACGCTGGGGCGGGTGAGGGCTGGGAGCTGAAGCTTGGGCTTTGGAGCTCAGATCCCAGGGGGAAGACTGGGGTTGGCTGCATGAACACAGCCTGAAGGGGGTTAGTGTGCCAGAGCTAGCTGGGAGGGACTCCCGGAAAAAGTCTGGACCTGCCTAAGAGTCAAGAGACCATTGTTTCAGGGTGCGCAAGGAGAGGGGGTTTCTTCCTTCCATGTGTGCCCACAGAAGGCAAAGCACCACCTAAATGAGCTCCAGAAATGGATACAAGCTGTGGCTATCAGCTCGGACCCCAGAGACGGGTATGAAACACTAATGCTGCTGCTGCAGCCACCAAGAATCCTGTGTGCAAGCACAGGTCATTATCCACACCCCTTCCGGAACCTGTGCAGCACGCCACTGCCAGGGTCCCGTGTTACAGGGACAACTTCCCTGGGAGAACACGGGGTGCACCTCAGGCTGTTGCTACATCATGCCAGCCTCTGCCACTGCAGGGTTGCCCCAAAACACATAACTGGATGTGGCTCTGCCCATCCGAATAACAAGATCCAGCCCTACCCACCAGAACACAGACGCCAGTCCCCTCCACCAGGAAGCCTACACAAGCCACAGAACTAACCTCACTCACTGGGGGCAGACACCAAAAACAATGGGAACAACAAACCTGCAGCCTGCAAACAGGAGACCCCAAACACAGTAAGTTAAACAAAATTAGAAGACAGAGAAACATGCAGCAGATGAAGGAGCAAGGTAAAAACCCATCAAACCAAACAAATGAAGAGGAAATAGGCAGCCTACCTGAAAAAGAATTCAGAGTAATGATAGTAAAGATGAATCAAAAATTGGAAACAGAATGGAGAAACTACAAGAAACGTTTAACAAGGATCTAGAAGAATTAAAGAGCAAACAAACAATCATGAGCAACACAATAAACGAAATTACAATTTCTCTAGAAAGGATCAATAGCACAATAACTGAGGCAGAAGAATGGATAAGTGACCTGGAAGATAAAAGAGTGGGAAAAAATACCACAGAGCAGGGCTTCCCTGTGGCACAGTGGTTAAGAATCTGCCTGACAATGCAGGGGACATGGGTTCCATCCCTGGACTGGGAAGATCCCACATGCCACAGAGAAACTAAGTCCATGTGCCACAATTACTGAGCCTGAGATCTAGAGTGCGTGAGCCACAACTACTGAGCCCATGTGCCACAACCATTGAAGCCCGTGCACCAGAAGCCCGTGCTCTGCAACAAGAGAAGCCATGGCAATGAGAAGCTTACACACCATAACGAAGAGTAGCCCCTGCTCACCACAACTAGAGAAAGTCCGTGCACAGCAGCAAAGACCCAATACAGGCAAAAAAACCCCACAAAAAACCAAACCAAAACAAAAAAATACCACAGAGCGGAATAAAGAAAAAAGAATGAAGAAGTCTCAGAAACTACTGGGACAACATTAAATGCACCAACATTAGAATTATAGGGGTCCCAGAAGAAGAAGAGAAAAAGAAAGGGACAGAAAATATTTGAAGAAATTATAGTTGAAAACTTCCCTAACATGGGAAAGGAAATAGTCAATCAAGTCCAGGAAGCACAGAGAGTCCCAGCAGGATCAATCCAAGGAGAAACACGCCAAGACACATATTAATCAAACTATCAATAATTAAATAAAAGAAAAAATATTAAAAGCAGCAAGGGAAAAACAACAAATAACAAAGAAGGGAAATCCCATAATGTTAATAGCTGATCTTTCAGCAGAAAATCTGCAAGGCAGAAGGGAGTGGCAGGACATATTTAAAGTGATGAAAGGGAAAAACCTACAACCAAGTACCCAACCCAACAAGGTTCTCATTCAGATTTGATGGAGAAATTAAAACCTTAACAGACAAGCAAAAATTAAGAGGATTCAGCACCACAAAACAAGCTTTACAACAAATACTAAAGGAACATCTCTAGGCAAGAAACACAAGAGAAAGAAAAGACCTACAAAAACAAACCCAAAACACTTAAGAAAATGGTAATAGGAACATACGTATTGATAATTACCTTAAATGTAAATGGATTAAAGGCTCCCATCAAAATACATAGACTGGCTGAATGGATACAAAAACAAGACCCATATATATGCTGTCTACAAGAGACACACTACAGGCCTAGGGACACATACAGCCTGAAAGTGAGGCGAAGGAAACAGATATTACATGCAAACGGAAATCAAAAGAAAGCTGGAGTAACAATTCTCATATCAGAAAAAATAGACTTTAAAATAAAGACTGTTACAAGAGACAAAGAAGGACATTACATAATGATCAAGGGATCAATCCAAGAAGAAGATATAACAATTGTAAATATTTATGCATCCAACATAGGAACACCTCAATACATAAGGCAAATGCTAACAGCCATAAAAGGGGAAATTGACAGCAACACAATCATAGTAGGGGACTTTAACAACCTACTTTCACCAATGGACAGATCATCTAAAATGAAAATAAATAAGAAAACACAAGCTTTAAATGACACATTAGACAAGGTGGACTTAACTGATATTTATAGAACATTCCATCCAAAAAGAACAGAATACACTTTCATCTCAAGTGCTCCTGGAACATTCTCCAGGATAGATCATATCTTGGGTCACAAGTCAAGCCTTGGTAAATTTAAGAAAATTGAAATCGTATCAAGTATCTTTTCTGACCACAATGCTATGAGACTAGGTATCAATTACAGGAAAAAATACAAAAAAATACAAACACATGGAGGCTAAACAATACTCTATTAAATAACTGAGAGATTACTGAGGAAATCAAAAAATACCTAGAAACAAATGACAATGAAAACACGACGACCCAAAACCTATGGGATGCAGCAAAAGCAGTTCTAAAAGGGAAGTTTATAGCAATGCAATCCTGCCTCAAGAAAGAAGAAAAATCTCAAATAAACAACTTAACGTTACACCTAAAGCAATTAGAGAAAGAATGCCGCAGACCGGCTGCAGAAAGCTAGAAGTTCCTGGTGGTGAGGGGTAAGGAACTGAAAAGCACCAGTATGGGGTCAGAAGGGCCAAGACAACTGATGGTTGCAAGGCAAGTTTATTCAAAGAGCATGAATGTATATATAGGTTCAGCACGGAACGAACACTAGGCAACAAATCAGTATTTCCTTGTATTTCCACATAATTCTGTCGCCACTATCTATGCGCCACTATCTATGCACCACTATCTATGCACCACTATCTATGCACCACTATCTATGCGTCAGCATGCCTTATGGGCCGTTCTTTGGAGATACAGACTTCCCCCTCAGGGCAGCACGTCCTTCTTCTGGGGAACAACCAGGGGCTCTTAGATCCAGAGCAGGCACCTGGAACGAAACTGGCCGCAAGCCATTTTCCTTTTTTACGCTCAATACCACAGCGTCAGGAGTGCATACCAAGAAAGAGACAAGCAGTTCTCCGCAAAGCAGAAAGCTGAATAAGCTTACAGCTTGGGGGCCACCACAAAAGAAGAACAAATAAACCCTAAAGTTAGCAGAAGGAAAGAAATCGTAAAGATAAGATCAGAAATAAATGAAAAAGAAATGAAGGAAACAGTATCAAAGACCAATAAAACTAAAAGCTGGTTCTTTGAGGAGGTAAACAAAATTGATAAACCACTAGCCAAACTCATCAAGAAAAAAAGGGAGAAGACTCAAATCAACAGAATTAGAAAGGAAAAAGGGGAAGTAACAACTGACATGGCAGAACTACAAAGACTCATGAGGGATTGCTACAAGCAAGTATACGCCAATAAAATGCACAGCGTGGAAGAAATGGACAAATTCTAGAAATGCACTACCTTCCAAGACTGTACCAGAAAGAAATAGAAAATATAAATGACCAATCACAAGCACTGAAATTGAAATTGTGATTTAAAAACCTTCCAACAAACAAAAGCCCAGGACCAGATGTCTTCATAGGCGAATTCTATCAAACATTTAGAGAAGAGCTAACACCTATCCTTAAGAAACTCTTCCAAAATATAGCAGAGGGAGGAACACTCCCAAACACATTTTACAAGGCAACCATCGCCCTGAAACTAAAACCAAAGATGTCACAAAAAAGAAAAAAAGAAAACTACAGACCAATATCACTGATGAACATAGATGCAAAAATCCTCAACAAAATACTAGCAAACAGAATCCAACAGCACATTAAAAGGATCATACACCATGATCAAGAGGAGTTTATCCCAGGAATGCAAGGATTACTTCAATATACTCAAATGAATCAATGTGATACACCTTATTAACAAACTGAAGGATAAAAACCATATGATCATCTCAGTAGATGCAGAGAAAGCTTTTGACAAAATTCAACACCCATTTATGATAAAAACTCTCCAGAAAGTAGGCTTAGAGGGAACTTTCCTCCACATAATAAAGGCCATATATGACAAACCCACAGCCAACATTGTTCTCAATGGTGAAAAACTGAAACCATTTCCACTAAGATCAGGAACAAGACAAGGATGCCTACTCTCACTGCTATTATTCAACATAGTTTTGGAAGTTTTAGCTACAAAGATCAGAGAAGAAAAAGAAAGAAAAATAATCCAAATCAGAAAAGAAGTAAAACTGTGACTGTTTGCAGATGATGTAATACTATACATAGAGAATCCTGAAGATGCTACCAGAAAACTACCAGAGCTAATCAATGAATTTGGTAAAGTAGCAGGATACAAAATTAATGCACAGAAATCCCTTACATTCCTATACACTAATGATGGAAATTATGAAAGAGAAATTAAGGAAACACTCCCATTTACCACTGCAACAAAAAGAATAAAATACCTAGGAATAAACGTACCTAAGGAGACAAAAGACCTGTATACAGAAAACTATAAGACACTGATGAAAGAAATTAAAGACGTTACAAACAGATGGAGAGATATACCATGTTTTTGGATTGGAAGAATCAACATTGTGAAAATGATTATACTACCCAAAACAATCTACAGATTCAATGCCATCCCTATCAAACTACCAATGGCATTTTTCACAGAACTAGAACAAAAAATTTCACAATTTGTATGGAAACACAAAAGACCCCGAATAGCCAAAGCAATCTTGAGAAAGAAAAACGTTGCTGGAGCAATCAGGCTCCCTAACTTCAAACTATGCTACAATGCTACAGTAATCAAGACTGTATGGTACTGGCTCCAAAACAGATATACAGATCAATGGAACAGGATAGAAAGGGCAGAGATAAACCCATGCACCTATCGTTACTTAAGTTTTGACCACAGGAGGCATAATATACAATGGAGAAAAAACAGCCTCTTCAATAAGTGGTGCTGGGAAAACTGGACAGCTACATGCAAAAGAATGAAATTAGAACACTTCCTAACACCATACATGAAAATAAATTTCAAATGGATTAAAGGCCTAAATGTAAGACCAGACACTATAAAACTTTTACAGGAAAATATAGGCAGAATACTCTATGAGAAAAATCACAGCAAGATCCTTTTTGACCCACCTCTTAAAGAAAGGGAAATAAAAACAAAACTAAACAACTTGGACCTAATGAAACTTAAAAGCTTTAGCACAGCAAAGGAAACCATAAACAAGATGAAAAAACAGCCCTCATAATGGGAGAAAATATTTGCAAATGAGGCAACTGACAAAGGATTATCTCCAAAATATACAAGCAGCTCAATATCACAAAACCAAACCACCCAATCCAAAAATGGGTGGAAGACCTAGATAGACATTTCTGCAAAGAAGATATACAGATTGCTAACAAACACATGAAACGATGTTCAACAACACCAATCATTAGAGAAATGCAAATCAAAACCACAATGAGGTATCACCTCACACCATTCAGAATGGCCATCATCAAAATATCTACAAACAATAAATGCTGGAGAGGGTATGGAGAAAAGGGAACCCTCTTGCACTGTTGGTGGGAATGTAAATTGATACAGTTACTATGGAGAACAGTATGGAGGTTCCTTAAAAAACTAAAAATAGAATTACTGTATGACCCAGCAATTCCACTACTGGGCATACACCCTGAGAAAACCATAATTCAAAAAGAGACATGTACCACAATGTTCATTGCAGCACTATTTACAATAGCCAGGACATGGAAGCAACCTAAGTGCCCATCGACAGATGAATGGATAAAGATATGGCTCATATATACAATGGAATATTACTCAGCCATAAAAAGAAATGAAATTGAATTATTTGTAGTGAGGTGGATGGACCTAGATTCTGTCATACAGAGTGAGGTAAGTCAGAAAGAGAAAAACAAATACCATATGCTAACACATATATATGGAATCTAAGAAAATAAAAAGGTTCTGATGAACCTAGGGGCAGGACAAGAATAAAGACGCAGATGTAGAGAATGGACTTGAGGACACGGGGCAGGGGAAGGGTAAGCTGGGACGAAGTGAGAGAGTGGCACTGACATATATACACTACCAAATGTAAAATAGATAGCTAGTGGGAAGCAGCCGCATAGCACAGGGAGATCAGCTCAGTGCTTTGTGACCACCTAGAAGGTTGGGATAGGGCGGGTGGGATGGAGACACAAGAAGGAGGGGATATGGGGATATATGTATACGTATAGATGATTCACTTTATTATACAGCAGAAACTAACACAACATTGTAAAACAATTATACTCCAATAAAGATGTTAAAAAAAAAGAAAGCACATAATGTCAAGTTGTCCCTCTATAGGTGTGACTTGAATATTTTATTAAAGTGATGACCACCAGAATTTTCCATTGTAAAGGTATATTTTTCCTTTGTGATACCTAAGAATACATAGAATATTGACATAGATGATTGAGGGTTTGAAAGGACCTATTAAATATCATACCCATGTTGCATCCTAGTTCTGTGCTAATGGTAAATGGCCCAAGGAGAACCATATTCAACTGTTGTGTTTTACCTGTTCAATAACAATCAGACTGATTCTACCCTATGTCTTGGACTATAAAACCCCTGGAACTCCAAAGGAAGTTTGCTAGGTCTCTTACCTACTGGCACTTGTCACAAATGTCTACATGAATAGATTCTACCAATGTGATGGGTTCCCATGATATATGGAAAGCTGCAGAGGGATGGAGACAGTACCGATTGACAAACGAACAGATATGAGTGTTTGCAGTGGAATACCTCACTTTCCACAGTCTATTCAGTCACTTGGAGGGAGTAGGGCTCTTGTGGGCCACAGAGGCAGAAGCCCCACAACAGCACTGCATAATCTTTGAATTACAGGTTTGGTGGATTTACCTTGAAGCTGAAAATCCAATGGAAGCCCTCTGAATTCCACTCCTCCAGTGCATCTAAATGTTTCTGTAGGCCCTAATTTCCTGCATTTGCCTATGCTTGAAATTTTTCAGAAAACATTCCTCATTGGACCCTGTCTGACAGAGGTACAAATATATAGAAATTTAAAAGAAACACTTCAAACAAAATTTGTGCCACAGTAGTCCCAAACATTTTATAGAGAGCTAAATTTTTCTGGCATTTCAATAAATGGACATTATGTAGAAATATGCAAATTAGAATACAGATGTGATATAATGTTAGTAATGGTACTGCTCCTAAGCTCTTTAGTCAGTTAGGACTCCTCATTGAGAAAAAGTGGCCCTTCATCCAAATTCAATAAGCTAAATGTCATGCTTTTCCTTTTAAAATAATCTGTAAATTTTCTTGACATTATACTTTAGAGTCCACCACAAATGAGTGAACACACCCATGAGTGGTGTTACTCACCTTTTCTCTAATATAAACAGGTCTCTCATGGGGAAAACAGTGTGTTAGCTTTTCTACAAATCATGGCCCCTTGAGTTAAGCAAAATAATGCTGGACAGATTTCCAATTCAGCTGCTTTAGAAACATTCTGTGAAAGTTATCAAAAAATCCTTTCCCATGGTGCTCACTTGTCTAAATGGAAACATCTGGTCTGAATATTAGTGCACACTGGAAAAGCTCAAGGGGAAATAGGCCACTTTTCTTTTATAAAACCCAAGTATTAACTCCCTGCATGTTCCCAAGTCCTCCAACATTTTAGGGTCGTGACTTCCTCCTTTAACAACTCAATAAGACCTCTTTCTTACACTAAGGAGTCTGGAGGGCTGAAGAGCCCCAAATTGTTCTTAGAGGATTGTTAAGGAATTACATTTTTCCCACATGCCTCTCATCTTTGTTTCCTACTTTATCCAAAGTTCTACTACCCTTTCATAATTATTTGCCTCCCATGGAACCTATTCACCTACTGCACAGCTTATCCCAGACTAGACATTTGCCTTCTCTTTAGTTACCCCCAGGAGAATAGAGAATTTTACTGAAATTATCAGGTTAACAAAAGGAAATTTAAGCATAGAAAAAGCAACAGTGCAAAATTTAATATTAACCTATTTGTTTCTGAAGCCCCTCTTCATTGCTCTCTATAGGGAATTTTCTTTTTTCTTTATTTGGGGGCAAGGTTGCCCTCCTAGTCATGGTCCAGGCTGCCATCATGTTGCCTTAGAATCCTTCTCCATGGTTGGCCTTTCTCTATATCTCCTCTTCTTTTTTATTCTCTAGTCTCCCCATACATCCTCTTCTCACTCCCAAACTCCTGGTGTTTTATTATTTATGACATAAAGCAATTGTTTTTGCCCTGATCCATCAATATGAGACCTGTGGCCTCACTTTCCCTTATCAAAAGACAGTTAAAGTGTTCTCCAAGACTTCAAAGTCATCTTCTCTCTTCTCTAATGACACTAAGAGATTATCAGTTAGGAATAGATTTTTCGTCATGAATAGCAGTGTTATAATCACACTGATGGGGAAGAGCAACATTTTCCCGCAAAATGGGAAATGTAAGTGTGATAATATGGCTCCAAAAAGTCATCAGTGACTATTCTAAGTTTTAGCAACATAGCACTTTAGGCCTGTGTCCCTTTCCTTTATGGTCGTAATATGGATGTTCCACTTTCAGGCAGGAAGAAGAGCAAATGCTTAAAAAAATAAGAGAGAGAGAGAGGAAGTTAAAGGGACAAGCCAGGCCAATTTTCTCCTTTTAAAAGAACTTCCTGGAAGCTCCATCCAAAGTTATCTACTTCATTGATGAGCTCTAGTAGTTTTTTGGTAGCGTCTTTAGGATTTTCTATGTATAGTATCATGTCATCTGCAAACAGTGACAGTTTAACTTCTTTCCCAGTTTGGATTCCTTTTATTTCTTTTTCTTCTCTGTCATAGCTAGGACTTCCAAAACTATGTTGAATAAAAGTGGAGAGAGTGGACATCCTTGTTCCTGATCTTAGAGGAAATGCTTTCAGCTTTTCACAGTTGAGTATGATGTTAGCTGTAGTTTTGCCGTATATGGCCTTTATTATGTTGAGGTATGTTCCCTCTATGCCCACTTTCTGTAGAGTTTTTTTTTTTACCATAAATGGGTGCTGAATTTTGTCAAAAGCTTTTTCTGCATCTATTGAGATGATCATATTGTTTTTATTCTTTAATTTGCTGATGTGATATATCACACTGATTGATTTGCAGATATTGAAAAATCCTTGCATCCTGGGATAAATCCCACTTGATCATGGCGTATGATACTTTTAATGTATTGTTGGATTTGGATTGCTAGTGCTAGACCTGTATTATACAACCACCACTCTACAAGGGTGTGTACGAAGTTATGACTCTGTTAGTAAAAAAGAAGCAAATGACTATTTGGTAGGCCACCAGAAATGTCCATGAGCTGAGCTAACAGACATCTTACAAATAGGAGATCCTATTACTAAGTAGCAAGCTTACTATATACAGCCAAGCATTCAAGCTAACAAATGGCTTTGAGAAAACAGAGAGGGGGTTGAGATGTCAAGAGCAGATCCCCAGGTTATTCCCACCAGATATTCACTCTGGTCCAGAATAGATGCGCTCTCTATGTGAGATTCACAGAAGCACTTCACGCTGGTTAATTTTCCCAACAGGCTGCTTTCATTCCTTCCTACCAGTCTGCAACCAGTTTTTTCCCTTTTTGTTGAGATGAGGAGATGAAACCATTTTCTTTTAGTCTTGATTTTTTTAAATTAGGTAGGATAATGTTCTTAGGCCAGATCTTTTACGTGAAAGGGGTGGATAAAATATGTATTCTCTCCATCTTGAGAATGCTCCTCCAGAGACTTGAGATATTTTTTTCTTCCTTTATATCTACAAAGTCAGTCAACAAATTTACGGAGTCTGCTAACTGCCATTTATTGTGCAAAGTATTGGGAATCTCAAAATGGATGAGAACTCATCTTTGCCCTGTAGAAGCTCACAGTTTTAGAGGTAAGATAGGTTCATAAACAGACCGTCACAGTGCAATGCAGAAAATTCTACAATAGTGGTATTCAGAGAGTGCTGAATTGGGCAAGTAACACAGCCAGAAAATAAAGGGAATTAGTGATGCTTCACAAAGGAGTACTCATTTACTGAATCTTTAAAGGCAAGTGGGGATGGGGACCTATCAAGCAGAGGTAAAACATGAACAGAAGGGAAGAAACATCTAGTATGTGCAGAGAACAATAAGGCAATTTGTGGTTATTAGAACACAAAGTGTGAGGCAGATAGTGCTTGGAGAGGGCTTAGGCCAGATCATGGAGGACCTCGTATACCACCTTAAAACCTTTAGCTTAATCCTGCAATTGATGGCGAAGTTTTGAAAAATTTCAGAGTAAAGACTGACAGGATCTGAAATACATTTTAGATCTGGCTTTAGATTGAAAGAGGGGGAAATAAATAATAAGTACTATTTATTTAAATACTAAATAGTATTTAGTAAGTAGTAAATACTAAATAGTATATACTAAATACTGACTCCCTATGCCTAACAGTATGGCTTTTTCAGGCTTTTAAAGGATAGTAGTTATCCATTGGTCTTAGGAGCCAGAAAATTGGTGCAACTCCAAATAAAAGTAATAAACCTATCTTCCTCTTTTGCTCTGGTCACACTTCTAATACTAATCATCCCAGTTATAAAAACTAACATAGATTTCTACAAAAGTGACAAATATCCATCATATGTAAAAAATACCGTCTCGTGCTTTTATTACCAGCCTAGTTCCAACAATAATATTCCTCCACACAGGTCAAGAAATAATTATTTCAAACTGACATTGAATCACTGTCCAAACCCTTCACTTAACACTTAGCTTCAAAATAGATTACTTCTCAATAATATTCGTACCAGTAGCATTATTTGTTACATGGTCCATTATGGAGTCCTCAAGATGGTACATACACCTAGACTCTTACATTAATCAGTTCTTCAAGTACCTACTCCTCTTCCCCATCACCATGCTAATCCTTGTTACTGTCAATAACCTCTTCCAGCTTTTTATTGGATGGGAGGGGGTTGGAATTATATCCTTCCTACTCAGTGGGTATGGTACGGACGAGCAGACGCAAACACAGCTGCTCTCCAAGCAATCTCCAAGCATTGGGGATGTCAGGTTCATTATGTCAATTGCATGATTCCTGTTTAACTCAAACACACAAGACCTGCAACAAATTTTTATACTCGACCTAAATCCCTCAAACCTTCCCTTACAGGACTCGTACTAGCTGCAGCCAGAAAATCAGCCCAATTTGGACTTCACCCCTGACTCCCCTCAGCAATAGAGGGCCCCTGTATCAGCCTTACTCCACTCAAGCACAATAGTTGTGGCAGGGATCTTCCTACTTATTCGATTTTACTCCTTAACAGAAAACAACAAACTTATTCAAACAATAGTGCTATGCTTAGGAGCCCTCACCACCCTATTCACAGCTATACGCGCTCTTAACCAAAATGACATTAAAAAACTTGTCGCTTTCTCCACTTCAAGCCAATTAGGCCTAATAAGGGTAAAAATCGGCATCAACCAACCCTATCTAGCATTCTTACACATCTGCACACATGCTTTTTTTAAGGCCATACTATTCATATGCTCCGGATCCATTATTCACAGCTTGAACGATGAACAAGATATTCAAAAAATAGGAGGCCTATTCAAGGCTTTAATTTTCACCACAACAGCCCTTGTTATCGGGTGTCTGGCATTGACAGGAATGCCTTTCCTCACCGGCTTCTATTCTAAAGACTCGATCATTGAAGCTGCTAACATATCTTATACCAATGCTTGAGCCCTGTTAATAACTCTAATTGCCACCTCCCTCACAGCTATCTGTAGTACCTGCATTATCTTCTTTGCCCGACTAGGACAACCTCGCTTCTCTCCCCTAACCTCCATCAATGACAACAACCCCCTCTTAATTAACTCCATCAAATGCCTACTAATTGGAAGTGTCTTTGCTGGATTCATTATCTCCAACAACATACCCCCAACAACAGTCCCCCTAATAACTATACCCTTACATCTAGAATTAACTGCTCTTGCAGTAACCATCCTAGGCTTTGTATTTGCACTCAAAATTAACCTTAGCACACAAAACTTAAAATTCATCTACCCCTTAAATATCCTTAAATTCTTTAGTCTCTTAGGATATTTCCCCACCATGATGCACTGTCTACTTCCTTACCTAAACCTATTAGTAAGCCAAAAATCAGCATCGTCCCTTTTGGACTTAACCTGATTAGAAAACATTTTAGCAAAAACCACATCCCTTATCCAACTAAAGTTCTCCACATTAATCTCAAGCCAAAAAGGCCTTATCAAACGATACCTCCTATCATTCCTTATTACTCTCACCCTTAGCATGCTTTTATTTAATTACCACAAGTAATCTCCATAATAACCACAACACCAATAAGCAGCGACCAACCAGTAACAATCACCAACCAGGTACCATAACTATACAATGCCGCAATCCCTATAGCCTCCTCACTAAAAAAGCCAAAGTCACCAGTATCATAAATAACTCAATCTCCCAACCCATTGAACTTAAACACAACTTCAACCTCCTCATCCTTTAAAATATAAAATACCATAAAAAATTCTATTATCAGCCCTGAAAGAAACGTCCCCAAGACAGTCTCATTAGAAACCCAAACCTCAGGATACTGCTCAGTGGCCATAGCCATCGTATAGCCAAACACAACTAATATCCCCCCTAAATAAATAAAATACACTATCAAACCTAAAAATGAACTACCAAAGTTCAACATGATCCCGCACCCAACACCACCACTCACAATCAACCCAAAGTCCGCATAAATAGCTGAAGGTTTTGAAGAAACCCCCACAAAACTGATCACAAAAATAACACTTAAAATAAATACAATATATGTCATTATCATTCTCACATGGGTTCCAACCATGACCAATGACATGAAAAATAATCGTTATCATTCAACTATAAGAACACCAATGACTGAAAAACACACCCACTAATAAAAATCATCAACAATACACTTATTGACCTCCCAACCCCATCAAACATTTCATCATGATGGAATTTTGGCTCTCTACTAGGCATTTGCCTGACCCTACAAATCCTAACAAATAGGCTTATTCCTAGCAATACACTACACACCAGACACAACAACTGCCTTCTCATCAGTAGCAGACATCTGTTGAGACGTTAACTATGGACGAATCATTCGATATATACATGCAAACAGTGTTTCCATATTCTTTATCTGCCTTCACATTCACGTAGGACATGGCCTATATTATGGGTCCTATACCTTTCTAGAAACATGAAACATCGGAATTATTCTACTGCTTACAGTTATAGCTACTGCATTTATAGGCTATATACTACCATGAGGACAAATGTCATTCTGAGGGGCAGCAGTCATTACAAACCTGCTCTCAGCAATCTCATATATTGGCACCACTCTTGTTGAATGGATCTGAGGCGGCTTTTCCGTAGGCAAAGCAACACACGCAATTCTTTGCTTTTCATTTTATTCTCCCCTTCGTCATTACAGTGCTAGTAGCTGTCCACCTACTATTCCTCCACGAAACAGGATCCAACAACCCCACAGGAATCCCATCTGACACAGACAAAATTCCACTCCACCCCTATTACACAATCAAAGACATCCTAGGTGCTCTACTACTAATCCTAGCCTCACTAATACTAGTTCTATTTTCACCCGACTTGCTAGGAGACCCCGATAACTACACCCCAGCAAACCCACTCAACACACCACCGCATATTACACCGGAGTGATATTTTCTATTCGCATATGCAATTCTATGATCAATCCCCAACAAACTAGGAGGAGTCTTAGCCTTATTACTCTCAGTCCTAATTCTAGCATTTATCCCAATACTCCACACATCCAAACTACGAAACATAACATTCCGACCACTTAGCCAGTTCTTATTCTGAGTGCTAGTGGCAGACCTACTAACACTAACATGGATTGGAGGACAACCTGTAGAACACCCCTTCATCATTATTGGACAACTCACATCTACTTTATACTTTCTTTTAATTCTAGTGCTAATACCAGTAACTAGCGTCATTGAAAACAATCTCCTGAAATGAAGAGTCTTTGTAGTATATCACATTACCATAGTCTTGTAAACCAGAAGAGGAGAACAACACACCTCCCTAAGACTCAAGGAAAAATCTCTAAGCAACGCTGCCAGAACCCAAAGCTGAAATTCTACTTAAATTATTCCCTGAAATTATATTATAAGATATTTACAAAATTATTAAGTACTATATCAGTACCAAAACAGTCCATTTTATCACAAACTACTATGTACATTGTGCATACTTGTATTACCACATTAATAAGTACATATACTGTATACGTACATATTACATTATATGTATAATTGTACATTACATTATCTACCCCATGCTTATATGCATGTACATCTTATTATTAGTATTATATTGTACATATAGATTATTAATCGTACATAGTACATTAAGTCAAATCAATTCTGGTCAACATGCTTATCCTGTCTATTAGACCACGAGCTTAATCACCAAGCCACGTGAAACCATCAACCCGCTCGGCAGGTGTCCCACTTCTCGCTCTGGACCCATAATTTGTGGGGGTTTCTATTGATGAACTTTATCAGACATCTGGTTCTTACTTCAGGGTCATCTCACCTAAAATCACCCACTCTTTCCCCTTAAATAAGACATCTCTATGGACTAATGACTAATCAGCCCATGTGCACACATAACTGTGATTTCATGCATTTGGTATTTTTTAATTTTTAGGGGGGATGCTTAGACTCAGCTATGATCTTAAAAGGTCCTAATACAGTCAAGCAAACTGTACCTGGACTTCAATTGAAAATTATTTACCAGCATCAGTAATTCATAGTGTGCAATTCAGTCAATGGTTACAGGACATAACAATATTTTATGTATATACATGTACAATAGACATAGCATTCCATTCTCCCCCCCTCT
Organism: Balaenoptera borealis; assembly: GCF_965194805.1. Lineage (NCBI taxonomy): Eukaryota > Metazoa > Chordata > Mammalia > Artiodactyla > Balaenopteridae > Balaenoptera > Balaenoptera borealis. Next base: position 28,528,709 of record NC_138870.1, read on the forward strand.
GTCTAAAACAAACACCCATCAAAACAGATTAGCCTCAAAAACACCCCCATCATACCAATAAACTACTTAGATATTCACCACCCATATAGACAGACATCCCCCTAGATTCATCAGCCATTTTATCAAAAATTTAATATTAAATATGACACATGCCTATTAGTTAGGCATGGGGGAAATAGGGATAAGATTACAGTCAAGGAAACTGGATTGAAGGCTGCTATGATAACACAGACAAAAGATGATCAGAACCTAAATGAAACACATGATATAAGGAGGAAATAATATTAGAGAAATGGTGTGTTTATTCATTTAATGAATATTTATTGAGCATCCACTATGTTGCAGGCACTATTATGGGCAAAGGAATATAACAAAACAAACAAAAATTCCCCATAGAATATACAAAACATTGTTAAAATTCTTTCAGATCTGTGGATTAATATATACTGATTTACTTATGTAACCAAAGGCTGATCTTCACAAACCTTTGGGCTCAGCCTTAAAATATTGTCTTTTTCAAAAGAGAAAAGAGAAGCAGCACAGGTCCTCATTCACATGGTGCCCTGAATCTTAAAGGACCTGATTCTTGTAGAATATCAACTAAATGAACCCACCTGATCAGTGCACTTCTGTGATGAAAGTAAATAACTGCCACAGACCTCTGCAGTACCTTTAACATTTTCATCATTTGGAAATACAGCTGTTACCTCCCAGCTTGCTTTTTCTCAGCAGCTTTGATGGAGTGGTAATGTCAGGATGTGACATTAATGCTTACCCAGGCTGTGCACTGACGATTCCATTTTTTTCATAACAGTGAGGCCCTTAGTAATCTTTAGGGACCACTTTGAAATTCTTATACATCTGAAAAAACTTTGCAATTTGTGATACATCTGTTACCCTAGGCTCTAGGTTTGAAGGCAATCTCCTCAGAACACATTTTTACTAAGGAAGTTTTAAAAATAGTTTTACAAATTTGCTTCCTTACTCTGATTTGAGCAAAGTGTATATGTAAGCAACAAGAACCTGAAAGCACTCTATATTGTTAACTAAGGCTAAAGTACTTATCGGCATAAAGTCTGAGAATTACATATAATAGCATCCAACACCTAGCAAAGGAACCTTTTCTTACCTTTTCTATTCTGGTGAGGTAATCATTTTTTTCTAGTGCTTGTTCTACCACTAGCTTGCTGGATAAAGAAAACTGATTGATAAAGAAAATCGTATCACCTCTATGAATATATTTCCTAACTTGGAGATGGAGGAAATTGAATGACAAGATTCCCTCTAGCAAGGTGATTGTGGATTTTGTAATTAATAAGAACAATTTAAAACCAGACATTGAATTCCATATAGACAAGAGGATATTAACCAAAATAAATACATGTTTTAAACCAATTAAAATATCTAAACCAGACAAAATACATCCCAGAGTAATGAGATGACTAGATGTAATTTTTCAATATTATGGATAATAAATATTACTGCCAGAGCACTGTAGACATGCAAAGTCCTTGTTTTTAAAAATAGTAGATGGAGATAAAGGTAATGGTTCTTTGACAACTGTCTAATTTCGTTCATGATTTTTGGGTGTTTATATTTTTCTTTCCCTTTAGGAGTTAATTTGGGGAACATATATCTTGGAAAATCATCCATTCAAGGAGCATTTCATATTTACTAGCATAGAATTTTGAAAACTATTTTTTTGTAGCTCTATCATTTCTGTATTGGTGGATCATTCCTTGTTGTCACACTTAAATTTATGTTTTTGTGCTTTCATCTTTTCCCATCTGCCCCCTTGATGAAGCCAAGTGGAAAGTTACCTATTTGAAAAGATATTTGTTACTATTGTTTAAATCTAGCTACATCAATTCTACTGTTTTTCTATTTCTAATTTATTAATTTATGTTTTTATCTTATTAATTCATTTATTTTTTTTTTACTTTCCTAAGACATATTTGTTCAATATTTTATACTGAATGCTAAATTATTTTTATCTTCTTTTACTTAGGTTTTTACGTGTAGTGTCCTCAATTTTATTTTCAAAATATTCTGTAATTTCAGTTTTTATTTTCTTTATACTTGACTCAATAGTTGGTTAAATTAAAGTTATTGTTTTATTTGTGGTTACTTTTGCTAGATATATCTGGTTTTACTGAATTGTATTCAGAGATTATGCTTTTCTACTTTCAAGAATTTATTGAGATTTTCTTTGTGAGTTCACAGAGACTTAAAAAAAGGTAGAGCCTCTATGGTGTATAAATTTTTATAGCAACTCTATTAATTATATTAAATATTATAATTAGAAATATTACTTCCTTATTGAATTTTGGGTTTCTCAATCTATCCAGGATAAGAAGTAAAGAAGTATTAAAATTGCTGGTTATAGTTGTATTTCTTTTGATTTCTTATTTTCTGAAGTTTTAAAAATATACTTAGATTCTATGTTATATCATCTATAAATGATGAAAAAATTATATAATTTTACCACCTCTCCCTCTTGTTATTTTCCAGTTTTAGTGACAAGTCTGGGACATTTTCCCTGGTATATTCTAACTGAATTATTAATAATTATTAATTATTTCATTATATAGCTTTGCTCATGAGTTATAATCATAAAAGTTAGTTTTGTAACTATGATTTAAATGTTTAAACTACAGTAATTATGTTTTTAAAAGTTAACTCCAGGATTTTCTTCCCACAGTTTCAGTCTTTCACTTGATAGATTATGTATTCAAGTAGATTTTTCATGTAGAGTACACAGGACATATAGTTGAAGAGTCTTTGTATATTTTGAAATACCTTTCTGTTGCCTTAACATGTTAATGACAATTTGGTTGGATGTACCCTCTAGGGGTGAAATCTATTCTCCCTCCAAATTCTGGAGATATTGCTCTCCTGTTCTTTTGCATATAAAGTTTTTAAAATTAATTTCCCTTACTTGATGAATTGTTTCTTCTGTTTGTATATTTATATGATTCCTACATTAACACTGAAATTCAATTTCACTAGGTGTGCCTTAGTCTTCAATAATCTTTATTCTGCTTCTAGTGAATATAATGGATGACTATTGTTCCATGTCCAAGAACTATCTCCCCTTTTGCTGAGAATAAAATTAATTCACTTTTTCTTCACACTTAATTCATATAGTTTATGTGGAACTCAAACTCAAACCCAGGAAGTAGAGCATATAAACAAGGCTTAGGTCAAGCACAGAGATTGGTTGATTCAGGGTAGTGCTAACTTCCCTGTGTGATCTCTCCTTGACTCCAGCTTCCCCTGTCATAATATATTAAAGAACATGCACTGAATGGGATGTTTCCTATACTTTCCATTGATTCTTCATCCTACAAGGTAGGGAGTAACAAAGTCATCCAGAGTTTTTCCACTCAAAGTCTGCAGTAGTCAGGAGCTGGAGGTGTGGGACTTGGTTCCTGGTATCAACTTTAATTTGGTTGCAAAAATATTGTCCTTCTCGCCATGATATATGGATATTATAAAATTTAGCTCCTTCCTAATTTCAGCACAAACAAACACTGCTGTTGCATTTGGTTCCTTTCTCTGAGTATTGTGGAGATTTTGCTTGTTTTGTTTTGTAAGTGAAGGATTGGAAAATTTCTTGTTCATGGAGGAAAAAAATCACTATTTCAGGAAATTAGCAAATTGAGATAAACCAGGCCATATCCCATTATAGAAAGCCCCATATTAGTCGTTACTTTTTTCTTAGTCAAAAATGTTGAATTACTCAGAGCTCAAAAAGATAAGAGAACTGACATCATATTCTCAGGTTATACTTTTTTTTTTTTCTTGTAGAAAGTACTATTGCTGAATATACTTTTTGTAGAAAGTGTTTTTAATACATCACTTTCTTTTCTTAAGGAGGATAAGGGTTTTCTTTCCCCTGAAGTAAAAAGTAAAGTTTAACTTAAGAATTGGTTTCTGGAGCTTCAAGATGGTGGAAGAGTAAGATGTGGAGATCACCTTCCTCCCCACAAATATATCAGAAATACATCTACATGTGGAACAACTCCTACAGAACACCTACTGAACACTGGCAGAAGACCTCAGACCTCCCAAAAGGCAAGAAACTCCCCACGTACCTGGGTAGGGCAAAAGAAAAAAGAAAAAACAGAGACAAAGGAATAGGGATGGGACCTGCACCAGTGGGAGAGAGCTGTGAAGGAGGAAAGGTTTCCACACACTAGGAAGCTCCTTCGCAGGTGGAGACTGTGGGTGGCAGGGGGGGAAGATTTGGAGCCACGGAGGAGAACACAGCAACAGGAGTGAGGAGGGGAAAGGGGACAGATTCCCGCACAGAGGATCGGTGCCGACCAGCATGCACCAGCCCGAGGGGCTTGTCTACTCAACCACCGGGGCGGGCGGGGGCTGGGAGCTGAGGCTTGGGCTTCAGTCGGATCCCAGGGAGAGGACTGGGGTTGGCTGCGTGAACACAGCCTGAAGGGGGCTAGTGTGCCACGGCTAGCCGGGAGGGAGACCAGGAAATAGTCTGGAGCTGCTGAAGAGACAAGAGATTTTTTTCTTGCCTCTTTGTTTCCTGGTGCGTGAGGAGAGGGGATTAAGAGTGCCGCTTGAAGGAGCTCCAGAGACGGGCACGAGCCGCGGCTATCAGCGTGGACCCCAGAGACGGGCATGAGACGCTAAGGATGCTGCTGCCACCACCAAGAAGTCTGTGTGCAAGAACAGGTCACTATCCACACCGCCCCTCCCGGGAGCCTGTGCAGCCTGCCACTGCCAGGGTCCCATGATCCAGGGACAACTTCCCCGGGAGAAGGCACAGCATGCCTCAGGTGGGTGCAATGTCACGCCGGCCTCTGCCACCGCAGGCTCGCCCAGCATCCGTACACCTCCCTCCCCCCAGCCTGAGTGAGCCAGAGCCCCCGAATCAGCTGCTCCTTTAACCCCATCCTGTCTGAGGGAAGAACACACGCCCTCAGGTGACCTACATGCAGAGGCAGGGCCAAATCCAAAGCTGAATCCCAGGAGCTGTGAGAACAAAGAAGAGAAAGGGAAATTTCTCTGTGTAGCCTCAGGAGCAGTGAATCAAATCTCCACAATCAACTTGATGTACCTGCATCTGTGGAATACCTGAATAGACAACAAATCATCCCAAATTGAGGAGATGGACTTTGGGAGCAATGATATATATATATTTTCCCCTTTTTCTCTTTTTGTGAGTGTGTATGTGTCTGCTTCTGTGTGTGATTTTGTCTGAATAGCTTTGTTTTTACTATTTGTCCTAGGGTTCTGTCTGTCTTTTTTTTTTATTAATTAAAAAAATTCTTTTTCCTTAATAATTATTTTTTAATTTTTATTTTAATAACTTTATTTTATTTTACTTTTTTAAATTTTATTTTATTTTATCTTCTTCTTTCTTTCTTTCTTTTCTCCCTTTTATTCTGAGCTGTGTGGAGGACAGGCTCTTGGTGCTCCAGCCAGGCGTCAGGTTTGTGCCACTGAGGTGGGAGAGCCAAGTTCAGGACACTGGTCCACAAGACACCTCCCTGCTCCACGTAATATCAAACGGCAAAAATCTCCCAGACATCTCCATCTCAACTCTAAGTCCCAGCTCCACTCAACCATCAGCAAGCTATAGTGAAGGACACCCTATGCCAAACAACTAGCAAGACAGGCACACAACACCATCCACTAGCAGAGAGGCTGCCTAAAATCATAATAAGGCCACAGACACCCCAAAACACACCACCAGACGTGGAACTGCCCAACAGAAAGACAAGATCCAGCCTCATCCACCAGAACACAGGCACTAGTCCCCTCCACCAGGAAGCTTACACAACCCACTGAACCAAACTTAGCCACTTGGGACAGACAACAAAAACAATGGAAACTACGAACCTGCAGAATGTGAAAAGGAGACCCCAAACACAGTAAGTTAAGCAAAATGAGAAGACAGAGAAACACACAGCAGATGAAGGAGCAAGGCAAAAACCCACCATACCTAACAAATGAAGAGGAAATAAGCAGTCTGCCTGAAAAAGACTTCACAATAATGATAGTAAAGATGAACCAAAATCTTGGAAATAGAATGGAGAAAATACAAGAAACGTTTAAAAGGACTTAGAAGCACTAAAGAGCAAACAAACAGTGATGAACAACACAATAAATGAAATTAAAAATTCTCCAGAAGGAATCAATAGCGGAATAACTGAGGCAGAAGAACGGATAAATGACCTGGAATATAAAATAGTGGAAATAAGTACTGCAGAGCAGAATAAAGAAAAAAGAATGAAAAGAATTGAGGACAGTTTCAGAGACCTCTGGGACAACATTAAATGCACCGACATTCTAATTATAGGGGTCCCAGAAGAAGAAGAGAAAAAGAAAGGGACTGAGAAAATATTTGAAGAGATTATAGTTGAAATCTTCCCTAATATGGGAAAAGAAATAGTTAATAAAGTTCAGGAAGCACAGATAGGCCCATACAGGACAAATACAAGGAGAAACCTGCCAAGACACATATTAATCAAACTATCAAAAATTAAATACAAAGAAAACATATTAAAAGCAGCAAGGGAAAAACAACAAATAACACATAAGAGAATCCCCATAAGGTTAACAGCAGATGTTTCAGCAGAAACTCTGCAAGCCAGAAGGGAGTGGCAGGACATATTTAAAATGATGAAGGAAAAAAAAATACAACCAAGATTACTCTACCCAGCAAGGATCTCATTCAGATTTGACAGAGAAATTAATACCTTTACAGACAAGCAAAAGCTGAGAGAGTTCAGCACCACCAAACCAGCTTTACAACAAATGCTAAACGAACAAATGCTAGGCAGGAAACACAAGAGAAGGAAAAGACCTACAATAATAAATACAAAACAATTAAGAAAATGGGAATAGGAACATACATATCTATAATTACCTTAAATGTAAATGGATTAAATGCACCAACCAAAAGACATAGACTGTCTGAATGGATACAAAAATAAGACCCATATATATGCTGTCTACAAGAGACCCACTTCAGACCTAGGGACACATACAGAGTTAAAATGAGGGGATGGTAAAAGATATTCCAAGCAAATGGAAATCAAAAGAAAGCTGGAGTAGCAATTCTCATATCAGACAAAATAGACTCTAAAACAAAGATATTACAAGAGACTAAAAAGGACACTACATAATGATCAAGTGATCAATCTAAGAAGAAAATAGAACAATTGTAAATATTTATGCACCCAACATAGGAGTGCTGCAATACATAAGGCAGATACCAACAGCCATAAAAGGGGAAATTGACAGTGACACAATCATAGTAGGGGACTTTAACACTCCACTTTCACCAATGGACAGATCATCCGAAATGAAAATAAATAAGGAAACACAAGCTTTAAATGATACATTAAACAAGATGGACTTAATTGATATTTATAGGACATTCCATCCAAATACAACAGAATACACATTCTTCTCTAGTGCTCATGGAACATTCTCCAGGATAGATCATATCTTGGGTCACAAATCAAGCCTTGGTAAATATAAGAAAATTGAAATTGTATCAAGTATCTTTTCCGACCACAATGCTATGAGATTAGATATCAATTACAGGAAAAAATCTGTAAGAAATACAAACACATGGAGGCTAAACAATGCAGTATTAAATAACCAAGAGATCACTGAAGAAATCAAAGAAGAAATAAAAAAATACCTAGGAAAAATGACAATGAAAACACAACGACCAAAAACCTATGGGATGCAGTGAAAGCAGCAGTTCTAAGAGGGAAGATTATAGCAATACAATCCTACCTCAAGAGACAAGAAACATCTGAAATAAATAGCCTAACGTTAAACCTAAAGCAATTAGAGAAAGAAGAACAAAAAACCCCCAGAGTTAGCAGAAGGAAAGAAATCATAAAGATCAGATCAGAAATAAATTAAAAAGAAATGAAGGAAATGATAACAAAGATCAATAAAACTAAAAGCTGGTTCTTTGAGAAGATAAACAAAATTGATAAACCATTAGTGAGACTCATCAATAAAAAAAGGGAGAAGACTCAAATCAATAGAATTAGAAATGAAAAAGGAGAAGTAGCAACTGACACTGCAGAAATACAAAGGATCATGAGAGATTACTACAAGCAACTCTACACCAATAAAATGGACAACCTGGAAGAAATGTACAAATTCTTAGAAATGCACAATGTTCCGAGACTGAACCAGGAAGAAATAGAAAATATAAACAAACCAATCACAAGCACTGAAATTGACTGTGATTAAAAATCCTCCAACAAACAGAAGTCCAGGACCAGATGGCTTCACAGGTGAATACTATCAAACATTTACAGAAGAACAAACACCTATCCTTCTCAAACTCTTCCAAAATATAGCAGAGGGAAGAACACTCCCAAACTCATTCTACAAGGCCACCATCACTCTGATACCAAAACCAGACAAAGATGTCACAAAGAAAGAAAACTACAGGCCAATATCACTGATGAACATAGATGCCAAAATCCTCAACAAAATACTAGCAAACAGAATCCAACAGCACATTAAAAGGATCATACACCATGATCAAGTGGGGTTTATTCCAAGAATGCAAGGATTCTTCAATATATGCAAATCAATCAATGTGATACACCATATTAACAAATTGAAGGAGAAAAACCATATGATCATCTCAATAGACGCAGAGAAAGCTTTCAACAAAATTCAACACCTGTTTATGATAAAAATGCTCCAGAAAGTAGGCATAGAGGGAACTTTCCTCCACATAATAAAGGCCATATATGAGAAACCCATAGCCAACGTCATTCTCAATGGTGAAAAACTGAAACCATTTCCACTAAGATCAGGAACAAGGAAAGGTTGTCCACTCTCATCACTATTATTCAACATAATTTTGGAAGTTTTAGCCACAGTGATCAGAGAAGAAAAAGAAATAAAAGGAATCTATACTGGAAAAGAAGAAGTAAAGCTGTCACTGTTTGCAGATGACATGATACTACACATAGAGAATCCTAAAGATGCTACCAGAAAACTACTAGACCTAATCAATGAATTTGGTAAAGTAGCAGGATACAAAATTAATGCACAGAAATCTCTCGCATTCCTATACACGAATGATGAAAAATCTGAAAGAGAAGTTAAGGAAACACTCCCATTTACCATTGCAACAAAAAGAATAAAATGCCTAGGAATAAACCTACCTAAGGAGACAAAAGACCTGTATGCAGAAAACTATAAAACACTGATGAAAGAAATTAAAGATGATACAAATAGATATACCATGTTCTTGGATTGGAAGAATCAACATTGTGAAAATGACTCTACTACCCAAAGCAATCTACAGATTCAATGCAATCCGTATCAAACTACCACTGGCAATTTTCACAGAACTAGAACAAAAAATTTCACAATTTGTATAGAAACACAAAAGACTCCGAATAGCCAAAGCAATCTTGAGAAAGAAAATGGAGCTGGAGGAATCAGGCTCCCTGACTTCAGACTATATTACAAAGCTACAGTAATCAAGACAGTATGGTACTGGCACAAAAATAGAAATATAGATCAATGGAACAGGATAGAAAATCCAGAGATAAACCCACGCACATATGGTCACCTTATCTTTGATAAAGGAGGCAAACATATACAGTGGAGAAAAGACAGCCTCTTCAATAAGTGGTGCTGGGAAAACTAGACAGAGATATGTAAAAGTATGAAATTAGAACACTCCCTGACACCATGAACAAAAATAAACTCAAAATGGATTAAAGACCTAAGTGTAAGGCCAGACACTATCAAACTCTTAGAGGAAAACATAAGCAGAACACTCTATGACATACATCACAGCAAGATTCTTTTTGACCCAGCTCCCAGAGAAATGGAAATAAGAACACAAATAAACAAATGGGACCTAATGAAACTTAAAAGCTTTTGCACAGCAAAGGAAACCATAAACAAGACCAAAAGACAACCATCAGAATGGGAGAAAATATTTGCAAATGAAGCAACTGACAAAGGATTAATCTCCAAGATTTACAAGCATCTCACGCAGCTCAATAACAAAAAAACGAACAACCCAATCCAAAAATGGGCAGAAGACCTAAATAGACATTTCTCCAAAGAAGATATACAGATTGCCAACAGACACATGAAAGAGTGCTCAACATCATTAATCATTAGAGAAATGCAAATCAAAACTACAATGAGATATCATCTCACACCAGTCAGAATGGCCATCATCAAAAAATCTAGAAACAATAAATGCTGGAGAGGGTGTGGAGGAAAGGGAACACTCTTGAACTGTTGGTGGGAATGTAAATTGATACAGCCACTATGGAGAACAGTATGGAGGTTCCTTAAAAAACTAAAAATAGAACTACCATACGACCCAGCAATCCCACTACTGGGCATATACCCTGAGAAAACCATAGTTCAAAAAGAGTCATGTACCAAAATGTTCATTGCAGCTCTATTTACAATAGCCAGGACATGGAAGCAACCTAAATGTCCATCGACAGATGAATGGATAAAGAAGATGTGGCACATATATACAATGGAATATTACTGAGCCATAAAAAGAAATGAAATGGAGGTATTTGTAATGAGGTGGATGGAGTTAGAGTCTGTCATAAAGAGTGAAGTAAGTCAGAAAGAGAAAAACAAATACAGTATGCTAACACATATATATGGAATCTAAAGAAAAAAAAAAGCCATGAAGAACCTAGTGGCAAGACGGGAATAAAGACACAGACCTACTAGAGAATGGACTTGAGGATATGGGGAGGGGGAGGGGTGAGATGTGACAGTGTGAGAGAGTGTCATGGACATATATACACTACCAAATGTAAAATAGATAGCTAGTGGGAAGCAGCCGCATAGCACAGGGAGATCAGCTCGGTGCTTTGTGACCACTTTGAGGGGTGGGATGGGGAGGGTGGGAGGGAGGGAGATGCAAGAGGGAAGAGATATGGGAACATATGTATATGTATAACTGATTCACTTTGTTATAAAGCAGAAACTAACACACCATTGTAAAGCAATTATACTTCAATAAAGATGTTTAAAAAAATAATGGATTAAAGACCTAAATGTAAGGCCAGACACCATCAAACTCTTAGAGGAAAACATAGGCAGATCATTCTATGACATAAATCACAGCAAAATCCTTTTTGACCCAGCTCCTAGAGAAATGGAAATAAAAACAAAAATAAACAAATGGGACCTAATGAAACTTAAAAGCTTTTGCACAGCAAAAGAAACCATAAAAAAGACCAAAAGACAACCCTCAGAATGGGAGAAAATACTTGAAAATGAAGCAACTGACAATGGATTAATCTCCAAAGCATACAAGCAACTCATGCAGCTCAATATCAAAAACAGAAACAACCTAATCCAAAAATGAGCAGAAGACCTAAATAGACATTTCTTCAAAGAAGATATACAGATTGCCAACAAACACATGAAAGAATGCTCAACATCTTTAATCATTAGAGAAATGCAAATCAAAACTACAATGAGATATCATCTCACACCAGTCAGAATGGCCATCATCAAAAAATCTACAAACAATAAATGCTTGAGAGGGTGTGGAGAAAAGGGAACCCTCTCACACTGTTGGTGGGAATCTAAATTGATACAGCCACTATGGAGAACAGCATGGAGGTTCCTTAAAAAACTAAAAATAGAATTTCCATAGACCCAGGAATCCCACTACTGGGCATATACCCTGAGAAAACCATAATTCAAAAAGATTTATGTACCAAAATGTTCATTGCAGCTCTATTTACAATAGGCAGGACATGGAAGCAAACTAAGTGTCCATCAACAGATGAATGGATAAAGAAGGTGTGGCACATATATACAATAGAATGTTACTCACCCATAAAAAGGAAGGAAACTGAGTTATTCGTAGTGAGTTGGGTGGACCTAGAGACTGTCATACAGAGTAAAGTAAGTCAGAAAGAGAAAAACAAATACAGTATGCTAACACATATTTATGGAATATAAAAAAAAAAAAAAAAAGAAAGAAAAAAAATATAGTCAGAAGAACCTAGGGGTGAGACAGGAATAAAGATGCAGACCTACTAGAGCTTGGACATGAGGATCCGGGGAGGGGGAAGTGTAAGCTGGGACAAAGTGAGAGAGTGGCATGGACATATATACACTACCAAATGTAAAATAGATAGCTAGTGGGAGGCAGCTGCATAGCACAGGGAGGTCAGCTTGGTGCTTTGTGACCACCTAGATGGGTGGGATAGGGAGGGTGGGAGTGAGGGAGATGAAAGAGGGAAGAGATATGGGAACATATGTATATGTATAACTGATTCACTTTGTTATAAAGCAGAAACTAACACACCATTGTAAAGCAATTATACTCCAATAAAGATGTTTAAAAAAAAAAGAAAAAGAAAAAGAAATAAAAAAAGAATTGGTTTCTACCTTTACTATTTAATGTTTCATCATTAATTTAGTACCAAAAGTAACTGCTACTGGTTTTATAATTGTAATATGTATTTTTTTACTAAAATGGACATTCATTTTTTTTTGGTGCATAGTACTTTTTAATGATTTGAAATTTAAATGCAAACAATTATCAGATGAAAGCATATAACATATAAATGAGCATATTATTTCTAAATGGGTCAGGAAGATTGAAGTGATTATATTGAATGGCCCCATGTGTATTTGATGTGACAGCTTTTCTTTTTTTTAATCTTTATTTTATATTGCAGTATAGTTCATTTACAATGTTGTGCTAGTTGCAGGTGTACAGCAAAATGATTGTTTTATATATATATATATACATATATCTATTGTTTTTCTGATTCTTTTCCCATATAGGTTATTAAAGAGTACTGATTAGAGTTCCCTGTGCTATACAATAGGACCTAGTTGATTATCTATTTTATATGTAGTAGTGTGTATATGTTAGTCCCAAACTCCTAATTTATCCCTCCCCCACCACCTGTCCCCTTTGGTAACCATAAATTTGTTTTCTATGTCTCTGAGTCTGTTTCTGTTTTGTAAATAAGTTCATTTGTATCATTTTTTAAGATTCTTCATATAAGTGATATCATATGATATTTGTCTTTCTCTGGCTGACTTACTTCACTTAGTATGATAATCTCTAGGTCCATCCATGTTGCTGCGAATGGCATAATTTCATTCTTTTTAAAGGCTGAGTAATATTCCATTGTATATATGTACCACATCTTTATCCATTCATCTGTCAATGAACATTTAGGTTGTTTTCATGTTTTGGCAATTGTAAATAGTGCTGCAATGAACGTTGAGGTGCAGGTATCTGTTTGAAGTACGGTTTCCTCTGGGTATATGCCGTGGAATGGGATTGCTGGATCATATGGTTGCTCTATTTTTAGTTTTTAAAGGAACCTTTATACTGTTCTCCATAGTGGTTGCAGTAATTTACATTCCCACCGACAGTGTAGGAGTATTCCCTTTTCTCCACACCCTCTTCAGCATTTATTTTTTGTAGACTTTGTGATGATGGCCTTTCTAACTGATGTGAGGTGATACTTCATTGGAGTTGTTCTGATTTGCATTTCTCTAGTAATTAGAAATGTTGAGCATCTTTTCATGTGTGTGTTGGCCATCTTATGTCTTCACTGGAGAAATGTCTATTTAGATCTCCTGCCCATGTTCTGATTGGGTTGTTTGTTTGCTTTTTGTGATATTGAGCTTCATGAGCTGTTTGTATATTTTGGAGATTAATCCCTTGTCAGTAGCATCACTTGCAAATATTTTCTCCCATTCTGTGAGTTGTGTTTTTGTTTTGTTTTTTGTTTCCTTTGCTGTGCAAAAGCATTTGAGTTTAATTAAGTCCTATTTGTTTATTTTTGTTTTTATTTTCATTATTCTAGGAGGTGGATCCAAGAGATATTGCTGCAAATTATGTCAAAGAGTTTTCTGCCTATATTTTCCTCTGAGTTTTATAGTAACTGGTCTTACATTTAGTTCTTTAATCCATTTTGAGTTTATTTTTGTGTATGGTGTTGGAGAATGTTCTAATTTCATTCTTTTACATGTAGCTGTCCAGTTTCCCCAGCACCACTTATTGAAGAGATTGTCTTTTCTCCATTATATATTCTTGCCTCCTTTGTTGTAGATTAATTGACCATAGGTGCATGGGTTTGTTTCTGGGCTTTCTATTGTGTTCCATTGATCTGTAAGTCTGGTTTTGTGCCATTACCATACTGTTTTGATTGCTTTAGCTTTATAGTATAGTCTGAATTCAGGAAGCCTGATTACTCCAGCTTTGTTTTTCTTTCTCAATATTACTTTGCTATTTGGGGTCTTTTGAGTTTCCATACAAATTTTAAGACTTTTTTTCTAGATCTGCAAGAAAGGTCATTAGTAATTTGATAGGGATTGCACTGAATCTGTAGATTATCTTGGGTAGTATAGTCATTTTGACAGTATTGATTCTTCCAATCCAAGAACATGGTATATCTTTCCATCTGTTTGTGTTATCTTTGATTTCTTTCATCAATGACATAGTTTTCAGAGTACAGGTCTTTTGCCTCCTTAGGTAGGTTTATTCGTATGTATTTTATTCTTTTTGTTGCAATTGTGAATGGGATTGTTTCCTTAATTTTTCCTTCTGATCTTTTGTTGTTAGTGTATTGGAATACAGGAGATTTCTGTGCACTAAATTTGTATCCTGCAACTATACCAAATTCGTTGATTAGCTCTAGAAGTTTTCTGGTGGCATCTTTAGGATTATCTATTTATAGTATCATGTCATCTACAAACAGCGATAGTTTTACTTCTTCTTTTCCAATTTAGATTCCTTTTATTTATTTTCTTCTCTGATTGCTGTGGCTAGAAGTTCTAAAACTATATTGAATAAAAGTGGTGACAGTGGATATTCTTTTCTGGTTCCTGCTCTTAGAGGAAATGCTTTCAACTTTTCACCATTGAATATGATGCTAACTGTGGGTTTGTCATATATGGCCTTTATCATGTTGACGTATGTTCCTTCTATGCACACTTTCTGCAGAGTTGTTATTATAAATGGGTGTTGAATTTTTCGAAAAGCTTTTTCTGCATCTATTGAGATGATCATACGATTTTAAAAAACATCTTTATTGGAGTATAATTGCTTTACAATGGTGTGTTAGTTTCTGCTTTATAACAAAGTGAATCAGCTATACATATAACTATATCCCCATATCTCCTCCCGCTTGTGTCTCTCTCCCACCCTCCCTATCCCACCCCTCTAGGTGGTCACAAAGCGCTGAGCTGATCTCCCTGTGCTAGATCATATGATTTTTATTCTTCAGTTTGTTAATATCGTGTATCACACTGAGTGATTTGCAGATATTGAAAAATCCTTGCATCCCTGGGATAAATGCCACATGATCATGGTGTATGATCCTTTTAATTTACTGTTGGATTTGGTTTGTTAGTATTTTGTTGAGGATTTTTGCATTTATGTTAATCAGTGATATTGGCCTGTAATTTTCTTTTTTTGTGGTATCCTTTTCTGGTTTTGGTATCAGCATGATTGTAGCCTCACAGAATGGGTTTGGGAGTATTCCTTCCTCTGCAATGTTTTTGGAATAATTTCAGAAGGATAGGTGTTAACTCTTCTCTAAATGGTTGATAGAATTTGCCTGTGAAGTCACCTGGTCCTGGACTTTGTTTATTGGTAGTTTTTAAATCACAGTTTCAATCTCAGTGCTTGTGACTGGTCTGTTCATATTTCCTATTTCTTCCTGGTTCAATTTTGGGAGATTATACCATTCTAGGAATTTGTCCGTTTCTTCTAGGTTGTCCAGTTTATTGGCATATAGTCTCTTATGATCCTTTGTAGTTCTGTTGTGTCCATTGTAACTTCTGCTTTTTCATTTCTAATTTTATTGATTTGAGCCCTCTCCCTTTTTTTCTTGATGAGTCTGGCTAAAGATTTATCAATTTTGTTTATTCTTTTCAAAGAACCAGCTTTTAGTTTCATTGATCTTTTCTATTGTTTTCTTCATCTCTATTTCATTTATTTCTGTTCTGATCTTTATGATTTCTTTCCTTCTGCTAACTTTGGGTTTTGTTTGTTCTTCTTTCTCTAGTCACTTTAGGTGTAAGGTTAGGTTGTTTATTTGAGATTTTTCTTGTTTCCTGAGGTAAGCTTGTATTGCTATAAACTTCCTTCTTAGAACTGCTTTAGCTGCATCGCATAGGTTTTGGATTGTCATGTTTTTGTTGTCATTTTTCTCCAGGTATTTTTTGATGTCCTCATTGATTTCTTCACTGAACCATTGGTTGTTTAGTAGCATATTGTTTAGCCTCCACGTGTTTGTGTTGTTTACATTTTTTTCTTGTAGTTGATTTCTAATCTCATAGCATTGTGATCTGAAAAGATGCTTAATGTGATTTCAGTTTTCTTAAGTTTACCAAGGCTTTTTTTATGGCTCAGCATGTGATTTATCCTGAAGAATGTTCCATGCGTTCTTGAAAATAATGTGTATTCTTCTGCTTTCAGATGGAATGCTCTTTAAATATCAGTTAAGTCTATCTGGTCTACTGTGTTTCCTTATTGATTTTCTGTCTGGATGATCTGTCCATTGATGTAAGTAGGGTGTTAAATTCCCCCACTATTATTGTGTTATTGTCAATTTCTCCTTTTATGGCCTTATATATTGAGGTGCTCCTATTTTGTGTGCCTATATATTTACAATTGTTATATCTTCTTCTTGGATTGATCCTTTGATCATAGAATTCAGTCTTAATGGATGAGTAGAGCCTATCCTGTGGGCAATTTGGAATTACCATATCAGAAAGACAAATTAGCAGGAGCAGAGGCATAATTATATAGGAGAACTTGGGGATGTTACAGGAATGTGAGTGATTAAATGTGGGTAGACTACAAGTATATTTTGAGGGAGTAATAAACAATGAGGCTGGAATAATAAGGAGGGCTCATATTATGCTTAACTCTTATTTATTTTCTCATAATAATTTATTGTACCTTTACTGTATGCCAGGTATATGTATAAAAGACACAGAATGTCTTGTTCATGCTGCAGGGATAGTTTGACCCTAAATTATTATTTTTAAAAAATTTGTGCTCTTGAAGGAGAATCAGGTCATGTATAGGTTCATTAAAATTTTGTTTCAGTCTTTCAAATATTTGCATGATTTGAGAAAAAACACTTAAACAATTCAGAGATTGTTATGCTATATTTCCAAGAAAAAATATCCAGAAAGTTTGAGATTTACATTTATTTTTCAAAAGAAGAATACAATTCTATGTCCTGAACACATTCTGATCAGCTAAAGAGATTTTATTACAACTCTAAACAACTACAATAATTAAATATTTTGTTCAGGTACCATTTGCTATTTTTGTTGTCTTTCCAATTATCTCTGTTTTGCTTTTCAGATTATTAAAATCACTTGCATCTGTTATGATCTCACGCCATGATTCTTTTTATAGCTGACATTTAAAATTATTTGTAATTTCATTTGCTGTTTTATGTGCATTTTGCTTTTTTAATTGTCTAACTGCCCATTTTTTAACTTACAAGTCTAGAGCCTCCTTTCTACTACTAAGAGATAGTTTGCACTTTTATGTCCCTAAGACAGAGAACTACTAAAAATAAAAAATATTTAAAGATGACTTGAGTTCACTTTCTCAGTGCTTTTGAGTTAGTACCTTTTCAACTCCAGGAGGCTTTGGAGTTAAAAGGCAGCTCTGTAAACAAGGGAAGGTGGTTTTGCTGACTTTTTATTCTTGAGGGAAACTTCATGGTACAGCCATTTAGAATGAGGTTCTGAATAGCACATTTGATGAAGTATTTTCTCCTTTTTGGAATTTCTCTCTGTATCTGAAATAATTTGAGGATGTCAGCAGGCATTTAATAAGTACTGGGTAATTAAATAATTGGCATACACAAATATTTTTCCACTATTTACCTACTAACTTCCTCTGTGAGTTCAAACTCCTCACAAATTTAAGAAGCCTATCCTAAATTGGATTGTTTTCTACCTAAAATATAACCAGACTCTCTCAGTTTTCTTCTAATTCAGTATGGTACATTTACAGTGACAACATCTGGGGAGTTTTCTTCTATTCCTATTTTTTACTGCTTTTTTCTAGGGTGGTGGATTGAAGGTAACACTAAGGAAATCAAGACATGATTCCTTCTTTAAGGAACTTCAAATCAACTAGAAAGCCATAAGATAAGTAAAGATGAAAGTGAATAATACAAATCAAGTCCCAGAATATAGGTTGGGTTTCAAGCGAGAAAAAGATCACTTTTTAAAAAAGGAATCGGGAAAAATGTGGGATTTTTAGCTATAGATTGTGTGGGTTGTGTCTTCCTATGCATAGAAAATGAAAAAATAATAAAATCAAGGAAGCATAGGGACTCCTAGGAAAGACAGAATTAATTTGGCTGGGACATTTAATTAACTGAGGTTAATTGTAGAAAATAAACCTGGAAGGATAGTTTGGGGCCATATTGTGGGGAATTTAGAAAGCCAGGCTTAGAGGTTAAGACTTAATATGCTAGGACAAGTAAAGGAATTTGAACAGAGGAGTTGCATGGACAAATAGCTGTACTAAAAACAATTGGCAGCAATGTGTCAGCAGACTGGGGTAGGAGAGACTTCCAAATTGAAGGGCCAGCTAGAAGGTGTTTCTGTCAGTAGGAACTAATGAAGCTGTGAATCAGAATAATGGAAATGCATTCTGAAGACAGTGGTTAGTGGGGTGCTGGGGAGGAAGAAATTTTCCTCTACCCTTCTAGGTTCTTCTGGCTGCTCTAGAATTAAATTGGCATTGTAACCAAAAATTTGGTCCCTGTTTCTAATGCCAAATGAGAATAATAAGGAATAGATTTTGAGGATAAAGAAAAGAGAAATTTATTATTTTGCCAGCAAATGAGGAGGGTAGCAGACTAATGTCTTGAAAACTACTGTCCTATTGAAAAAGGGCAGGTCTATTTAAGGAGAATTTTGAGGGAGGGAATTGCAGGACTAATGTGACTGAGACCTCACTGGGCTGGCACTGTTTGTTTTGATATTTTTGTGATTCATGGCCATTTTAGTTGTCTGCCTCTGGTCAAGATGTTCTGTTTTTCTGCTGACTGCTTGATCCTATGCACCTGTGACTTGAGATAAGAAGAACTAGCCAAACAGGATAGAAATTATCGGCATAATTAGCAGAGAAAAAGAGCATGTGTATGTTATTTGATTTAACGCATGAGTTCAAAGAGAAGTTTAGTTGTTAAATTTTTACCTCTATGTTCGGCTACATATACCCTACTGTCAGTTATAACCTTCCATATTGATGGAAGTGAGGGCGATGAAGTCATCTGGCTACTTCCTCCTGAAAAGGGATGATCTTAAAATTGGGGAGGATTAGAGGAAAGTTCTGGATTTTAATTTGAGAATTCTCTTGTCCCAAAATGCGTTCTAGAATTCTGCAGCTTAAGCAAAGAGGCTTTTTTGTTTTTCTTTCCAGCCTGACGTCACCTCTTGCTGTAATAACACCTTGAGGCCATAAATTTGCAGTTGCCAGTCAGGTTCTCAGTAGTAAAGAAATGTGTCTGAAAGCATGTCTGTAATGGCCATCCAATTTATTTTGGATGCCTGAACCACAGTTACTCAACTTTGATTTTTTTTTTTAACATCTTTATTAGAGTATAATTGCTTTACAAAGGTGTGTTAGTTTCTGATTTATAACAAAGTGAATCAGTTATACATATACATATGTTCCCATATCTCTTCCCTCTTGCATCTCCCTCCCTCCCACCCTCCCTATCCCACCCCTCTAGGTGGTCACAAAGCACCGAGCTGATCTCCCTGTGCTATGCGGCTGCTTCCCACTAGCTATCTATTTTACATTTGGTAGTGCATATATGTCTATGCCACTCTCTCACCCTGTCACATCTTACCCCTCCCCCTCCCCATATCCTCAAGTCCATTCTCTAGTAGGTCTGTGTCTTTATTCCCGTCTTGCCACTAGGTTCTTCATGACCTTTATTTTCCCTTAGATTCCATATATATGTGTTAGCATCTTGTATTTGTTTTTCTCTTTCTGACTTACTTCACTCTGTATGACAGACTCTAACTCCATCCACCTCACTACAAATACCTCCATTTCATTTCTTTTTATGGCGGAGTAATATTCCATTGTATATATGTGTCACATCTTCTTTATCCATTCATCTGATGATGGACACTTAGGTTGCTTCCATGTCCCGGTTATTGTAAAGAGAGCTGCAATGAACATTTTGGTACATGACTCTTTTTGAATTATGGTTTTCTCAGGGTATATGCCCAGTAGTGGGATTGCTGGGTCGTATGGTAGTTCTACTTTTAGTTTCTTAAGCAACCTCCATACTGATCTTCATAGTGGCTGTATCAATTTACGTTCCCACCAACAGTGCAAGAGTGTTCCCTTTTCTCCACACCCTCTCAAGCATTTATTGTTTCTAGATTTTTTGATGATGGCCATTCTGACTGGTGTGAGATGATATCTCATTGTAGTTTTGATTTGCATTTCTCTAATGATTAAGGATGTTGAGCATTCTTTCATGTGTCTGTTGGCAATCTGTATATCTTCTTTGGAGAAATGTCTATTTAGGTCTTCTGCCCATTTTTGGATTGGGTTGTTTGCTTTTTGTTATTGAACTGCATGAGCTTCTTGTAAATCTTGGAGATTAATCCTTTGTCAGCTGCTTCAATTGCAAATATTTTCTCCCATTCTGAGGGTTGTCTTCTGGTCTTGTTTATGGTTTCCTTTGCTGTGCAAAAGCTTTTAAGTTTCATTAGGTCCCATTTGTTTATTTGTGTTCTTATTTCCATTTCTCTAGGAGCGGGGTCAAAAAGGATCTTGCTGTGATTTATGTCATAGAGTGTTCTGCCTATGTTTTCCTCTAAGAGTTTGAGAGTGTCTGGCCTTACACTTAGGTCTTTAATCCATTTTGAGTTTATTTTTGTGTATAGTGTTAGGGAGTGTTCTAATTTCATACTTTTACATGTACCTGTCCAGTTTTCCCAGCACCACTTATTGAAGAGGCTGTCTTTTCTCCACTGTATATGCTTGCCTCCTTTATCAAAGATAAGGTGACCATATGTGTGTGGGTTTATCTCTGGGCTTTCTATCCTGTTCCATTGATCTATATTTCTGTTTTTGTGCCAGTACCAAACTGTCTTGATTACTGTAGCTTTGGAATATAGTCTGAAGTCAGGGAGCCTGATTCCTCCAGCTCCATTTTTCGTTCTCAAGATTGTTTTGGCTATTCGGGGTCTTTTGTGTTTCCATACAAATTGTGAAATTTTTTGTTCTAGTTCTGTGAAAAATGCCATTGGTAGTTTGATACGGATTGCATTGAATCTGTAGATTGCTTTGGGTAGTAGAGTCATTTTCACAATGTTGATTCTTCCAATCCAAGAACATGGTATATCTCTCCATCTATTTGTATCATCTTTAATTTCTTTCCTCAGTGTCTTATAATTTTCTGCATACAGGTCTCTTGTCTCCTTAGGTAGGTATATTCCTAGATATTTTATTCTTTTTGTTGCAGTGGTAAATGGGAGTGTTTTCTTAATTTCACTTTCAGATTTTTCATCATTAGTGTATAGGAATGCAAGAGATTTCTGTGCATTAATTTTGTTTCCTGCTACTTTACCAAATTCATTGATTAGCTCTAGTAGTTTTCTGGTAGCATCTTTAGGATTCTCTATGTATAGTATCATATCATCTGCAAACAGTGACAGCTTTACTTCTTCTTTTCCAATCTGGATTCCTTTTATTTCTGTTTCTTCTCTGATTGCTGTGGCTAAGACTTCCAGAACTATGTTGAATAACAGTGATGAGAGTGGGCAACCTTGTCTTGTTCCTGATCTTAGTGGAAATGGTTTCAGTTTTTCACCATTGAGGACTCTGTGGGCTGTGGGTTTGTCATATATGACCTTTATTATGTGGAGAAAAGTTCCCTCTATGCCTACTTTCTGCAGGGCTTTTATCACAAATGGGTGTTGAATTTTGTCGAAAGCTTTCTCTGCATCTATTGAGATGATCATATGGTTTTTCTCCTTCAATTTTTTAATATGTTGTATCACGTTGATTGATTTGCGTATATTGAAGAATCCTTGCATTCCTGGGATAAACCCCACTTGATCATGGTGTATGATCCTTTTAATGTGCTGTTGGATTCTGTTTGTTAGTATTTTGTTGAGGATTTTTGCACCTATGTTCATCTATGATATTGGCCTGTAGTTTTCTTTCTTTGTGACATCTTTGTCTGGTTTTGGTATCAGGGTGATGGCGGCCTCATAAAATGAGTTTGGGAGTGTTCCTCCCTCTGCAATATTTAGGAAGAGTTTGAGAAGGATAGGTGTTAGCTCTTCTCTAAATGTTTGATAGAATTCGCCTGTGAAGCCATCTGGTCCTGGGCTTTTGTTTGTTGGAAGATTTTTAATCACAGTTTCAATTTCAGTGCTTGTGATTGGTCTGTTCATATTTTCTATTTCTTCCTAGTTCAGTCTCAGCAGTTTGTGCATTTCTAAGAATCTGTGCATTTCTTCCAGGTTGTCCATTTTATTGGCATAGAGTTGCTTGTAGTAATCTCTCATGATCGTTTGTATTTCTACAGTGTCAGTAATTACTTCTCCTTTTTCATTTCTAATTCTATTGGTTTGAATCTTCTCCCTTTTTCTCTTGATGAGTCTGGCTAATGGTTTATCAATTTTGTTTATCTTCTCAAAGAAGCAGCTTTTAGTTTTATTGATCTTCACTATTGTCTCCTTCATTTGTTTTTCATTTATTTTTGATCTGATCTTTATGATTTCTTTCCTTCTGTAGCTTTGGGGTTTTTTTGTTCTTCTTTCTCTAATTGCTTTAGGTGCAAGGTTAGGTTGTTTATTCGAGATGTTTCCTGTTTCTTGAGGTACGCTTGTATTGCTATAAACTTCCCTCTTAGCACTGCTTTTGCTGCATCCCATAGGTTTTGGGTCGTCATGTCTCCATTGTCATTTGTTTCTAGGTATTTTTTGATTTCCCCTTTGATTTCTTCAGTGATCACTTCGTTATTAAGTAGTGTATTGTGTAGCCTCCATGTGTTTGTATTTTTTACAGATCTTTTCCTGTAATTGATATCTTGTCTCATAGCGTTGTGGTCAGAAAAGATACTTGATCAGATTTCAATTTTCTTAAATTTACCAAGGCTTGATTTGTGACCCAAGATATGATCTATCCTGGAGAATGTTCCATGAGCACTTGAGAAAAATGTATAATTCGAATGTTGGTGCATTTAATGTTGTCCCAGAGGTCTCTGAGACTGTCCTAAGTTCTTTTCATTCTTTTTTCTTTATTCTGCTCTGCAGTACTTATTTTCACTATTTTATTTTCCAGGTCACTTATCCATTCTTCTGCCTCAGTTATTCTGCTTTTGATCCCTTCTAGAGTATTTTTAATTTCATTTATTGTGTTCTTCATCGTTGCTTGGTTCCTCTTTAGTTCTTCTAGGTCCTTGTTAAATGTTTCTTGCATTTTGTCTATTGTATTTCCAAGATTTTGGATCATCTTTACTATCATTATTCTGAATTCTTTTTCAGGTAGACTACCTATTTCCTCTTCATTTGTTAGGTCTGGTGTGTTTTGACCCTGCTCTTTCATCTGTTGTGTGTTTTTCTGTCTTCTCATTTTGCTTATCTTACTGTGTTTGGGGTCTCCTTTTTGCAGGCTGCAGGTTCGTAGTTCCCATTGTTTTTGGTATCTGTCCCCAGTGGCTAAGGTTGGTTCAGTGGGTTGTGTAGTCTTCCTGGTGGAGGGGACTAGTGCCTGTGTTCTGGTGGATGAGGCTGGATCTTGTCTTTCTGGTGGGCACGTCCACGTCTGGTGGTGTGTTTTGGGGTGTCTGTGGCCTTATTATGATTTTAGGCAGCCTCTCTGCTAACGGATGGGGCTGTGTTCCTGTCTTGCTAGTTGTTTGGCATAGGGTGTCCAGCACTGTAGCTTGCTGGTCATTGAGTGAAGCTGGGTCTTGATGTTGAGATGGAGATCTCTGGGAGATTTTCGCCATTTGGTATTACGTGGACCTGGGAGGTCTCTTGTGGACCAGTGTCCTGAAGTTGGCTCTCCCACCTCAGAGGCACAGCCCTGATGCCTGGCTGGAGCACCAAGAGCCTTTCATCCACACAGCTCAGAGTAAAAGGGAGAAAAAATAGAAAGAAAGAAAGAAAGAAAGAAAGAAAGAAAGAAAGAAAGAAAGAAAGAGGATAAAATAAAATAAAATAAAGCTATTATAAAGCAAAGCTATATAGACAAAATCTCACCCAGAAGCATACACATATACACTCACAGAAAAAGGAAAAGGGGAAAAATTAATATATCCTACTCCCAAAGTCCACCTCCTGAATTTGGGATGATTCATTGTTTATTCAGGTATTCCACAGATGCAGCCACATCAAGTTTTTTGTGGAGTTTTAATCTGCTGCTTCTGAGGCTGCTGGGAGAGATTTCCTTTTCTCTTCTTTGTTCGCACAGCTCCCGGGGTTCAGCTTTGGATTTGGACCCGCCTCTGTGTGTAGGTCACCTGAGGGCATCTGTTCCCCGCCCAGACAGGACGGGGTTAAAGGAGCAGCTGCTTCGGGGGGTCTGGCTCACTCGGGCGTGGGGGAGGGAAGGATACGGATGCGGGGCGAGCCTGCAGTGGCAGAGGCTGGCGTTACATTGCAGCAGCCTGAGGCGCGCCGTGCGTTCTCCTGGGGAAGTTGTCCCTGGATCACGGGAGCCTGGCCATGGCGGGCTGCACCGGCTCCCGGGAGGGGTGGTGTGGAGAGTGACCTGTGCTCGCACACAGGCTTTTTGGTGGCGGCAGCAGCAGCCTTAGTGTCTCATGTCCGTCTCTGGGGTCCGTGGTGATAGCTGTAGCTGGCACCCGTCTCTGGAGTTCATTTAGGCGGCGCTCTGAATCCCCTCTCCTTGCGCACCACGAAACAAAGACGCAAGAAAAAGTCTGTTGCCTCTTTGGCAGCTGCAGACGTTTTCCCGGACTCCCTCCCGGCTAGCTGTGGTGCGCTAACTCCTTCAGGCTGTGTTCATGCCGCCAACCCCAGTCCTCTCCCTGCAATCTGGCCTCTGAAGCCCGAGCTTCAGCTCCCAGCCCCGCCCACCCCAGCGGGTGAGCAGACAAGCCTCTCGGGCTGGTGAGTGCTGCTCGGCACTGATCCTCTGTGCGGGAATCTCTCTGCTTTCTTCCGCATACCTGTGGCTGCTCTCTCCTCCGTGGCGCCGAAGCTTCCCCCTTCTGCCACCCGCAGTCTCCGCCTGCGAAGGGGCTTCCTAGTGTGTAGAAACCTTTCCTCCTTCATGGCTCCCTCCCACTGGTGCAGGTCCCTTCCCTATTCTTTGGTCTCTGTTATTTCTTTTTTCTTTTACCCTACCCAAGTACGTGGGGAGTTTCTGGCCTTTTGGGAGGTCTGACATTTTCTGCCAGCGTTCAGTGGGTGTTCTGTAGGAGCAGTTCCACATGTAGATGTATTTCTAATGTATCTGTGGGAAGGAAGGTGATCTCCGTGTCTTAGTCTTCCACCATCTTGCCCCGAGCCCCCCTAGCTATCTATTTTACTTTTGGTAGTGTATATATGTCCATGCCACTTTGTCACTTTGTCACAGCTTAGCCTTCCCCTCCCCATATCCTCAAATCCATTCTCTAGTAGGTCTGTGTCTTTATTCCCGGCTTGCCCCTAGGTTCTTCAAGACTTTTTTTTTCTTCTTAGATTCCATATATATGTGTTAACATATGGTATTTGTTTTTCTCTTTCTGACTTACTTCACTCTGTAGGACAGACACTAGGTCCATCCACCTCACTACAAATGACTCAATTTCGTTTCTTTTTATGGCTGAGTAATATTCCATTGTATATATGTGCCACATCTTCTTTATCCATTCAACTGTTGACAGACACTTAAGTTGCTTCCATGTCCTGGCTATTGTAAATAGAGCTGCAATGAATATTTTGGTACATAACTCTTTTTGAATTATGGTTTTCTCAGGGTATATGCCCAGTAGTGGGATTGCTAGGTCGTATGGCAGTTCCATTTTTAGTTTTTTAAGGAACCTCTATACTGCTCACCATAGTGGCTGTATCAATTTACATTCCCACCAACAGAGCAAGAGGGTTCCCTTTTCTCCACACCCTCTCCAGCATTTATTGTTTGTAGATTTTTTGATGATGGCCATTCTGACTGGTGTGAGATAATATCTCATTGTAGTTTTGAATTGCATTTCTCTAATGATTAATGATGTTGAGCATTCTTTCATGTGTTTGTTGGCAATCTGTATATCTTCTTTGGAGAAATGTCTATTAGGTCTTCTGCTCATTTTTGGATTGCGTTGTTTTTTTGATATTGAACTGCATGAGCTGCTTATAATTTGGAGATTAGTCCATTGTCAGTTGCTTCATTTGCAAATATTTTCTCCCATCCTGAGGGTTGTCTTTTGGTCTTGTTTATGGTTTCCTTTGCTGTGCAAAGGCTTTTACATTTCATTAGGTCCCATTTGGTTATTTTTGTTTTTATTTCCATTTCTCTAGGAGCTGGGTCAAAAAGGATCTTGCTGTGATTTATGTCATAGAGTGTTCTGCTTATGTTTTCCTCTAAGAGTTTGATAGTGTCTGGCCTTACATTTAGGTCTTTAATCCATTTTGAGTTTATTTTTGTGTATAGTGTTAGAGAGTGTTCTAATTTCATACTTTTACATGTACCTGTCCAATTTTCCCAGCACCACTTATTGAAGAGGCTGTCTTTTCTCCACTGTATATGCTTGCCTCCTTTATCAAAGATAAGGTGACCATATGTGTGTGGGGTTATCTCTGGGCTTTCTATCCTGTTCCATTGATCTACATTTCTATTTTTGTGGCAATACCATACTGTCTTGATTACTGTAGCTTTGTAATATAGTCTGAAGTCAGGGAGCCTGATTCCTCCTGTTCCATTTTTCGTTCTCAAGATTGCTTTGGCTATTCGGGGTCTTTTGTGTTTGCATACAAATTGTGAAACTTTTTGTTCTAGTTCTGTGAAAAATGCCAGTGGTAGTTTGATATGGATTGCATTGAATTTGTAGATTGCTTGGGTAGTAGAGTCATTTTCACAATGTTGATTCTTCCAATCCAGGAACATGGTATATCTCTCCATCTATTTGTATCATCTTTAATTTCTTTCCTCAGTGTCTTATAATTTTCTGCATACAGGTCTCTTGTCTCCTTAGGTAGGTGTATTTCTAGATATTTTATTCTTTTTGTTGCAATGGTAAATGGGAGTGTTTTCTTAATTTCACTTTCAGATTTTTCATCATTAGTGTATAGGAATGCAAGAGATTTCTGTGCATTAATTTTGTATCCTGCTAATTTACCAAATTCATTGATTAGGTCTAGTAGTTTTCTGGTAGCATCTTTAGGATTCTCTATGTATAGTATCATGTCATCTGCAAACAGTGACAGCTTTATTCTTCTTTTCTGGTTTGGATTCCTTTTATTTCTATTTCTTTTCTGATTGCTGTGGCTAAAACTTCCAAAACTATGTTGAATAATATTGGTGAGAGTGGACAACCTTGTCTTGTTCCTGATATTAGTGGAAATGGTTTCAGTTTTTCACCATTGAGGACCACGTTGGCTGTGGGTTTGTCTTATATGGCCTTTATTATGTTGAGGAAAGTTTCCTCTATGCCTACTTTCTGGAGAATTTTTATCATAAATGGGTGTTGAATTTTGTGAAAAGCTTTATCTGCATCGATTGAGATGATCATATACTTTTTCTCCTTCAATATGTTAATATGGTGTATCACATTCATTGATTTGCGTATATTGAAGAATCCTTGCATTCCTGGGATATACCCCACTTGATCATAATATATGATCCTTTTAATGTGCTGTTGGATTCTGTTTGCTAGTATTTTGTTGAGGATTTTTGTATCTATGTTCATCAGTGATATTGGCCTGTAGTGTTCTTTCATTGTGACATCTTTGTTTGGTTTTGGTATCAGAGTGATCGTGGCCTTTTAGAATCAGTTTGGGAGTGTTCCTCCCTCTGCTATATTTTGGAAGAGTGAGAAGAATAGGTGTTAGCTCTTCTCTAACTGTTTGATAGAATTCACCTGTGAAGCCATCTGGTCCTGGGCTTTTGTTTGTTGGAAGATTTTTAATCACAGTTTCAATTTCAGTGCTTGTGATTGGTCTGTTCATATTTTCTATTTCTTCCTGGTTCAGTCTCGGAACGTTGTGCATTTCTAAGAATTTGTCCATTTCTCCCAGGTTGTCCATTTTATAGGCATAGAGTTGCTTGTAGTAATCTCTCATGATCCTTTGTATTTCTGCAGTGTCAGTAGTTACTTCTCCATTTTCATTTCTAATTCTATTGATTTGAGTCTTCTCCCTTTTTTTCTTGATGAGTCTGGCTATTGGTTTATCAATTTTGTTTATCTTCTCAAAGAACCAGCTTTTAGTTTTATTGATCTTTGCTATCGTTTCCTTCATTTCTTTTTCATTCATTTCTGATCTGATCTTTATGATTTCTTTCCTTCTGCTAACTTTCAGGTTTTTTTGTTCTTCTTTCTCTAATTGCTTTAGGTGTAAGGTTAGGTTGTTCATTTGAGATGTTTCTTGTTTCTTAAGGTAGGATTTTATTGCTCTAAACTTCCCTCTTAGAGCTGCTTTGCTGCATTCCTTAGGTTTTGGGTCGTTGTGTTTTCATTGTCATTTGTTTCTAGGTATTTTTTGATTTCCTCTCTGATTTCTTCAGTGATCTTTTGGTTATTTAATACTGTATTGTTTAGCCTCCGTGTGTTTCTATTTTTCACCGATTTTCTCTTGTAATTGATATCTGGTCTCATAGCATTGTGTTCAGAAAAGATTCTTGATATGATTTCAATTTTCTTAAATTTACTGAGGCTTGATTTTTGACCCAAGATATGATCTATCCTGGAGAATGTTCCAGGAGCACATGAGAAGAAAGTGTATTCTGTTGTTTTTGGATGGAATGTCCTATAAATATCAATTAAGTCCATCTTGTTTAATGTATCATTTAAAGCTTGTGTTTCCTTATTTATTTTCATTTTGGAGGATCTGTCCATTGGTGAAAGTGGGGTGTTAAAGTCCCCTACTATGATTATCTTACTGTCAATTTCCCCTTTTATGGCTGTTAGTATTTGCCTTATGTATTGAGGTGCTCCTATGTTGGGTGCATAAATATTTACAATTGTTATATCTTCTTCTTGGATTGATCCCTTGATCATTATGTAGTGTCCTTCTTTGTCTCTTGTAATAGTGTTTATTTTAAAGTCTATTTTGTCTGATATGAGAATTGTTACTCCAGCTTTCTTTTGATTTCCATTTGCATGGAATATCTTTTTCCATCCCCTCACTTTCAGTCTGTATGTGTCTCTAGGTCTGAAGTGGATCTCTTGTAGACAACATATATATGGGTCTTGTTTTTGTATCCATTCAGCCAGTCTATGTCCTTTGGTTGGAGCATTTAATCGATTTACATTTAAGGTAATTATCAATATGTATGTTCCTATTTCCATTTTCTTAAATGTTTGGGTTTGTTATTGTAGGTCTTTTCCTTCTCTTGTGTTTCCTGCCTAGAGAAGTTCCTTTAACATTTGTTGTAAAGCTGGTTTGGTGGTCCTGAATTCTCTTAGCTTTTGCCTGTCTATAAAGTTTTTAATTTCTCCATCAAATCTGAATGAGATCCTTGTTGGGTAGAGTAATCTTTGTTGTAGGTTTTTTTCCTTCATCACTTTAAATATGTCCTACCACTCCCTTCTGGCTTGCAGAGTTTCTGCTGAGAGATCAGCTGCTAACCTTATGGGGATTCCGCTGTGTGTCATTTGCTATTTGTCCCTTGTTGCTTTTAATACGTTTTCTTTGTTTTTAATTTTTGATAGTTTGATTAATATGTGCTGGGTGTGTTTCTCCTTGGATTTATCCTGTATGGGACTCTCTGTGCTTCCTGGACTTGATTAACTATTTCTTTTCCCATATTAGGGAAGTTTTCAACTATAATCTCTTCAAATATTTTCTCATTCCCTTTCTTTTTCTCTTCTTCTTCTGGGACCCCTATAGTTCGAATGTTGGTGCATTTAATGTTGTCCCAGAGGTCTCTGAAACTGTCCTAAGTTCTTTTCATTCTTTCTTGTTTTTTCTGCTCTGCAGTATTTATTTCCACTATTTTACCTTCCATGTCATTTATCCGTTATTCTGCCTCAGTTATTCTGCTATTGATTCCTTCTAGAGAATTTTTAATTTCATTTATTGTGTTGTTCATCATTGTTTGTTTGCTCTTTAGTTCTTCTAGGTCCTTGTTAAACGTTTCTTTTATTTTCTCTATTGTATTTCCAAGATTTTGGATCATCTTTACTATCATTATTCTGAATTCTTTGTCAGGTAGACTGCCTATTTCCTCTTCATTTGTTAGGTCTGGTGGATTTTTACCTTGCTCCTTCATCTGCTGTGTTTTTCTCTCTTTTCATTTTGCTTAACTTACTGTGTTTTGGGTCTCCTTTTCACAGGCTGCAGTTCGTTGTTCCCGTTGTTTTTGTTGTCTGTCCCAAGTGGCTAAGGTTGGTTCAGTGGGTTGTGTAGATTTCCTGGTGGAGGGGACTGGTGCCTGTGTTCTGGTGGATGAGGCTGGATCTTGTCTTTCTGGTGGGCACGTCCACATCTGGTGGTGTGTTTTGGGGTGTCTCTGGCCTTATTATGATTTTAGGCAGCCTCTCTGCTAATGGATGAGGGTGTGTTCCTGTCTTTCTCGTAGTTTGGCATAGGGTGTTCAGCACTGTAGATTGCTGGTCGTTGAGTGAAGCTGGGTCTTGATGTTGAGATGGAGATCTCTGGGAGATTTTCGCCATTGGATATTATGTGGAGCTGGGAGGTCTCTTGTGGACCAGTGTCCTGAAGTTGGCTCTCCCACCTCAGAGGCACAGCCCTGATGCCTGGCTGGAGCACCAAGAGCCTTTCATCCACATGGGTCAGAATAAAAGGGAGAAAAAAATAGAAAGAAAGAAAGAAAGATGATAAAATTAAATAAAGTAAAATAAAAGAAGATAAATTTATTAAAAGAAAAAATAATTATTAAGAAAAAAAAATTTTAAAGTAAAAATAAACAAACAAACAAAAAACGGATGGACAGAACCCTAGGATAAATGGTAAAAGCAAAGCTATACAGACAAAATCACACACAGAAGCATACACATAGACACTCACAGAAAGTGCAAAAGGGGAATAAAAAATATATCTTTGCTCCCAAAGTCCACCTCCTCAATTTGGAATGATTTGTTGTCTATTCAGGTATTCCACAGATGCAGGTACATCAAGTTGATTGTGGAGCTTTAATCTGCTGCTCCTGAGGCTGCTATGAGAAATTTCCCTTTGTCTTCTTTGTTCGCACAGCTCCTGTGGTTCAGCTTTGGATTTGGACCCACCTCTGCGTGTAGGTTGCCTGAGGGCATCTGTTCTTCGCTCAGACAGGACGGGGTTAAAGGAGCAGCTGATTCGGGGGCTCTGGCTCACTCAGGTCAGGGGGAGGGAGGGGTACGGAATGCGGAGTGAGCCTGCAGTGGCAGAGGCTGGCGTGATGTTGCACCAACCTGAGGCGTGTCATCCGTTCTCCCATGGAAGTTGTCCCTGGATCACGGGACCCTGGCAGTGGTGGGCTGCACAGGCTCCCGGGAGGGGCAGTGTGGAGAGTGACCTGTGCTTGCACACAGGTTTCTTGGTGGTGGCAGCAGCATCCTTAGCGTCTCATGCCCGTCTCTGGGGTCCGCGCTGATAGCCACTGCTCATGCCCATCTCTGGTGCACCTTTAAGTGGTGCTCTTAATCCCCTCTTCTCGCACACCAGGAAACAAAGAGGCAAGAAAAAGTCTGGTCTCTTTGGCAGTTCCAGACTTTTTCCTGGACTCCCTCCCGGCTATCTGTGCCACAGTAGCCCCATTTAGGCTGTGTTCACGCTGCCAACCCCAGTCCTCTCCCTGGGATCTGACCTCCGAATCCCAAGCCTCAGCTCCCAGCCCCCACCCGCCCTGGCGGGTGAGCAGACAAGCCTCTCGGGCTGGTGAGTGCTGCTTGGCACTGATCCTCTGTGCGGGAATCTCTCTGCTTTGCCCTTTGCACACCTGTGGCTGCGCTCTCTTCTGTGGCTCTGAAGCTTCCCCCCTCTGCCACCCGCAGTCTCTGCCCATGAAGGGGCTTCCTAGTCTGTGGAAACTTTTCCTCCTTCACAGCTCCTTCCCACTGGTGCAGGTCCCATCCCTATTCTTTTGTCACTGTTTTTTCTTTTTCCTTTTGCCCTACCCAGGTACATGGGGAGTTTCTTGCCTTTTGGGAAGTCTGAGGTCTTCTGCCGGCATTCAGTAGGTGTTCTGTAGGAGTTGTTCCACATGTAGATGTATTTCTGATGTATCTGTGGGAAGGAAGGTGATATCCGCATCTTACTCTTCCGCCATCTTGAAGCTCCTCCTCAACTTTGATTTTTAAATGTATTTTTTTGAATGGTTAAAGCAGATATACAAAGTATGTTTAATAGGCCAAAAACAGGCTGTTTTGGTTAGCCTAAATTTCAAAATAATGTATAAGCCGGAAAGACTTCCCCATACCTCAATATGTGAAAATTTCCTCCATCATTTTCCCCTTTTAGATGCAAATCACTCCTTAGAAAGTATTGATAATCAATATACTTTTCCATTGTTGTTAGAGTGGTTGAGCTGCCTACTCCAAGTCCATTCATGTCCCTAGGTGCTAGGCTTACTTTTTCTTTATACCTTTGCCTAGTTCTCCACATTGGGGGAAAACTAATCAGATATGAGAAGCAAGTACAGGGAGGTATGGTGACAGGAAAACACTTTATAGGCTATACATTTTATCGATTATACCAAATTGTCTTTCAAACACTGAACATGTGCTTTTAGCAGTATACTCAAAGTAAGCAGTGATGCATGTCATGAATAGTTATACTTTGACAATTTCACTAGAGAATTTTCTTTTCATCCTGAACATTGGGGTTAAAAATATGGTTAGAAGTAAAGCAATAGCTTTCCATTTTGATAGGAAGACAAACATTTTGTGAACAGTTCAACTAAATTAGTTGGATGGTTCTTACAGTCCAGGTCCAGATTCTTGGGTCAGTTGCCTACCCGTGCTGTTGTCTTCTCATCCTGGTGTGAGTGTCATTTGGTGTCAGCAGTCTTTTTTTATAGACAGTCCAATGCAGAGCCCCTTCTTAAGTGGCAAATATAAATTTAAGAGTTAATTCCCCTCAGTTTCTTTGTGCTTGAGGCACTTAAGAACACCTGATAAGAAGTCTTTCACTTAGGTTGGAGACAGTCCTTTAAATGATATTTTTTCCAGTATGTATAATCCCTTGGTTATAGATCAAGGGGCACCTAATTTTCATTAAAAGATAAATTACACTGATCAGCATCAGAAACAAGCTTAGAATATCTTCTTAATAACTCAAACTTTACAATAATGTAACATAGGAACAAAATGCTATTTGGGAAGTGAGTTTTAGACAGTAAACACT
The DNA here is from genome assembly GCF_965194805.1 of Balaenoptera borealis. NCBI lineage: Eukaryota > Metazoa > Chordata > Mammalia > Artiodactyla > Balaenopteridae > Balaenoptera > Balaenoptera borealis. The sequence continues at coordinate 28,562,240 of NC_138870.1, forward strand.
GACCTTAATTAACAAAACTAGAATTAATATCTATTGAAACATAATCTTTTCTCTCTAAAATTATCCTTATTTTTACCAAATATAGTCAAATTAAGATCGTAGAAAGTATACCCTAAGTGGAAAACACATTTTCTAACCCTTTTTGCTTTTTCATTGTGAGGGCATCAGTCTTACAGCAAGGGATGGCTTTAACACATCAAATAAAAAATGGGGTTTACCAGGGAGCCAGGAAGAACCAAATGGCCATCTTGGATTTCCCATAGCCCTGACTGTTTAACTCACAGCTATTGTTTACCCATCTTAATTTCTCTGATTTAGGATCAGACTGTTGCCATGCTACAAAGACATCAGGATGGCAAAGGTCTGAAAATGAGGTGTTAAATTTTTGTAGAAGCAGAATGGACTTTATTTATGTTTGCCATAACCTTTACAGATTCCGTTGTTGTTGGCTTTGCATGAAAGTCAGTTAGGACATTTCCCTAATACTCAGGTTCAGTGTGAGCCTCAGTTTTGATTACAGATAACATTTTATGTCGGGTCATATAAGATTTCCAGGAACTTGATATAATTTCTGTAACACCCATAATATATATATACAGAGACATAACATTAAGAAGGCTTAATGTTATCTTTTATTTGACAATGCTTCCCTTGTAATTTAACCTACCAAATAATCCTAGTTAGTTTAATAGTTTTTCTGAGGTGCCTCAGGGGTCCTCTGAAACACCTCAATGTTAGCTGGAGGTCAGAAAGACCTTAATTAGAATTTGACATTTGGGAAGTTTGTCAAAAATATCAAAAAGTTTCAAAACATTTGGTCAATAGAATCATAGGTCATTTTGAAACAATAGTTATTTTCTCAACCAAAGTAATAAAAGATTTCAAAAGCAAATAAGTATCACTTAAAGGCAAAGAGATTTACAAAATCTGTTATCAAAAGCAGCATTCCAAGAAACCTTTGTTTTTTTAACACAGAGAGAAAACCAAATTCTAGTCTTGTATCAGCTTACTGTTAATAACAAAATTCATTAATTTAATTAAATTCAATCTAATCTTAATCAATCCTGACCATATAAAATTCCTTTTTTCAAGGTTCTTTTCTGTAAACGTTTTATAACTTTATGTATCCATATTAACTTGTTCCTTATTTTTTATCCATAAACTACCAGCTCCAGGACAAAATTATTCTCCTTTTTTCCCCCCAACAAATATATTTCCAGTCTTCATATCTTCTATTACTGACAACACATATCCTACTTTCTTTACACACTGAAATGTTTCCCTTATTATTTTAGTAGCTTTAGTTACATATAATAATTTTTTAATCCTTAGAAACCTTAACAAAACCAAGAAACAAGTAACTTAATTAGTTGTGATATCAGCATTTCCTGATTAGCAAACTTAAGAATATATTTCATAATCTCCAAAAACATACATTTTTCTCATAGCATAATTCCTCTAGTATGTGGTACAAAATGCATGGTTAATAAACCCAAACATCTTTAGTTTCCCTCTTGTAAGAAGAAAAAAGTAGGTAAATTTAGATTTATTCAGCAATCAGTGTTCCAGTATTTTATCTTAAAAATGATTTAGACATTCAATGAGGTTTCATCAATTAACCAAATTTAACAAAACTCTAAAATTTCGAGTTACCAAAAATCTGGAAAAACTATTTTTAAGTAGACATTTCTAAAACACAATTATTTCCAAAGTGTTCACTCAAAGTTTTTATCCCATACCAAGTTAATTTTCTTGCTGGCAAATATTGCAACAGAGATAGTATGAACTTATTGACTTTCGGTAGACCCAGGTACAATAAAATTACTATATTTAATGTTGATGTTTCTAAAGATATGCCTGTATTAATTAACATATTTAAACAAACTTAAACTGACTTTAATACTAGGTATTAATTTAATACTGAATATTCCCCAGATCACGTGAACCTGAAATTTAGTTATCTTAGTTTCTCTTGTGTTTAGAAATGTTTGATTTGTAAGCACTTACTTTTCTTTAAGCCAAATAAATAGAGCTTATTTACAAATTAACCTCAGCAATATTATCCAAAGACAAAGACACATACTGAGACATAATAACCTCTTTGTCCTTTTCTCCCCCTTGGCTTGAAGTTCTACTTATTAACTGAAGGGTGACATCTCAGGTAAGGTGGGCTGTGTTTGTATTTCAATGACATGATAAGAGTTAATTTCAAGCTTTTCCTAGGCATATTTTTCTTCTTACAGGATCAGAATTCTGAAAAAAATGTATTTTATCAAGCCAGCTTTCTCTAACTCCATATGCAAAAAGAAACAGTTTTGGAATGAAAAACTTCATCTTGGCCATTTTTCTCTGGAGTCTAAAGAACATTGTGACCATGCAGTATTTTAAAAAATCTTTCTTTCTCTTTCTAGGAGCATACTAAAAAATCTCCCAGTTGTGTAAAGTACACCCTAAGAAACAACTACAAAATGGAATAGAGCTCTAATTTCACATTTTCCTTTTAGACATAGGCTTATAGCTATAAGTTGGTCATTTGGCCAGAATTCTTCCCAAGAGACTTTCAGATGGAATTGAAATGTTGTCTCCCATGTTTAAAAGTAGACAAATGACAAAAGAGCAACAACAAAGGAACCAAACCCCAAATATATCAAAACCAAGGCTAGCTAAACAAATGGGAACCTTTCAAAACTCAAAAAAGAACAAAAGAGAAAGACTTCCCTGGATTCCTTAGTCCCACTCAACTATGACGTCCACACCAACAGTGTCACAAGTGCCCTGTAAGGGGCTGGAAGGTTCACAACCTTCCCTAAAAGTGTGGAATTAAGGGTCTCAGTGTGCACACTGGGGGACTTACCCAAATGGCCAAGATGTCACGACTCTTCCAAAATCTGTTTCCTTTTCCTCAAAGAAGGTTCAAGCTGCAGGAGACAGTGCCCTATTTAGGGAGAGAGACAGAAGTTCCATGGAGCTACATGGGGCCTACCTGACCCTCAATCTCTCCCTGGGAGGTAGCACTCCTGCTGGCAAGGGTTCAAAGCGCAACCTGACATGGCCCCTCCCTGCTCCAACGTTGGAGGTCGGTAGAGGGACGCACACCACTGCAGTGCCGAGGTGTCTCCTGGCTGACTCACTAATTTGTAACTGAAAATTCATTCCGTGTCCCTGATGCCAGATGAGAATAATGAGAACTAGGTTATGAGGGTAAAGGAAAGAAATTTATTAATTTTCCAGCAAATGAGGAGGGTAGCAGACTAATGTCTTGAAAAGTACCATCCTACTCTCTGAAAGAGGGCAGGTCTATTTAAGGAGAATTTTGAGAGTGTGGGTTGCAGGACTGAGACCTCGCTGGGACGGTGCCACTTGTTTTGATATTTTCATGATTCATGGCCATTGTGGCTGTCTGCCTCTTGTCAAGATGTTCTAGTTGTTTTTCTGCTGACCACTTGATCCTATGCACCTGTGACTCAAGAAGAACTAGCAAAACGGGATAGAACTTATTGGCATAGTTAGCAGAGAGAAACAGCATGTGTACATTATTCGATTTAATGCATGAGTTAAAAGAAGGTTAGTTGCTAAATTTTTAACTTTATATTCAGCTATAACATGAAACAGATTAACAGGAGATAATCCAGCAAAAGTTTAATAACATGTATACATGGGAGAGACCTAGGAAAGCTAACACACCAAAATGGCCATAGCCCTCACCTTAAATAACTTCAGCTAAAGACAAAAGAGGATGTTGGGGTAGTGGTTTGGGACTTCAAAAGGGAGGAAGGCAATTCACAAGGAGATGGAAAAGCAAATGTTTGGTAAGTAAATATTTGTAGGGCCATGCAGAGACAGTGGGACAGAGTCCACTCTGATCTCTAGGCCCTGCTGAGTTTCCCCCATCACACCTAGCCCATATTCTTCGCAGTATCTCTAGTGATAGCTCTATTCCAGGAACAGGCCCTTTGTCTAAATTTTTTTAGGCAGTTAGTAGGAAGATCAAAGTTTCTTCCTGAGTCTTTTGGGTCTTGCTTGTTTTCAGCTTGCAATAATCCTTATGCCAAAGAGACATTTTGCGGTGGCAAATTTTGCTTCCCTACAGGGCCTATATTTAGTCTGGATGGTATAGGGAAAGGAAGAACCAAAAATGAATTTAAGATTTCCTTCATAACCAAGAGAACAGTGAGGCTATTAAAAAAAAAACGAGAAGTCAGGAGGAGGAGTAGGTTTTGAAAGGGTAGGATGATAATTTTAGTTTTGTGCACTTTAAAGTGGAGAATTCTAGCAGGTTTTAGATATATATTTATAATCTATATGCATAGATAGTTGAAAGCATAGGAAATTATAATATTCCTCAGAGACAGAAAGTAAACAAGAAAAAAAAAAAAAAAAAAAAAGGAGTTTCAAGGAAAAAAAAGGAATCAACACATATCCTTGGAACTGAAATACATTGTGGTAAGAAATACCAAAAAGGTAAAAGAGTGTGCCATAGACATATATCAGGGTCTTTCAGGGTCAGGGAAAACTTCCCAAAGGAAGGAAAGGCTAGGTTGATACCTGAAGCATAATTAGGAGTTTGCCAGAAGGAGATTGGGGTGAGAGAGAGATTACATTGTGGAGTCAGGGAAGTGGACTCAACCAGCCCTAGGAAGGCTCAGTGTCCTGGGAAGTTCCTTCCTTGCAATCTGGTAACAAGGCCTACATGTACCTTTACAACTTCAGGCTAAATTTTATTCCTCAAAGAAGCTCCCTGACTTATAAAATAATGTTGTTCTAGAAGGTCTTGTACAACTCTGATTTTGCTTAATTCAAAACTGTATATCTAAGTTGCCTTACTAAGGCTTTTACATTTATCTGGATTTTTTGGATAATAAGCAAACAGGGTTTTTAGTTAAAAATTCCCACTATGTTTGCTATAGTGAAAATTTAAACCTATGTTTTACAGCCTTAAATCCTGCTTTTTAAAAAAACCTTTTCTTGAAATATATAATCTATCTGAAATTTTCCTCATGTCCATACAGTTTTTTCCCCTTTGGAACATTTGCTGTGCTCTTCGAAAATTTTCTTCTGTAATTTTTCCTAACATATTAAGATGCATATCTGCTTTTATTTTTTTATTCGTTTTTGTAACATCACTGGAGACTTTCATATTTTGAAAATTAGCAAGAGATTTTAAATTCTATGCATCAGGGAAGGAAAACTTTCCCCTTCTACTCTTCTTGAGTTCTTGTGGTTGGACTAATGTTAAATTAACACAAGACAGATTAACAGGAGAAAAAGGCGCAAATTTTAGTTCTTATAGAAATGGGACCTAAGGAGTGGCCAAAACAGGTAGCTTTTATACTTTTTTAGACAAAGAAACAGTGAATTTGTGAGGAATTGACAAGGACAAAGAAACTTAGGTTTTGGGCGCTCAATTAGTGAAGAATCTAAACAGAATTTGGACTTGGGGTAGTAAATTAAAGTAACAAGATTTGTTTATACAGGATTTTCCACCTGAATTTCCTATCTTTTATGGTAAGGGTGTCCTTCTACCTCCAGATACAGGGAATGCAGGCTTCGCATGGGAGATTTATTTCCTGCTTTCAGGGAGACAGAAAGGAGGGCCAGAGTGTCCCTCTTGTGTTGGCTCTTTCTCCAGTAAATTTAATTCAAAACAATCAATATGCCATTGTGGCATATTTTGGAGTGACCTGCACTGAGCCCCAACATATAAATAGTTATAAACACTGCTTAGGATTATTGTAAGAATATAGTAATAGTAATAGTAATTCAAGTACTACTACAATAATTAACACTAATAAATATTTGTTGAGTGTTAACTACATCCTAGATCTGCCTTGTTCAATACAGTAGTCACTAGTCACATGTGGCTATTGAGTACTGAAATGGGGCAAAACTAAACTGAGATGTACTCAAATATAAAAAATTCATCAGATTTAAAAGATATTGTAGGAAAAAATATAAAATATTTCATTAATAACTTTTATATTGATTGCTAAAATGATAATATTTTGGATATATTAGATTAATAAAATATATAATTAAAATTAATTTCCTTTTAATTGTTTAAAAAATGTAGGTACTAGAATATTTACTATTACTTATGTGGTTTGCATTTATAGCTAACATTATATTTCTATTGGACAGTCCTTGTTTCTAGGGCATGCTAATAAACGTTTTATACAAATTGTCCTTCTTTAAACTCTACAAACTACTCCTGTGGGGTAGATATTCTTATTATTTCCATGTTATAGATGAGGAAACAGGTCCCATTACAGCTAATCAGTGGTAGAGAAGAGATCTATTCACATTTGGCTTAAACAGAAGCCTGGTTATCAAACAGAAGATTAGAAGTTGTTGTTAGGCTAAGGAGGATACAGTTGAGAATTTCGTTCCCCGTGCTTTGATAGTAACTTTCCCATTTCATATATGACACCTGAAGTTGGATTTGTTATCACTGTCAGTTTTAAAAGTACAGAACTTTTCACATAGGTGTGTACTATCCAAGTGTATTATGTATACCAAAATGTATACTGTACTCCACAGTGTATAATATATATAAAACTAGGTTCAAATTTAAGGCTAAATAACTTACCTGGATTTGGAAGATGTTACAGACACTAAATAAAAGGACCTCTTTTAGATTCTGCTCCAGCTATATGCTTCATTGTTAGAATCTAGTTCCTGTGTGTAGGCAAGTATATTGCTAATATCCTTGTAATCCATTGGGATAAAACTTGATACCAACTGGGTTTCTAGCCTCTTCTAGTTTCTAACTGGAGCTCAGAGTTCTCATTGCCCGTTAGACCCCTAGGAGGTGTTTCTTTTTAATGAATTATAGAGAGCTCCTTTGGGTCTAACTTTGACAATGATTCTGCCCCTGCATTCCATGAATGAGGCTCAGAGAAATCACACTTCAATTTTTTATAAAACCACTTCTTTAATCTCTTCTTTAGTCAAATGTTATCATGCCTATAGCTGTCCCTTAAGATGGAAGAATTTGGAGAATACTCTCTGAAGAATATTGATTCCTTTCTGCTTTTTCACCCTCAGGCTCCTAGTATAACAGCTATTATATCCAGAGCCTGAGAGACTTTGTGTCATCTTTTTGCTTGTCCCACATTTACTTTGAGTTTCAAGAGTGCCCAGTTATTTGGTAAAATTATGAACCTACTTATGTATTAATAATATCAATATATATATGCTGTTGCACATTGTGTACTGGCTCTGTACTAATACCTGGTAGTCAGAATGAACCAGTTTTTTTAATATTTCAGACTTAGTAAGAGGTGTTTTGCAACTTCTCTTGGGAAGTGTTCTACTGATGTTAGTTCTATTCTGAAGCACATTTGTTTTAAATGTTAATATTACAACACAAAAGAGACAATGATGCTTTATTTAAATATTATTTGAAGGATTTTAGGAAGTATTAAATAATATTTATCATTTTTTTCTTGGAATACTTGTATTTTTCTCAGTTAAACATGCAGAGATTTATATATATATATATGCAAAATACATAAAATGTAAATTTTATTCTGCAAATTACAAAGGATATTTACCAACTTATACATAACAGGTATATGTTATGTGTATACAAGTATATGACAGGTAAATACAAGTATATGACTCAGCACAAGCTTTATATATGACTCATAATGAAGTTGGTAGTAAATTCTTTACTTTTTTGTGTGTGTTTGTATGTGTGTTGCTTTTCTAATAGCATATAAGGATATTAAAAAAGTGAAAGTTGTTACAGAAAAAGAAAGTGGAGTAATAGCAATTAAGAGGTAGTGAATAAGGGGTAAATATGTACATTTGTAAACAGATACTTCTATCGACAAATTATTAATTTACTGAAGAAAAGTTAGCCTTACATTTTTATCATAATTTTTTAATGAAACATTACCAGTGTTGTTGAATATTTCAATTACTTAACCTTAAAGAATAAAGAACAATATTTCTTTACTTTGAAGCTCACCTAATATTCTATACACTTAAGTTGGTATTATGTACCTTTACAGATTTTTGCACGATATGTTACATATATGAGACAAAAATTAAACTACTAGACTCTTTCCAAACACTATATTTCTCTCTCTCTCTTTTTAAATTAAAGTATATTGATTTACAGTATTATATTAGTTTCAGGTGTACAACATAGTTGATTTGCTATTTCTATACACTACAAAATAATCACCATGGAAGTCTAGCTATCATCTGTTGTACACTATTATAATTAAACTTCTTGGTAATTCTCAAGTTTTAACAACTATTTGTAATATTTTTTAGGACAATTTATGTAAGAAGCACATATGTAGTAGCATTTTCTGTATGCCAGGTACCATTCTAAGTGCAATAAAAAATTTAGCTCATTAGTGCTGTGATTAAAATATGTAAATATGTATATCCTGGTGATTTGTATGAACTATTAAAAACTAAACACATTCTTGGGTATAGAATATACTTTATTAATTATTTTAGTAATAATTAATATTTTTGTTGATTAAAACATGTAGAAAAGCATAATACAGCACTAACATTGACTATATTTGAGGATCTATCTATTTATTTCTGAAACCACTTGCCTATCCATTTATTCATCTGTCCATTTACTTATCGATTAATAACTTAGAATGTTTTTAACTTCAAAAACATTTTTAATGGTTTGTGGTGTTTGAATATGTAAAAGAATAAATGACTTAATCAAATGTCAAGTATGATCAGAAATAATTTAGAAGAAGAAAAATATTTCTTCTGGGATCTATGGGGAGATAATCATAACAACAACTGAACCCTCCATTTATCTGTTCTCTCACTACAAAAGGGAAGAAACATGAGATGAATCATAATTTTTGTATATTAAAAGTCAAATCTGAATTTGTCTGGAAAGACTTTTTTTCTTGGTGCTAAATTCTAGAACAAAAATTTTTTATGATTTCTTACATAAGGGATGCCAAGTAAAAACATGTTTTCTCTGTGAGAATTAGAATCTTCAAATGATATTACATGTTAACTCTACAAACATCTTTCTGCTAGTAACCATGCTAACATAATCCAGGCAAACTGTTTCACTATGTGTAGTTTAATAAATAGAAAGCTCACAGAACACCTTAAAAATAACCAGGGCACAAATCCCAGAGGTGCTCACACACTTAAACTTCTCCACTTTCAGCTGAACTTCAATGCACCCTTGAGAGAAGTTAGTTTAAAGTAGTGCTTTCTTGCTGGTGATTATACTTTGTTCCATTATTTAGGAGGAATTCTATATTTGATAGGTAATTAATATGTATTTTGCAACACTGAAGGATGCTGTGATATCCATCCATACCATTCGTGGCTCAGCAAGGGTTAGTACTTCTAAGATTCTATTCTCCCTGACTTCAAGAGATGTCTCTCTATGTGTTCCTCAGTACCATAAACAAATTTTATCATAACACTTACTGTATTATGGAGGGCATTTTAATCTTAATTTAATTTTATTTCATATTTTGGTCTGACTTCTCTGGTCTCTGAGCAACTTGAGAGCAGGAACTCTCTTATTCATCAGTGTATCTCTAACACCAGAACAAACATGACACGGAGAAAGTTCTCAATACACATTTGGTAAATAAATGAAAGAATGCATGCATTAATTTATCACTGATTAGTATTTTTATCCAGACAAAGGACCATTCTCAGCAGAGACCTATAGGGATACAAATAGCAATGTTCTGTGATATACTTTTGAGTTCTATGATGATTTTATGCAGCTACTTTAAAATTTTTCTGGAATTATAGGTAAAGTCATATCAGCCAGGGGGCTGTTCAGTCATGTTGTACTTTGACTGAGGCTTTGTGCTTCAGTCTTCCAGCACCAGACAACTGATTGGTCATGATTTTATCTAGGAGGGTTCAGTTTCATGTTGGTCAAATTCACAAAAGATAAATTCGTAAATCAAAATGCCAGTTTATTGATATATAAGGGAGAGATCTTTAACCTCTCATAATCATAATTATTGGTGACATGGTGATATATAAATATATATATATATGCAAAATATAAATTGCAAAGTTAGAAATTTGCATGGTCAACAAAGGGATAAAATGATTTTGGGTTCTCATGAAGGTAGGTCTATCTGGGCTGTGGTAGCCAAATGGATTTCCTGATTTTACTTTAAAGGCATTTTTGCCAAAGGAGCTGTCCCAGTCCATTGGTCAATTGATGTTTCTGGTGAAAGGGAACATGGAACACTGAGTAGATTATAACAGGTGGACTGTGAAAGTAGTGAAAAAAGTCTGAAAAAAAGTAAACAATGAACTTCTCTTGGAGGTTCACAATTGGCAGTAGGAATCCTTCCATAAAGAAATTTGTTTCACTTGCTTTTACCTAGGTTTCATCTAATGAATTTAACCTTGGAACAATTTTTATTGACACATTTATAAACATTTCTTCAAAAAAATTTATGGAGCAATAATTGCAAGGTACCCAGGGATATATCTGTGAATTAGACCAACATGTCTTGGGATTTCTCAGCACAAACAACGTAGTCAGATGGAGGTGAGGTGGGGTGGATAGTCAACAGAGAAGGATGGCAAAAAAAATTCAGACCCCCCCCCCAAAGTGTCTGAAAAAGGTCACTTCGGGGGAAAAATAGTTTCTTCATCACCTCTTGCTTCTAAATAAGGGTACAAGGGATTCCTTTCTAGATGCCCCTTAGGAGAATTTGTCCTAGCTTTTGTGCTCATTTTTGCCTAGATATGTATCTCCCCCAAGTGCAGGATTCTCCCCTGGATTGTGGTCACTGGGTGAATACACTCTAATTTTGGAGTATAAGTTTCAGTTTCTCTCTAATCCTCGTGCCCCAAATGTGATTTCCCCCCTCTAGTAGTGTCCAAACTAATTTGCTTTTTTTTTTTGCCCCAATGTTAGTAGCAATGCAACCTTCTTATATGAATGCTAGTAACATGATACAATTCAGTTATAGTCAAATGACATTTGACATTTGACCACAGGTGATAACCTGTGGTAATAATAGTCCACACGTTTTTTCCTGTGCATTCACCCTTGGGTCAGGTTTTCCTTTCATCCTGGAATGCAGTCCAAAGGACCTTGCTGGTTGAATGGAATGTGGTCTATTCTCCCCAAATTACTTTGAAAACTTTAATGCTTCAGTTTTACAGTTCATTGTAAACACCTCATTACCCCAAAGAAAATATTCTCATCTTTTATCAACCCTCACAGCTTTTTCAGTCACTGGCAAGCAAGAACCACTCAACTGATCTTCTGCTGTCCAAAGTTCAAGCCACATCAGAAATGATAAAGGCTGTGGATGGTTGTAGCATCCATTTTGAAGACTTTAGAAAGAGGGAAAAGGAGGGAGAGCAGACTATATAACAAAAATCTATAGGTGTGCCTTTAGGTCAAGTTCATTTCTGCTACTGTAAAAGGTCTCAGAGCAAAGGGGGTCTAGATGTGAAGAGAAAGCTCTAGGGAAGCAAAATTAACATTGTTGGGAGAGAAAAGGCTTCCCTCCCATAGACAAAAAATCTTTTCTTGCATATAGAAAACACTCTTACTCTGGTGATATGGACTGAAATCAGCAAATTTAGTTATAATATATTAATATACTAAGATAAAAGTCAGTTTTTTCAACACCAACCTTAAAACTGGTTCAGTCGTTAAGAATATGGACATCTTGTTTTTCATAAAGATATTAGAATTTGTTTGCAATTATCATAAAAATAATGTTATTATTTTTATTACTTATAAAAGTAAAATTAAATAATTCAACTTAGAATATATACGTGTGTGCGTGCACACACACACACACGAAAGTAAGATACACTTATAATTTTAACTGCTATCTTCTCTAACACCTTTGAAATACTAGTGAGCAGGAGAAATGGCCTGAATTATGTGAAAAGAATAGATATGGTAAAATTATAGAGAAGAGTTATTATCAAAGAGTAAGCAAATATGTATGTAAAGCAAATAAGTATCAAGGAAAACTTTAAACTATAGGACTTTAATGTTTTATCTTAATTTATAAATTGTTTCATTTATGTATTCTTCTGAGGTACAAGGTCTCTAATAAGGAAACCAGGGTTTTCAAGCTCTTGGGAACATTTACATGTGCTTCTAACTAAGTCAGTGCATGCTGCTTGTCTTGTTTAGTCTATGATATGCAATTTCCTTAACATGTTTATTGCACCAAATTCTTTTATCTTTTTAGTATTGTTAAACTAAAATTGAGAACATTTAGATTATTCATGTTTGGCTAATTGCAATTAATAAGCTATCACTCCCCACCATTCATGTTTTCCAAAAAAATATTAGCATGAAAATATCCAAGATATTTAAGAAATCAATTTTTCTATTGTAAAAGAAAAAAAATCTTTGCATTTAAAAAGTCCTCTGAATGTTACTGCATTTGAATTGTTTTCAGCAACTATGTTAACACTAAGTCCTTAACCTCCATTAATGCGCATTGTTCTGAGGCCAAAAGAAATGATATAGGTGAGAGTGAAATTCAATCCATAGTTTCATCAAAGTGAGGGATACTCTATTAATGTTCTTATATTCCTCTTGAAACTGTTGCGAAGGGGAAATTTTCTCTTCCCCCTTCCCTTCTTTCTGGTTCTTTTGCTGGTCAAAAAATTAAAATGACATAAACAGATTAATAGAAGAGAATCAAATTTAATTTCATATGTATGGGAACCCCACGTACATGAGAGGATCAGTGATCCCACATACACGAGAGGTTCAGAGACAGAAAGGTAAAATGAGGTATATATGGCCATCCTAAGCTATGGAATGTGATAGGTATCCAGGGCTTCCAAGGACAGAAGGGTCATCCACAGGACAATAAGAAGAACTGACATTTGGTGATTAGATATTTGCCCTGTCATATAGATGGGGTCAGCTTAGATAAAATTTATCTCTGAAAATAATTATCTCTTATTCTGGGAAAAAAATCCCCAATTTAAATTCTTTTAGGTAGTTAAGAGAGGAGCAGTAGTTTCTCTTGAGCCTATAGGGTTTCCATTGTCTTTAGCTCAAAATAATCCACGTGCCAAAGTGGGACATGTCTTGGACAAGCATGTTCTGAACACCTGCATAATTTTTCTGCAGAAAGGTGCTAAATGACCTTACATGCACTTGGTAATAATGTTTCATTTATACATCTTTCTCTGAGAAGATGAAATGATTATATTGAAAAGTATTTTAAAATGGACTCAAATCACCTAAAAGCAAATTCTTAGTCAATTATGATAAATATAATGACAACTTGCTATGACAATAGCTGTGTTTATAGTTCATATAAAATAACAATTAACTTCTACAAGTTGAGGAAATTCTTTTCATAAGAAGATTCAAAATTGAATTATCAATGCCATAAAGCATGGTCTTTAACATTTTTCTATCTTAGGCAGTAAAAATAAATTTGAGCATTTTAATTTCAAGTTCTAAACCAAGTAAATTGAAATGTAAAGGAAATAAATGATAGAAATTTAGAGTAACTCAAAGAGTATCTGGCTTATCGAAAAACTAATGTTGGATTTGTGAAGATTAATGACAGGGAGGCATGAGAATGTCTGTGTAATAGAAATCTCTATTATCTTGAATACAGCATTAAAACATTGTTTTCTCTGTTTCATTAGAACTGATAACTGGGAGAAAGTGGTTTATTTGGGGGGGTAAGAGGTTACCTTGTATTACCAAAAGTCACTCTGATTTTAACTTTATTTGTGTTATATTTTAAAGGCAGAAAGCTCTTTCATATTTATGACATTTGGTTTTCACATCACTGATTTGAAATATGCACGACATCTGCTTGTATTCTTATTTTACAAATGAGGAATTTGAACAGTGACAAGTACACATAGCTAGTATATGGTAGAGCCAAGCATTGAAACTATGCCTTTGGATTCCAAATTCAATTCTCTTTTCAGGGAATATAAAGTCCTTGCCCAATAGTAGATCCAAAAGCAGTCCATTATTAGCTCAGATTGGGCTCCAACCCAGGTCTTTTGACAAAAATATAAATTCCAAATTTCTTTTTTCCACTCTCCTACACTTATTCTGTCATCCTCATATAATACTAACACCTTAGTTGTGTGATTTAGAATAAGTTAATATGCCTCTCTTTGTAGTCTTAACTTTTCCTTGGGTCAAATCAAGACAATGGGACTTTTGATTTTTCAAGTTTCTTCCAGTGATCTAGTATAAAGTGCAGTTGAATAAAAGACCATCTATACCTGGGAAAACATAAATTGGTAACCTAAGTATCATATATGATTAATGTGAAAAGAAACATAAAGAGCAGTTTACAAATAAATAAGAAAAAATGTGCACAATGAAAGTGTATAAAGGATACAAATAGGCAATTCATAGAATTATAAAAATGACCAATAAATATATGAAAAGACACACAACCTCTTTGGCAATCAATAATAAGATTTTTTCCCAATAGATGAACAAATATTAAAAATTGTTGTTAATATTAAGTATTGACAAAGATATAGAGGAAACAGATTCTCTTTATACAGTTAGTAGAAACATAAAATGGTCAGTCAATTTAAACGGTAATTGGCAGGACTTATAAAAAAATCAAAATGTCATCTTTCAAGTTTTTCATTCCTAGGTACCCATTCATAGAAATATTTGTACATGTTCATGAAGGTACATGTAAAAGAGTGCTTTTACAGCATTGTTTGGAATAGTAAAAAGTTGGAAGCAATCTAGGTGTCCATCAATTTAAGAATTGTTAAATAAATAATGCTTCATTAATACCATGGAGTATTCATCATCAGATAAAAAAATGAGCTATCTGTGAGCTCTCATGAAAAGCATTGTAAAGTATATTAAGTGAATAAAGTGAACTATAAGATAAAATATGCAGTTTTATTGTGTTTATACAACTTTACCCCTCACCCAACAATAAAACAACCCAAATACAGATCTTACTTGACTCATCACGGAGTTATGTCCTGATAAATCCATCATAAGTCAAAAATGCACTTAGTACATCTAATCTATTGAACATTATAGCTTAGCCTAGCCTACCTTAAATGTGCTCAGAACACTTACATTAGCTTACAGTGGGGAAAAATCTAACACAAAGCCTATATTATTATAAAGTGTTGAATATTTCTTATGGTTAATTGACTACTGTACGGGTACAGAATGGTTGTAAATGTATGGATTGCTTACCTTCGTGATCATGTGGCTCACTGGGAGCTGTGGCTGGCTGCCTGGCTGCTGCTGCCCAGCATTATGAGAAATTATTGTACCATGTATTGCTAGCCCAGGAAAAAAATTAAAATTCAAAATTTGAAGTATGGCTTCTGTTGAATGCATATCGCTTCACACCATTGTAAAGTTGAAAAATTATAAGTTGAACCACTGAAAGTCCGGGACTGTCTGTATACATTTTATACATATGTAAACTCACAGAAAGAGATGTTAGGAATATCCACGAAAACATTAACAGCACTTTCCTTTGAGGAAAAACTTGGGGGCTGAGATGATAGTATGACAGGAAGTTTATTTTTACTCTGTATACTTCTTTATTTTAAAAAAGCATAATCAAGAATATATTTCTATTTTATATCAGATATATTGACTTCAAAATTTGGGTTTATTATTCTCCATTCATTACATGAAGAGACACATTATGTCCGTTTGTCCCATTACTAGTGATTTTAATTTGATCACTTGGTTAAGATGGTGTCTATGGTATTCCTGTCAAATATACATAACCTAAGTATAATTATGAGGAAACATCAGACATACCCAATTGTTGGAGGAGATCATTGAGCAAATGGGCCTGCTGGTTGACTCCAGAGCTGGACCCGGCAATCAAAGCCTCTTCATTTCCTCCTCTGTCCTTGGAATGTATATTCCACCCATCATTCCCACACTAGGAGCTGTTTCAAGAGCATAATCTTGAAAGAGTAAGGTGTCGTCGAGACCATCTAAACAGTATATGTAACTGAATTCAGTTAAGGTCTCTATATAAACTTTTAAGATTCTGGTGTGTGGGGACAGAGACCTACTTGTCTTGCAGCTGCCCACATGTAAGTTTTCTTGCTTATTAAACTTGTCACCTACCAATCTGGAGCCATCTGTCTTTTTCTTCCATCTCTCCTCACCCTTCATGAATAGGGGTCAGTTTTTGAACCAACAGCAATTTAGAGAATTTTTCTTAAAAAAAGGCAATATGAAGAAATACAAAAACAAAGGAAAAAAAAAAAGATGGTGGTACTGTTCCAGATTAAAGGAAACTAAAGATTTGTGACAATAAAATACATTTGACTCTTGAATAATGTGGGGATTAGGGGTGCCAACTTTCTATGCAGTTGAAAATTTCAGAATAATTTATAGTTAGCCTTCAGTATCCATGGTTCCTCTGTATCCACTGTTCCTTCGTATACATGATTCCACATCTACGAATTCTACCAACCGAGACTGTGTAGTACTGTAGTATTTACTATTAAAAAAAATCCACAGAAAACTGGACCCACACAATTCAAACCTGTGTTCAAAGGACAACTGTACAGTACATGATCTGGGATTTTCTTTTGCAATTAAAAAAGTATACTGGAACTGGAGATGTCCAAGTAAGGTCTGTGGATTAAATATACTAATAATTAATACTTGTCTAGGTATAAAATTCTAGGGTCATCCTTTCTTCCTTTTAAAATTTGACTATATTATTACACTATCATCTAGCAAGAATGCTTCTATAGATAGCCTGAGGTCAACCTAGCATGTGGATTTTTGTTTTACCTGGATATCTGTATGATTTTTCCTGTGTCCTTGTAGTTCAGTAACATCCTGAGGTTATGTCTCAGTGCTGATCTTACTGCACTGATTTTTCCTGGAACATGACACACTTCTTTGATCTGCAAACTAAAGCCATCATTTCAAGATGGTTTTCTTCTATTTTGGATTTGAATAATTTTTCTATTTGTTCAGTTCTTTTTTTAAGAAAAACATACCACTGATGCATAGGAACTGCAAAATCCTATTTACTATGTTCCTGAATGTGTGTTTTCAATTGTGTGTGTGTGTGTGTGTGTGTGTGTGTGTTTGGACACTAATCTAGCGTTTATCTCAACTGTGCTATTTTTCTCTTCCCTTTTCTGTTCTGAGCTCCTAAGCTCCCAAGCTCCCTTTTCACCTCTTCTTTGAACCTGCTCATTGCCCTCTTTTTTTTTTTTTTTTTTTTTTAAAGAATGAGTTCAGAGCTGTAATTTCTTTGTGAGAATAGAAATTCTTTGCCTGACTTTTCACATGTTTCAATGGGTAAATTTCCATTTGGTTTGTGTTCCTCATTTGCCTCTTTTCATTTCCCCCCAGAATTTGTGCATATTTTGTATTGGTTTCTTTCTAATTATAAACCATCCTCAAATGGAATTGCTTACTGGAAGAATGGAATGAGAGCAGGAGACGAGATATGAGGAGGGAGGAGATCTATGACTATATGCAGTTACCATTTGTGTCCTTGAAGAGCCTTTCATCAAATCTGTCATTTTATTACTTTTTTATCTGGGGTATATCAGTTTTTCTAGGAAGTTGGTATGTCTCAGAACAAAGTCCCTAAGGGCACAAGCTTGCTGTATTGTAATCTGCTAAATTTTGCCCTTTCTTTCTCCTAATCACTAATTCACTTCTGGTGATTTTTGCTCTACTTGTGTCTAGGGGGTAAATAATAGATATAATGTAACAGCATGATTTGACCCTTGACATTTAATGGTGTATGAATATTTTTAAAAATTAAATCTTTATAAGATCACCATCTTTTCTCCTGCTGCCCATCTATCCTATAGATTTTGATGTTCTAATTAGAGTCATAGATTAAACTTTTCTAGACTGAGGTACTCACTTGGGGGGAAATTCTGTACCAGCTAGAGCCACAGTAGGCACAGTTCATCTTAACACGTGTCCTCTTCCTGGTCTAGATTTCATGGTGTTTGGCTGGTGAACTTCATTCTATGAGCTTTGGAATTGAAAGAGTTAATTTATTGATATGGATTATTTTCTCTGTCTTTCATTATTTTTGTTGTGTTTGGTGAGGTTTTTGTTGTTTTGTGGGAAGGACATAGGAACAAATAAAAATGACTTTTTAAAAAAATTATTTGTGAGGTAAACTGTTATTTTCTGTATCCTTATCTTTTTTAAATTTAATGGAATCTATGATATATTATGGAAAGCAGAATGTGACTTATAACAAATAAAATTTAAAAGAATTTGATATCTTGGAGGAGATAAAAATAGATCTTCTATGTGCACTTTATAATCTCATTTGGGTTTATGTGCAATATACTGTATGCTTATGAATATGTATTAACTACAATACAGAATTTGCTTGAAATTTTAAACTTCTATTTTGTAGCATCAGACAGCCTAAATCTGTAATTATGTTACCATTTTTGTGTAAAATTCCACTTGATGCTAATTATACTTAATGATTATAGTCCTTAACAGTAATTATACTAGAAAATCTGAAGCAGAATATTCTTTACTCACTTGCTAAGCTGGGTTTTTAGTAAGAAGAAGAGGTTTAAAACTTTAGCAATATGGATGTCCCAGCCACAAATTATATTTGGCATCTTATTAATAACCAGACAAAATCATTTAGTGTTACATTTGAATTATATTGGACTTCACTGTGAGTTCTATATGCCTTCCCTATCAATATAATTTTATTTTATAAGGTAATGATGAAAGGCGAGTAACTTTTACAGCTCTAAAATTAAAAGAAAATTAAAGGCTTAACTTGAATTCTAACTTTAGTAGTGACAACTTGCACAATTCAGACCATTCATCTGCCAAAGGAAACAAATAAGTCTGGGGAAATTAATTATTTAGAAACTCTGTAGACTTAGACATATGACCTGATATTGTAAAACTCCTAGAAGAAAACATGTAAGAAACTCCTTGATATTAGTCCTGGCAATGATTTTTTGGATATGATACCAAAAAGCACAAACAACAAAAGCAAAAATCAACAAGCAGGACTAGATCAAACTTAAGAGCCACTGCATAGCAAGAGAAACAATCAACGAAGTGAAAAGGCAACCTACAGAATGGGAGAAAATATTTCCAAACAGCATATTTAAGAAGGGATTAATATCCGAAATATATAAAAAACTCAAACAACTCAATAGCAATAAAAACCTCAAACAATCCAATTTACAGATGGGCAGAGGAGCTAAATAGACTTTTTTCCAAAGAAGACAAAACAGATAGCAAACAAGTATATGAAAATGTGCTCACCATCACTTATCATCAGGGAAATGCAAATCAAAACCACACTGAAATTAGAAGTTTGGGATTAACATATATATATAACACTAATATATATAAAACAGATAACCAACAAAGACCTACTGTATAGCACAAGGAACTATATTTAATATTTTGTAATTACCTATAAGGGGAAAGAATCTGAAAAAAGAATATATATATTATTTTTAATATAAATATATGTGTATATATATAAATTAACCGAACCACTTTGCTGTACACCTGAAACTAACACAACATTGTAAATCAACTATACTTAAATTAAAACAAAACCCACAATGAGATATCACCTCACAACTGTTAGAATGACTATTATCAAGAAGACAAGGGATAATAAGTGTTGGAAAGGACATAGAGAAAAGGGAACCCTTGTGCACTGTTTGTGGAAATGTAAACTGGTAGAACTATTATAAAAAACAGTATAGAGTTTCCTAAAGAAATAGAAATAGAACTACCATATGATCCAGCAATCCTACTTCTGGGTATATATCCAAAGGTAATGAAAACAGGATATTGAAGAGATGTATGTACTCCGTTGTTTGTTGCAGCATTATTCACAATAACAAGGATATGGAAACAACCTAAGTGCCTGTTAATGGATGAATGGATAAAGAAGATACACTCACACACACACACACGAATATTATTCAGCCATGGTAAAGAAGGAAATCCTGTCATCTGTGACAGCAGAGATGGACCTTGAGGACATTATACTAAGTGAGATAAGTCAGACAGAGAAAGACAAATACTGTATAATATTGCTTATATGTGGAATCTAAGAAAGCCAAACTTGTAAAAACAGAGAATAGAATTGTGGTTACTAGGGGCCGGGTTGTGGGGGAATAGGAGAGAGGTAGTTTAAGGGTGCAAACTTGCAACTAATAGATAAATAAGTCCTGGAGATCTAATGCACAGTATAGTGATTATAGACAACAATATTGTATTATAAACATCAAACTTGCTAAGAGAGTAAATCTTTAATATTCCAAACCCCCAAATAAATAATAATTATGTGACTGATAGAGCTGTTAGTTAACACTACAATGGCAATCATACTGCAACATGTAAATGTATCAAATTAACATATGTACAACTTAAACTTATGCAATGTTATATGACAAATGCATTTCAATAAAAAACCTATTTAAAGCCTTTGGAAAACAAACAGAATAGCACAGAATGAATGGGCTAGAAACAGAGGACAGAAAACCAAAAGGTGAGACGAGCATTTGTAGTTCCTTTTCCTCTGGGTTCTTTGTAGACTCTGCAGGAGGTGGATGAAAGACCTATAGGCTGTGACAGTCTCACTGAGCTGGGTGGCCTGCAACTGGTGTTCAGGGCCCCTGGGGACCTTGCAAAACTCCTTGCTTTGAATGGCCTCAGTAAAGATAAACAAGAAGTAGCCATGGTTCTCTCAGATGGCTCAGTTTAGATTTATCTCAATTCTGGGGAACTGGATTGAGGAGACCTTAGTTTGCTTGTGGCCCAGGTGCCTGGCAGAAGCAAACATAAATCCTCCTTAGAAGAAAATTACATCATCTTAGTCCTCAAAATGTTATTTTCACAAACAATTTTGCAAATAAAACCTGTTCACAATAAAGCTTAATTTAGAAAGTAAAATAAGACAGCACAAAAAGAAAATAAGCAGAAATGGTGAACAATAGAAGAAGACCAATAAAGTCTGATTTTAGACCTATCAAATGAAGAATAAAATACTGAATATTTAAAAACATTGGCTAAATGCCAGGACATAAAGCCAAAGTCAAAAAATTAAAACCATATTTATTATTCATTGCCACATTGCCATTATGCTAGAAGTTAGTAACAAAAAGATTATTAAAAAATCTCCATGTTTCTAAAATAAGAAATACATTTCCAAATAATTTGTTGGACAAAGAAAGAATCATAATAGAAACCAGGTAACATTTTAAGCTAAATGACAATAAAATAATACCTAATAAAACTTGCAGGATATAGCTAATGCCCTGCTTAGAGGGAAAAATGTAACTTTAAAATAATATGTTCAAAAGAAGGAAGGTTGAACTAAAGAAGAAAAAAAAGCATGAAAAATTAAATCAAAGACGGTAAGAGCAGAAAATAATGAAGAGTAGAAATTAATTAAACAAAAATTAACACACAACAAAGAGTATTAACAAATCTGAAAGTGGTATGATTGTTCCAAGACAGAGAGAGAGAGAGAGGAGAAGGAGAAAGAAAGCATAAATAACTGATGTCAGGAATGTGAAAGAAAATATCACTAAAGATCCTGCAGACATTAAAAAGAGCAAAAGAGGATATTAAAATCAGAACTTCATAGCAGTACATTTGAAAATTTTGATTATATATATAAATTCCTAAAAATTTATGCTAACAATACTGATAAAAGAAGAAATTTAAAAATCTAAATAGTATCATAATGTTAAAGAAATTAAATCTATAATATAATCCATAGTTATTAAACACAATTCCCACAGCTTTATACTGATAAAGCTTAAAAAAATGAAATCTACCAAATATTTAAAGTCTTGCACAATCTCTTCTAAAGAATAGAAAAAAAGGAAATATTCCCCAATGCATTTTATATAACCAGAATAATCTTGATATCAGAGTCTGACAAGAATATAAAAGAAGGAAAATTGCAGAACTATCTCACGCAAGAAAGTCAATGAAGAAATCCTAAATAAAGAAAAGACATAACAAAATGAATTCAGGAGTTATATATGTGGTGTGTGTGTGTGTGTGTGTGTGTGTATGCATATATGTATATGTAGAGAGAGAAAGTTATGTGTATGTGTGTAGTATGTTATGTGTAAGCATGTGTGTGTATATATAAAGAAAGTTATTCTAAAAATGCAAGCTGTGTTTAACATTGAAAAAAATCCATCACTGAGATTTCCAAATTAAGAGAATGAAGGAGAAATACCATATGATCATCTCAACAGATGAAGAAATAACATTTGTAAAATCCAACATCCATTTATAGAACAGTCTTAAGACGTAAGACATTTTGTTAACGTATATCTATCTACAGTGAACATCATATTTGATGGTGACAGCTTGAAATACTTTCCTTTGCAATTGGTAGCAAGACAAGGATACCTGCCATCTTATCTCTATTCAAATTGTAGCAGAAGTTTTAACCAAGGTAGTAAGGAAAAAAAAAAAAAAAAGGAAAAGGAAAAAAGAAGAAAAATTAGAAGTAAGAAAAAGAGAAAGAAATAAAAACTGTCATTACTGATTAGTATTACTATGTAAATAGAGAATCCAAAACCAGGTATGGATATATAATTAGAATTAATAAGAAGTTTAGGAAGTTTGCCAGCTATAATTTCATGATATGGAAATCCATTTATTTTTCTGTACTTGTAAAAAACAGAAAATAAAATTATACTTTATAAAGTATATATAATTGGGAGATTGGATTAACATATATACACTAATATGTTTAAAATAGATAACTAATAAGAACCTGCTGTATAGCACAGGGAACTCCACTTTGTTGTACAGTAGAAACTAACACAACATCCAATCATCAGCTGCTAGGGCTTGTTTTTTTTTCTTTCTCTACTCACAGAGGGCCTAGGAGGCCACAGTATATTCCCACAATTTTCTTCTAATCACCAGTAAGCAG
Organism: Balaenoptera borealis; assembly: GCF_965194805.1. Lineage (NCBI taxonomy): Eukaryota > Metazoa > Chordata > Mammalia > Artiodactyla > Balaenopteridae > Balaenoptera > Balaenoptera borealis. Next base: position 28,585,159 of record NC_138870.1, read on the forward strand.
GGAACATGGGGGAGGGGTTCTGTCCCTGGGAAAGCCTCACAGAATCCTGCTCAGTTTCAATGGGACAACATCACTGAATACACATAGTTGAAAACATTTGACTTTATCTAACACTATATGCAAAATAACCAAGTGCTGGTGGTGGATTGTAAAAATAAAGGTAAAAAGTGAAACATAAAGCCTTTAGAAAATTATAAACGTAATTTTCCTCAAGATCTTGGGATAGGGAAAAACTTTACACGGAAAATAAAAAGCACTCAAGCCAAAGAAAAAGATTGATAAATTTGACTACCTTAATACTAAGAACTTCTATTTATCAAACATTATCACAAAAGTAAAAAGGCAAGTATCAGAATGGACAAAACATATTTGTGAAAATATATAACCAACAAGGGGCTCATATCTCAAATATGTAAAAAACTCTTAAAAGTCACCAAGAAAAATAACTCAGTAGAAAAGTGTGCCAGGGACATAAACAAGAACTGCTCAAAGGAGGATATATAATGGCCAATACACAGATGAAAAGATAGTCAAGATCTCTCAAAATAAGAGAAATGCAAGTAAAAATCTTGATGTGATACTAATATACAACTACTATTATAGAATGGCAAAATTAAAGACTGTCAATACAAAGTGTTGGTGACTATGTGGAACAAAGGGAATTCCTTTAGTGCTGATGGGAATGTAAAGTTGTGTAACCAATTTAGAAACCGTTTAGCATTATCTCCTAAAGTTAAATTAATGTATATTCTGTTACCTAGGGATTTCACTCTCAGGTATACACCCAATAGAAATGCATATATATGTGTACCAAAAAACATGTATGAGAGTGTTCATATCACCATTATTCATAATACAAAAAATCTAATCTAGAAAACTCCTAGTGTCCATTAATAATAGAACTGATGAACAAATTTTGGTATATTCATGCAATGAAATGTACAGCAATGAAAATGAACAAATATTTGCTCTTTAAAAACACAGATTTTTTAAAAAATAGATCTTTATTGGAGTATAATTGCTTCACAATACTGTGTTAGTTTTTGTTGCATAACAAAGCGAAACAGCCATATGCATGCATACACATGTCCCTATATCCCCTCCCTATTGAGGCTCTCTCCTGAGCCTCCTTCCCATCTTCCCTATCTCACCCCTCTAGATCACTGAAAAGCACCGAGCTGATTGTAATGTTAAATTAAAAACGTCATATACAAAGTGATACATACTGTATGATTTCATTTATGTGAAAGTCAAAAAACCAGGCAAAATGAAACTATTTGGTTTAGAGATACATATTAAAGCTAAAAAACAAATTAAAGATAAAAACCATGAAACTCCAGATATTGGTTTCATTCACAGGGCAAGAGGGGAATTGGTGATGGGGTAGGAGAGGTTATCTAGGGTTCTGTCAATACTCTTTTTCTTGATGTGGATCATACTCACCTGGATGTTCATTTTGGGATAAATTACTTAACTGTACTTTTTCGTTTTGTGCTCTGATGCTCCCATAGGTGCAGCAGCAAAATGTACTCCACTGTGTTGGAATACAAATAAATAGAAAGTGTGGCTCTTCTGAGTTTTGTTCTATAATAATGGTGACACACAACTTAAAGACTTGTAGACAAAAATTTAAGAACTTTTAGGAAGTAATACACAACTTAGTACAAATTAATATAGATTTAAATATTTAATACTGTATCTTATTAAAAGATTGAATCTCATGCAGCATGAGGCACAATTCACAGCAACATAGTTGTTCAATTCTTGCAAAAACAATAGTTCTTTCTGACATAGTCCTATCCAAAGATTTTCATTGGTGACAATTGATAAAATATTTATTTTTAAAGCAAGACAAGAAAAATTTTAAACATAAAATTCTCTCTCTGACCATTTGAGCCACTATACCCTGCTCTTTAGTGTGTGTTGTGCATCTACATTATATATTAGTTAGAGCCCCTTAGAAGACATATTCACCCTACTCACCCAAGAAAGGAATTTCCTCCTAGACACAGCAAGGTAACCCCTTAGGAGATAACATTTATTTCTCAATCCTATAAGGGGTCACGATGACCCACCACTTGCCTTGTATTACATAAACTGTCAGTGTGTTACTCTGATGTATAACCTTTTATCTCAAAAACTTATATAAGTATGCTTTGACCTTTAAGGAACAAAGAAGTCCTCAGAGCTTTCTGAAAGACTCTCTCCCAGGTTATAATTCTAGGGTTGGCTAGAATAAATTTTTCATTTCTTTTTTAGATTGACTATTCATTAAGTGTTTTCAATGACAGAGTAATCAGGGTGAGCAATAAACTAGCAATGGTTGAATGGAAGAGACTTTAGATATCATTAGTTTAGAAATTACAGAAAAATATTCAACAAAATGTGTTAGCTCTTCTAAACCAGCCTATAAACCACTCCATGACACAATCTCAAAAAGGAAGTGGTCAAATAAAGACTAAGGCAGGAATGGGGAAATATATGTAAACCTTTTTTTTTTTTTTTAATTTTAGAGCAATTTTTGTGAGCTACTATATCTGATGTGGGGGGAGAAACACCTACGTAAAATTTAGAAATTCCTTGTATTTAACTTTATTCCTCCCATTTCCTTCAGTTAAATTTAAGTAAAACTAAAAGTTATGTTTTTATTAAAAATCCAAGGTGTCTAAAGTTTTCTTCCCATTTTCTTTTAGTATGTGTTCATATAAGGATGTGTCTAGAATAATATTTACCAAATTTAAAGATAATTATTTCTGGGACCTTAAAGATGGCAGAGGAGTAAGACATGGAGATCAACTTCCTCCCTACAAATACATCAAAAATACATCTGCATGTGGAACAATCCCTACAGAACACCTACTGAATGCTAGCAGAAGACCCCAGACTTCCCAAAAGGCAAGAAACTCTCCATGTACCAGGGTAGGGTAAAAAAAAAAAGAAAAAACAGAGACAAAAGAATAGGGATGGGACTTGCACCTCTGGGAGGGAGCTGTGAAGGAGGAAAAGTTTCCACACACTAGGAAGCCCCTTCACTGGTGGAGATGGGGGGTGGGTGAGGGAGAAAGCTTCGGAGCCATGGAGAAGAGCACAGCAACAGTGGTGCAGAGAGCAAAGCGTAGAGATTCCCGCATAGAGGGTCAGTGCCGACCAGTGCTTACCAGCCTGAGGGGCTTGTCTGCTCACCTGCCAGGGCGGGTGGGGCCTGGGTGCTGAGGCTAGGGCTTTGGAGGTCAGATCCCAGGGAGAGGACAGGGGTTGGCTGTATGAACACAGCCTGAAGGGGGCTAGTGCACCACAGCTAGCTGGGAGGGAGTCCGAGAAAAAGTCTCTGGAGCTGCTGAAGAGGCAACAGACCATTGTTTTAGGGTGCACAAGGAAAGGGGATTCAGAGCACCTTCTAAACAAGCTCCAGAGATGGGCGTGAGCCCAGCTATCAGCATGGACACTAGAGATGGGTATGGAGCACTAACACTGCTGCTGCTGTCACCAAGAAGACTGAGTGCAAGCACAGGTCACTATCCACACCTCTGCTCCTGAGAGCCTGTGCAGCCTGTCACTGCCAGGGTCCCATGATCCAGGGACAACATCTCCGGGAGAACATACGGCGCACCTCAGACTGTTGCAACATCATGCTGGCCTCTGCCGCTGCAGCCCCACCCCGCATTTCATACCCTTGCTTCTCCCCAGCCTGAGTAAGCCAGAGCCCCCTAATCAGCTGCTATGTTAACCACGTCCTGTCTGGGCAGGGAACAAATGCCCTCAGGCGACCTACATGCAGAGGCGGGGCCAAATCCAAAGCCGAACACCAGGAGCTGTGTGAACCAAGAAGAGAAAAGGAAATTTCTCCCAGCAGCCTCAGGAACAGTGGATTAAATCTCCACAATCAACTTGATGTACCCTGCAACTGTGGAATACCTGAATAAGCAATGAATCATCCCAAAGTTGAGGTGGTGGACTTTGGGACCAACTGTAGACTTGGGGTTTGCTTTCTATATCTAATTTGTTTCTGGTTTTATGTTAATCTTAGTTTAGTATTTAGAGCTTATTATCATTGGTTGATTTGTTAATTGATTTGGTTGCTCTCTACATTTTTATATATATATATTTTTTTCTTTCCTTTTTCTCTTTTTGTGAGTGTGTATGTGTATGCTTCTTTGTATGATTTTCTCTGTATAGCTTTGCTTTTACCATTTGTCTTAGGGTTCTGTCTGTTCGTTTTTGGTTATTATTATTATTTTCTTTTGTATAGTTTTTAGCACCTGTTATCACTGGTGGATCTGTTTTTAGGTTAGGTTGCTCTCTTCTTTCTTTCTTTTTAAAATATTTTTATTCTAAATAATATTTTTTATTTTTTATTTTAATAACTTTTTAATTTAATTTTACTTTATTTTCTTCTTTCTTTCTTTCTTTTTTTTTCTCCCTTCTCTTCTGAGCTGTGTGGCTGACAGGGTCTTGGTGCTCGGGCTGGGTGTCAGGTGAGGTGGGAGAGCTGAGTTAAGGACATTGGTCCACCAGAGACCTCCTGGGCCCACATAATATCAAACAGCAAAAGCTCTCCCAGAGATATCTATCTCAACGCTAAGACTCAGCTCCACTCAATGATCAGCAAGCTAGAATGCTGGACACCCTATGCCAAACAACTAGCGAGACAGGAACACAACCCCACCCATTAGCAGAGAGGCTGCATAAAATCATAATAAGGTCACAGACACCCCAAAACACACCACCAGACGTGGTCCTGTCCAACAAAAACACAAGATCCAGTCTCAACCGCCAGAACACAGGCACCAGTCCCCTCCACCAGGAAGCCTACGCAACCCACTGAACAAACCTTACCTACTGGGGGCAGACATCAAAAACAATGGGAATTATGAACCTGCAGCCTGTGAAAAGGAGACCCCCAAACACAGTAAGTTAAGCAAAATGAGAAGACAGAGAAACACAGAAGATGAACGAGCAAGGTAAAAACCCATTAGACCAAACAAATGAAGAGGAAATAGGCAGTGCACCTGAAAAAGAATTCAGAGTAATGATAGTAAAGATGATCCAAAATCTTGGAAAAAGTCTGAGAAAATACAAGAAACATTTAACAAGGACATAGAAGAACTAAAGAGCAAAGAAACAATGATGAACAACACAATAAATGAAATTAAAAATTCTCTAGAAGGAATCAATAGCAGAATAACTGAGGTGGAATAACGGATAAATGACATGGAAGATAAAATAGTGGAAATAACTACCAAAGGGCAGAATAAAGAAAAAAAATGAAAAGAATTGAGGACAGTCTCAGAGACCTCTGGAACAACATTAAATGCACCAACATTTGAATTATAGGGGTCCCAGGAGAAGAAGAGAAAAAGAAACGGACTGAGAAAATATTTGAAGAGATTATAGATGAAAGCTTCCCTAATATGGGAAATGAAATAGTCAATCAAGTGCAGGAAGGAGAAACACACCAAGGCACATATTAATCAAACTATCAAAAATTAAATACACAGAAAAAATATTAAAAGCAGCAAGGGAAAACAACAAATAACATACAAGGGAATCCCCCTAAGGTTAACAGCTGATCTTTCAGCAGAAACTCTGCAAGCAAAAAGGGAATGGCAGGACATATTTAAAGTGATGAAAGGGAAAACTTTACAACCAATATTACTCTACCCAGCAAGGATCTCATTCAGATTCGATGGAGAAATTAAACACTTTACAGACAAACAAACCTTAGAGAATTCAACACCACCAAACCAGCTTTACAACAAAAGCCAAAGGAACTTCTCTAGGTGGGAAAGACAAGAGAAGGAATAGACCTACAATAAGAAACCCAAGCAATTGACAAAAAGGTAATAGGAACATGCATATTGATAACTGCCTTAAATGTAAATGGATTAAATGCTCCAACCAAAAGACATAAACTGGCTGAATGGGTACAAAAACAAGACCTGTATATATGCTGCCTACAAGAGACCCACTCCAGACCTAGGGACACATACAGACTGAAAGTGAGGGGATAGAAAAGATATTCCATGCAAATGGAAATGAAAAGAAAGCTGGAGTAGCAATTCTCATATCAGAAAAAATACACTTTAAAATAAAGACTACTACAAGATACAAAGAAGGACACTACATAATGATCAAGGGATCAATCCAAGAGGAAGATATAACAACTGTAAATATTTATTCACCTAACATAGGAACACCTCTATACATAAGGCAAATGCCAACAGCCATAAAAGGGGAAATCGACAGCAACAAAATCATAGTAGGGGACTTTAACACCCCACTTTCACCAATGGACAGATCATCCAAAATGAAAATAAATAAGGAAACACAAGCTTTAAATGATACATTAAACAAGGTGGACTTAATTGATATTTATAGGACATTCCATCCCAAAACAACAAAATACACTTTCATCTCAAGTGCTCATGGAACATTCTCCAGGATGGATCATATCTTGGGTCACAAATCAAGCCTTGGTAAATTTAGGAAAATTGAAATCATGTCAAGTATCTTTTACAACCACAATGCTTTAAGACTAGATATCAATTACAGGAAAAAATCTGTAAAAAATACAAACACATGGAGGCTAAACAATACACTAATAAATAACCAAGTGATCACTGAATAAATCAAAGAGGAAATAAAAAAATTCCTAGAAACAAATGACAATGAAAACATAAAGACCCAAGACGCATGGGATGCAGCAAAAGCAGTTTTAAGAGGGAAGTATATAGCAATACAATCCTAATTCAAGAAACAAGAAACATCTCAAATAAACAACCTAACCTTACACCTAAAGCAATTAGAGAAAGAAGAACAAAAAAACCCCATATTTAGCAGAAGGAAAGAAATCATAAAGATCAGGTCAGAAATAAATGAAAAAAAAAAAAACAACAACGAAGAAAACAATAGCAAAGATCAATAAAACTAAAAGCTGCTTCTTTGAGAAGATAAACAAAATTGATAAACCATTAGACAGACTCATCAAGAAAAAAAGGGAGAAGACTCAAATCAATAGAATTAGAAGTGAAAAAGAAGTAACAACTGACCCTGCAGAAATACAAAGGATCATGAGAGATTACTACAAGAAAATATATGCCAGTAAAATGGACAACCTGGAAGATATGGACAAATTCTTAGAAAAGCACAACCTTCCAAGACTGAACCAGGAAGAAATAGAAAATATAAGCAGGCCAATCACAAGCATTGAAATTGAAACTGTGATTAAAAGTCTTCCAACAATCAAAAGCGCAGGGCCAGATGGCTTCACAGGCAAATTCTAGCAAACATTTAGAGAAGAGCTAACATCTATCCTTCTCAAACTCTTCCAAAATATAGCAGAGGGAGGAACACTCCCAAGCTCATTCTACAAGGACACCATCACCCTGATACCAAAACCAGACAAAGACGTCACAAAAAAAAGAAAACTACAGACCAATATCACTGATGAACATAGACGCAAAAATCCTCAACAAAATACTAGCAAACAGAATCCAACAGTACATTAAAAAGATCATACACCATGATCAAGTGGGATTTATCCCAGGAATGCAAGCGTTCTTCAATATAGGCAAATCAATCAATGTGATAAACCATATTAACAAACTGAAGGAGAAAAACCATATAATCATCTCAATATATGCAGAAAAAGTTTTCGATAAAATTCAACACCAATTTATGATAAAAACCCTCCAGAAAGTAGGCTTAGAGGGAACTTACCTCAACATAATAAAGGCCATATATGACAAACCCACAGTAAACATCATTCTCAATGGTGAAAAACTGAAACCATTTCTTCTAAGATCAGGAACAAGATAAGGTTTCCCACTCTCAGCACTATTATTCAACATAGTTTTGGAAGTTTTAGCCACAGTAATTAGAGAAGGAAAAGAAAGAAATGGAATCCAAATTGGAAAAGAAGATGTAACACTGTCACTGTTTTCAGATGACATGATACAACACATAGAGAATCCTAAAGATGCCACCAGAAAACTACTAGAGCTAATCAAAGAATCTGGTAGAGTAGCAGGATATAAAATTAATGTACAGAAATATCTTGCATTCCTATACACTAATGATGAAAAATCTGAAAGAGAAATTATGGAAACCCTCCCATTTACCATTGCAACAAAAAGAATAAAATACATAGGAAGAAACCTACCTAAGGAGACAAAAGACCTGTATGCAGAAAACTATAAGACACTGAGGAAAGAAATTAAAGGTGATGCAAACAGCTGGAGAGATATGTCATGTTCTTGGATTGGAAGAATCAACATTGTGAAAATGACTCTACTACCCAAAGCAATCTACAGATTCAATGCAATCCCTATCAAACTGCCAATGGCATTTTCCATAGAACTAGAACAAAATATTTCACAATTTCTATGGCAACACAAAAGACCCGGAATAACCAAATCAATCTTGAGAAAGAAAAACGTAGCTGGAAGAATCAGGCTCCCTGACTTCAGACTATACTACAAAGCTACAGTAATAAAGACTGTATGGTACTGGCACAAAAACAGAAATATAGATCAATGGAATAGGATAGAAAGCACAGAGATAAACCCATGCACATATGGTCACCTTATTTTTGATAAAGGAGGGAAGAATATACAATGGAGAAAAGACAGCCTCTTTAATAAGTGGTTCTGGGAAAACTGGACAGCTACATGTAAAAGAGTGAAATTAGAAGGCTCCCTAACACCATACACAAAAAAACCCTCCAAACTGATTAAAGACCTAAATTTAAGGCCAGACACTGTAAAACTCTTTGAGGAAAACATAAGCAGAACACTCTATGACATAAATCACAGCAAGATCCTTTTTGTCCCACTTCCTAGAGAAATGGAAATAATAACAAAAATAAACAAATGGGTCCTAATGAAACTTTCATTTTGCAGCAAAGGAACCCATAAACAAGATGAAAAGACAACACTGAGATTGGGAGAAAATATTTGCAAACCAGGTACCTGACAAAGATTAATCTCCAAAATATACAAGGAGCTCATGCAGCTCAATATCAAAAAAAAAATAAACAACCCAACCCAAAAATAGGTAGAAAACATAAATAGACATTTCTCCAAAGAAGGTATACAGATTGCCACAAACACATGAAAGGATGCTCAACATAACTAATCATTAGAGAAATGCAAATGCCAAATGCAAAACCACAATGAGGTATCACCTCACACCAGTCAGAATGGCTGTCATCAAAAAGTCTACAAACAATAAATGCCAGAGAGGGTGTGGAGAAAAGGGAACCCTCTTGTACTGTTGGTGGGAATGTAATTTGATACAGCCACTATGGAGAACAGTATGGAGGTTCCTTAAAAAACTAAAAATAGAAGTACCATACTACCAAGCAATCCCACTACTGGGCATATACCCTGAGAAAAACCATAATTCAAAAGGACACATATACCACAATGTTTATTGCAGAACTATTTACAATAGCCAGGACATGGAAGCAACCTAACTGTCCATTGACAGATGAATGGATAAAGAAGATGTGGCACATATATACAATGGAATATTACTCAGCCATAAAAAGAAACGAAATGGAGTTATTTGTAGTGAGGTGGATGGAGTTAGAGTCTGTCATACAGAGTGAAGTAAGTCAGAAAGAGAAAAACAAATACAGTATGCTAACACATATATATGGAATCTAAGAGCAAAAAAAAAAAAGGTCATGAAGAACCTAGTGGCAAGATGGGGATAAAGACACAGACCTACTAGAGAATGGACTTGAGGATATGGGGAGGGGGAAGGGTAAGATGTGACAAAGTGAGAGAGTGGCATGAACATATATACACTACCAAACATAAAATAGATAGCTAGTGGGAAGCGCCTGCATAGCACAGGGAGATCAGCTCTGTGCTTTGTGACCACCTAGATGGGTGGGATAGGGAGGGAGATGCAAGAGGGAAGAGATATGGGAACATATGTATATGTATAACTGATTCACTTTGTTATAAAGCAGAAACTAACACACCATTGTAAAGCAATTATACTCCAATAAAGATGTTAAAAAAAAAAAAAGAACATGTATACCACAATGTTCATTGCAGAAATATTTACAATAGTCAGGATATGGAAGCAACCTAAGTGTCCATTGACAGATGAATGGATAAAGAAGATGTGGCACATATATACAATGGAATATTACTCAGCCATAAAAAGAAACGAAATTGAGTTATTTGTAGTGAGGTGGATGGACCTAAAGTCTGTCATACACAGTGAAGTAAGTCAGAAAGAGAAAAACAAATATCATATGCTAACACATATATATGGAATCTAAAAAAAAATGGTTCTGATGAACCTAGGGGCAGGACAGGAATAAAGATGCAGACATAGATAATGGACTTGAGGACAGGGAGAGGGGGAAGGGTAAGCTGGGACGAAGTGAGAGAGTGGCATTGACATATATACACTACCAATTGTAAAATAGATAGCTAGTGGGAAGCAGCTGCATAGCACAGGGAGATCTGCTCGTTCCTTTGTTTCCACCTAGAGAGATAGGAGAGGGAGGGTAGGAGGGAGTAGCAAGAGGGAGGGGATATGAGGATATATGTATACATATAGCTGATTCACTTTGTTATACAGAAGAAACTAACCCACCATTGTAAAGCTATTATACTGCAATAAAAGTGTTAAAATATATATCTATAAATGTATCAAATCAACATGTTTGTTGTATACCTTAAACTTAGTCAATGTTATATGTCAAATTTATTTCAAGAAATAAGAAAATAATTTAGGACATCCCTGCTGGTGAAGTGGTGAATCCACCTGCCAATGCAGCGGACACAGGTTTGAGCCCTGGTCCGAGAAGTTCCCACATGCTGTGGAGCAACAAAGCCTGTGTGCCACAGCTACTGAGCCTGCGCTGTAGAGCCCGTGAGCCACAACTACTGAGCCCGTGCACGTAGAGCCTGTGGTCCACAACAAGTGAAGCCACTGCAATGAGAAGCCTGCACATCACAACGAAGAGTAGCCCCTGCTCGCCGCAACTAGAGAAAGCCTGTGCACAGCAGCGTAGACCCAATGCAGTCAAAAATAAATAAATAAATAAATTTATTAAAAAAAAAAAAAGAAGACAATTTAAAAAACACAAATGGGAGAAATAGGAAATAGTATAGGGATAATACGTCCTGAGCAAGTCCAAAACCTTAAGACCCACTGGGGTTGTTGTCTGTAAGCAGATAGGGTAGGGGATCTCCAGAGGAAAAGAACCAGATATAACTTTCTTAATATAAGAGAAGCCATTTTAAGCCTAAGTCATTTTGCTATCTAAGCATAACCACAGTGCTTGCAGAAGAATAGGTCTCAGTAGTTCATAATTTTAAGGGAATAAAAGAAGGTAAAAACAGCTATTACCAGGCCAGGGAGAAAACATAACCGTATCAGATATAATATATCAGTTGTAAAGACTCCCAGTTCTGTTTCAAAGGTAAAGATTAGCCCAAAGCACATTCTTGAGCTGTTTTGCAGAATTCAAACCCCCTTGAGCACTCAACCACCAGATTAACTGGAAACTAAGGAATGATGATGCTGACCTTTTCTGACCCTTATGACTTCAATCAGCTAGAGCCTGGACACTGTCAACCTTTGCCTCAATTCTGTGCTGAGTTCTCCTTTGCTTACGCCCCTCCATGAACATGCATGCACTCTTAGCTTAAAATTTCCCCAATTCGGGGGCTTCCCTGGTGGCGCAGTGGTTGAGAATCTGCCTGCTAATGCAGGGGACACGGGTTCGAGCCCTGGTCTGGGAAGATCCCACGTGCCACGGAGCATCTGGGCCCGTGAGCCACAACTACTGAGCCTGCGCGTCTGGAGCTTGTGCTCCGCAACAAGAGAGGCCGCGATAGTGAGAGGCCCGCGCACCGCGATGAAGAGTGGCCCCTGCTTGCCACAACTAGATAAAGCCCTCACACAGAAACGAAGACCCAACACAGCCAAAAATAAATAAATAAATAAATAAATTAATTAATTAAAAAAAGTAGGGTTAAAAAAAATTTCCCCAATTATGTTGTTCAGCGAGACAGTGCTTTGGGAAATATTCCAGGTGTTCTCTTTACTTTCTGCAAGTAATAAACCCTTCCTTCTCCCCCCTACCCCCCCAAAATAAAGATAGTTATTTCTGTACTATCCTATAGTACAGAATTCTTTTTACATTCTTTTTACTTTTAGATTTCTTAAAAGTTTTATGATGGACATGTATCATTTCTTTCTAAGTCCCTAAAGTTTTAAAAAGAATAAACTGGAATATAAAACTGAAGGATCAAGAAATAGAGGTTAAATATATTAAGTAAATTATTTAAATTTACAAAGATAAGAAGTAAATAAATAAAAATGAAATTATAACTAACAAAATTGGAAGGCAGTCAAGAAGTAAATTCCTTGTCTTCCATTTTATAGTTCAGTAAATATTAAATGGAGTTGAAAGATTAAGAAATAGGATATAAGCATATTATTTGATTTTATGCCTATTGTCAACACTGCAGCTAGAATATTTTAAAAACGTAAATCAGATAATAAAATTTTCTCACATAACACTCCATTGACTTTCCATTCCACTTTGAAATTCAAAGCCATGGCTTTCTTGGCTAGCTATTCCTTGTGTGATTTGGCAGGTTGCCTCTCCATTATCCTTACCACTCCCCATTACTCACTAGGCTCCCTGCTGACTGCCTCCTTGCCCATCCTCTACATGTCCTCAGGGTTTTTACCCTAACCCTCCTTTTTGTAAATGAACTATTGTCTTGTCACCAGCCAATTCATGCAGGGAATTTTGAAAAAGTATTTGTAAAGAAAAGAGGAAAAATAATGACATAACCGTATACTTAAGTCACTTATCATTATAATGTGAACAAAACATCTTGTTTCAGGGAAGTAAAATTTTCTATTTCTTTATTAAATTTCTAAATATGTACAGAGCCTAGGGATGTGAAATTGTGATTGCTGAAAATAACTTACCTGGAAAGTTTTAGTAATTCTTGCCTCTAAACCATTGTAGTGAACACAAGCAGAAACCAAAAGGACCACAAATCTAAAAATTTTGTACCAAACATCTCTGGCATGCATTGTAGTTGTCATTTTCCCAGTCACCTTAACCAACAGGAAAGTAAGCTATTGCTTACTTGTTATATTCATGGTTGTGAAAATTCTGAATGAACTTTCAGTACATTTCCCTAGTGAGTTGACAGGATGTATTCCCAACTCCAGATGACAAGAGGAATTGCTTCAAGTTTTTAAGTCTCCTGAGAAAATCCTTTGGGTAGGTGATTTTTAAAATAAATTATATCAACTCAACTGCAATCTGGACCTTGTATGTCACAGCAATTATTTTTCTTTTATAAAAATAAAAAAAAAAATAGCTACCATAGGTTGTTGCTAAGCACAGTTACATATAAGACATAACTTAATCTTTAAAAAAGCATATAAATAGTTATTATCCACATTTTCCAGAAGAGGAAACAAATTTTTAAAATGCCACATTGAACAAGGTTAACAAGGCTACATAGTAGAGCAGAGTTTTGAACCTGAGTTGGTTTAATTTTGAAGCCTGTTGTGCTCTCAACTTCTAAATTAACTGACTCTTTCTAATGTCATAATCTTGCCTTGATCGAACTTGTCAATTCTTATTAAGACTAACTCTTGTGGTTAAAATACACAGAGGTTTGTTGTAGATGAACATGTTTGTTTGCCCTGAATATTTTAACTAAGGCTGATTAAAAATAGTCATCTCAGTCATTAAATAATGACATTAGGGCTTCCCTGGTGGTGCAGTGGTTAAGAATCCGCCTGCCAATGCAAGGGACACAGGTTCGATCCCTGGTCCGGGAAGATCCCACATGCCGTGGAGCAACTAAGCCCGTGTGCCACAACTACTGAGCCTGTGCACCTAGAGCTCGCGCTCTGCAACAAGAGAAGCCACCGCAATGAGAAACCCGTGCACCGCAGTGAAGAGTAACCCCCACTCACTGCAACTAGAGAAAGCCCGCGCACAGCAATGAAGACCCAACGCAGCCAAAAATAAATAAATAAAATGTAAAAATTACAAAAAATTATGACATTAATAGTAATCTGTTGTAAATTCCGCCAATTTTGGAAACAGTTTTCTTAAATTTCACTTAGTAAATTTCAATTTTTCTCTAATATTTATTAGTTTCTCTTTCAAACTGAATGTTTTACATTTTCAAAATTTTAATGAATGTGTATTGTGTTTGAAACTCAATTTCTTCTGAAGAAAGCCTCTGAAGATTTAGAATAGAAAATTATTTTTGCCACGTTCATAACATTGTACAATAGGATTATTTTTAGGACACCCATTGTTTCTGCCAACAAAATCATATTAACAGTAAATTTTCAAAGCCACATTTAAAAAATTCTTTCTCCAAGCATGGAATTCTTTCAGAAAATGATTTCATTTTTATTATCCTCCTTTGTTTATTATTAAGTATCATGTCACTTTAAAAGGACAGATTGTGTGTGTGTTTTCAATTAAGCAGATAATATATTTATATGAGTTTTAGGTAAGAAATTTTCAACTGCACATAACAGAAAACCTTGCATTAACCTAGTTTAAAGCATGAGCAGGTTTATTATCATATATAATATGGCAATCCAGAAATAAGGAGTGCCCCAGATCATAATATGGATTAGTGACTAAATGATGTCGGCAAGAATCCAGGATCTTTTGATCTCCCTGCTAAGCTGTCTCCAGAACCAGCTTCATCCTAATGCTAATTCCTCCTTTATGGTAGTAAGATGACCCCTGTGTCATTTTGGGCTATATGCTGTCTTTTTCTTGTGCAGCACAGAAGAGTGAAAAAAAATACACCTCTTCCAACCCTGAAACATAAATCCACCAAGTTTTGTCACTTACCCATGCTTGGATCAATAACATATTCCATGGAAATGTCCTGAGATCATAAATTTAGATAAAATAAGATCAGTCCAAGCCTAGGAATTGGGAATGTTTCAACTTTCTGAAAACTCATGGCTGAGTGGGTAAGGTGGGATATCTGAATAAAATCAGGCTTTCACTGGGAAGAAGTAAGTAAAAAAGATAAATAGATAGTAAACAGTACCTGTGAGAACCCACTAAAATAAGTATTTTGAAAAGTTGAAGTAGATAAAAGAATATCGACGAACACTATGAGGCAAATATATTTTGGGCAAAATTGTAAAAATACTTATGAGACCCACAATGTTTTTGTGAAATCTGAAAGCATAACAATAAAGCATTAACTAAAAACTTTGACATCCCCTGGGTCAGGGATGTCCTCATGTACTGGCCTAGGGACATAGTAGGTGTCTGACAGAGGTTTGGTATTAATTGCCTCTATAACGTCATAGATGGCTGTCATGTTTATTTTATTTATATAGCTCATATAATCTATCTTCTGAGTGTTTTGTGTGTATTAACTCATAATTCTCATAGCAACCTTAGGAAGTAGTTGCTGTATTATCATCTCTATTTTACAGGAGAGGAAACTGAGATGGATAGAGGTTAAGTGACTTGTCCACCTTGTGAAGCTGGGCTTTGAATAGAGCAGCCTGGCTCCGGAGTCCATGTTTCAAACCACTGTCTTATGTTTCTCATGGTTCTTTTCAAAAGGAAGAACAGAATGATCCCAAATACATTCTCACTGAATCTAACTTCAGATTGAATTATCTTCTATGTTCAGGAGTTGGCTTGAGTTTAGAGTAGATATCCTAGGGTTATTCCCAACCCAAACTAGTGCCATGCATCTGGAAGGAAGAAGAATCTAGAACTATACAAATACGAACAAGCCAGTCATGAGGTTACCTGCTGTTTGGGAAAAAAAATAGTCATCTTGGAGTGATGGACTGTTCTCTGTCATGAGTACACAAACAGGCATAGTGCAGAAGAAACTTGTCATTGTTTTTGAGCAGTTAAGTTCTGTGCTTACAGACAGTTGACAGTCAAGGAAAACCAGGAGACAGAATAAGTTAGAATAAATGCATCTGAAATACAACACACATGTTTAGCAGCCTTGTCACTCATTTTGTTAAAATAGTTGCAGGCTGTCACAAAGTGGTTGCATAGCATATTAGTTAACTGAACAGCCATTATACAAAGGTTTAAATCTTGGATCCACCAACCTACTAGCTGTGTGACCTTGGTAAGACAGTTAACATCTCTTTGCCTCAGTATCCTTATCTGTAAAATGAGGATGCTACTATTACTTACTTCATAGGATTACTTCCTTTATAGGATTGCTGTTGAAATTATACATATACAAATGCAAAATATTTAGTATAGTGGTTGGTATAAGGTAAATACTATGGAAGTATCTGCTGTGATTCTAAATAGCTGATATATATTTCACATAAATCAAATGGTCATCATCCTACCATTTCTTCAATAATCTTTATTTACAAAGAACATGCTTTTTTCATAATTTCTTATTTAGGATATTAGAGGGTTAGATTTTTAATGCTTTAACCCCCTCAAAATGCTGAAAAAGAACAACATAGAGAGATATTAAAGGAGATGAAACACTATCCATTGCCAGTAAAACTTTGCCTTGAAAAATCTTGTTTTGTAAACTGTATGAAAATATTTATTCTGTTTATTTAAATGGTTTGCTATTTGATTAGTGGCCTAAAAATGAAATATAATTGTCTGAACAACAAATGTCTTCACCCTCTTTTGAGGAAATACAAATGTCAAGTTTTTGTGATTTAAAAGAAAGAGGAATTTAAATTAGAGATAGAGTTGATTTACAACTTGCCCTTCTGGTAATATCTTCAAATTCCCTCTTCATTTATATCCAGGACAATTATTGTTCATCAATTTAAATGTTTAATATTTTTTCAATATATTACAAATATTTCCAGATAGAGTATTACAGCAGACATGAAATTTAAAAGCAGCTAATTTACTGTTTATTTGATATTTGGAGTGAATTCTTACTGCTTAATATTTGAATTGATTTTTATTTTTTATTTATTGAAAAAATTATTTTTTCATGGACATGGACAGTGGAGAAGAAGACACTTTTAAACAAATCATAATGAATTAATCTGATAACCATATAAAACAATTAAATGTGACCCCATTTCACACTATATACATGATCAATTGCCAGTGAGTTATAGATTGTATACATCCCAAATAAAACAATAAAATGTTTAGAGGATAACGTAGTTGAATATTTTTAGGACTTTGGGGTAAGAAAATATTTCTTAAACAGGAAACAAAAAGTACTAATCATAAAGAAAAAGGTTTATAAATTGAATTGTATTAAAATTAAAAACTTCTGCTTTTAACATGAGGGTTAGGGGCACTGACCCTTGGCCAGTCAAAAATCTGTGTATAATTTTTGACTCTCCCAAAACTTAGCTACTTAGCCTACAGTTGGCCAGAAGCCTTACCAATAACATAACCCATATTTTGTATGTTATATGCATCATATCCTGTATTCTTAAAATAAAGTAAGATAGAGAAAAGAAAATGTTATTAAGAAAATCTTAAGGAAGAGAAAATACATTTACAGTACTGTAATTAATTTATTGATACCATTTAAATTTACATTCGTCTGTTTACAAGATGAATCTGTCTGTGAATACCTACATCAGTATGGTCTTTTATGATACAAAACACTGTAGATGTTATATGTATTACTAACACTAGACATCAAATATGAAAAGATAATGTGAAAAAGAAATTTATATTTATTTATAGGTATGACTATTCATGCACTGATAACGAAGCAGTGGTATGATTGCTTTATAGAAGCCTAGTGTAATCAATACAATTGCTTCACAGGAGCTTAGGCTATACACTAATGAATGAATCATTATAAATGTTTATGACATACAGTATTACTGTCATATTCATAATACAGTATTAGAAAAATTTTACATTAAAAAACCCCTATCTACCTGTGATGATAGACTGATATGCATTTTCTCTAATGTAATTCTTAGAAAGAAAAGTTATAAAACTGTAAGAAAATGAACACATTGTTAATTTTATTGATATATCAAATATCACTTAACTTATGCCTATGTAAAGATAGGTTATCCACTTCAACACGAGTTTTGTACACGATGTTCTACACGTGTATTTTTGTATATTTTGTTGAAAAAATTTCTATATATACCTGAACCTGAAGAGTTCAAACACATGTTTTTCAAGGGTCAACTGTATACATGTATATATTTGTATATACATATATATAAATGAAATCTTGTCTAGCAATGGAAATTAACAAACTACTGCTACACATATAACAACATGAATGAATCTCACAAAACATAACATTCAATAGAAGAAGCCAGACACATAGCAATACATACTCTATAATTCCTTTAATATAAAATTTTAAAAGGCAAACCTAATCTGTGGTTATAGAAGAGAGTGGTTTCCCTTGTGGAGGTGACTGATTAGGAATGGGTTGGAGGAATTCTACTAGGGATGCTAATAATGTTCTATAATACCTTAATTTGGTGGTGGCTACATTGTGTATTTATGTTTGAAATATTTATGAAGATATTCACTTAAAATATATGAACTATATTTTACATTACCATTAATTAAAAAGTTAAAAAAAACCTATAGTACTAGTGCACTCATGCACAAAAAGAATTCTTGCCAACAACACATTATTTACTGGTATCCAAAACTAGTGAGTTGGGAGACCTTCAGGATGGTGGAGGAGTAAGACGTGGAGATCACCTTCCTCCCCACAAATACATCAAAAATACATCTACATGTGGACCAACTCCTACAGAACACCTACTGAATGCTGATGGAAGACCTCAGACTTCCCAAAAGGCAAGAAAATCCCCATGTACCTGGGTAGGGCAAAAGAAAAAAGAAAAAACAGAGACAAAAGAATAGGGATGGGACTGGCACCTCTGGGAGGGAGCTGTGAAGGAGGAAAAGTTTCCACACACTAGGAAGCACTTCACTGGCAGGGATGGGGGGCAGGGGAAAGCTTCAGAGCCACAGAGGAGAGCATGGCAACAGGGGTGCAAAGGGCAAAGCGGAGAGATTCCTGCACAAAGGATCGGTGCCAACCAGTAGTCACCAGCCTGAGAGGCTTGTCTGCTCACACACTGTGGTGGGTGGGAGCTGGGGCTTCGGAAGTCAGATCCCAGGGAGAGGACTGGGGTTGGCTGAGTGAACACAGCCTGAAGGGGGCTAGTGCACCACAGCTAGCTGGGAGAGAATCTGCGAAAATGTCTGGACCTGCCAGAGAGGCAAAAAACCATTGTTTCAGGGTGCTCGAGGAGAGGGAATTCCTGCTCCGTGTGCCCACAGATGGCAGAGCACTGCTTAAGTGAGCTCCAGAGACGGGCATGAGTCACGGCTATCAGCTTGGACCCAAGGGGCGGGTATGGGACACTAACGCTGCTACCACTGCCACCAAGAATCCTGTGTGAAACTGCAGGTCACTACCTACACCTCCCCGGGAGCCTGTGCAGCTGGGCACTGCCAGGGTCCCGTGATCCAGGGACAACTTCCCTGGGAGAACACACAGTGTTTCTCAGGCTGTTGCAATGTCATGCTGGCCTCTGCCAACACGGGCTCACCCTGCATTCCAATTATGACTACCATACCCCTCCCCTCCCCAGCCTGAGTGAGCAAAAGAGTTCTAATCAGCTGCTGCTTTAACCTTTTCCTGTCTGGGTGAGGAACAGATGCCTGAGGTTGGCCTACAAGCAGAGGTGGGGCAAAACCCAAAGCTGAACCCCAGGAGGTGTGTGAACAAAGAAGAGAAAGGGAAATTTCTCCCTGCAGCCTCAGGAGCAGCAGATTAAATCTCCACAATCAACTTGATAAACCCTGCATCTGTGGAATACCTGAATAGACCATGAATGTTCCCAAAATTGAGGCAGTGGGCGATGAGAGCAATGGTAGACTGGGGGTTTGCTTTCTGTGTCTGATTTGTTTTTGGTTTTATGCTTATCTTAGTTTAGTTTTTAGTGCTTGCTATTGGTGGATTTGTTTATTAGTTTGGTTGCTCTATTCCTTATTTTTTTTGTTTTTTTCCCCTCTTTTCTCTTTTTGTGAGCACGTGTGTGTATGTTTCCTTGTGCGATTTTGTCTGTTTGGGTGTGCTTTTACCATTTGTCCTCGGGTTCTGTCTGTCCCTTTTTTTTTTTTTTTTAGGTTTCTTTTTTTAGTTGTTGTTGTTTTGTTTTGG
Organism: Balaenoptera borealis; assembly: GCF_965194805.1. Classification (NCBI taxonomy): domain Eukaryota; kingdom Metazoa; phylum Chordata; class Mammalia; order Artiodactyla; family Balaenopteridae; genus Balaenoptera; species Balaenoptera borealis. The sequence continues at coordinate 28,605,345 of NC_138870.1, forward strand.
TTGCTAGTTTTTCTTTTTTTTTTAAAGACTGTGTATATGTGTATGTTTCTTTGTGTGATTTTGTCTGTTTAGTTTTGCCTTTGCCATTTGTTTTGGGGTTCTACCTGTTTGTGTTTTTTTTCTTCCTTTTCTTCCAAGCCATGTGGCCAGCAGGGTCTTGGTGCTACAGCTGGGTGTCGTGCCTGAGCCTCCAAGGTGGGAGAAACAAGTCTAGGACACTGGGCCATCAGAGACCTCCTGGCCCCATGTAATATTAATTCGTGAGAGCTCTCGCAGAAATCTACATCTCAACAATAAGATCCAGCTCCACCCAACAGCCAGCAAGCTACAGTGCTGGACACCCCACACCAAACAAATAGCAAGATGGGAACACAACCCCACCCCTTAGGAGAGAGGCTACCTAAAGTCATACCTAGTTCATAGACACCTCAAAACACACCACCAGATGCAACCCTGCCCTCTAAAAAGACAAGATGCAGCCCCACCTACCAGAATACAGGCCCCAGTCCTTCCCACCAGGAAGCCTACACAAGCCACTGAACCAACCTGGGGGCAGACATGAAAACCAGCAGGAACTAAGAACCTGCAGCCTGCCAAAAGATGACCCCAACCACAGTAAGTTTAAAAAAATGAGAAGAAAGAGAAATATGAAGCAGATGAAGTAGCAAGGCAAAAACCCACCAGACCAAAGAAATGAAGAGGCAATCTACTGAAAAAGAATTCAGAATAATGAGAGTAAACATGATCCAAAATCTCAGAAATAGAATAGAGAAAATACAAGAAACGTTTACCAAAGACCTAGAAGAACTAAAGAGCAAACAAACAATGGTGAACAACACAATAAATGAAATTAAAAATACTCTAGAAGGAATCAATAACAGAATAACTGCGGCAGAAGAACGGATAAGTGACCTGGAAGATACAATAGAGGAAATATCTGCCACAGAGCAGAATAAAGAGAAAAGAATGAAAAGAATTGAAGACAGTCTCAGAGACCTCTGGGACAACATTAAATGCACCAACATTCGAATTATAGGGGTCCCAGAAGAAGAAGAGAAAAAGAATGGGTCTGCGAAAATATTTGAAGAGACTATAGTTGAAAATTTCCCTAATATGTGAAAGGAAATAGTCAATCAAATCCAAGAAACACAGAGAGTCCCATACAGGGTAAATCACAGGAGAAACACACCACGACACATATTAATCAAACTATCAAAAATTAAAGACAAAGAAAAAATATAAAAGCAGCAAGGGAAAAGCAACAAATAACATACAAGGGAATCCATAATGTTAACAGCTGATCTTTCGGCAAAAACTCTGCAAGCCAGAAGGGAGTGACAGGACATATTTAAAGTGATGAAAGGGAAAAAACCTACAACCAAGATTACTCTACCTAGCAATGATCTCATTCAGATTCGACAGAGAAATTAAAACTTTTACAGAGAAGCAAAAGCTAAGAGAATTCAGCACCACCAAACGAGCTTTACAACAAATGCTAAAGGAACTTCTCTAGGCAGGAAACACAAGACAAGGAAAAGACATATAGAAACAATCCCAAAATAATTAAGAAAATGGTAATAGGAACAAAAATATTGATAATTACCTTAAATGTAAATGGATTAAATGCTCCAACCAAAGACATAGACTGGCTGAATGGATACAAAAACAAGACCTGTATATATGCTGTCTACAAGGGACACACTTCAGACCTAGGGACACATACACACTGAAAGTGAGGGGATGGAAAAAGATATTCCATGCAAATGGAAATCAAAAGAAAGCTGGAGTAGCAATACTCATATCAGACAAAGTAGACTATAAAATAAAGACTACTACAAGAGATAAAGAAGGACACTACATAATGATCAAGGGATCAATCCAAGAAGAAGATATAACAATTGTAAATATTTATGCACCCCACATAGGAGCACCTCAATACATACAGCAAATGATAGCAGCCATAAAAGGAGAAATTGAGAGTAGCACAATAATAGTAGGGAAATTTAACACCATGCTTTCACCAATGGACAGATCAACCAAAATGAAAATAAATAAGGAAACACAGCTTTAAATGACACTTTAAACAAGACGGATTTAATTGATATTTATAGGACATTCTATCCAAAAAAAACAGAATATACTTTCTTCTCAAGTGCTCATGGAACATTCTACAGGATAGATCACATCTTGGGTCACAATTCGAGCCTTGGTAAACATAAGAAAATTGAAATTGTATCAAGAATCTTTTCCGACCACAATGCTATAAGATTAGATATCAGTTACAAGAAAAAAACTAAAAAATACAAACACATGGAGGCTAAATAATACACTATTAAATAACCAAGAGATCACTGAAGAAATCAAAGAGGAAATTAAAAAATACCTAGAAACATGGGCTTCCCTGGTGGTGCAGTGGTTGAGAATCTGCCTGCCAATGCAGGGGACACGGGTTCGAGCCCTGGTCTGGGAGGATCCCACATGCCACGGAGCAACTAGGCCCGTGAGCCACAACTACTGAGCCTGCGTGACTGGAGCCTGTGCTCCACAACAATAGAGGCCGCGATGAAGAGTGGCCCCCGCTTGCCACAACTAGAGAAAGCCCTCGCACAGAAATGAAGACCCAACACAGCCAAAAATAAATAAATAAATAATTAATTAATTTTAAAAAATACCTAGAAACAAATGACAATGAAAACAGGACCACCCAAAACCTATGGGATGCAGCCAAAGCAGTTCTAGAGGGAAGTTTATAGCAATACAAGCCTACCTCAAGAAACAGGAAACATCTCAAATAAACAACCTAATCTTAAACCTAAAGCAATTAGACAAAGAGGAACAACAACAACAACAAAACCCCACATTTAGCAGAATGAAATAAATCGTAAAGATCAGATCAGAAATAAATGAAAAAGAAATGAAGGAAATGATAGCAAAGATCAATAAAACTAAAAGCTGGTTTTATGAGAAGATAAACAAAATTGATAAACCATTAGCCAGACTCATCAAGAAAAAAAGGGGGAAGACACAAATCAACAGAATTAGAAATGAAAAAGGAGAAGCAACAGCTGACACTGGAGAAATACAAAGAATCATGAGAGATTACTTTAAGCAACTATTTGCTAATAAAATGGACAGCCTATAAGAAATGGAAAAATGCTTAGAAAAGCACGACTTACTGAGACTGAACCAGGAAGAAATAAAAAATGTAAACAGACCAATCACCATCACTGAAATTAAAACTGTGATTAAACATTTTCCAACAAACAAAAGCCCAGGACCAAATGGCTTCACAGGCAAATTCTAGCAAACAATTACAGAAGAGTTAACACCTATGCTTCTCAAACTCTTCCAAAATATAGCAGAGGGAGGAACACTCCCAAACACATTCTACGAGGCCACCATCACCCTGATACAAAAACCAGACACAGATGTCACAAAAAAAGAAAACTACAGGCCAATATCACTGATGAACATAGATGCAAAAATCCTCTACAGAATACTAGCAAACAGAATCCATCAGCACATTAAAGGGATCATACAGCATGATCAAGTGGGGTTACTCCAAGAATGGAAGGATTCTTCAATATACACCAATCCATCAATGTGTTACAGCATATTAACAAATTGAAGGAGAAAAACCCTATGATCATCTCAATAGATGCAGAAAAAGCTTTCGACAAAATTCAACACCCATTTATGGTAAAAACTTTCCAGAATGTGGGCATAGAGGGAACCTACCTCAACATAATAAAGGCCATATATGACAAACCCACAGCCAACAGTGTTCTGAATGGTGAAAAACTGAAACCATTTCCTCTAAGATCAGGAACAAGACATGGTTGCCCACTCTCACCACTATTATTCAACATAGTTTTTGAAGTTTTAGCCATGGCAATCAGAGAAGAAAAAAAAAATGAAGGAATCCAAATAAGAAAAGAAGGAAACCAGTCACTGTTTGCAGATGACATGATACAATACATAGAGAATCCTAAAGATGCTACCAGAAAACTACTAGAGCTAATCAATGGATTTGGTAAGGTAGCAGGATACAAAATTAATGTACAGAAATCTCTTGCATTCCTATACACTAATGATGAAAAATCTGAAAGCAAAATTAAGGAAACACTCCCATTTACCATTGCAACAAAAAGAATAAAATACCTAGAAATAAACCTACCTAAGGAGACAAAAGAACTGTATGCAGAAAACTTTAAGACAATGTGAAAGAAATTAAAGATGATACAAACAGATGGAGAGAAATACCATTTTCTTGGATTGGAAGAATCAATGTTGTGTAAATGACTATACTACCCAAAGCAAACTACAGATTAAGTGCAATCCCTATCAAACTACCAACCGTATTTTTCACAGAACTAGAACAAAAAATTTCACAATTTGTATGGAAACACAAAAGACACCGAATAGCCAAAGCAATCCTGAGAAAGAAAAATGGAGCTGGAGGAATCAGGTTCCCTGACTTTAGACTATATTACAAAGCTACAGTAATCAAGACTGTATGGTACTGGCACAAAAACAGAAATATAGATCAATGAAATAGGATAGAAAGACAAGAGATATACCCATGAACTTATGGTCAACTTATCTTTGATAAAGGAGGCAAGAATATACATTGGAGAAAAGACAGCCTCTTCAATAAGTGATGCTGGGAAAACTAGACTGCTACATGTAAAAGAAAGAAATTAGAACACTTCCTAACACCACACACAAAAATAAACTCTAAATTGATTAAAGACCTAAATATAAGTCCACACACTATAAAACTCTTAGAGGAAAACTTAGGCAGAGAACTCTATGACATAAATCACAGCAAGATCCTTTTTCACCCACCTCCTAGAGACATGGAAATAAAAACAAAAATAAACAAATGGGACCTAATGAAACTTAAAAACTTCTGCACAGCAAAGGAAACCATAAACAAGATGAAAAGACAACCCTCAGAATAGGAAAAAATATTTGCAACCCAAGCAACTGACAGAGGATTAATCTCCAAAATATACAAGCAGCACATGCAGCTCAATATCAGAAAAAACAAACCACCCAATCCAAAAATGGGCAGAAGACCTAAATAGACATTTCTCCAAAGAAGATATACAGATTGCCAACAAACACATGAAAGGATGCTCAACATCACTAATCATTAGAGAAATGCAAATCAAAACTGCAATGAGGTATCATCTCACAACGGTCAGAATGGCTATCATCAAAAAATCTACAAACAATTAATGCTGAAGAGGTGTGGAGAAAAGGGAACCCTCTTGCACTGTTGGTGGGAATGTAAACTGATACAGCCACTATGGAGAACAGTATGGAGGTTCCTTAAAAAACTAAAAATAGAACTACTGTGTGACCCAGCAACCCCACTACTGGGCATATACCCTGAGAAAACCATAATTCAAATACAGACATGTACCACAATGTTCATTGCAGCACTATTTACAATAGCCAGGACATGGAAGCAACCTAAGTGTCCATCGACAGATCAATGGATAAAGAAGATGTGGCACATATATACAATGGAATATTACTCACCCATAAAAAGAAATGAAATTGAATTATTTGTAGTGAGGTGGATGGACCTAGAGTCTGTCATTCAGAGTGAAGTTATTCAGAAAGAGAAAAACAAATACCGTATGCTAACACATATGTATTGAATCTTAAAAAAAAAAAAAGGTTCTGAAGAACCTAGGGGCAGTACAGGAATAAAGACGCAGATGTAGAGAATGGACTGAAGTACATGGGAAGGGGTAAGGGTAAGCTGGGACTAAGTGAGAGAGTGGCATGACATATATACACTACCAAATGTATAATACATAGCAAGTGGGAAGCAGCTGCATTCCACAGGGAGATCAGCTTGGTGCTTTTTGATCACTAAGAGGGGTGGGATAGGGAGTGTGGGAGGGAGACGCAAGAGGGAGGGGATATGGGTATATATGTATGCATATAAGTGATTGACTTTGTTATACAGCAGGAACTAACACAACATTGTAATATAATTATACTCCAATAAAGATGTTAAAACAAACAAACAAACAAAAGAAAACCAAACAAAAAACTAGTGAGTCCCGGATATGCTAATGGTTTGCTCTGAAGAATAATTTTTCTAAAGGATGAGACAAAGTTTGTAATTTCTGCACAAATTAATGTGATTGATATAATTCAAGGTTTTCAAATATTTACTGAGCAACTGCTTTGTGCCTATCATTTTTCTAGGTGCTGTAGATTTCATTTTTGTAAGCTAAAATATTCAGAAATGTTTCAAAATTATTAGTTTTTTTTCAGAATAATAAAGTAAGATAATGGTTAATATACTCTTCTAATTAGTGTTTTTTAAAATTAATTCTTATTGGTGTATAGGTGATTTGCAATGTTGTGTTAATTTCTGCTGTACAGCAAAGTGAATCAGTTATACTTATACATATGTATATGTATGTATATACTCTTTGTTAGATTATTTTCCCATATAGGTTATTACAGAGTACTGAGTAGAGCTTCCTATGCTATACAGTAGGTTCTTATTAGTTATGTATTTTATATATAGTAGTATGTATATATCAACCCCAATCTCCCAATTTATCCCTCCCCTGTCCCCCCTTGCTAATCATAAGTTTGTTTTCTACATCTGTGACTGTATTTCTGTTTTGTAAATAAGTTCATTTGTACCATTTTTTTTTTTTTTTAGATTCCACATATAAGCGATGTCATATGATACTTGTCTTTCTCTGTCTGACTAGTATTGAGTGAAATTCTTGCATGTCAGCTGAATAAGCCTACAGCTACTATAATTCTTCAGACTAATTGGCAAATATGGCAAATGCTTCTGCCAGTATTACTACCAAACTCTTTTTCTCTGATGGTCTAGTCTCTGGCTAAGGATTGGTTTAGATAAATGGATGTGATTGATTTGGATTATATGTGTGAAGAAGCGAGGTGATAACCAAGTCTGAGTGAAAAGACATAGACCTGTCTGAAACTTTGGCTTATTGGAGCAGGAACATTGGGTATATGAGAGGGGAGTTATTTAGGAAATTTTATAATCTAAGCATCAACTGCTATAACATCATGGGCAGTTGAGTTGCTAGGTTAGGAAATCTCTTAAATCTATCATAAGGCTAATTTAATTGATTATTTCTAAAAGGCTAAACGAGTAAGGATTTTATTTGGAACTTCATAAAACATTGATTCTTTAGAATACTGTTAACATATAATTAGACAAAATATACCTCTTTCCTACAGTGAGTACAAAAGAGTTTTCACTCCAAGGGGATAAGCATTATGTTGGTTGAATCTCTGTGTTAAAGAACCATTTTCTTTATTAGAGTGCATGATCAGTTATTGTGAATTTCATTATACCAGCTCTGGCTATAAACAACTTATCCAGTATGTCAATATGTAATCTTTTTTATTTTTACTTTTTTAATTGAGATATTGTTGGTGTGCAATATTACATAAGTTACAGGTGTGCAACATAGTGATTAACAATTTTTAAAGGTTATACTCTATTTATGGATATTATAAAATATTGGCTATATTTCCTGTGTTGTACAATGCGTCATTGTAGCTTATTTATTTTAAAAGTAATAGTTTGTACCTCTTAATCCCCTAAACCTATTTTGCCTCTCCCCCTTCCTTCTCCTCACTGGTAACCACTAGTTGGTTCTCTATATCTGTGAGTCTACTTCATTTTTGTTATATTCACTAGTTTGTTGTATTTTTTAGATTCCATCTATGTGATGTCATACAATATTTGTTTTTCCCTGTCAGACTTATTTCATGTAGCATAATGCCTTCCAAGTCCATCCATGTTGGTGCAAAGGGCAAAATTTTATTTTTTTAATGGCTGAGTAGTATTCCATTGTATATATACACCACATCTTCTTTATCCATTCATCCATTTATGGATGCTTAGGTTGCTTCCATATCTTGGCAATTGTAAATAATGCTGCTATGAACATCAGGGTGCATGTATCTTTTTGAATTAGTCTTTTTGTTTCTTTCAGATATATATACAGGAGTGGAATTGCTGGGTCATATGGCAGTTCTATTTTTAGTTTTTTGAGAAATCTCCATATTGTTTTCCACAGTGGCTGCACCAATTTACAATCCCACCAACAGTGTACGAGGGTTTCCTTTTCTTCACATCCTCACCAACATTTGTTACTTGTGTTCTTTTTTGGGAATAGCCATTCTGACAGGTGTGAGGTGATATCTCGTGGTTTTAATTTGCATTTCTCTGATGATTAATGATGTTGAACATTTTTTTCATGTGCCTGTTGGCCGTCTGTATGTCTTCTTTAGAACAGTGTCTATTCAGGTCTTCTGCCTTTTAACATCTTTATTGGAGTATAATTGGTTTACAATGTTGTGTTAGTTTCTGCTGTATAACAAAGTGAATCAGCTATATGTATACATATACCCCCATATCCTCTCCCTCTTGTGCCTCCTTCCCACCCTTCCTATCCCACTCCTCTAGGTGGTCACAAAACTCAGAGTTGATCTCACTGTGCTATGCAGCTGCTTCCCACTAGCTATCTATTTTACATTTGGTAGTGTATATATGTCAATGCCACTCTCTCACTTTGTCTCAGCTCACACTTACCCCAACCCTTGTGTCCTCAAGTCCATTCCCTACGTCTGTGTCTTTATTTCTGTCCTGCCCCTAGTTTCATCAGACCTTTTTTTTTTTTAATTCCATATATATGTGTTAGCATATGGTATTTGTTTTTCTCTTTCTGACTTACTTCACTCTGTATGACACACTCTAGGTCCATCCACATCACTACGAATAACTCAGTTTTGTTTCTTTTTATGGCTGAGTAATATTCCATTGTATGTATGTGCCACATCTTCTTTATCCATTCATCTGTTGATGGACACTTATGTTGCTTTCACATCCTGACTATTGTGAATAGTTCTGCTCATTTTTAAATCAGGTTGTTTGTTTTTTAGATGTTGAGTTGCATGAGCTGTTTATATATTTTGGATATTAACCCCTTATCAGTCATATTGTTAGCAAATACTTTCTCTCATTCAGTAGATTACCTTTTCATTTTGCCAGGGAATTCATTTACTCTCTAAAAGCTTTTAAGTCTAATTAGGTTTTGTTGTTGTTGTTGCTTTTATTTCCTTCCCTTTAGAAGAAAGATCCAAAAAATTTTTGCTACTATTCATGTCAAAGAGTGTTCTGCATATGTTTTCTTCTAAGAAACTTTTATGTTTTCCAGTCTTACATTTAGGTGTTTAATCCATTTTGAGTTATTTCTGAATATGGTGCGAGGGAATGTTCTAATCTCATTGTTTTACATGTATCTGTCCAGTTTTCCCAGTACCACTTATTGAAGAGACTGTCTTTTTCTCCATTATATATTCTTGCCTCATTTGTTGTAGATTAATTGACCATAAGTGCCTGGGTTTATTTCTGGGCTCTCTATTCTGTTTCATTGATCTGTGTGTCTGTTTTTGTGCCAGTACCATGCTGTATACTACAAGACTACTGATTACTGTAGCTTTGGAGTATAGTCTGCAGTCAGAGAGCATGATTCTTCCAACTCTGTTCTCCTTTGTTAAATTTTATTTTTTATTATTTAGCTATTTGTGGTATTTTGTGTTTTCATACAAATTTAAAAATTGTTTGTCCTACCTAGTTCTGTAAAAAATACCCTTGGGGGCTTCCCTGGTGGCGCAGTGGTTGAGAATCTGCCTGCCAATGCAGGGGACACGGGTTTGAGCCCTGGTCTGGGAAGATCCCACATGCCGCGGAGCAACTAGGCCCGTGAGCTGCAACTACTGAGCCTGCGCGTCTGGAGCCTGTGCTCCGCAACGGGAGGGGCCGCGATAATGAGAGGCCCACGCACCGCGATGAAGAGTGTCCCCCACTTGCCGCAACTAGAGACAGTCCTCACACAGAAACGAAGACCCAACACAGCCATAAATAAATAAATAATTAATTAAAAAAAAATACCCTTGGCATTTTGATAGGGATAGCAATCTGTAGATTGCTTTGGACAGTATGTTTATTTTAACAGTATTAATTCTTCTAATCCATGAACATGGTATATCCTTCCATCTGTTTGTGTCACCTTCAATTTCTTTCATTAGTGTCATAGTTTTCTGAGTACAGGTCTTTTACCTCCTTAGGTAGGTTTATTCCTATGTATTTTATTCTTTATGATGTGATGGTAAATGAGATTGTTTCCTTAATTTCTCTTTCTGATACTTCATCATTAGTGCATAGAAATGAAACAGATTTCTGTGCATTGATTTTGTATCCTGCAACTTTACTGAATTCATTGATGAGCTGTAGTAATTTTCTGGTGGAATCTTTAGGATTTTCTATGTATAGTATCATGTCAACTGCAAAAAGTGACAGTTTTACTTCTTCCATTCCAATTTGGATTCCTTTTATTTCTTTATCTTGTCCAGTTGCTGTGGCTAGGACTACCAATATTATGTTGAATAAAAGTGGCAAGAGTGGGCATTCTTGTCTTGTTCCTGATCTTAGAGGAAATAGTTTTAGCTTTTCAACATTGAGTATGATGTTAGCTGTGAGTTTGTCATATATGGCCTTTATTATGTTAAGATATATTCCCTCTATGCCCACTTTCCTAAGAGTTTTTATCATAAATGGATATTGAATTTTGTTAAAATCTTTTTTTGCATCTATTGATATGATCATATGATTTTTATTCTTCATTTTTTTAATGTGGGGTATCACATTGATTGACTTGCAGATATTCAAAAATCCTTGCATTACTGGAATAAATCCCACTCGATCATGGTGCATGATCATTTTAATGTATTGTTGGATTTGGTTTGCTAATATTTTGTTGAAGATTTTTGTGTCTATGTTCATCAGTAACATTGGCCTGTCATTTCCTTTTTTTGTGATATCTTTGTCTGGTTTTGGTATCAGGTTGAGGCTGGCCTTATAGAATGAATTCAGAAGTGATACTTCCTCTACAATTTTTTGGAGTAGTTTGAGAAGGACAGGTGTTAATTCTTGTCTAAATATTTGGTAGAATTCACCTGTGAAGCCACCTGGTCTTGGACTTTGTTTGGAATTTTTAAATTACTGATTCAATTTCATTCCTGGCAATGGTGTGTTCATATTTTCTATTTCTTCCTGGTTCAGTTTTGGGAGATAGTACATTTCTAAGAGTTTGTCCATTTCTTCTATGTTGTCCATTTTATTGGCAAATAGTTGTTCATAGTAGTCTCTTGTGATCTTTTTTATTTCTGTAGTGTCTGTTGTAACTTCTACTTTATCATTTCTGATGTTATTTATTTGGGTCCCCTCTCTCTCTCTCTTTTTTTTTCTTGATGAGTCTGGATAATTTTATCTTTTCAAAGAACTAGCTCTTTGTTTCATTGACCTATTCTAATTTTTTGCCTCTACTTCATTTATTTCTGCTCTGATCTTTATAATTTCTTTCCTTGTCCAAACTTTGGGTTTTGTCTGTTCTTCTTTTGTTCCTTTAGGTGTAATGTTAGGTTGTTTATTTGAGATTTTTCTTGTTTCTGAAAGTAAGCTTGTATCAATATAAACTTTCCTCTTGGAACTGATTTTGCTGCATCCAATAGGTTTTGGATTGTTGTGCCAGGCTTTCTGTCCAGTTGGCTGTGCAGCCAGTGGGAGAACTCAGGGCTGGTGCAGCCCACTGGAGGTTGGGGGTTGTGTCTCTGTGACCCTGTCTGTGTGTCTTGTAAACCTTGGTTTTCTTATCTGTTAATTGAAGAGAGGTAACAGGACCTATTTCCAGGAAGGTTGGGAGAAATAAATGAGGTGACACACATTCGGCTCTCACAAGGCTACTTGGGTCATAGGAAAGGCTTACCAAATATTAGCTACAATAATTGTGCTCCTTGTACTTTTTCTTAAATAAGTAACACAACATACAATGTAAAGTATTATTTTTTCTTATTTCCTATCCTTCATCCCACAAGCTATGAGAATACCATTGATAATTATGTTAATGAAAGGTCATAGTTTACAAACAGGACAACTTTCTTGATATTTGACCTTAGGAAAACTACTTAACTTCTCATTGCCTCTATTATTTCATTTGTGAAATAGGAATGATAGTACTTATCTCATAAGTCTATAGTAAGGAATAAATAAAGTATTCAGGTAATGGTAATAGAATAAGACTTAGTATCAGTACATACCCTATTATATTAACTTAAAAATGTTTTTATGTATATAATCTCATTTGGCTATGACTAGTTTTTCTAGGTGAGACTTTTTAGTAGATACTAAGCCACCTTGGACCTTTTCCAAAACATATACAAATAGACATTTCACTTGAAATGCTTTTGGCATGGACACTTCAGTGTTATTATCAAGGGGCTGAGTAGTCCTTCTGTCCAGACATAATCCTTATCCACCCATCTGTCAGACATGAAAATCAATAACTGCAGGTACTTTCCAATTTAAATGGCATCAATCATTTATACTTGAGTGTAGATGAATTCATAACATTGGGACATTTCCTGAAAGTTTTGACAGGAGATGTAGGGTGATTGGATAAAGCTTAAGTATCTTGGGTGCCTGAAGAGGTCACCAGAAAGGTTAAAAGCCCTAAATCAGGAAAGCTAAAAATGCTAGATGGCACATGTCATCTACTTAGGATGTTTGCCTATGGCTCACCCCAAATGTCATCTCCTTCTTGATAGACAGATACCGTAACTGCATTGGCAGCTCCTTCAAAGATGTTTTTACTCCCTCACGGTAGAGAGGATATTTTCATTTTTGTCACAGACCCTTTTGATAAAATAAAAGTGTTATGCCATTGAAAGGAGTTATTAATTCTAAATAAATCAGAATCTCAAATGTGTTTAATTAATTTCTTGTAAAATGTCATTGGAGAATAACAACAATTCCAAATCTTAAATAAAATGAGACTGACTTAATTATGCCTGATGTGCTTTGAATGTATTGATTAAAATTCCTGTCCTTTCAAATCTAAGAATTGCATGATAAAGAGAGAAAACCTCCAATATCACTTTCCTGTGCCCTGGCTCAAGATCTCCATGTTTTTTACTGGACAGGTATGTAGTACTTTGCTTGAGCATAGTGTGTATTCAAAAAATGACTATAACCTGCCAGTCTATGTGGAAGAGAAAACTGTGACATTCTGATCTTGTTTTGTTTTAGCTGCTGTGCAAGAATCAAAGGAACCAGACATATTATTTCCTTGCCCTTAATTTACTAGGATCTCAGAAGATGACTTCTATTTAGATTTTGGTAAGAGAAGGACCACTAGAAATAAAGAAAAGAGACAAGAGCTAGGAAAGAAAAAGAAAAGATATCTTGATATAGGGAAAAAATATGAGTGTCCTCAAGATGGGGAAAGGACCAGAGTTTTGAGACATTTTAATCTCAGATCTAGTGTGCAGTGTCCTGGATGGGAGAGGCAGAGTTCGGCTTTGCTGTCTAAGGCTGAAGTTAGTAGCAAAGACCACTGGGAGTTGCAGGAATATTGGATGCAGCAAAAGCAGAAGGCGGGACTCATCAGCAGCATTGGTAGCAGAAAGAGTAATCATACTGGCACCAAGCTTTCAGGAGAGACATATTCTTACATAGTGATATACTGCATCTCATATTCTTCTTCAATCTTGCAGTTCATTAAGTAAGTTATAAGTTAAAATAAATATCAGTAATATTCAAAACCTAATCTGTAGCTTGCAAATCATAGTCTGAGAAATAAGAGTATTGTATAACAATATGACATATCTAAAACTATTATGTAAGCACAGTTATATAAGCCCCTATATCAGGATTTAAAAAATACTTAAGAGGAATGGTTCACCATACCAGTCCACAGAAGCAAGGCTGGTGGAAAGTCTGAAGAGGGAGTCATCCATAACATAAATTTGGTATTGGGTTTGGGTCTTGTTGGGAGAGTCTTAGAATTTTTAAAGGGTCTTGCTGGAAGGTTTAATCTTAGTTTAAGTGTTAAAGGAACTTTAAGTTCAGTGAGAGGGAGTGTGGGGTAGTTCAGTCTAAACAAATGTGAGTGTGGTATATTTGAGGAAATGCAAGTAGCTTAGAATGGCTGAAGGAAAGGATGTTAGCCTGTTATCAGTCTGTTGAAGCAACTCAGACCAGAAAGGCAGAAGTGCTGGTGATGGTAGTGAGGAAATGAATTTTACAGTTATTTAGGAAATTACCTCTAGTGAACTTTTATCCTTAATCATATGCATATGTAAGAGAGAGGTAGTAATTTCAGATACCTTGCAGCTTTCCAGATTGGGAAACTGGGTGGTGTCTTTTATCAATTTAGGGAGCACAGGAAAAGGAGCACTTTTGAGGGAGAGTGTTTTGATCCACTGCTCTTTAGGAGACCTTTTTTCAAAAGCTTATCCTAAACCTCCAGATAATATGAGTTGAATTTCCCATCTATTGTGTTGCTTAAGGCAAAATAAACTACATGAACTCACAATCACCAAAGCAATAGATGTATTTAGGTTTTCCAGATCAGCTGTGATGCAGCAGAAATATAATATGTAGTAAATTGCATGTTATTATGCTGGAAGACTCCTTCCCCTATATCATTACTGCCCAGCTGTCCTGAGTCTGCATGTGACCTTAGGAAATTAGCCTGAGAAAGGAACTAGAAAGAGGCAAAAACTATGATGTTTGGGAAACCTGGAAATTCTACCTGTGTTGTGTATGAATTTATTCTTGCCACATGTCCATGGACAGACCTGAGCATGTGCAAGGGCCTGTCCAATTTCTAGTGAATTGAGAAAGGGATTGTGAATTCGGTTTTGGGTTGAGTGTCAGACAGCCTGAAAAGTCTGGTACTGTGACCCTTAATAAGGTCTCAAGTGGTTGTGAGCTATATGAGGGTAGATAATTTTACATATATGAGGCCTGTACCTTTATCTTCAATGACCCTATCCTGACCTTGTTTCTGGGAGCCAGGTTGATTTTGAAGATTATAGGGGATTGTATTTTAGTGAAAGCATTGCAGACATGTTGGTTTGGGGAGAGATTCAGGGGGCAATTACAACTATAGGCCTGGAGTTCAAGATGGCTTTCTGGGTTGGATATTTAGGGAGACTTTTCTGTATGTCTTGTGAACCTTAAATTGAGTACTTTGGAGATCCTTAACTCATTTTTCCTCGTCATTTTAAATAATAGATAGTCATCTACTCAGTACAGTGTTATAAAGTCTTTAGATTACCTTTAAAAGTCCACTAAAGTTTTAACATTTTAAGTTTAAATACACTAAAATTAGAAGTACTAATTTTTTGATTTGTAATAGGACTTATAGATTTTTATGTTGTATAGGCAATGAAGAAGTTCTCAAGTATTAACTAAAGTGTACTGTAAGTTGAGAAACTTAATTATGTAGAAGATTAAAACTTTTCAAACTCTTAATTACCTTGAAATGTTTGTAGAATATAGATATTACTTATTAAATTCTTGTTGGGTTGCCCAAAATGTTCATTTGGGTTTTTCCGTAACATCTAATGGAAAAACCTGAACAAACTTTTTGGCCAACCCAATATATAAGCAGGTACTATATGTCATGCTATATATAATCAGGCAAAAAAAAAAAAAAAAAAAAGACATCCTAATCTTTTAGAACTTTCCAGTCTAATACAAAGTAAAAAAGATAAACAAAAATATAGCGATGTGTGTTCCAAATTAAAGAATATGGGGAGAGATGTTAGACACATGAACACAGCTAACCAAATTGTGCGTTGGACATTTGATAGCAAATATGTAGAATTTCAATATTAATTATGCTTAATAGGTAGATGTAGTATTACTTTTTACTTCAATATGACTTCAGAATTTAATCAGATCTTCCACAAACAGTTAAAACAACAATAACAAAACTAAACTAAAGCAAAGCAAGAAGCCCAATGTTATGTTTTCCAGTTTCATTTTGTCTTCACCTTATTCACACATCTACCTGGGCAAATGCCATAGCAACATTTTAGATTAAGTTATCTTTAATTTTTAAACTAAATTTTAGCTGACAATTGGCAAAATAACTTTCAAAAAGAGAGAAGAGTTTACACTGTTTGTTCCTGTAGAAGATAATCTCCCCATCCAGGGCCTGTATGTAGAGACCTTTAATGTTTAATTATAACCTAGCAGCATTGCAGACAATGTGATTATCATCTACTTTTAAAAAAATTTGAAGTATAGTTGATTTATAATGTTGTGTTAGTTTCAGGTGTACAGCAAAGTGATTCAGTATATATATATGTATATACATATATACTGAATATATATATTCTTTATTTTCAGATTCTTTTCCATTATAGGTTATTACAAGACACTGAATATAGTTCCCTGTGCTATACAGTAGGTCTTTGCTGTTTATTTATTTTAAATATAGTATATGTATCTGTTAATCCCAAACTCCTAATTTATCGCTGCCCCCCTTTCCCCTTTGGTAACCATAAGTTTGTTTTCTATGTCTGTGAATCCGTTTCTGTTTTATAAATAAGTTCATTTGTATCATTTTTTAAGATTCCACATATAAGTGATATCATATATTTGTCTTTCTCTGTCTGACTTACTTCACTTAGTACGATAATCTCTAGGTCCATCCATGTTGCTGCAAATGGTATTATTTCATTTTTTTATGGCTGAGTATATTCCATTGTGTGTGTATATATATATATATATATATATATATATATATATAATACATATACACCACACATCTTCTTTATCCATTCATCTGTCAATGGACACCACTTAGGTTACTTACATGTTTTGGCTATTGTAAATAGTGCTGCTATGAAGATTGAGGTGCATGTATCTTTTTGAATTAGAGATTTTATCTTTTCTGGATATATCAACTTTTTAGGACAGGCCTAATAATGGGAGATTTGTAGTGTAGTTTATACAGATAAAGGCTTAGCATTATAATTTCTTCAGTTCCTTTAGAGGTTGTGCAACGAGAGTCTTTATTTCTAATTCCTTTTCATTTGCATGTTTTTCATTCTTGTTTGTGATCAATCTGTTTAATTATACATTTGAAGTGGCTAAATTTGCAATGAGTCTGGGACTATTGGTCAGGCAGAAGCATATGGGAATGCTTTGGGCCAGAAGAAGGCTCCATGAAATCCTTTGGATCCTCTTTGGCTCGATGATGCTTATTGGCAGCAGGCAGAAGTAAGGGATAGAAGAGGAGGTGAGCTGAGTGCACCTCCTCTGGGTAAATAATGCTATTTGCTGGTGATATTTTTCTTGAGGAAAATGACATGATTAAACAATTTTCTTACTTATTCTGAGTTTTTAGCCTAATTTTAGGAAAAAATGTAAGAGGCTAACATGAATCTACCTTTTTTTGCTTTCATATTAAAAGTATTCAACTAATAATACTGAGCTTCACTAAGTGCCAGGAAGTGGTTTAGGTGCCAAGAACATAGCATAAATAAAAACAAAGTCCCTGTCTTTATGATTAGTTTCTAGAACAAAGCCTCTTTGAGACTGTAGGTTGGGTTTTTGTTATTTATCACTTTTTCCCTTCGTTTCTTATTTTGTGAATGTTGTTGGGATTTGGGGTAAAAATGGGCATGTGAACTCACCTCATCTTTCTTCCCTACTCTTGGGAGGCTGTGGCCTGGAGAAAACACATTTCATGCTGCCTGTTTAAGGGGCAGAGCACCATGTGTGAAGGAATGAGGTTGTTCAATGCTGCCTGTGGTGAATGGTAAATCTGTCTATTCTGGGTTTTAGTATAAGGAAGACCATTTCTGCTACATGCCTAAGTGATGTTTTATCAAAACTTTATTAATAATGTTGATATCTTGATCTTTATGTATCTGTTTAAAAATTTCTGGATCTTATTTTTCAAATTATTTGGAACGTGGACAGGGAAAATGGATGCTATTTATTAGACCCCTTAAATCACCAAATTCTAGTGAAGACGTCAAAAATATTGACAGAAAGGTAAAACCTGACTTTTGATGAGCAAAATGACATTGACTAGGTTATTTTTAGTTTGATGTTGCTTCTTCAAACTGGATTTTTGAACTTTGTCATGGTTTATATTATTCCATGTGGCTGGATTTTACAGTCAAGGGCCCACTTTTAACTGTTCTAACCTAGGCAGGTAGCTTTAGTCATACTGGATTTTCACAATGGCAAGACACTGCAACTTAATATGGTTTTTCCAAAAACTCTTCAGCTTATAGGGATAGGCCAATATTCATAAGACCCTGAGCACATGGTTCATGAGTCTCACCTACTCTTCTATGATGGTTTAGTGCAGAAGACACAGGATACTCTACGAACCTTAAGTATCATGGGATTTATAATTGAAATTACGCTAAGGTGTGTTGATGCTGGTGTTTTCTTGATCTTAAGAGAAGTTGTCAATGGAAGAATTTTTTAAAATGGTGTCATGAATGTTGCATGGTTAATAGTGATTATAGTAATGCCACTGATTACATGATGTATGCACCCCAAATTCAGAAAGGTAAAAATAGGAAAAGAAAGATTTTAGAATTGATGAAATATATAGGTGTTGAGACCTCCTGAAAAAATTTACAAGACAATATAGGGCTGATCCACTGAGAAAGATACTACCTCTGATATAACACTTAAACTTATATTATAGCAAGAATCTATTGCCACTACCACACTGCTTTTCATACTCAGGAGACTGGAAAATAGACACTGAAATTCTATCCAAGAAAGCCACACATTTCCAAAGTCTTTTTTTTGCAAGAAACACTGGCTAAGAGCCATAGGAAGATGACCTCTGCCTTATGTTTATTTATTTAGTCTCACAAGAGTTCATCTAATTGGTAGAACATAATTTGCATTAAGAATTCCAGCTGCATGTGAGTTTGGTGAGTGTAGATTGTAGCTTTCCAACTTCTCCAATTAAAATAAATATAGAATGGGGATTGAGTAGTCACTCTTCAATATTAAGTACCTTAAGTAAGAGTGAAAGTCTCAGAAGATGCTGAATAAGTGGGTCTTAGTGTGCAGGTTGTTGCATTTTGACCTTAAACTACCTGGGTGTATACATGGAGCACCAAGAGTGACTCAATAGATCCAGGTAGGTGTTACAGCCTTAATAAAGGGTTGTAACAGGGGAGGGGTAGATTATAAGGAAAAGATTGCCTGATGGGTGGTATTATCCACCTCAGGAGAATGAAAGCAGAAAAGATTCTGTGAGCAATGATTTCTTTTCACACATCCAGAAGTTACTGATTTCATCTTTCTCAAGATGGGACATCTTAAGACAAATGTTAGATGGATATCATAGGAAAACAAATGTCAACTAAAATTGAAAGAGGAAGTAAAAGGAGGGCAGGTATTTAATCCCCAAAATGTTTAAGTTTATAGTTCAAGATATCTGGTGTTTATAGACTCCAGATATCTGGCAGACTGGTTGGCAACCTGACAGGATAAAACAAATACTTTTTTCTAACAAAGACAATATATTGTATTTAAAAAATATATAGACGTTATTGATAAAATAGAATTTATTTTTTAGAGCAGTTTTAGGTTCAGAGCAAAATTAGGTAGAAGGTACATTTATTTCCTATATATGCCCTGTCCCTATGCATGCACAACCTCTCTTATTGTCAACATTTTTGATCAGAGATATAGATTTGTCACAACTTATGAACTTACAAGGACACAATCTTAATTACTCAAAGTCCATAGTTTACATGAGGGTTCACTCTTGGCATTGTATATTCTATGGGTTTGAACAAACGTATAATGACATGTTTCCATCATTATGTATCATACAGAATACTTTTACTGCCTTAAAAATCGTCTACAATCTACATAGTCATCCCTCTCTCCCCTCAGCTCCTGGCAACCACTGATCTTTTTATTGTTTCCATACTTTTACCTTTTTCAGAATGTCATATAGTTGGAATCATAAAGCATGTAGCCTTTTCAGATTGACATCTTTTACTTAGTCATATGCATTTAAAATCCCTCCATGTCTTTTCATGGCATTAAAGCTCATTTCATTTTAGTGCTGAATAATATTTCATGTAGATAGTTTACCCATTCACCTACTGAAGGATGTCTTAGTTGCTTCTAAGTTTTGGCAATTGTGAATAAAGCTGTCATAAATATCCTTGTACAGATTTTTGTGTGGGCATAAGTGTTCAGCTCATTTGGATAAGTACCAATGAGTGTGACTGTTGGCTTGTATGGTAAGAAAATGTTTAGTTACGTTTAGAAACTGCCATGCTGTCTTCCAAAGTGGCTGTACCATTTTTGCATTCCCACGAGCCATAAATGAGAATTCCTCTTGCTCCAAATCCTTGTTGACATTTGGTATTGTCAGTGTTCTGGATTTTTGCCATTCTAATAAGTATGTAGTAGTATCTCTTTTTTATTTTAATTTGCATTTCTCTGATGTCATGATGTTGAGCATCTTTTCATATGCTTATTTGCCATCTGTTTATCTTCTTTGGTGAGGTGCCTGTTCAGATCTTTTGCCCATTTTTTAATCAGGTTATTTGTTTTCTTATTGCTAGTTTTAAGGTTTCTTTGTATGCTTTGGATATACAAAGTTCTTCATCACATGTTTTTGCAAATATTTTCTCCCAATCTATAGCTTATCTTCTCATTCTCTTGATGTTGCCTTTCACAGAGGAGAAATATTTAACTTTAACAAAATGCAACTTATCAATTATTTCTTTCATGGATCCATGGATCATATTTTTCTTCTGGCTTCACTTAAGATTTTTTTCTTTATCTTGGTTTTCGGAGGTTTTAATATGAAATGCCTAGGTGTAGGTTTTTGATAATTTTGTTGCTTGGTGTTCTCTGAATTTCCTGGATCTGTGGTTTGTTTTCTGTCAGTAATTTTGGAAAATTCTCATTACTACTTCAAATATTTCCTCTGCTACATTCTCTCTTTTTCTGGTATTCCAATCACACCTATGTTACTCCTTTTAAAATTGTCTTGCAGTTCTTTGTCGTTGTGTTCAGTTTCTTTTCTTTTCCTTTTCATTCTATTTCTTTGCATTTCAATTTGGGAAGTTTCTTTTGATTATCTTCAAGCACACTGATTTCTTGCCTCAGCCTTGCTCAGTCTACCAATGAATCCATCAAAAGCATTTTTAATTTTTATTACAGTGCTTTTGATTTCTAGTATTTGCTTTTGAATCTTTACTGGAATTTCCATCTCTCTACTTACAGTACACATCTGTTCTTACATGTTGCCTACTTTTTTTCATTGAAGCCCTTTAAATATTAATCATAGTTATTTTAAATTATCTTTCTAATAATTCAAACATCTGTGTCATACTTCAGTCTAGTTTTACTGCTTGCTTCCTCTTTAGACTGTGCTTTTTTCTGGCCTTTTAACAAGCTATGTAATTTTTTGTTGGAAGATAGACATGATATGTTGGGTGATACGAACAGGTAAATAGGCCATTAGTGTGAGGTTTTATGTTAATCTGACTAGGAGTTTGGTTGTGTTTAATTTTTGCTGTAGCTCTAGGTGCCAGAGGCTTTCAATTCCTCTAGTGTCCTTCTATTTGTCTTTCCTGTTGACTTTGGGCTTCCCTAAGGTTCCTCTTCAGAGAGACTCTGTGTCTTGTGGCTCTTTCAGCTGTAATCCATTGTTATTATATTGGAGCCCCGTAAATGTGGTGAAAAGTCATGGAAGAAGAGAAACATTTTGTAATCTTTTGGTTAAATCTCCATTTTTAGTGGGACTGTGTTCCTGGGTCTTCACGGGTGTTTTATAGCCATTTCCCTCTCTTCAGTGAGACAGAAAGGCTAGAGGGGAATACAGTGGTAGAAATGCCTTACCTTCAGGTGAAATAAGACTATGGGAAAGTCTTTCTGACTGGAGCATTGTCCTTTGTTAGGGAAAATGGACTGAGTGTGTTTTATAATGATTATCTTTTCTTTCCTAGCCAGACCCAGAAAGAATCTTGCTCTACTCTTCACTATGCATAGCTGGATTCTTGGTGGTAAAGCCCCCAGGAGTTTCTCACTGTTACAGTAATCCATGCTCTTCAGTCTCCAACAATTTGTGAGAATTATCTGTGTCCCTAGTATGTTATAGGTCTGGTCTAGTCTGCATATCTCATCTATGAATCTTGGATTCATCTGTGTCTCTAGATTTCAGGGTGGTGATTTTCTGTGTGACCTCAATTCTCAAATTAGTTAAGAAAAGTCATTGATTTTCAACTGTTCAGCTTATTCCTGTTATAAGAACAGTTTTGACGACTTCCAAGATCTTTACAGGTTGGAACTGAAACTGGAAGTCCCTCTGTTAGGCTTTTATGGGTAACATGGACAATTTATGGGATGAGAAATAGAATAGGGAGGGAGTTTTCAATATTGGAGAGAGTAGTCTCAGATTTTTAATTTTATTTTATTTAATTAATTTATTTATGGCTGTGTTGGGTCTTCGTTTCTGTGCAAGGGCTTTCTCTAATTGCGGCAAGTGGGGGCCACTCTTCATCGCGGTGTGCGGGCCTCTCACTATCGTGGCCTCTCTTGCTGCGGAGCACAGGTTCCAGACGCACAGGCTCAGCAATTATGGCTCACGGGCCCAGCCGCTCCACGGCATGTGGGATCTTCCCAGACCAGGGCTCGAACCCATGTCCCCTGCATTGGCAGGCAGATTCCCAACCACTGCGCCACCAGGGAAGCCCTCAGATTTTTTTTTGACTGAGGTGCTGCTTGGAAGTATTTCAGTACATTTTGGAGGCAAAATCAACACTACAAATCAGGTTGGTCATAACAAGACATTACATTGACCATAGCTTCATGAAGGTGGAAGCAAAGAAAATTCTCATCTTCTCCTTAAAAATGAGATAATTATACCTTGCAGGACCATCATCATTATTGTTAAGTTCAAATGGCTAAGAGATTAAAAACTGGGGAAATGTTAGAAGGGGCACTTATTCCCTATTCCTGTTTCCTTCCAGGCAGCTCCATTAGATTTATACTCTGGATCTATCTTTACCTTTTCACTCTTCTCTAGAGCTGGAACAACGACTTACCCTTGATGATTTTGGGAGAGGAACCAGGCATGCACACATCCATCCTTTTACTGTTTTTGAAAACCAGTTACCTGTAAATTGTACCCATTCTGTTCTGCTCCTCTAAGCTGTTTAAAGCATCAGGCCCCACCTGGGGAAGCCTGCAGTGTCCTGTGTAACTCTTTAACTCTGACAAGTCTGCCTATTTTGGTCTTGTAATTAAAAATTCTATATCACCTCACACTTAAGCCATCTCATACAACCTAGGCTCTATCAGTAATAAAAGGATTATTTTGATTTTCATTTTATTGACTTTTTTTTTAATGTTCAGCTCCATGCTAAATAGCATTTATTTTTAATGTCCATTTACAAGGAAGACTACAATCAGAATAATTCTGTGGAGGAAACAAATAACATTTCCCCTATAGAGAAGGCAAAAAAAAAAAAAAAAAAAAATTCCACTTAGAGTCTGGAAATACTTATTGCTGTCTCTAACAGCAAGTGTGGTGTTTTTTTTTGTTTTTTGTTTTTAACATCTTTATTGGAGTATAATTGCTTTACAATGGTGTGTTAGTTTCTGTTTTATAACAAAGTGAATCAGCTATACATGTACATATATCCCCATATCTCCTCCCTCTTGCATCTTCCTCCCACCCTCCCTATCCCACACCTCTAGGTGGTCACAAAGCACCAAGCTGATCTCCCTGTGCTATGTGGCTGCTTCCCACTAGCTATCTATTTTACATTTGGTAGTATATATAAGTCCATGCCACTCTCTCACTTAGTTCCAGCTTACCCTTCCCCCTCTCTGTATCCTCAAGTCCCATAAAGTATTTATTTTTCTCTTTCTGACTTACTTCACTCTGTATGACTATTCAAATAGTTTTAGATTTACAGAAGAGTTGGACAGGTAGTATAGATAGTTCCTATAACCTGACACAGTTTCCCCATTCTTAACATTTTTATATTACCATGGTAATTTTGTCACAACTAAGAAACAAACATTGGTAGATAATTAGTAACTACATTCTAGGCTTAATTTAGATTTCATTAGTTTTTTTCTCTAATGCCCTTTTATTGTTCCAGGATCAAATTTATCATCAATTGGTCTAGAACAATTAGACCTTTGTTTTTTATAACTTTTATAGTTTTGAGGTGGTTGAATATTTTGTATATAAGATGTTATGGAAAAACCCGAATGAACTTTTTGTCCAACCAAATAGAATGGTCAGTTTGAATGTGTATGCTGTTTCTCTCATAGTTAGAAAAAGATTATGGGTTTGAGGAAGAATACCATAGAGGTGAAGTGCTGCCCTCATCACACCAGGCTGGGGTGCATGCTATCAACATGACTTATCACTGATGATATAAACCTTGATAACCTGGCCAAGGTAGTGTTTTCCAAGTTTAGCAAAACTGTAAAGTTACTCCTTCCACTCCTTTTTTCCATAATGTGATTGTTGGAAACAAGTCACTGTACAGTTCACACTCAACGGGAGATACTTAACAATTTTTGGTCTAACTTGAAATTATAACATAGGCAGAGCAGAGAGTTGATATTTATCAGACCCCATGCAACCTCAGCATTAGTAAATATTCACCTGCAGTGTTAGTCATGAGAACAGATCCACTAAGTGGATAGAAATGGCATCATGGTGAGATGAAAAGGAGTGGGTTTCATGGCCAGGGATTTCTCTGAGGTGGGCAACCAGCCAGAGAGTGGCAATTGGTGCAAAACAGGGTCTGAAGGCTAGAACTAAGGGAAGAGACAATATGTTCCCACCGGAGGATTTTTAGTACTTTGAGCATCAGCTAAGGAATACAGCATTTGACCAAACCCACACCAGGTAATCAGTTCCTCAGTGAGTTCCACAACTGAAAAATAAACCAATTTTCCTGTTTTGATTTGTATGAAAACTCAATGTTCCTTTGCTTGTTTTACCACATGCATGTGTGACTAATTGATGGTAAGGAAAAACCAAATTAACTTTTAAGGGCAACCTCAGCCCCTGGGTCATCTTTGCTAAGGAAAGACAAATGGTAAGTGAAAAGACAAATTAAAAGCCTTCCTCTGTAAACAAAGTTTTCTCACTTTAAATCAAATACCAAGGAAACTAATTTAATTTTGTGCTGTTTTCATCCTAAAGCTCTTACACTCAGTGGGTTATTGCTACTATAAAACTGACATTATTAACAGCTTCTTTAATCCATAAAAAAAAAAGGTGGGTCACTGGCTTGTTTGCTAGTTGTAGAATTTTTATTTTATCATCTTATTCTTTTCCAACTAAAATGACCTTAATTTTTATACTTTTACTTTAAACATCAGATAAACTTTTAAAATTTACATTTGTCAAAAAGTGTGTCTGAAAAGGACAGCTTCATAGACAACAGTTGAAAAATCACTCATATTTCAAGATAACAAGTGAATAGTTGGGGGCTAAACCTTGATACATTAAATTCTCTGGACCTGCTAATATTTTCTGAGATTTTTTTTCTATTTTATTCCTAATGTTTTGATAAAGATAATTATTTACACATATATGACTTTCTTTATGCTTAGTTTAACTTTCTTTATTATATAAGTAATTCATGTCCATTGTGCTAAAATGGAGACTATGCTGAAGCTATTTATTTTCAACAAATATTTGTGAAGCATCTATTATTGGCACTCCTCTAAGTGCTAGAGTTGTGAAGCATCTATTATTGGCACTCCTCTAAGTGCTAGAGTTGTAAAACAGAAAAATCCATGCCCTCATGGAGCTTTCATTCTACTGGAAAAAGACAGAGAAAAAAAGTAAAATATGTGGTGTTTTAAAGGATGTAATATGTGCTATGGGAAAAAAGAAAAGCCAGGAAGGAAGAATGGGAGAGCGTGGGGAAAGAGTACATATTAAAATAGAGCTTTGAGGGAAACCTTACTTAAAAACTGATATTTGAGCAAAGAATTGAAGGAGTTGAGGGAGAGAGCCAAGTGTAAGCCTGGAGCAAGAGCTTTCTAGGGAGAGCAAACAGTAAGTACAAAGGCCCTATAGCAAGGCTTTTACTGAGGTGAGTTAATTGACAAGCATTTGAGGGGTTTAAGCAGAGGAGAGATTTAATGAGTTAACTTTTTAAAGGATCACCTTGGTTGCTCTGTGAGAACAGACACAGGGTAAGGATGAAGACAGAGAAACCAATTTTATGGCTCTTGACTGGGGTTGTAGCTTGGGGGTACTGAGAAGTGCTTGGATATTAGCTGTGTACTGATGATGGAACCAACAAGGTATCCAGAGGATTAAGAGAAGTCAATTAGTATGCCTAAAGGTTTGGTCTGAACAACCAGAAAAGTGAAATTGCAATTTACCAAGGTGAGAAAGATTGCAAGGGAAGTGGATTTAGAGCAAAGATCAAGAGTTTGATTTATCAACGTATGTTCTTATTTCCTTCAGGTTTTCTTTCTTTACGTTTTTAGTTTTTATGAGTAATATCCTTTTCACCAATAAAGTAATGTTATTTCAAATACAATTATTTTTTAGCTGTAGCATGGGGAGAAATTCAATATGATTATAGTTAATCAACACAAAACAGTATTTATTCTGCTGGAAATTTGTGAGCCCATAAGTGAGTGACAAAAACTCATTTTATTTTAAATAATACTTTATAAAGTCTCAACATGCATTCTATTATTTTATGTCTAACATTTCAGCAAAATTAAAGAAACTAAAGATCACAGGAAAATCTGCCTGTGGATACTGGTGGAGATGAGGTTCAGTGCCAGCTCTCATGACTTCTACATTTTTTGCTTTTACAATAAATCATACTATTCTTCCAACAGTATCCTTTTTGGTCTATAATAATGATCAGACAAGTATTTCTAGTTTATTTTTAGGTGATGATTTCTTTTTGTAAAATTATTGTTTATTTATTTATTTTAATTGGAGTATAATTGCTTTACAATATTGTGTTAGTTTCTGCTGTACAGGGAAGTGAATCAACTATATGTATACATATATCTCCTCTCTTTTGGACCCCCCTCCCTTCTCCCATCCCACCCATCTAGGTCATCACAGATTACTGAGCTGAGCTCCCTGTGCTATACAGCAGGTTCCCACTAGCTACCTGTTTTACACATGGTAGTGTATTTATGTCAAACCTAATCTCCCAATTCATCCCACTCTCCCCTTCCCCCCCATGTCCACACATCCATTCTTTATGTCTGCCTTTTTATTCCTGCCCTGCAGATATGTTCATCTGTACCATTTTTCTACATTCCACATATATGTGTTAATATATGACATTTGTTTTTCTTTTTCTGACTTACTTCACTCTGTATGACAGACTCTAGGTCCATCTTCATCTCTACAAATGACTCAATTTCATTTCTTTTTATGGCTGATTAATATTCCATTATATATATGTACCATATCTTCTTTATCCATTCAACTGTCAATGGACATTTAGGTTGTTTCCATGTCCTGGCTATTGTAAATAGTGCTGAAATGAACATTGGGGTACATATGTCTTTTTGAATTATGGTTTTCTCTGGGCATATGCCCAGTAGTAGGATTGCTGGGTCATATGGTAGTCCTATTTTTAGTTTTTTAAAATTTTTTTTTTTGGGGGTATAGTTATACAATGTTGTGTTAGTTTCTACTGTACAGTGAGGTGAAGTAGATTTCCCTGTGCTATACAGCAGGTTCTCATTAGTTATCTATTTTATACATATTAGTATATATATGTCAATCTCAATCTCCCAATTCACCCCACCTCCCCCCCCTTCCCCCCTTGGTGTCCATACATGTGTTCTCTACATCTATGTCTCTATTTCTGCCTTGCAAACCAGTTCATCTGTATGATTTTTCTAGATTTCATATATATGTGTTAGCATACGGTATTTGTTTCTCTCTTTCTGACTTATTTCACTCTGTATGACAGTTTCTAGGTCCATCCACTTCACTACAAATAACTCAGTTTCATTTCTTTTTATGGCTGACTGAGTAATATTCCATTGTTTATATGTACCATATCTTCTTTATCCATTTGTCTGTTGATGGACATTTAGGTTGCTTCCATGACCTGGCTAATGTAAACAGTGCTGCAATGAACATTGGGGAGCATGTGTCTTTTTTGAATTGTGGTTTTCTCTGGGTATATGCCCAGGAGTGGGATTGCTGGGTCATATGGTAGTTCTATTTTTAATTTTTTAAGGAACCTCCATGCTCTTCTCCACAGTGGTTATATCAATTTACATTCCCACAGACAATGCAAGAGGGTTCCCTTTTTTCTGCATCCTCTCCAGCATTTATTGTTTGTAGATTTTTTTAATGATGGCCATTCTGACCTGTGTGAGGTGATACTTCATTGTAGTTTTGATTTGCATTTCTCTAATAATTAGTGATGTTGAGCATCTTTTCATGTACCTCTAGGCCATCTATAGGTGATGACCTTTAATTCTACAGCATTTATGCTTGGTTCATTTTTTGGTCAACTAAACTAAACTTTTTTGTGATGGTCATATGGTATATTTTCTGAGTTCTTGTATTATTGAGAATTTTTTTTAAGTATGAAAATACAAGATTTTACATTCACCTTTCCCCATGCTCCCGCCGCCTCAGCCCATCCTGCTCCTTATCCCATAAATAATCTGAGCTCTGTGCCTTGGGGGAGGACTATTTGATATTTGTTCTCCTCTCTCCTCGCTTGGTTGCCTCATGAATAATCATTTTCTCTGCTGCAGACCTTTGCATCTCAGCATTCAGCTTGCTGTGCATCAGTCACTTGATCTTACAAAGCCTTAACTTCATGAGGGAAGTCAGTGTCAGAGCACTCAGACTACCTGCATGAACACAGAGAAAGAAACATCAAAACTCTGGCCATGACATGGAGAAAGGAAAGGAAAATGGGAAAAGAATCCAGATAAAATCCAGCATGAAGGATGCTTCTACACCATGATCATCATCCACAATCACTTATTCATAGACTGACCAGAAAATTTATTGTCGAAACTGGGATACATCTGAAAGTGAAAGGGGAGGCTGTTAATTGTTATGGTAAGGACAGCTACCTTATTGATGGAGCGTTCCTTGCATGCAGGGATTGTGTTACATGTTGGGATTTACAAAGAGGACACAGTGTATTTTCTTCCATACAAGGCTAAAATTTAGTTGGAGAGAGAAGATATTTACAAAATATAAACACACCATGAGGCAGCTAAATCAGGCCGTGCCGTGCGGCATGCAGGATCTTAGTTCCCCACATCTGGCCAGGGATCGAACCCATGTCCTCTGCATTGGGAATGCAGAGTCTTGACCACTGGACCACCAGGGAAGTCCCTAGTGCCTAGATAAATCTCGACTTGAATTTGGGAAGGCACTGAAGAGCACTGAAAGCTGGTACTTGCGTGGTCTGAAATTCAGGAGACCCTTGCCATCCCTTTCTGTATCACCAATTTCTTTATGTGGTTGGACAGCAGAGTACACATACAGGTGAGAAGAAGCAAGAGTGAAAGCTGAATGGATTAGCCAACTGAATGAAGGGAGGTGAA
Organism: Balaenoptera borealis; assembly: GCF_965194805.1. Taxonomy (NCBI): domain Eukaryota; kingdom Metazoa; phylum Chordata; class Mammalia; order Artiodactyla; family Balaenopteridae; genus Balaenoptera; species Balaenoptera borealis. The sequence goes on from NC_138870.1 coordinate 28,634,842, forward strand.
AGCCCTTGGCGAGCGGCAAGGGGACCAGCTCTCTTCCCTCAGAGGCCTCACTGGAGTTGTTCAGGTCTCATTGGTGAGAACTCAGACATATGGCCATACTGGCTGCAAGCAGGTATAAAAACTGAGAAATTCTGTGGTATGTACTTACACTGGAATATTATTCAGCCTTAAAAAGGAATGAAATTCTGATACAACACAGATGAATCTTGAAAACATTAAGTGATGGAAGCCAGACACAAAAGGACAAATACTGTATGATTCCACTTACATGAGAAGACAGCTGGATTCTCCTATCGGCTCCTGCAATCTGTTTCATTATCACATGTCATATAAGGTCGAGAAAACATGACTGTACACTCATGAAAGGATGGGAGTGGCAAAGGCATCTCTGCAAGAAGGAAGCTTCCCTCCCAAGTTCGTGGCACAAGAGAAGGATATGGAGCAGGAAGATGTGTCTGAGATGGGACAGTAGAAGGATGCATCTGCCTCCACCGTCAGTCCTTTGCTCCAGGCTGTGCAACCATCCCTGTTCTTCAGGGATTATGGAAGCCGTGATTGATGACATCCAAATTTACATTTGAAATCTTTGGCAGCTCCAAGGAACAAACCTAAGACATTCAGTAAGCTGTTGTCAATATTTAATTATACCCACCTCATTCTCTGTATGCTATTCAGCCTCCTTAGCTATGCTCACCTAAGTGTGAGAAAGTTCACAGGGCAGCATTGGGGAGGCAGGCTTATGTCATCTTCCCTAAGTGCTTCAGAGGTTAACTCTGAAATGTCAGGAGCATTGTGGGCAAATTGCAGAAAAAGCTAGAATGGCCCTCTACCAGCATCCAAGATCTGTGCCAGTGGTTTTCTGAAGAGGTATTGGGGTTTGCATGTGGGATACAGAGTCACCTGGGGAGCTTTCTCAAAGTACATGTGCTGGCTCCTTCCCCCAACCCCCTGGAGATGGATCTTGTCTCACCACCAGCCAGGTTGAAAATCACTGATCTGGGTTGTTAGGAAAGAGCTTCATTAAATTTAACATGTGAGACTGTGGATAACCCCATCTCTGTTTCTGAGAAACAACTGTTTACTATTCTAGCACTCCGGAAACCTGGCAACCAGATAAGGGAGGCTGGCAACCCTGAACTCCTGAAGCTTCTGTGCAGCTGCCCCGTAAGGGACCCCTGTCCTGAGGGCTCCCACCTGCCCAGCTTGGTGTTCAAGTTAGGAGGGGTACAAGACCAAGAACTTTGCAGGACCCAAAAGGGCAGCTGGGCAACCTATTTTTGATGATCCTGAGGATTATTAAGAAAGGAAATTCCACAAAGTCCATGTAACTTTCAGAAAGTATTCTGTTCCATTGCTTGCTTTCTTTGTCCCTCCGATTATATTTCTGAATTTCCTTCCTTACGTTTCTGTGTCTGGAACTGAATAGCAATGAAATGAAAGTGATTGTCCTAAAGAGAGATTCCTGGATGCAAAAATGGATTACTAAATGGGTTACTAAAAGTCCCTGCTGCCACCCATGGGATGATAATCTTGATGGAATTGCAGGAGGATTTGAAGGACAGTTGGAGCCCTGGCTACTCAGAGGGGGACTTTTTATCCTACTGTCTCTTATTCTAGGGAAAAGGTGATGTGGGTTACAGCTACCTAGGTATTTGGACTGAATTTGTTGCTGAACACTGAGAAGTTGCCTTGCTCACACTTTCATTTTGTATTTATTTATTTTTATTGAAGAATAGTTGATTTACAATGTTGTGTTAGTTTCAGGTGTACAGCACAGTGATTCAGTTGTATATATATCTTATAACTATATACTTCCATTATAGTTTATTACAAGATATTGAATATAGTTCCCTGTGCTATACAGTAGAACCTTGCTGTTTATCTATTTTATATTTAGTAGTGTGTATCTGCTAATCCCACTCTCCTAATTTATCTCTCCCCCCTCTTCCCCTTTGGTAACCATAAGTTTGTTCTCTATGTCTCACACCTTCTTTTTGAAACATTTGCTGCAGGTAAAGCCTTCTGCTTAGATGCCCTTCTTCTAAATCACACACACGCTAAAATGGGACTCCAGGCACCGGAAGGAATGGAAAATGATGACGCGGGACACCTGTTCACAGCCAGTGCAATACAAGCTGAATGGACTGGAGTTAAATGAGTATGACGCCATCGTGGACATAGAATGTAATGATGTTGCCTGTTATTCCCTGCTTCAGGTGTCCTGTCTAAGGAACCTACTTGTTAAGGAGAAAATAAAATAAAGCTTTAGTTCATCACCATTTGATTTTGGAAATGCACTCTGGAAGAGGATAGAGTTCACTCACTTAAAGGGGGAGCCATTCTTTCCACTGAAGGCCAATACCAGCCCTGTGGGAGTCCATCAAGAAGTTCTTGGCACAACCTCAGAAGCCACCGTGGGAGAACCACGGAGCCAGACCATGTGCCTTCCCATCTGCTACGAGGCTCCGGTCCTGGGCTGCCGGTCCCTGACTGCATGACATTAATCTACGCTGCCCCTTGCACCTGCCCTTTTCCCTCCCACCCGCCCCCCTCCAACTGGGTGATTCCAGAGATTCCCTCTCCCTCACTTCAGAACACTGGATGTGCACGTGCATGCACGTGCACACACACACACACACACACTTTGCCTCTCTTTGCCCAGTTGCTTTGCCATTGCAGAATCATCGCTGCATCACACCATGTCTGAGTTTAGCCATGTGTCCCACGTGACAACCCCGCCCCCAACTCCTCTCCTGGTTCTACTTCCCTGGTATTGATTGTGGAAAGGAAAGACTCATCTTATCACCCACATCCTGCCAATGCACCTCCCTCTCCTCCCCACCACCTCGTGCCTTCCACGTGTCCATGACACCCTATGCAATCAGGGGGAACGTTTTGAAGGTCAAGGAACATATCTGATCCATTTTTAACTCCCAATGAACTAGTGTGTGATAAACTAATGTGTGTTTGATGAACAGAGTCAAATATATGATACACTTATTAATAGTTCAACAGGGACTTCCCTGGTGGTTCAGTGGTGAAGAATCCACCTTACAATGTGGGGGATGTGGGTTTGATCCCTGGTCAGGGAACTAGGATGCCACCTGCCACGGGGTAACTAAGCCCGTTAACCACACCTACTGAGCCTGCGTGCCTCAACTAGAGAGCCTGCGTGCTGTAAACTATAGAGCACACGCACCCTCGAGCCTGCGTGCCACAACTAGAGAGAGAAAATCTGCATGCCACAGCTAGAGAGAAGCCTGCACACTGCAATGAAAGATCCCGCATGCCTCAACAAAGATCCCATGTGCTGCAACTAAGACCCGATGCAGCCAAAAATAAATAAAATAAATAAATAAATAAATAGTAGATCTTAAAAAAAAAAAAAGTTCGACCAAAAAGAAAAAAAATTTAAGGCCAATTTGGTTGGATATAAAATTTTTAATCACAATCTTACCATTTAAAAATTCTACAGATGTTATATTGACTTCTTTGCAAAGGATAAATTGGATACAAGTTTGACTCTTTTGTTTGTATGTGTGTGTGTTATTTTTTTGGCTTGAATACACATAGAATTTTCTTTATTTAGAGATACAAAATTGCCAGTATACTTTGAAATTTGGTCTTTTAAAATTAAATTTGACTGGAATTCAGTGATTTCTCTCATTCTGCACTTAATATAGAAATTTCATCACAGGAATTTTTCTTCTGTTCAGTTTTTTATTGTTACCTTTTTTTCTTCAATAATCTGATGCATTATTTAGACCCATGTTCTGGGATTATCACAGTTAAGCCTCATTGTGTTTTCTTTCTGTTAGTTTTACTATTTATGGGAGAACTCACAAAATTTGCCCTCTGTGGAACAATTAAAAATTTTTTGCAGTATTAATTTTATTCTTTGTTCACTCTTTTGAAGTTTTTAATTTCATTACTGCATTTATAATTTCTGTGCGGTAGGTTTTTGGGGGAAAACTTTAATAAACTCATGAATTATTATTTTGGACCTAGAAGATATAAGACAAAGAATCCAGTGGCCACTGCTTAAACTGGTAAATATTTAGCCTCCTTCACACTATCCACCCCCACATACAAAACTTGCAAGTCCCTAAGGCAAAAAAAAATTGTAAAAAAATCCCAAACAGTTATATGATCAATAGTAGAAAAGGCCCATATCTACTAACAAGATCCATTAATCTTGCTAAGATTTATACCTTCCACAGACAGTAGCTGAAGAACAAATGCAGGTCTGCATGGAGGAGCATATGGTGAGCCTTTCCAAGGCCTGCTCACCACCTTATCTCTAAGAGCTGCAGAGTGACTTTATACTGCTTTACAAAACTGGCAGAATGAGGACCTGGGAAAAGGTCTTATTCTCTCTTGGTTTTCTCTGCCGACAGTCTTTTATCAAAGAGAAATCTGTAACAGACTTTTCCCCCAAACACTTGAAAATCAAAAATTGAAAGTTTGCACAGAAAATTTGAGAAAAATCTTAGAGCTGACTCAACTATTTGATTAGCTGATTTCAGAAATAATATTTTATTTATATTTTAAAAACAGATTTCACACATATTAGAAAGAGGTGACTAGCCATACAGTTCAGTCAAAGAAAGTGTTTCTACCATGTTATAACCCTGCTTCTCATCCATCTCCTATTTATCTAATGCTGCATGATTTTCATTTTCTTTCCTTAAGGCTTTCTGTTCCTGTTTCAAGGAAGCTATATATTTGCTGATTCAATTGAGAATGCCAAATACTTTTCTAAAATCTTCTATACATTTTCTATTTTGGTTCTCTTTTCCCTATCTGTATCATTTGGTATGTTTTTGTTTTACTCATCCTCAATAACAAATCTATTGAGCATGAGAATTTGCCAAGGCAGTGTTTTTGCAGAGCGTTCCAATGAATTGCCTTGGGTGCCCTTCTGTCTACTTGGCTGAATCAATTCCCTACTCATTCTACAGCTGGAAGGGAGATAATTGGGTTACCTCCTGGCTCAGTATCCAACAGTCTTTCATTTGTTTTAGCTTTTCTGGCCTAAAATAAGATGATCTACCTTCACTATCTGAACAGATGAGATGAACAAAATGCCATAACTTCCAGTATTCACTGCTACCACATGGCTTCCAAATTTGCCCTCATGTACCACTCTTTATTTTTGGGGACTGCACATTCCAAGCTGTAATGTTCCACTACATGTCTCATACATAATCTTACGTATTGCCATTTTTCCAATTGTCACCATCACTGAGGGCTTGTGGAAAGAGAAGTCCAGGACCTTGACTGTCTCAAAATCAACCTCTGTGAACTAAAGGAACAGTTGCCTTTTTCTAAACATTTTGGTGCCTTCCAAAGCTGTGTGACCCTCTCTTGTTTCTGCCACTGCCACTACCACACACTTGGGCACTTATTTTTGCACACAATTTTGACATAGCCATCACTTGTAAAATGTGTCAAAATAGTCTTCTAAGTGTGGGTAAATTTGATGATTGCTTCAATAAACTGTGGCAGAAGCCAAGTTGCTGAGAATCCCATGGGGGGCCCTTTGGCTCTTTTGTTTTTGACACCACACCTCTCCAAATCAGAGAACCATGTAGCATACACTCCTTAGAACTGACATCTATATGTGTAATTCCCCAATCTATCTTTCCAACTGTAGACATTTTGGGCAGGGGCTGAGTCAGGGCTTCAGATGTTTTTAATCCTTCATTGTCCTCCCTAAAATTTACCAATAAAAGAATGCTGAAATTAGGGCAGCAGAGACTCATGGTCTTTAGATTCATACTTTAAATGGTAGTGAGAGCCAGATGTTCTACTTTGGTTAGTCTAGCCCCTGTTCATCAGCAATTTCACATTAGCTTCCTTCTGTCTAGTACTTTCCTCCCTCCCTCCTTCCCTCCATTCCTTCCTTCCTTCCATTTCTTTCATTGTAGTAGGATCTTTGTTTTCTTTTCCAGTTTATTTTCAACCAATAAACATGATGCTCTTATACAAGTTTATAATAACATTAGCAACTCAAGTTTGCAAAGAGTTGCCAAAAGGTTTGCTTATTTGTTTTTAATTAGATCCTCAGGTTTTGCAGATAAGCCAACAAAGGCTCAGAATAAAATATTTGAATAGACTTCACATGGTTAGAAATTTTCAAAGTTAAATCCAGAATGTATCATTTTTAAATTATTTTTTTCTAGTTTTAGTGAGATATAATTGACATAACATTGCATAAGTTTAGGGTGTATGTCCAACCCAATGATTTGATATATATATGTATTGCAAAATGATTACCACAACAAGTTTAGTTAACATCCATCACCTCATATAGCCACACATTTTTTTCTTGTGATGAGAACTTTTAAGATTTACTCTTTTAGCAACTTTCAAATATACAATACAGTATGACCATAGTTATCATGTTGTATATTACATGCCCCCAAATTATTTTTCTTATAACTGGAAATATGTAACTTTTGACTACATTCACAATTTCTCCCAGCCCCCGAGCCCCCACCTCTGGTAACCACAAATTTAACCTCTGCTTCTGTGAGTTTGATTATTTTAGATTCCTCATACAAGTGAGATAAAGCAGTATTTGTCTTTCTCTGTCTGACATTTTAATTAGCATACTGCCCTCAACATTCATCCATGTTGTCACAAATGGCAGGATTTCCTTCTTTTTGATGGTTGCATAGTATTATATAAATTTTTCTTTTATCCATTTTCACTACCCATTCATTTGTCAGTGGACACTTAGGTTGTTTCTATGTCTTGGCTATTGTAACTAATGCTGCAATAAACATGGAGGTGAACCTGTCATATCTCTTTGACAAAGTGATTTTGCAGAATTGGAACTGCTGGATCATATGGTAGTTCTATATTTCATTTTTTGAAGAACCTCCATACTGTTTTCCATAGTGGCTGTACCAATTCATGTCCATCTTTAAATTTTCTATGTATGGTATCAAGTCATCTGCAAAAGGTAACAGTTTTACTTCTTCCTTTCCAAACTGGATGTCTTTTATTTCTTTTTATTGTCTGCTTCCTCTACCCATTTTTAAATTGTATTCTTTGTCCCTCTGTCTCTCTTTCTTTCCTGTTAACTTTGCAATTACTGAATTCTGATCAATTACCTGGTTTTGGGTGGTGTTATGAGGTTTCATCTTCTGATGTCTTCCTAGTTATCCGAAACAAAAGGCAACTCAGTGGTGACTTTCAATATTCCACAAGGTAATAAGTGTACACAATGATCAGGTTTCTACTGTACCCTTTCATGTTTATTCTCAGGTATGTTGGCTAACTTCCACTATTTCCCAAGGGAATATTAATTATTTATTACTAGGTATCTTCTAATGAGAACTCTTTTGCCTAAAGACAGCTGAATCCCAGATCTTATGATTTCATTTGCCTCTGGCAGAAATTATGTAACTTTTTACTAAGTTTTCTTTTCAGAAACACTTCCATTTTGTGTGGGAATATCCCCCACAGTGACTATTCTCTGGTCCAAGATTTTTCTACTGGGTTTATCTCACATCAGGTAGTTTCCTCTTTTCTGATGTATGTTGAGACCCTAACTTGGATGAAATCACTACTCTTTTGCATTCCTAGTTTCTTGGACCAGTAGAATCAATATCACCTGTGAATTTGTATAACATGCAAATTCTTAGACTCCACCTCAAACCTGTTGAGTAAGAAACTCTTGGGGTGGTGTCAGGTAATCTGCATTTTAACAAGTCCTTCAGGTGATTCTGAAGTGTGCTAAAGTTTGTAAATGCTCACTCTCCCAGGGCATTTCAACTTTGTTGGAGGTAAAAAAAAGAAGGAAGCTGGCTGGAAGGATAAACATTTTTAAAAAATGGTCTCAGGGTTTTTGATATGCTAGTCGTATTTAATAATCATGACTCTAAACTGCTTCCCTTTTTTCAGCTTTAGGACTCTCCTATATTACCAGCTAGCCTTGTTCTTAGTAGCTGTCTGTCAATTTGTTGTGTCATTAGCATTTCCAGAGTTATTTTACATTGGATAGGTTTTCATCTACTAGGGAAATAGAGATTATGATAGACCATCATGATGAAATTTGGTGAGAGGAAGTATTTTTGCACATAGTTTTCTCTCCTCTGTAAAATATGGGGACATGTTCCATCAGAGGCATCACAAACCAAGTTATATCTGGTTGACATCTGTTTTTTATCACTACATAATCTGATGATACAGAATTAGTGGGAAATATCTTTACCTGCTTGTTAGCCATTCTTTTATTCTTGCAGTATTTATGTTTGCTTTTGCAATGAAGAAAAATTAAATTGTCTTAAATCTCTTAATCCTCATATGGACCTTTAATGACAAAGGTAAAATTTTCAAATAAGAAGTCTAATAAGCATTTTTAATTAGAAATTTTAATTCTAATGGCATGAACCTCTTTTTAGACTGGTGGAGAACAACTTGTTCAGCCAGTTGGTTTCGTGTTGAATACACAAAGTATACAATTATAACCAAGCAACACACACACAAAACCAGAAAAATTGGATTAATAGATAAAAAAATACAGCCATCAGCCCAAGCTGAGTACTCTGCATGGGTGCATCTTATATCTTTTTCACCTTCCTTGTTTCTTTTTCGTACTGGTTTTCTACCACTTGCAACATAATGTCTTGGAACAAGAAAATAAAAACAGTTGCTCCCAAATATACTGCTTTTTATGTATCAGAAAAACAATGTGCGAAAAAAATTTTAATTGGTAATGCTTAAACACAGTGTTCTGCAAATTGAAAGAAATGCCTATAGGAACTTTCTGTTAAGTCATCTCTATCTGGAAATACCACAGTAATTGTTGGGTAACCTAGAGCCTGTCTCATACAAAAGGTTTATTCTATGAAAGTTATGTTTTAGCTTTTAAATCATTTGGGGTTGAAAAAAATTACATTTGCTAAAGGATGTCCTTCATGTTAAAGGGAAATGATAACAGTCCAAAATTCATATCTAAATGAAGGAATAAAGAGAACCAAAAATGGTAAATATGTGGATAAATGTAAAAGAATATGTGTTCCTTATTCTTATAATTTACTTGAAAATAATTGTTTAAAGCAAAAATAATAACACTGTAAAAATAATGTTTCTAACAATATAGAGGTAAAGGTGATGACAGCAGTTACACAAAAATTGAGTAGGTGAATAAATGGAAGTATACCATTAATATGTGAATTTATCAAATTTGTGAAGTGAGGGATGTAAAGTATGTGGTAAGCTGAATAATGGTCTCCCAATCATATCCACATCATAATCCACAGAACCTGTGGATATGTAACCCTATATGATAAAAGAGACTTTGCAAATGTGATTTAGTTAAGGATCTTGAGATAGGGAGATCATCTTGGATTATGTGGGTGGGCCCGATGTCCTTATCAGAGGGAGACAGGAGGATCAGAAAGCAGAGAGAAAGGTATAAGGATGGAAGCAGAAATTAGAGAGGACAGAAGATTGTTGACTCTCAAGATGTAGGAAAGGACCACAAACTGCAGAACTAGTTGGTCTATAGAAGCTGGAAAAGGCAAGGAAATAGATTCTTCTCTAGAACCACCAAAAGGAATGCAGGCCTAACACTTTGATTTTAGAACAGTAAAACAAACCTCACACTTTTTTTTTTGATTGAAATATAGTTGATTTACAATATTATATTAGTTTGAAGTGTACAGCATAGTGATTCACTGTTTTTAAAGATTATACTCCATGAATGTTATTACAAGATAATGGCTATAATTCCCTGTGCTATATGATATATATATACCCTTGTTGCTTATCTATTTTGTATATAGTAGTTCGTATCTCTTCATCCCCTACCACTGATTTGTCCTTCTCCCCTTCCCTCTCTCCATGATAATCACTAGTTTGTTTTCTATATCTGTGAGTCTGTTTCTGTTTTGCTATATACTTTCATTTGCATTACTTTTTAGATTATACACATGTGATTTCATACAGTATTTGTCTTTCTCTGTCTGACTTATTTCACTAAGCATAATATTCTAAAGGTCCGTCTACATTGCTGAAAATGACAATATTTCATTCTTTTTATGGCTGAATAATATTCCATTGTATATATATATATATATACACAATGTGTATATATATATACACATTGTGTATATATACACAATGTGTATATATATATATATACACATATATATACATATACATACATATATATACACATATATATACATATATGAGACATCTTCTAAATCTAATCATCTGTTGATGGACAACTGGGTTGCTTCCATGTCTTTGCTATTGTAAATAGTGTTGTAATGAACATTGGGGTGCCTGTATCTTTGTGAATTAGCATTTTTGCTTTTTTCTGGGTATATACCCAGCAGTGGAATTGCTGAATCATATGGTACTTCTATTTTTAGTTTTTTGAGGAAACTCCATACATTTTTCCATAGTGACTGCACCAATTTACATTCCCACCAACAGTGTAGGAGTATTCCCTTTTCCCTACATCCTCTCCAACATTTGCTATTTGTAGACTTTTTGATGATGATAGCCATTCTGACAGGTTTGAGGTGATATCTCATTGTTTTGATTTGCATTTCCCTAATAATTAGTGATATTGAGCATCTTTTCATGTATGTGGTAGGGATCTGCATGTATTGTTTGGAAAAAATGTCTATTTAGGTCTTCTCATTTTTTGATTGGGTTTTTTTTTTTGATATTGAATTGTATAAGCTATTTATATATTTTGGGTATTAACCCCTTATCGGTCATATCATTTGCAAATATTTTCTCCAATTCCATAGGTTGACTCTTCCTTTTGTCAATTGTTTCTTTTGCTGTGCAAAGGCTTTTAAGTTTAATTAGGTTCAATTTGTTAATTTTTGCTTTTATTTCTTTTGCTTTGGAGACAGATCCAAAAAAATATTGTTGCATATTTTGTCAGAGTGTAAAGCCTATGTTTCTTCTAGAAATTTTATAGTCAGGTCTTACATTTAGGTCTTTATTTAGTTTTGTATATGATATGAGGAAATGTTCTAATCTCATGTTGTACATGTCACTGTTTGGTTTTCCCAGCACAATTTATTGAAGAGACTCTCTTTTTTCCATTGTATATTCTTGCTTCTTTTGTCATAGATTAATTGACCATAGGTGTGTGGGTTTATTTCTGGGCTCTCTGTTCCATTTATCTATGTGGCTGGTTTTGTTCTAGTACCATGCTGCTCTGATTACTGTAGCTTTGTAGAATAGTCTGAAGTCTTGGAGAGTGATACCTCCAGCTTTGTTCTTTTCCCCAAGATTGAGTTGGCAATTTGGGTTCTTTTGTGGTTCCATATAATTGTAGGATTATTTATTCTAGTTCTGTGAAAAATGTCATGGGTGTTTTGATAGGGTTTGCAGTAAATCTATAGATTGCTTTGTGTAATATGGCCATTTTAACAACACTAATTTTTCCAATCCAAGAGCATAGGCTATCTTTCCATTTATTTGTATCTTCTTCAGTTCCTTTCATCAGTGTTTTGTAGTTTTCAGAGTACAGGTATTTCACCTCCTTGGTTAAGTTCATTTCTAGGAATTTTATTCTTTTTGATGTGATTTTACATGGGATTGTTTTCTGGCTTCCTCTTTCTGTTAGTTCATAATTAGTGTATAGAAAAACAACAGATTTCTGTATATTAATCTTGTATGCTACAACTTTGCTGAATTCATTTATTCTAATAGTTTTTGAGTGGAGACTTTAGGGTTTTCTATATAAAGTATCATGTCATCTGCAAACAGTGACAGTTTTATTTTTTCTCTTACAACTTGGATACCATTTTTCTTTTTCTTGTCTGATTGCTGTGTCTAGGACTCCTAGTACTATGTTAACTAGAAGTGATGTGAGTGGGCATCCTTGTCTTGTTCCTGATTGTAGAGGAAAGGCTTTCACCTTTTCATTGTTGAGTATGATGTTAGCTGTGGATTTGTCATCCATGGTCTTTATTATGTTGAATATTGTGTCATTTAAGACCACTGTTGCCTTATTGATTTTTTTGTCTGGATGATCTGTCTACTGATGTAAGTGGGGTGTTAAAATTTCCTGCTCTTATTGTATTATCGTCAACTTCTCTTTTTGTGTCTGTTAGTATTTGCTTTATATATTTAGTTGTTCCTGTATTGGGTGAGTATATGTTAACAAGTGTAATATCTTCTCTCATACTGAACCTTTTATTATTATATAATGCCCTTCTTTTTTTTGTTATAGCCTTTGTTTTAAAGTATAGTTTAAAGTGTAGTATGTATCTTGCTACTCCTATGTTCTTGTCATTTCCATTTGTATGCAATAATTTTTTCCATCCCCTCACTTTCAGTTGTGTGTTTCTCTAACTCTGAAGTGAGTTTCCTGTTGGCAGTGTGTAGAAGGGTCATGTTTTTTAATCCAATCAGCCAACCTATGTCTTTTGATTGAGACGTTTAGTCCACTGACATTAACTATTGATAGGTATATACTTATTGCCACTTTATTACTTGTTTTCCAGTTCTTATAGTGCTTCTCTGTTCATTTCTTCTTTTGTTTCTTCTCTTGTGGTTTGATACTTTTTTTTTTTGTAATATGTGTGTTCTTTCTTTTTACTTTTTGTGTATATTGCAGATTTTTGATTTGTGGTTACCATGGGATTCATAAATGTTGACCTATAAGTATAATTTCTTGTCTTAAACTGGCAGTCATTTATGTTCAAATATCTTCTAAAAAACCTACATTTTTATACCCCTCCCCCATATTTCATGTTTTTGTTGTTATATTTTACATCTTCATGTTTATCCCTTAACTGTTTATTGTATTTATAGTTGCTTTTACAACTTTTGTTTTTTTAATCTTCACACTTTATGGCTTATTTAAGTTTTTGATTCTCAGTCCTTGCTATATATTTGTCTTTCCTAGTGGATTTTCCCCTTTCCTATAGACTCTTACTTCTTCTCCACTTAGACAAGACCCTTCAACATTTCTTTTAGGGCAGGTTTAGCATTGATGAAACTTTTTAGTTTTTGCTTGTCTGAGTTCTTTATCTCTCCTTCTATTTTAAAGGATAATTTTGCTGGGTAGAGTATCTTAGGTTTCAGGTTTCCCCCTTTCCTCACTTTGAATATATTGTGCCACTCCTTTCTGGCCTGTAAAGTTTCTGCAGAGAAATCAGCTGATAGACTTATGGGGATTCCTTAGTATATGATTCTTTCTTTTTGTCTTGCTATGTTTAGAATTCTCTCTTTATGTTTAACTTTTGCCATTCTAATTATGATATTTCTTGTTGTGGGTCTATTTAGGTTCATCTTGTTTGGTACCCTCTGTGCTTCCTGTACCTGAATTTCTGTTTCCTTCTTTAGGTTTGGGAAGTTTTCAGCCACAATTTCTTCAGATACATTTTCAGCCCCCTTCTCTCTCTGTTCTTCTTCTGGGAATCCTATAATATGAATGTTTGTATGCTTAGTATTATCCCAGAGAGCTCTTAAATTGCTTTCAATTGTTAAAATTTGTTTTTCTTTTTGCTATTCTGGTTGGGTAATTTACATTTTTCTGTCTTCCAGATTACTTTTGTGTTCTTCTGTATCACCTAGTTTGGTATTCATTCTTTCTAGTGTGTTTTTTATTTTATTTTTTCTGCTATTGAATTCTTAATTTCTGATTGGGTCTTTTTTATATTTTCTAGTCTTGTTAAAGTATTCCCTGATTACATCAATTTTTTTCCCCAATTCAGTTAACATTTTTATTACCAATGTTTTGAATTCTTTATCTGGTAAATTGTTTACTTCTGTTTCATTATTTACTTTTTTTAGGGGTTTTCTTTTGCTTTTTCAATTGAAAGTTCTTCCTCTGCCTTCTCATTTTGCTTAACTTTCTCTGCCTTTATGAATTTAGGTGAAACAGTTACCTATTGTGCTCCTGAATGGGTGTTTTTTTTTTTAATTAATTAATTAATTTTAACATCTTTATTGGCATATAATTGCCTTACAATGTTGTGTTAGTTTCTGCTGTAAAACATAGCAAATCAGTTATATATATACATATAACCCCATATCCCATCTCTCTTGTGCCTCCCTCCCACCCTCCCTATCCCACACCTCTAGGTAGTCACAAAGCACAGAGCTGATCTCCCTGTCTATGCTATGCAGCTGCTTCCCACTAGCTATCTATTTTACATTTGGTAGTGTATATATGTCAAGGCTACTCTTTCACTTCATCCCAGCTTATCCTTCCCCCTCCCCGTGTCCTCAAGTCCATTCTTTACCACTGTGTCTTTATTCCTGTCCTGCACCTAGGTTCATCAGAACCTTTTTTTTTTTTTTTCTTTAGATTCCTGAATGGGTGTTCTTATGTGGGAGCATCCCTAGAAAAACTGTGTGTACCCAATGCCTTTGGTGGACTATCTGGATTTGATGCTGATGCCATTCATGTCTTTCCTCAGGGTGTGCTGGTAGCTATCACCTTGATAGGACATGGTGTGGGAGATAGTGGGGCTACAGCTGGTGCCATGTGTGAGGCAGGACTTCCCGTTTGCTCAGTGGCCGTCACCACCCTGTCAGGAACAGGGTCTGATCACAAGTTGCTGGAACAGAAGCTCTGAGGTTGGTTCTGAACTGGCTCTGGTCCCTTTAAGAGTGTCTTTTCTCCTCTCCCTCTACTGGACTCTTGCCCAAGAGGTGGGGGGAGTGTTGAAGCAAATGGAGCTCATGTATAGATAGAGCTTTGTTGAGCTGCCTGTGCAGGCTTCCGCAGCACCTCAGGTGCAAATCCCCTTTGTCCCTCACAGCTGATCTCTGACCCCAGTCTCCACCTCTTTGGTACTGTTTGGAAGCTGCTCCACAGGGAAAGCAGGGCCCATGTGGACTCTCATCATGTATTGGGGTGTGAACTATGGTGGAACAGCAACCATCAGAGGTCGGGCTATTTCTGAGGAGCTGCTTGAATAAATCCCAGCAATGACTGCTGCTGCCCTGCCTCAGGGGCAAGCCAGTATGCATGAACTCCTCATCTGGAAAGTCCAGGCTTCCCACAGCCCTTCTGTCTCTCCCAGCCATCCTCTAACCAGTTAAAGAGGCTTGTCTTCCTTGAGTAGGACCACAGGACTTAGGCACCTAGTCTGTGGTTCAAGCTGCCTACTCCCCAAGGCAAGTGTCCACCCATGTAACATCCCTTTTCCTCTGAGTCACCACCCAGGGGCACAGGTCCCCACTCAATTGCTTTTTTTCCCTTCCTACCTGATTACATGTGTATCTTTATTACAGTCTTGGTTGTACAGAAGTCCTCCTGCCAGTTTCCAGTTAGTTTTTCAGTAAGAATTTTTCATATATAGATGTATTTTTGATGTATTCATGGAGGGATGTCAGCTCCATGTCCTCTTACACTGCCATCTTGCTTCCTCCTCCCGACTTCACACTCTAGACTTCCAAAATTATAAGATATTAAGTTTGTGTTGCTTAAGCCTTGAAGTTTGTGGTAATTCGCTCTAGCAGCAATCAGAAATACCAGTTCGAAGTGGAAAGAATCAACATTCTCAAGGTCCTCTAACTTTGTGAGACTCAACCACTAATCTTTATTTCTTGGACAGATATGATGAGGGAAGGGGAAAGGTGAATTAGGAACTGTGAAATATCAGATGTGAAGTGTGATGTGTGAAGAGGGAAAGTATTGATTCTAGTCCCTGACAAAATAAGAATGCAAAATGTTAGTCCTAGAATAAACACTAAGATAATAATAGGGCTTCCCTGGTGGCACAGTGGTTGAGAATCTGCCTGCTAATGCAGGGGATACGGGTTCGAGCCCTGGTCTGGGAAGATCCCACATGCCACAGAGCATCTGGGCCCGTGAGCCACAACTACTGAGCCTGTGTGTCTGGAGCCTGTGCTCCGCAACAAGAGAGGCCATGATAGTGAGAGACCCACGCACCACGATGAAGAGTGGCCCCCACTTGCCACAACTAGAGAAAGCCCTCACACAGAAACGAAGACCCAACACAGCCAAAAAAAAAAAAAAAAAAAAGTCTGCTGGCCCCTGAATCAAGTCCCTCGCCCTAAGGTATTACAGTTTAAAAAAAAAAAAAAAAAAGATAATAATAAAATGAGATAGAGGTAAGAATCCAATATAAAAAATAAAATGAATAAGAAATAAAGTGGAACACTAAAATACATTTGATTAATCAAAAATAATATGAGAAAGGTGAAAAGGAAGAAAAATAACAACAGAAAAGGAAGTATCAAAAGGAAGTAGTAAGATGATAGGCTTAAACCTAACAATATCAATAATTTCACTAAATGTAAATAGGAGAAAAAACAGCAACAAAATTCATGAAACAAAATCTAAATGAATTAACTAAACAAATTAACCATCACAATAGGATATTTTAACAATCCTCTCACAGTAATTGATAGACCATGTAGACAGAAATTTAGTAACTATATAGATTTGAAAAACACTATAACCACCTGAATCTAATTGATGTCTAGAGAGAATTACATATAGCAACTTCAAAATACATATTCTTTTAAAGTACAAATGGAACATATAGTCTAAATGATTGTACATAAAATTATCAGTAAGTAACAAAATATTGAAATTAAACAAAGCATAGATTAGAAAAGAATTAAATTAGAAATTAATAACAATAGGATATCTGGATAATTCCATAACATATGGAATTCAAGAATTATACTTCTAAACAACCTTCAGGGTGAAAAAAATATGAGGAAAATTAGGAAATATTTCAAACTGAATGATAATTAAAACAGAGCATATTAAAATTTGTGGGATGCAGCTATAGCAATACTTAAAGAGAAATGTACAGCTCAAAAATGCTTATACTGGAAAAAAAAACTGATTGGAAGTAAATGATCTATATTTCTACTTTAAGAACCTAGAAGATAAGCAAATTAAATCCAAAATAAATAGAAGGAAATAACTAGTATGATAAGAGTAGAAAACATTGAAATAGAAAAATGACAAATAAATATATATGTATGTATATATATATATATATATATATATATATATATATTTAACTAAACAAAATTGCTAAGCCACTAGTTAGACTAATCAAAAAAAAAAATAGGGAGAGAAAATAGATTGCAATATCAGGAATGAAAGAGAATTTATTACCTCAGATCCTACAGGTAGTAAAATAGTACAACAAGAGCACATTGTAACAACTTTATGCCAATAAATTTGACATATCTGATAAAATGGAGAAGTTCTTTGAAATATATACATTACCAGACCTGACACATAAAGAAACAAAAAATCTCAATATCTTTAAATGTTAAAGAAATTGAATTTGTAATTACAACATTTTCACAAAGGAAACTCGAGATACAAATAATTTTGCTAGTGAATTCTCCCAATCATTTAAGAAGAAAAGAATCAGTCAAACACAAACTCTTTTCAGAAATAGAGGAGGAAGGAACATATTCCCACTCATTTTTTACAAGGCCAGTATATCCCTGCTATGAAGGTTTTACAAAGAATTTATAAGAAAACAAAACTACAGACTAATATCCATTACCAATATACATATAAAAATCCCTGCCAAAATATTTGCAAATTAAATGCAGAAATATATGAGTAGTATAATTTATTAGGGTCAAGTAGTTTGATTCCAAGAATACAAAGTTGGTTTTAAAATTAAAAATTAATCAATGTAATTTACTACATTAAGAGAATAAAGGAGAAACATCACATGCTTATATGAATAGATGTAGAAAAAGCATTTGACAAATTCAGCATTTTCTCGTGATGAAAATTCCCCAAAATGTAGGAATTGAAGAAAACTTCCTAAACTCAATACAAGCAATGGCAAATAGCCTTCTCTTAACCTATACGTAGTGATGAAAGATTGAACACTTTCCCTTTGAGATGTGGAAGAGGACAAGGGTTTCTTCTCACCACCTCTACTTATTTTTCTGGAGGTCTGATCAATTTAATGAGGCATTGGAATTTGAAAAATAAAGGAAGTAGGACTGTCTTACTTTATGGATGGCATAATTTGTGTTTATAGAAAAATCCTAGAGAAATCCTATTTTCTCTAGGATTTTAGTAAGTGAATTTAGTAAGTTTGCAAAAATACAAGTTCAATATACAAAAAATCAACTGTATTACTGTATACAAAGAAAAAACTATTGGAAAATATAATTAAATACCATGATCTTTGAAAATTCTTAGAGATAAATTTAATAAAACATGTACAATACCTCTATGGTGAAGAATGCAAAAATATTCCTGAGAGAAACTAAACAAAACTTAAATAAATGGAGAGGTATACCATGCTTATGGATTAAATATACAGTAATATTAAGATGTCAGTTTTCCAATTTATATAGATTCATCCAATATTAGTCCAAATATCTACAGGTATTTTTTGTAGAAATTGACAACCTGGTTCTGAAATTTATATGGAAATGCAAAGGACCCCAAATGACCAAACCTAAGGATTTCAAATCTCTGATATCAAGACAGTATAAAGGAACAATTATCAAGACAGTGTATTATTAGCTTAAGAATAGACATATATAAATGGAATAAAATGAAGAGTCCAAAATTAGAGTCACATTTATAAGGTCAATTGACTTTAGAAAAAAGATGCAGAAGCAATTTAATGGAGAAACAATAGTCTTTTCAATAAATAGTGTTAAAACAACTGGACGCTGTGGAGTAAAAACATTAATGTTGACCCCTACCCTACCAAACCACCATACAAAACTTTAAGTTGAAATGATATTAAATATAAATATACAAAATTATAAAGTTCTGAAAAGAAAATAAAGTTGAATATTTTCATGATCTTGGAGTAGGAAAATATTTCTTAGGTTATAAAAAGCATAAGATAAGAAACTGTAAAATTTTAAGTTAGGCTTTATCAAATTAAAAACTGCTTCTTACCATTACAAAATAAATAGGCAAGCCGTGTATTTGGATATTTTGGAGAAAATATTTACAATATGTATATTTAACATAAGATTTTACTCATAATATAAAAATAACTTTTACAAATCATTAATAGATAATCCAATAAAAAATCAAAAGGTTTTAACAGACACTTCAAAAAAGATACATGAATGGTCACTTAACACACAAGACGTAGCGCAACATAGTTATTTAGAATAAAAATGCAGATGGAAATAATAATGAGGTATCACTACAAACCCCCTGGAAAGGCTAACATTAGAAATACTAACAATACTAACCGTTGTTTAGAATGTAGAGCAACTGAAACTCTCAGGTATTGCTGGTCAGAGTGTAAAATGATACAACTACTTTCAAAAATAGTTTGGAAGTTTTATGAGGTTAAATATATTCTTACCCTAGGACCCAGCAATTTGACTCCTAGGTATTTATCCAAGAGAAATAAAGAAATATGTTTATGAGAAGACTGGTCAAGAATGTTCATAGCAGCTTAATTCATAATAGACAAAAACTAGATTTAATTCACATGTCCATCAACAGGAGAATGGATAAATAATTTGTGGTATATTCTCATAAAGAACCACTGCATAGAAAAAAAAAAATGAACTGCTGATATATTCAACAATGTGGATGAATTTTAGACACACTGAGTGAAAAAAGTCAGACAAAAAGAATATCTACCAATGATTCCTTATGTATGAGGTTCTGGAATAGGCAAAATTAATCTATGCTGAAAGAAATCAGAAATATGGTTACCTATTAAGGTGTGCAGAGCTGGGATGGAGCCAGAAGGAGCATTAGGCAAATTTCTGGGGTTTTGAAATTAATCTGTGTTTTGATAGGCATATGGATTATATGAATGTATATATTTTTTATGTTTGCTAGACATCAAAAGATTCATGCTGGAACAACCTGATGGATGTAGGGATTATGTGTAGAACTTTCTTTGCTATGAAGCTATTAGTAAACATTAGAGAATTCTACAGGAAAGCAAACAAGCATATGAATAAATATGCATTTCTTATGGCAGTAGCTTACAATATTGTTATATTAGTATACCTCAATTAAAATAAACAGCCCTAGCTAGTCTACAAATTTCACGCCATGTTTCACATATTTACATAGAGCACACCTCATAGAATCATCATAATTTTAATGTGTTTTCCTGTTTCATTTATTAGTTTTCCGTAACTCTTACCCTACGCACACAATTTACATGTCACCAAACCAACAAGAGTGAATAAACATAGCTCAAGATGTGCTCAGATTTAACGTTATTAAACAATGACACTTACTTTTTGTTTTACTTTTATTTCTTTGGATGTGTTTTAAAATTCTGTTTCCCAAACTATGGAAATAAGTGTCAACTGCAGATCTGATTCAAATGCACATACCACATTCTAACCCAGATCTACCAAATAAGAATCTATGGGTGTTTTTCCAAATAATTACATTAAAAACAAACAAACAACAACAAAAAAAACAAGCTTTTTTGGTGATTCTAATTTACAATAAAGTATAAAATCCTCTTTTATAGATTAGAGTTTCTCCATCTTTATTGCACATTAGAATTGATGAAATAAAATTCATGTTTTATGGCAAGACAAGAAAAATTTAAATGTAAATATTATCTCTGCCCATTTGGGTCTCTTCCCTCCCCTTTAGTGTGTATTGTGCATCTGCATTAATTGGAAGGAGATTACATTCCTTCTTAATCTTGTGAAAGATCAGGATGACCCACCACTTGATAACTCCTTAGGAGATAACCTTCCTTCTTAATCTTGTAAGGGGTCACGATGACCCACCACTCACTTTATACATGCAGATCTGGATTGTATAAATTGTTGATATGTCATTTGATGTATAGCCTTTTGTTTGAAAAATTTACATAACTCTGCTTTGACCTCTAATGGGTGGAACAGTCTTCAGAGCTTTCTAAAAGACTGTCTCCCAGGTTATAATCCTCAGGTTGGCTCAAATAAAGTTTTCTATTTCTTTCTTAGATTGACTCTTGTTTTTTCATCAACAGAATCATCTGGGGAGCTTTAAAATATGGACTGGCTTTTGTCAATACCATTTATCCACCATCCTGCATTGAGTCTGGGCTGGCTTATCATGTAGGTGACCATACATTTGGTATAATTTCTTAGGCACAAAGAACTTTATTTCCATCCAAAATATTCCACATTTTTTTCTAGTAATGCTTGAACTCACCCTGTTCCCCAGCCCCCCAAAACAACATCCACACTCTTCCATTAAAGATAAAGCTTAAAATGCAAATACTCCCATGAAAGAAAAGTATTGTTTTCCAAGAGTGGCACTGTTTGAGCACTTAAAGGAAAAAAGGTAGAATCACCAAAGTGGACTAGGCTATGGTGGGGGATGGACATTTGCAAGGTCACTGGGCTACTAAACACAGAATTTTCCCTTCATAGTTTTGCCATAAACTAGTCTGTTCTACAAAGCAGAAAATGTTACGGGACATAGACTGTCATTACAGATAAGGGAAAAGAAACAATGTCTGCCTTCCATGAATTTATGATCCTGTAGAAATGAAGGGGTTCTAGGAGTGACAGAATTTACAGAGAGAATGTGATTGGCCATTGGTTTGTTCTTGATGATTTGCAAAATTTGTCTCTATAATCCATGAAGATTTGTCTAGAAAAATTGACTCTGCCTTCTTGAACTTGTATGTCAAGAGTCATCCAATTCTAAGAAAGTAAAAGAGAACTAAAAAACAACAAAATTCTCTGTATAATATGTAATTAACTGGAGAATTGAGAAAGGCTTGCTCTGCTTTTAGTGGCTGATTAAGTGCAAATATTTTCATCCTACTGTTAGGGAATCATTGACTGAAACCACCTGCTTTGGCCAGGTGCATTGATAACCACTTGCATGAGTTGTCTCACAGCAGGGGGTCCTGATAAAGAAAATGGTGCTGCTGCTGAAAACTAACTGGGAGAATTCAGGAGGGGCCAAAAGGAAGGAGGAGATGTCATAATACGTCCTGCCAACATCCCAGAAACCCTCACACTGGAATCCATCTTGGCTGAGAGCTGTGTGTACCACCAGGAAGGACCCTGAGTCAGAACAAATATGGGCACAAGCAAGATGATTGGCCAGAGACAACTGGAAAACCAACCCATTACCATAAAACCTGAGACTGCGAGCCACGTGGCAAAGCAGTTCTTCTGAGTTCCCTTACCCTGCTGCTCTCTGCTAAAGAACCGTTTTCTGATAAAGTCTTTTGCTTTGTTAACATGTGTGTCTCCTTGGACAATTCATTTCCGAGTGTTAGACAAGAGCCTACTTTCAGGCCCTGGAAGGGCCCCCCTTCTAGAAACACTACCAATCAAAGTGAATCTTTCTATGCTTCTAATCTGAGCAAGCCTCAAAACCACATAGGAGATGAAATAGTGCCTTAGTTTGAGAATTAAAAGTTGAATTATGGACCAGTCTGAGACCTACTAATGAAAAACTAAAGCAAGTCACTACTGTTGCTTTAGACAGTGGTCTTCAAAGTGAGAGATGTGGTAAAAGTGTTACAACATTTATTTATATTTATGTGTGTCTCGGAAAGGATGTTTTAGTAAAATCAAATTGATAGTAGTGAATGTATGATACGAATAATGTATAAATAAATACTTATACACTGGAGGTACAGGTTTAAAAAGTTGTTACTAATGAGGTGCATGATTAAAAAGCTTTAGTGATTTAAATTATTTTGAAAAATAGTAAGTTTTACTTTGGGAGGACTACTTTATATACTGCTTCCTTTCACTGATTACGATTATCACTTAGAGTGAATGGCAGCAGTAAAAATGTCATCTGTAATGTACTCTCTTTTCTTACCTGGAGCATAAATGAGTTTTTCCCCATGATTTTCAGCTATAGACATGTAGGGTGGCCTTTGTGTCTCATCTGTGGTCTGAAGCTTCTGTTTATAGACAATCTGCACTCATTAGGAAGCATCTCATAAAGTCACAGGTGAAAGGCACCTCAGATATTTGTTCTCCCTCCTTATTTTAAAGATGAAGAAACTGGGATCAAAGGGAGAGGCAGTGAAAAGATATGCTTAAAGTTACTCAGTTAAGTCAAGAGTGCTCCTTGATACTACAAACAGTGCTGTTTCTATTTTTCTAGAAACATGCCCAATGTGTTTACCAGGAGATAGTAACTATTAGCACTAAAGGGGCATCCACTTGCCATATTTCCTAACAAAATGACATTAGGTAAAATCACTGCTTAGTATTTCTGACAGTGGCAATTGCTATCTGGCTGGTAGGGCTGGAAGGAATCTATAAGTCTTTAGCTATTTATTAAGAGGAAAGTAAGTTTGTTTTTTGTCTCTAGTGGAAAATAAGAACATTTTTACATAGAGATTTTTTAAATCAACTCAAAGTTTTCTGTATTATATTTGTTTATGGATATAGTGAGAGCTGTATCTGTAGGTTGCTTCTCTAATAAAATGCATTTGTTATTATTCTAGTATTTTTCTATCATTTATGTTGACATGCAAAGAAATATAAGATATCCTTGGGAAATCAAGACTAATACATGTTAAATATTTGAGAACATACTCAATTACATTCTAAGTTAGAAGGTATAGGTGTTAGAAATCAATTTGCCTTTCAAATTAATGCTTTCTCAAAGAAAATTAGAGAAAATGTTTTAGTATTTCATCTCCCTAGCCTCTGACTCCTGTAGGTATTCATCCAGACTTTCTGACAGGAAGCATTTAAGCAGCTTTAGTTGCTCCTTTGATTCAGGTTCAGTATTAGTCTCCCCCAGGAAGCCTTTGTCTGATGTCATTCTCTAATCATTCTTTCTTTATAATCAGGCTTTGAATCTGTAACTCTTGTGAGTTATGCTTGGCTCCTGTATTTCCCAAAGCTACACTTCTTCCAGTCCTCCTGTGTGCTATGTTCTCAAACTAAAATTTTGATTAGTTTTCTGTGTCTTGTTTGGTTAGCTGCTTTTCCAAGAGCTGCAGTTTGATCTTGGAAACTTAGAAATGGATGGTATCTTCTACTGCATGCTCATAAGGTTATGGTCTGCCTGTTGATCATTAGAGGCTCTTATTTATCACAAAAGCTTCATGCAACATCACCCATATTAAGATACACTTACTAAATGTCCACAGTGTTCTCCACTCCATGAGAGAGTCTTTAACTCTCCTTCCAGAAAGGAGGATGGAAGCTTGTCTCTTCTTGTCATAAAACCATGGGGTTTGGCTCTTGCATGCAGGGTCATTTTAAGGGAAAGATAATTAATACTGGATAAATGGACATTAGGCTTGGACATATTCTATTGTTGACACCCACTCTAAGTTCAGAAAACTAAAGCAGATGTAAAAGTTTTAGCATAAAACACAAAACACAACACAATTCACCCTCCCAATACTGACGCAATGGTTTGAGAAGAATGCGTCTGGTTGTCTTGGCATGCTGGCTGCTGGGTCTTGTGTTTTGTAGCCTGGAAGAAGATGGGGCAATGCATTTTTCAGCAACAAACCACTGAGCAAATGCAAGCCTCTTGTCAAAACAACAGTCCTAGTTTTGAATTTTTTTTCTTTTTAAATAATGTCAACTTTGCAGGACAGTTGAAAGAGTCAGAGAGAAAACTCCCATGTACCGTTTACTCATTTTCCACATTTCTTTATAAGGCCCTTTAACACTTGAGTGTATATTTCCTATGAACAAAGATATTCACTCTCATAACCATAACACAGCTGTTAAATTCAGGAAATTTAATGCTGATGAAATAATTTTTGTGAATATTTCATGTGCATAAAGAAGCATATTGCAGTTTTAACATATATTCATAAGGTCAACCTTATTGCTTCTTCAGTTTAGCCCTTCTATATATTTATATTAATTTATTTATCTTCTGTTCCATTTAATCTGTCCTGTACTGAGTGTATGTTAAAGTCTTTTATTATTAACATGGTACTATTTTTTCTTATAGTCCCTGTATTTTTGTCTTTATATAGGTGACTGCTGGGTTTTGTGTATCTTCATGGTAAACTGTACCATTAGCCATTATAAGATAATCTTAGTTTCAATTAATGATTTTTGGCCCAAGTTCTATGTTGTCTAATATGGGGATAACAAGCACTTTATTACTGTTATGGTAAATCTTTCCTATTCTTTTATATTTTGTCTTTTTGGATCCTTCTGTTTTAGGTGTGTCTTTATTGGTAGAATAGAGTTGGATTTTATTCTTTGAGTTAAAAATCTTTGAATAATTAAGGTAAGCCCATTTACATTTTCTAATGTGACTGACAGATTTGGTATCAACTCATCAAAATGTTATCATTTTATCTGTGTTACTTTGTATTTCATTTACCATGTATATTATATTGTATATACAATTTTTCTTTTCTAAGTGGAGTCTTTTTTCTTTTTTAAAAAATTTATTTTGTTGTTTAAGAAGGATTGAATTAAAATCTTCTATAATAGTTCTTTTAATCCTACTTTTTAAACTTCATCTTTCACTCTCTGGTTTGTCAGTTTTAAATGGTAAGTTGACTCCAACTTATTACCCATATAATAATCATAAATCTTATTTACTTTGCTTTTTCTTTCTGCCTTCTTTTTCCATTTTTTAAAAGTTGCATTCTTTCTGCTCTTACCATACATAATGTTTATATACTTTTCTTCCACCTATGTCTCCATTCTTGTTTTAGTCTTAGTCTACAATTAACTGTATCAAATATATCAAATGTGCATCATTAGTCCTTTAGCCCACATTTCCGCAAACAAATAAAAGCTGAGCGAGTTCATCACCACTAGACCTGCCTTACGAAAATGCTGAAGGGAGTTCTTCTAGCTGAAATGAAAGGACTTTAATTAAAAACATAAACTCATGTGAATGTGTAAAACTCACGGGTAAAGGTAAATATATAGTTAAATATATATTTATATGTTAAATAGTCAGATTTTCTAATATTGTAATGGTGGTGTGTAAACCACTTTCAACTCCAATTTAAAACTTAAAACAAATAAATGAATTAATAATAATTATATCTACAATAATTTTTTATTGGATACATAATATAAAAAAGATATAAACCATAACATTAATAACCTAAAATGTGAGAGGAGGGAGAAGTGTAGAGTTTCTGTATGCTACTGAAGTTAAGTTGTGATGTTATAAAACATTTTATGTATGCCTCATGGTAACCACAGAGGAAAAATCTGCAGTACATACACAAAAGATTAAGGTAAATGAATTAAAACACACCACCACAAAAAGTCATCAAATCACAAAGGAAGATGCAAAAGAGAAAGAAAAGAACAAAAAACTACAAAACAGGCAGAAAACTATCAATAATGGGCAGAGAGAAAGTGTTTGAAATGTTAGGTAGACAAAAGAGATCCAACTATATGTGCTTTAATTCCTTCCAAGAAGAAAAAAACAATAGTAGAGAACAAATATCTGTGAGCTGTGACCCCCTTCTCTGTCTCTAACTGATCCCCGTTGGTTAGTCCTGTTGATCCCCCAGTTATCCCCGTGAGAAGAGAAGGATTTGGCAGTTAGCATATGAGAGATAAGAAAATTAAAGAGAACTCTAAAATTTTAAGCATAGCTGACTAAAAAATAACAATACTAATAATTTTAAAGAAAAATAAATTCCTGAGTGCAGCAATTTAACTCATTTGATTTCTAAAATCAATGCATGGCAAAAATATGGGATTAAAAATTTTCATGATATGTCTGTAATTGAATTTGTTTTATAGCTTTTTTATATGCACCTCTTGATTTACTATTATCATGCTTTATTTCCTGCTTCTTCAGCCTTTAAAACTTCACAGCTGTGCTCATTTACCCATCTTATATAGGCCTATATCTTTGTCCTAAATTCTGGAACCGATCTGTATGTTATGCAGAAAATTACTTGATCTTGAGGCTAATAACTCAGAGATCTTGTTTTGCTAATTGTAGTTTAGTGACAAGGTTCCTGATTTATTCCTTCTGTTCTTGAAAACTCCTTTACCTTGGATTGTGGTTCTGCTTTGACCTTAGTCTTTTTTGGTAATTGAAGTTCTGTTCCTGGAGTTCAGATTCCATCATGAGACCCAAAGCTACTGATTCCTATTCACCTTTTCCTTAACGATTCAGAAATGTCAATGAATAAACACTGCTTTTGTTAAGTACAGCAAACTGAGGCTGCAATCAATACAATGATGAAATTTTGTAGGTTTTTTTCCTGGTTTTACCCAATCCAACTAAATGCTTGATTTATAACCTTTCAGAAATGAAAAAAAAATGTTTATAATAATATGAATATATAAGTGATCATGAACATATATCAATATATATGAATGTGAATTTATATTTAATGTATAAAAGATTATACTATAATCACGCAGTGTAATTTATTTATTTATTTAATTTATTGTGAACAAATGTATCTGGGGTATCTTGCTTGACAATATAATAGGAGAAAAATAGTTAACTGAATGTTAAATTGAAAGAATAAAATCCCTCTCTTCAATATCTCTTTCTAAGTGCTGATGGAGTAGTTTCAAACTTTCAGTCCCTTCATTGGCTAAGGGAGTTCTTAAGAGAGCATGACTCAGCACCTGGACCATTTACTATTCCTGGCAGATCTGAAAGGGCAAAGTTTGAAAGCAGGAGGTGATCTAGGACTGCTCTGCAAAATAATGTGAATATTATGATTTTATTTATCTTCCTTTTTTTGGGAAATATAATTAAAGGTAATAATTTCCCCCAACCCAGAAAACCTCTCCACAAAGGTACTAGGGAAAGAAAATCATTTTATTACTGAATAAAACATTAACCCAGAATGTGATGCAAATCACAAGCAATGTGATAAGAGATTACAAAGACATTAAGAAATCTTATCCTTTTATATAGCCAAGCAGATACAACCCATCACATGCGTGTTCTCAAGATGAACAATAACTAGTCCTCAAATAGGAGGACTTCACAGCACAATTTGTCACACATAGTTCATCCTGGATTTACCTGGTAATTGGGGTGGCCATCTCTGTTAGCTGATTGGCTTTATTCAAAGGAAAAACAAACTTCTCATATCTTTATGACAGGATATAGTTCTGAAACTTGGAGCAAAGGTGCCCACTGAGGTTAGGCTCCTGCCATCCCATAAAAATTGGGGGCAGTTTCTCCCCTGGGGTGCTATTTCCCTTGATGTTTACATTTCAAAAAGATGGTTACCAAGTCTTTGAAAAAGGCATTCCTGGGTCATAAAGCTGCCCAAAATTCTGTCTAGTCTTCAAAAGAATTGATATATATTTCAAAGAGAGGAGAAAGTACTAACATTATAAGTTTTCTAAAGCAAATGATCTAAGGAAAAGGGAGGGGGAGAAATCTCTTCCCTTAGTTTTAAAAGTCAGAATTAAGCCTCTTAATTTGAATTGTTATTTGTCTTTATACATGAAATAGGTACCTTAAAGTTATGAGTGTAATTAAGAAAATTTTCTATACTTTAAGACTTTAGACTGTTCATGAAAATTAATATTTGTCTTGAGTAGGGGAGTGTGTGTGTGTGTGTGTGTGTCTGTGAAATAATCAACTTTCATTTCTTTAATACACAGGAGAATTATTAATTGTGCCTGAAACTTATATTGACAGATCTCCAAGGAGAGTGTTTGGGAGGCCACTTGTTGCCTGACTTGGAGAACCTCAACTTCTCCACCTCACCAGACTTCTGTAGGTGGTTACTGACTGCCCTACTCAGATCCTTAGAACATTACTCTCTGCTGCATGACTCATGCTTGGGGAAAGTCATTGTTGGGAAGAAGGTGTGGAACCTGGAAGGAGATTCTTTCTGTGGGTGAAGGATGGACTTCTCTCCCAAACAGTAAGAGAGCTAAAAGAACTAGGTTTTTATTTTGTATATTTTGTATGCATGGTATGTATGGTATATATGTATATGTGTATGTATCTAGGTATGATATATGCACATATTTATGCATTCCTAGAGAGCCAGGTAAGACATGGCAGTGACCATGAGAGAACATCCTATGAAAGTTTGACTTCAGATCAAACTTAGCTTTCCCCCAGGGCTAAGAGAAATGTTATACTATACAGAGTTCTAAATTTCTTTCTCTGGTGTGGTTTTCTTTATACCACCCTGCCAGGTAGTATATGTAATGTGATTGTACTTCAAAGAATAAAAGACATAAGTAGTAAAGGGAAACATGGCCTGCCCTCAACATCCTTTCTCCTATGACCTGAGGTGAGAGCAGTTTGCTATTGAAGGGCTGGGAGTACAAGTTCCAGACAATGGACCTATATATGTGTATATGTGTATATATATATATATATATATATATATATATATATATATATATATACACACACACACACATTTTAATGGTTCCTTATGTTCCTTCTCAATGAAAAATTAACCAGTACATCTAAGAAAGAAATGGAAAACTTTATTCAAACCAAATTTGAAGATTATGATCCAGGAATAGCATCTCAGAAAGCTCTGAGAATTGTTCTGCCTGTTAGAAGTCAAAACACAGTTATATAAGTTTTTTTTGAGACACAGGGCTATACATTAAATTACCTATTATTGACAGTTTACACAATCCAGATCTAAGTACCATCCTGGCCCCTTACAAGATTAAGAAGAAATGTTATCTTATAAGAAGTTGTCTTGCTGGTGCTAGGAGAATGTTGCTCTTTATGGTTGAGCAGGTATTTCTGCTGATAGGAGAGGTTTAATGTAGATACACAATGCACAGTAAAGGGGAGAAAGGAGGTCAAAGAGCAGAGAAAGTTTTTTATGTTTAAATTTTCCTTGTCTTGAATAAAATGTGAAGTTTATTTCGCACTTAGGAAAATTTTCTGGGAACAAAACAATCGGATCAGAGAATATATACACTTTATATTTATACCTATTGCAAATTGTCTCCAAGAAAGGAAATATCAACTTACATTTTCACCAAAAGTGTATAAGAATATCCGATTTACTTTTATTTCACCCTCATCAGCCCTTGGCATCATCATTCTTTTAGGCTTTTTATTTCTTTAGGAAAAATACTGCTTTTTAAAAAAAATATTTAATCAAGTATAGTTGATATATAGTTGTGTTAATTTCTGCTGTACAGCAAAGTTATTCAGTTATACATATATATGTATATATATATATATATACACATTCTTTTTCATATTCTTTTCCATTATGGTTTATCACAGGGTATTGACTATAGTTTCCTGTGCTATATATAATAATTTACATCTGCTGATTCCAAACTCCCAATACATCACTTGCCCACCCCTCCTTCACAGTCTGTTCTCTATGTCTGTGAGTCTGTTTTGTAGATAAGTTCATTTGTGTCATATTTTAGATTCCACATATTAGTGATATCATGTATTTGTCTTTCTCTTTCCGACTTACTTCACTTAGTATGATAATCTCTAGGTCTATCCATGTTGCCACATACTATACTGCTTTAAATATGCATTTAAAATTATTTGTGATGTTGTTTGTATATTCACGTTTATTGCCATTTGTATTTGGAAAGTCAAAATGGAGTCAGTATTGCTAAGAGAGCTCTCTAAATTGGAACCGGGAGGCCACTGAGGAAATGTGACATATGCATCTCAGCTCAGATAGAATCTGACTTTTTGACCACTTATTGTCTTAACACAAGCATCCAGAACATCTTCCCAATGTTCCAGAAACTAAAAATACTTATCAGACCCTTACCCTAAAATAACTCATGATAGCCTATTTATTGAGGAAGAAGAAAATTTCCTCTACCTTTTTAGGTTATTCTGGCTGGCCTAAGATTAAACTGACATAAAACAGATTAACAGGAGAAAATCAAACAAATATTTAAATATATATATGAAAGACTCAGAAAAAATGAGTAACTCACCAAAATGACCAAAACCCTCACCTTAAATACCATCCTCAGCTAAAGGCAAAAGAGTTTGGAGAGAGTCAGTTATAGGAGGTGACCAGGAAAAGCACAGTAAATAAGTGTAAGCTTGCAGATTTAAGTCAGTGCCTTCTCCATTGATAAGAGTTTCTAGAGATTTAGTCTTCCTCCTCTTCCCGGTACAGTGAGGGAGACACCCTTACAAATGGAGATTTCCCTTACAAATGCACATGTTTCTTATAAAAGGGTAACTCCTACTTGGCTTTCAGAGTTTCTCCCATGTCTGCTGTTTCTTAGAAATTAACCAGTTTAAAATAATTAATATGCCAGAGATAGCTTCAACCACCAGAGGGCAGAGAGCAGAAACAAGAAAAACTACAATCCTGCAGCCTGTGGACCAAAAACCACAGTTACAGAAAGATAGACAAGATGAAAAGGCAGAGGGCTATGTACCAGATGAAGGAACAAGAAAAAAACCCAGAAAAACAACTAAATGAAGTGGAGATAGGCAACCTTCCAGAAAAAGAATTCAGAATAATGATAGTGAAGATGATCCAGAACCTCAGAATAAGAATGGAGGCAAAGATTGAGAAGATGCAAGAAATGATTAACAAAGACCTAGAAGAATTAAAGAACAAACAAAGAGAGATGACCAATACAATAACTGAAATGAAAACTACACTAGAAGGAATCAATAGCAGAATAACTGAGGCAGAAGAACGGATAAGTGACCTGGAAGACAGAATGGTGGAATTCACTGCTGCGGAACAGACTAAAGAAAAAAGAATGAAAAGAAATGAAGACAACCTAAGAGACCTCTGGGACAACATTAAACGCAACAACATTCGCATTATAGGGGTCCCAGAAGGAGAAGAGAGAGAGAAAGGACCAGAGAAAATATTTGAAGAGATTATAGTCGAAAACTTCCCTAACATGGGAAAGGAAATAGCCATCCAAGTCCAGGAAGCGCAGAGAGTCCCATACAGGATAAACCCAAGGAGAAACACGCCGAGACACATAGTAATCAAAGTGGCAAAAATTAAAGACAAAGAAAAATTATTGAAAGCAGCAAGGGAAAAATGACAAATAACATACAAGGGAACTCCCATAAGGTTAACAGCTGATTTCTCAGCAGAAACTCTGCAAGCCAGAAGGGAGTGGCATGATATACTTAAAGTGATGAAAGGGAAGAACCTACAACCAAGATTACTCTACCCGGCAAGGATCTCATTTAGATTTGATGGAGAAATCAAAAGCTTTACAGACAAGCAAAAGCTAAGAGAATTCAGCACCACCACACCAGCTCTACAACAAATGCTAAAGGAACTTCTCTAAGTGAGAAACACAAGAGAAGAAAAGGACCTACAAAAACAAACCCAAAACAATTAAGAAAATGGTCAAAGGAACATACATATCAATAATTACCTTAAACGTGAATGGATTAAATGCCCCAACCAAAAGACATAGACTGGCTGAATGGATACAAAAACAAGACCCATATATATGCTGTCTACAAGAGACCCACTTTAGACCTAGGGACACATACAGACTGAAAGTGAGGGGATGGAAAAAGATATTCCATGCAAATGGAAATCAAAAGAAAGCTGGAGTAGCAATACTCATATCAGATAAAATAGACTTTAAAATAAAGAATGTTACAAGACACAAAGAAGGACACTAAATAATGATCCAGGGATCAATCCAAGAAGAAGATATAACAATTATAAATATTTATGCACCCAACATAGGAGCACCTCAATACATAAGGCAACTGCAAACAGCTATAAAAGAGGAAATCGACAGTAACACAATAATAGTGGGAGACTTTAACACCTCACTTACACCAATGGACAGATCATCCAAAATGAAAATAAAGAAGGAAACAGAAGCTTTAAATGACACAATAGACCAGATAGATTTAATTGATATTTATAGGACATTCCATCCAAAAACAGCAGATTACACTTTCTTCTCAAGTGTGCATGGAACATTCTCCAGGATAGATCACATCTTGGGTCACAAATCAAGCCTCAGTAAATTTAAGAAAATTGAAATCATATCAAGCATCTTTTCTGACCACAACGCTATGAGATTAGAAATGAATTACAGGGAAAAAAACGTAAAAAACACAAACACATGGAGGCTAAACAATACGTTACTAAATAACCAAGAGATCACTGAAGAAATCAAATAGGAAATCAAACAATACCTGGAGACAAATGACAATGAAAACACGACAACCCAAAACCTATGGGATGCAGCAAAAGCAGTTCTAAGAGGGAAGTTTATACCTATACAAGCCTACCTAAAGAAACAAGAAAAATCTCAAGTAAACAATCTAACCTTACACCTAAAGAAACTAGAGAAAGAAGAACAAACAAAACCCAAAGTTAGCAGAAGGAAAGAAATCATAAAGATCAGGGAGGAAATAAATGAAATAGAAACAAAGAAAACAATAGCAAGGATCAATAAAACTAAAAGTTGGTTCTTTGAGAAGATAAACAAAATTGATAAGCCATTAGCCAGATTCATCAAGAAAAAGAGGGAGAGGACTCAAATCAATAAAATCAGAAATGAAAAAGGAGAAGTTACAACAGACACCGCAGAAATACAAAGCATCCTAAGAGACTACTACAAGCAACTCTATGCCAATAAAATGGACAACCTGGAAGAAATGGACAAATTCTTAGAAAGGTATAACCTTCCAAGACTGAACCAGGAAGAAACAGAAAATATGAACAGACCAATCACAAGTAATGAAATTGAAACTGTGATTAAAAATCTTCCAACAAACAAAAGTCCAGGACCAGATGGCTTCACAGGTGAATTCTATCAAACATTTAGAGAAGAGCTAACACCTATACTTCTCAAACTCTTCCAAAAAATTGCAGAGGAAGGAACACTCCCAAACTCATTCTATGAGGCCACCATCACCCTGATACCAAAACCAGACAAAGATGTTACAAAAAAAGAAAATTACAGACCAATATCACTGATGAATATAGATGCAAAAATCCTCAACAAAATACTAGCAAACAGAATCCAACAACACATTAAAAGGATCATACACCACGATCAAGTGGGATTTATCCCAGGGATGCAAGGATTCTTCAATATATGCAAATCAATCAATGTGATACACCATATTAACAAATTGAAGAATAAAAACCATATGATCATCTCAATAGATGCAGAAAAAGCTTTTGACAAAATTCAACACCCATTTCTGATAAAAACTCTCCAGAAAGTGGGCATAGAAGGAACCTACCTCAACATAATAAAGGGCATATATGACAAACCCACAGCAAACATCATTCTCAATGGTGAAAAACTGAAAGCATTTTCTCCAAGATCAGGAATGAGACAAGGATGTCCACTCTCACCACTATTATTCAACATAGTTCTGGAAGTCCTAGCCACGGCAATCAGAGAAGAAAAAGAAATAAAAGAAATACAAATTGGAAAAGAAGAAGTAAAGCTGTCACTGTTTGCGGATGACATGATACTATACATAGAGAATCCTAAAACTGCCACCAGAAAACTGCTAGAGCTAATTAATGAATATGGTAAAGTTGCAGGATACAAAATTAATGCACAGAAATCTCTTGCATTCCTATACATGAATGATGAAAAATCTGAAAGAGAAATTATGGAAACACTCCCATTTACCATTGCAACAAAAAGAATAAAATACCTAGGAATAAACCTACCTAGGGAGACAAAAGACCTGTATGTAGAAAACTATAAGACACTGATGAAAGAAATTAAAGATGATACCAACAGATGGAGAGATATACCATGTTCTTGGATTGGAAGAATCAACATTGTGAAAATGAGTATACTACCCAAAGCAATCTACAGATTCAATGCAATCCCTATCAAATTACCAATGGCATTTTTTACGGAGCTAGAACAAATCATCTTAAAATTTGTATGGAGACACAAAAGACCCTGAAGAGCCAAAGCAGTCTTGAGGGAAAAAAACGGAGCTGGAGGCATCAGACTCCCTGACTTCAGACTATACTACAAAGCTACAGTAATCAAGACAATATGGTACTGGCACAAAAACAGAAACATAGATCAATGGAACAAGATAGAAAGCCCAGAGATTAACCCACGCACCTATGGTCAACTAATCTATGACAAAGGAGGCAAAGATATACAATGGAGAAAAGACAGTCTCTTCAATAAGTGGTGCTGGGAAAACTGGACAGCTACATGTAAAAGAATGAAATTAGAATACTCCCTAACACCATATACAAAAACAAACTCAAGATGGATTAGAGACCTAAATATAAGACTGGACACTATGAAACTCTTAGAGGAAAACATAGGAAGAACACTCTTTGACATAAATCACAGCAAGATCTTTTTTGATCCACCTCCTAGAGTAATGGAAATAAAAACAAAAATAAACAAGTGGGACCTAATGAAACTTCAAAGCTTTTGCACAGCAAAGGAAATCATAAACAAGACAAAAAGACAACCCTCAGAATGGGAGAAAATATTTGCAAATGAAGCAACTGACAAAGGATTAATCTCCAAAATATATAAACAGCTCATTCAGCTCAATATTAAAGAAACAAACACCCCAATCAAAAAATGGGCAGAAGACCTAAATAGACATTTCTCCAAAGAAGACATACAGACGGCCATGAAGCACATGAAAAGATGCTCAACATCACTAATTATTAGAGAAATGCAAATCAAAACTACAATGAGGTATCACCTCACACCAGTTAGAATGGGCATCATCAGAAAATCAACAAACAACAAATGCTGGAGAGGGTGTGGAGAAAAGGGAACCCTCTTGCACTGTTGGTGGGAATGTAAATTGATACAGCCAATATGGAGAACAATATGGAGGTTCCTTAAAAAACTAAAAATAGAATTACCATATGACCCAGCAATCCCACTACTGGGCATATACCCAGAGAAAACCGTAATTCAGAAAGACACATGCACCCGAATGTTCATTGCAGCACTATTTACAATAGCCAGGTCATGGAAGCATCCTAAATGCCCATCCACAGACGAATGGATAAAGAAGATGTGGTACATATATACAATGGAATATTACTCAGCCATAAAAAGGAACGAAATTGAGTCATTTGTTGAGAAGTGGATGGATCTAGAGACTGTCATACAGAGTGAAGTAAGTCAGAAAGAGAAAAACAAATATCGTATATTAATGCATGTATGTGGAACCTAGAAAAATGGTACAGATGAGCCAGTTTGCAGGGCAGAAGTTGAGACACAGATGTAGAGAATGGACATATGGACACCAAGGGGGGAAAACTGCGGTGGGGTGGGGATGGTGGTGTGCTGAATTGGGCGATTGGGATTGACATGTATACACTGATGTGTATAAAATTGATGCCTAATAAGAACCTGCAGTATAAAAAAACAAACAAACAAAACAACTAATACTAAACTTTCATTGGGTTATTTGTATGGAAATATGTTAATATAAATGTTTCAGACATTACATGAAATTTCTAAAAATCTTATATTTGTATTTGTATGGAAATATGTATGGAAATATGTTAATATAAATGTTTCAGACATTACATGAAATTTCTAAAAATCTTATATGTTCTGGTATAATGTTATAAGTAATAATCCTAGTTATTACTTTAAAATGTATATCTCAGAAATAACTAATTTTCTTGTCAACTGCATTATTATGAACTTTCATCAAATCTTTAAAAAAAAAAAATTAATATGCCAAAAGACACATTTTGGGGTGGCAGATTCTGCTCCCCAGAGGACACATCCTAAGTAATTTGGGACAGCCTATCCCTTAAGGACAAATATTTCCGTTCTTGTGTCAGAGTACAGCCTCATGACTTTTGCCTTTATAAGCTCTTGACTCTTTCTCTTCCCCAGAACACTCTTGGTTTTACCCAAAACTGTGTTTCCTGAATTGCAATTCAATCAACAATACCTATTGTTTCGCTTTTGTATTGAGACAATTTTCTTTAAATTATGTAAAGATTTACAAGAGTTTTTTAAAAATGTTAAGGATCTTGTTTTCAGATCTGTAATTTATGATACATTTTTCCAGTTTTTAAAAAATATTTTAACTTCATTTATGGTATAGAGGTTTCAAATTTTATGTAGTCAAGTCTTTCTTTATGCTCCCTGAGTTTGTATCATACTTAGGTTTCCTTCACTTAAATATTATAATAACGATATTATAAAACATGGTATGTTTTCATCCAGGATTTATTTTATCCTTATGTTGCAGGAAGGGGGACCCCTTCCAGCGCCTGAGAGTGGGTTCCTGTCTAACACTCAGAAATGAATTATCCGAGGAGACACATGTGCTGACAAAGCAAGAGACTTTATCGGGAAGGGGTGCCTGGGCAGAGAGCAGCAGGGTAAGGGAACCCAGAAGAACCACTCTGCCATATGGCTCGCAGTCTTGGGTTTTATGGTAATGGGGTTAGTTTCCGGGTTGTTTCTGGCCAATCATTCTGACTCAGGGTCCTTCCTGGTGGTGCGCACATCGCTCAGCCAAGATGATTTCCAGTGAGAAGGATTCTGGGAGGTTGGTAGGCCATATGGATTGGCATCTCCTCTCTCCTTTTGACCTTTCCTTAATTCTTCCAGTTGGTGGTAGCTTGTTAGTTCCACATTCCTTACCAGGACCTCCTGTTGTAAGATAACTCATGCAGGCGGTTACTATGATGCCTGGCCAGGGTGGGCGGTTTTGGTCAGTGGTTCCCCTAACACTTACATTATTCAAATTTTAACCTACATATAAAAGATTATATAATGGATGTTGATGCCTAGGTTTATTTTACAAAAATATAATAATGGATTTCAAAATAGTTTTTTCCTTCATTACATAATTTACCATAAGTTTGTAAAACAAAGAATGTTGCCCACCATCCAGTTCTATAAGAATCAAGTCCTTAGTCACTGCAGTCACTGACCTACAATATACCCTGAAAGGATTTCAGGGCAAAAATCAGGATGAGGCACTCTGTGCTCTGAGGAAACAGGCAAAACAGGCCCTTGTATAATTAGAAATATTTCAGGAGAAATTTTTTATGAATCTGGATTCTTGCATCTTCCCATACTTAGAAAAGCACAAAATCATTAACTGAGATATCTGTTCCTCCTGACCTTCTACTGAGATGTATGCTTGATTGCACATACATATTGGCCTCACCCCCTAACTCTTTGGAGTATTTCCTTAGAGCTATCTGAGAGGCTGTCTCTGGGCTACAGTCCTCAGAAAGTCCTCAAATAAAACTGATACTCACAGGGCT
Organism: Balaenoptera borealis; assembly: GCF_965194805.1. Classification (NCBI taxonomy): domain Eukaryota; kingdom Metazoa; phylum Chordata; class Mammalia; order Artiodactyla; family Balaenopteridae; genus Balaenoptera; species Balaenoptera borealis. The sequence continues at coordinate 28,672,911 of NC_138870.1, forward strand.
TCCCTGGTGGCGCAGTGGTTGAGAGTCTGCCTGCCAATGCGGGGGACACGGGTTCAAGCCCTAGTCTGGGAAGATCCCACATGCTACGGAGCGACAGTTACTGAGCCTGCGCGTCTGGAGCTTGTGCTCCGCAACAAGAGAGACTGCGATAGTGAGAGGCCCGCGCACTGCGATGAAGAGTGGCCCCCACTTGCTGTAACTAGAGAAAGCCCTCGCACAGAAACGAAGACCCAACACAGCCATAAATAAATAAATAAATAAATAAATAAATAAATAAATAAATGGATCATCACGTTTAAAAAAAAAAAAAGCAGGAAGGGAGATAGCAAGTGGATGTTTTAAAAAAAAAAACTGATACTCACAGCTCTCATGTGAGAATGAGAAATAATTATATTAGAATTTTGACATTTATTCTAGCACCTCATAAATATTTAAAACAAACCAGAAGTTATAAACTACACAGTAAACGTAAACAATATTTAAATATGTGTCAAAATTGTGAACAAGTTCTGCTTGGGTTTTCAAAGAAAAATCAGTCTTGCTTCTTTAAGACTATCTACTGCTAATGAAATTTGATTTCCAGGGAGAAAATATCTTAATCTAAATGAACTGTCTTAGGAAAAAACAGGTTAGTCCTTACATTTTTTACATTACCACTTAAAGCAGTTATAATACATTTTAAGAGACATTGAGCAGTTATGTCTATTTCCGCACATCAAGGTAAGAATATATAAAATAAGGGATTACCACTTATGTGTAGATATATTTCTCTCCTTGATTAAGAATTTCAGTAATAGCAATACAATTTCATTCAAACCTACTTCTAAAGGCTTTTTCTCAGAGACCAATATATAACATTGTGATTTCTTTAGAGTTTTAATACAAGTAGGCATGTGTTTTCACAATGCAATTATACATGTGACAGCCATTTAATTGGTAGATCATTTTTTAAGATTTTTTTTGTGGAAATATAAATGTGAAACAAAGGCCCTTAATACTAACCAACTTCAGCTCTTCCTCCATATTTCTATTATTAACTTCATTAGGTAGTCTTTATGGTAGTCATTGAGGTAGTCAGATATCCCTTTAAGAGAGAAACTGCTGCTGGGAGTTACTTAGCTGACAGTTTCCAGCTGTGAGTTCTTTCAGGATCTGTCTCAGCTTTAGATCTAAGGCCATGTTCTTCCTGGCAACCCCCAGGTGATGACTGAGCACAGTGGTATTACAAGGCTCACGGCACCTGCCCAATGTCTTCTAACAAAAGTCTTTGTGCTAAGCCCCGCCCTGGGCTGGCTGAGAACTTCTCGGAGCTGAGGCTTTTCCTGCCAAGCTTCCTTCATTTCTCATCTCCTTTCACAAGTGTCAGACCTGTTTTGCCATCTGGAGGTTTTACCTGCCAACTACTGCTCTCTTAATCTTGTACCTCTCTCAGGCATTTCTCCTGATATATTTATATACATACATACATACATACATACATATATATATATATATCAGAGTACATATGTATAACTATATACAATATATAACAATATATAAAATATGTATATGTGCAATTCTAACTCTGCCTTGCTGCCTGCTTCCCAAGTGATCCTATTGACACATTCATTAAACAGGGAGCTGTGCTAGGTATAAATAATATAATGCATAATGATATATTAATGTATATAATATATATACATATATGTAATAGGATTTAAATTTTGATATTTTTTTATCATGGATTTTCAAAGTAAATATTATTTATCTTGATTACTGAGTTTTTTGACATCCCCTTACATTCTGTACCCAAGGCAGGGAGGCTAGAGGTTGAATCGATTGCCAATGGCCAAATGATTTAATTAATCATGCCTATGTATTGAAGCCTCCATAAAAACTCAGAAGGACAGTGTTTGGAAAGCTTCCACATTAGTGAACACGTGGAAGTGCTGGGATAGTTGTGCTCCACAAGAGGGCATGGAAGCTTCATGCCCCTTCCCAGGTACATCACCCTATGCATCTCTTCCATCTGAATGTTCGTATCCTGTGTTCGTAAATAAACAGTTTTCCTGTGTTCTGTGAGCTGTTCTAGCAAATTAATCCAACCTGAGGTGGAGGTCATGGGAACCTCCAATTTATAGTCTGGATTTGTGATAGGCATGTGAAGTTGAGGGTGTGGTAGTCTTGTAGGATTGACCCATTAACCTGTGGGATCTGATGCTATCTCCTGATAGTGTTAGAAAAGGGTTGAATTGTAGGATACCCCAGCTGATGTCAGAGAATTGCTTTGTGATGTGGGAAGAACACACATCATACTTCCTTAAAGGCCTCCATTGTTACTGCATTGTGCTCAGTACAAAATAGAACTCAACAAATATTAAATTTTTAAAAATATCCAGCTAGATAATTCAACGTGCTTTTTCTCTGTATTATGAGTTTTATTTTTAGACTTTGATGAGAAAGTTAAACTATGCCTCAGATATTCATTTATTTTCCTTTTATGAACTCTAAATAAATGCATCATGGGTGGATAAATTGCTATTCAAAAGTCTGAATTCTACAGAAGCCACATCTCCCAATGTAATGCTTCTATATGTTTGCCCCAGCAATTTTATCAATAAATTTGTCCAAAAAAACCTAACAATATGAAGGCATACACTCTAAAACCTGTCACACATCACAATTTCAAAGTAACTCTTCTAGAGAAATGGAAGAAATAGTCAACAGCAAAATTTCAGAGTGGGAGGCAAGTTAATATAATTACATGCCATGAAACATAATGTTATTAAGCATCAGATGGTTTTACTAGCTGACTTTTAACAACTTTAAAAAGTTGAATTAACTCAATTCTAGTAGAGTGTGGACAAGGTTTATGGAAAAGATGAATCAAGAACAGACAAGCAAGCTTGACTGTGAATATTTCTATATTCAAATATTACATGCAAAGTGTCAGGTAAAATTGGTAACAGACTGAATACAGAATGAACTTAGAATCATAGAATTTTTCTTAGTGAAGCAGGCAAAACATTAAAAAAACCCGACTTTTCTGTGAAGATGTGATTCTGCCCCACCCTCACCCCATTCCATCATCACCACAACCTGCACTAAGGGAAAAAAAATAATTCTTGCTAAATAATTTACATGTCAAAAATAACAAAGATAATTATAGTTAGATAAAAAACAAAGTAGAAAATTTAGTTGCTGCTTTCTGTTATATTTTGCACAGTATTTATTAGAAAAAGATATGAAATGTTTGAATGTGTGGGCAGAAAGAAAAACATGTTTCTATGTTCAGAGAAAGACTTGCAAATAATGTTTTCTGCTCACAAAAGAAACAAAAATCCATGTTCATTTAATAATATTTGGCAAAAAAAGAAACATAGTACTCTGAGAGGTGATCACTTTTTAACATTTAGTATATATCCTTTCATTGTTTTCTACATGTCTATTTCACATAGTTGAACTCATACTGTTTCAATTAGTACTAAGTTGGGATAGTGAAGGGTTTATGGCATGTGTAGTGTGACAGTTTATGAGAATGGACCGTACGCCACATAGCATGTCTAAGAGGACAGATGATTTAGTCTGAGGTCAGACCATGGAGAGCTTTGAACATTACACTGTTGGCATAAATGTTATGAGATAGCCCTTAAATTGAGGAAACTTTAACCTCTATTCTGCTCTGCCTCTGCTCTCTTCATGCTGGCTTGGAGGGCCATCTCCTTGAGCCACCTATACAACACTTGTTTATGAAGCCATCAAAAGAGCTTGTGATATTTCTTGACTGCAGAGCCTATTGTGCAGTACCTCATTACCTTAGGCTGGCACGGAGTCCCCGTACACGGGACCGAAGATAATTAAAATGACATTCCAGCGCAGAATCACGTTTCCTTACTCACCTTCCAAACTATGTCAAGTTTGTACTTCCTTCCTTGGATAAACACAGTGTGGGAAGGCATGATGGGGCTGTCGTTTTCTTACTGCAGACACACTCAACAACTCGCAAAACCTGCTCAAATTTTCAGCTAATGTTGATGCCCTAGCCAACTCCTTACAAATGTGTCATTTTAAGGCCCTGCCCCCATAATCTAGCTACCTAGTGAATAATCTAGTTCCCTAATAAATCTGTGTAAAGCAGAGAGAATAAACCATTAAAGAAATTACAATTTGAAAAGGTCATTGCCATAGTTCTGTTTTGGTTTTGCAAGACTCAAATAGAAAATCCCAACTGCTCATAATTACAAAGCAATATAGTATGGACCAGGTCCTTAGCAATTTTCACTTCTGATCTTAAAGTTGTATGTAAAAGATGCACTTTTAAAACAGATCTATAGTTTTATTTGAGATGTGTTATGGCGAAAGCATTTCTTATGCTTCTCAATATATTCAACAGGCAAACAAAGCTAATTTTGCTTTCTATTATATTTGTATCATTATTTTTTTCAAGAAAAATCTCCAAGTTTTGTCCTAGCAAGCTTCATCAATCTGCAGGAAAAACTGATTGTGTCCAAACAACCACTTAAGTGAGCAGTAGGAAGAAGCTATGCACTGAAGTGGGTTGGACAGAACACGTTTAATTCACCCACAAGAGCTAATGCTACTTAATGAATGATATTTTTCCATGATCCGAGGATACCCAGTATGTAATTATTACTGATATTTTAAGAACTTGAGACTTTAAACATCCACCCACTTTTGTTCATATTGAAGTCTCAGTTTCATTCTTAAGCTGCATCCTAATATATTATATATAATATGTACGTGCAGCATAATGGCTCTTAATTCTATTTTCTCTGATACAGATATGTTTCTTTAGTTTTTGTTTTAATATGGTCAAATTGGCAACTAACAAATCAATGTAAGAAATTCATTATTTGCACTGTGTTCACTTTAGGGGATTTGAATTGCTCTAAAACTTCTCTCTCGGGTTTCTTTGGAGTCATTTTGCTATAAAATAGCTTTGGTTTGATTCAAGGAATGATTTTAGTGCCAGGAAGTATTAATTGCAGAGAGCCTGCCTATGAGAGCTGTAGGACTTTCACAGGTGTTGAAACCACAGGATAAGAACAAGGCTGACATTTAATAGTAATTTTCATTAATATTAATTTCATTCAGCAGTCCTTTGGGGGAGACATTTATCATTACATTTTTTAATCTTGGCAAATGGAAACAAGTTGTGCTCAAGAGACAGATAAAAACATCAGGAAGCCTAGATCTAATTGAGAAATTACTTTCAAACCCATATTTTACGTTAAACTTTGTTGCCAACACTTATCAATGGAAGAATTATATTGCAAAGTTAGTTTTAATTATTACAGGTTGAATGTATAAGACTTGAGAAATTATCCTTTTTTTGCTCTCAATTGATTTATCACATGGTTTAGGTTTAATTAAAAGAACGATTATCTTTTTTTTAGGCACTCAAAATGATGACATTTCCAGAGATATTTTATTCCACTTAAGAGAGGGCGCCAACCTGTTAAATGGCCACAAGTTGGAGTCTCCAGAATTATTAGTGGTTTGAAGGGCAGCCTGTGGCAAAGCAGGAGAAGAGAGAAGGATCTGTGAGTGCTGAGAGGATGCCAAAGACTCAATGGGTCAAAACCCGTTTTCTTCCCATGGAAGAAAATGTTGCCTGCAGCAGGGGAAGTGGCAACAATGTCTTTTGATTCCAGATTGCACTAAATTTCTTGATCATTTCATGATGTTTTCACATTTTCCATTAATTTTTAAATCGTTTATAGAATATTTATAAAATATTCGGAAGGCATGGAAAAAATAATGAATCAAATACCATTGTATGTTATCGTATCCTCTATCTAACTTAAAAAAGAGAAAATTGCTCTTACCTTTGAGGCAGTGAAACTTCTGAGACTAAAGTGGTAGAAATCAATTAGATTCTGTAGGTAGGCCTGGTAGGTTGTTGAGTGGGAGAAAATATAGTTTAGAGAGTTTTTGGTTATGTGCAGAGGAAATCACTTGTGAATTTTATGCTTATCGTTCTTACTTTATAGTTTTGTCATTTATGTTTGTATCCTTAAACAATAGGTTGTTTAGTTTGCATATTTTAGAGTCTTATATAAATGGACTCACACTGTGTTGATCTTCTACCACTTATTTTTCTCTTAGTATTATGTCCCTTAGGTTTATTCATGTTGTTCTATGTAGCCATAATTTATTCAATTAATTGCAGTACTGTTCCACTGGGTGAATATACCACACCTTGCAATTATGGGTCTGCATTTTTCTTCATTATTTGACAGAGAGCTTTTTAAGGGTGGAAAAAAATCTTGTTTATCAATGTAAAATTGGCATAGGCTTGGCCACAATAGTTGGCATGAAGAGAGTATTAAGTAAATGCTCGTTTAATAGTAAATTTGTAATAGGACTGTAGAAAATGTAAAAAAAAAAGTTTTCTGAGACCCTAAAAATGTAATCTAGACATTCATTGTACCTCTAGTCCAATTACAGGGCAATTTTCAAAGCAAAAGATTCTGGAGCATGTCTTCTCAATATAAAATGTGTTTGTGTTTTCTGGGCTTAGTATCTTTAGCAACAGTCTCTAATAGGAATGGCAGAATAAGATGTTTTGTTTTTTCATTTGAATGGGTATGTTCTTACTAGTGATCTTTATATTGTGAGTTTGAAAAAGAAAAAGATGAATATTAGTCTTAAAACTGTTTGTACTGTTTTCCCAAGGGGATTAGCTAACATTATGTTGCATAACCTAAGCAATTAGATGCCTTAGCAACACGACAGATAATTAGCTACTTTACAGAGCAGGTAATTTTTTGGGTTTGTTCTTTGTATAAAGGAAAAAAAAAAAAAAACACCTGGTGTATTTTTTATTTGTTTGTTTCTGAGCTACTCTACGTTATTCTTGGAAATGGGATGGAAAAAGATTGGGTTGATTTTAGGGCTTTATGTTTGTCACTCAAACACTCTGAAAATCATCACCTTCATTACTCTAGATTTTGTTATATTACCTTCACCCCGGGAAGTACTATTTTTACAATATATTTCTTTAATCACAAAAAATAAGAAATTGTGTGTTTCATAACCTTCTTTCCTGTGAGCAATCACTGTGGCTTCTTTTCAGTTAGACCTCACTGTGTTACAAGTTAAGATTTAAAATAATGCTTCCAAGCTTGTGAGCTGTGGATTCCTGGGAAGTGCCAGGGTTGTGGAAATCCATTATGTACATAAATCATTTTTCTGTAGACTGAAGACAATTTATATATATATTCAAATGTAGGTAGATGCAATCATATTTAATAAAATAAAAATAAATTTTCAAGTTCTACTAAATAATAAAGACTTTCTTCATTTTTCCTTTTTATTTAACTTTTTTTGGTTAAATATTTGTGTGCACATAGTTTTGAAAAAATCAATGGGCTTTTAATGGAAACAAAAGGACCTCTGTTTCAGCCTTGTCTGCCCCTGGTTCTGCCTCTTCATAGGAAATTACCTCATAGTTTTTAGTTACTTCTTTAGTTCTTTTAGTTTCTAAATAATATGCACATGCTACTATTTTTTTTTCCAGTTCTAAAGATTACTTATTGATTTCTAAGTAAGGAAGATAAGGATTAAGCCCTCTTCCCCTCTGATCACTTGCACAATTAAAAAAGGTAATTAGATTTTATATTATAAGTGAAACTGTGTAACTCAGATTGGGACTTGAACCCAGCCAAAACCCAGATTGGGACATGAACCTATGAGCCAGGACTCAAGCCCAGCCAAACACTCAGATTGGGACTTAAACCCACAGTCTTTTAACTGAGATCACATACCTGGTCTCAGGACTTAATGAAGCTCATGTTCTTGATGTCTCATCACAGAAAGAATTCAGTGCGAGACAAAGTGATAGGTAAGAAGTGGATTTATTTAGAGAGAAATGCACTCCACAGACAGATTGTGGGCCATCTCAGATGGCAAAAGCAGCCCCAGGGTATGGGGTTGTCAGTTTTTATAGGAGTGGGTAATTTCATAGCCTAATGAGTGGGAGAAGTACTCCAGCTATTTTGGGGAAGAGGTGGGGGTTTCCAGAAATTAGGTCACAGCCTACTTTTGAACCTTAATGGTCAGTCTTGGAAGTGTTGTGGCATCTGTGGTTGTGTCATTTAGCTTGCTGTTGTATTACAATGAGGGTATCCTGAGGCTTAAGGTCTAGTGGAAGTGGACTCATCCCACCATCTTGGACCTATTTTGTTCTAATCAGTTTATGTCGTGTCCTTGGGCTATGTCATTTTTTTAAACGTTGTGCCCTGTCCCCTTCCCTCCTAAATGAATGTTAATTTCACTTGAGCCATATAAGATGTATGTATGATATGTATTACATTTCCATCTTTGAACAATGTTTTACCTTTTTTTTTTAAGGAATTAATAATTATTGTTTTGGGCATTTACTTAACTGTACTTACCACTCATAGTACACCCCTAATTTCTCCACCAGAAGTGTGTCCTTAATATTCAAAACATCAAATGATCTTTAGTTTCAAATATCCATCATCTATTAATCTGTTATCAGTTCTAATTTGGACTATTTGTTCTTGAAAACTGCTATCCTACTGAAAACATAATGCCTGCCTCTGCTATCATCCTAGAAATCTTGTATATTAGATTCTCTGCTTCCTGGTGCCAGGAGGTAAAATTTTTTGAGATTTTGCATGTCTGAAGATGTCTTCATTCTGTGCTCAGACATGATTGATTGTTGGGTTAGGTACAGAAGTCTAGTTTGGATATCATTTCACTAAGAATTTTAAAGTCATTTTTACATTTTTTTCAATTTCCATTTTCATCTTGCCTGACACCGTTCTGATTTCCATTTTATTGTATGTAGTCTGTTTTTGTTTTTCCCTCTCTAGAAGGTTTAGGATCCTATATTTGTTCCCAGTGTTTTAAAATTTCACATTGAAATGTCTTTTACATTCATTGTTTTGGGTACTTTGTGGGTCTTTTCAATACATGATTTGAGCAATTTTCTTTAATTAATTATTTTAAAAATTCATCTTCTTTATTTTACCTAGTTTGTTTTTCTGGACCTCTTATTATGGGATGTTGGACCTCAATGATTTATTCTCTAACTTTTCTATTTGTCTTTTCTATTTTCCAAAATTTTGTATTTGTTCTATTTCCTGGAAGATTTTTTTCAATGTTATCTTTTAATTCTTCTATGAAATTTTCAATTTAGAGATCATATTTTTAAATTTTGAGAATTCTGAGATTTTTGTTTTGTTTTCCATTTTTATTTAATGGATGCAATACCATTGCTCATATCTCAGAAGATATTAATTAGATTTTTTTCAAAGTTTTTTCTGTTCTCTGCATTGTTTCTGTTCCTCTCTTATTCCTTTTTTCTCTAAAAATAAGAGATTTGTTTTATCTATGTCTTTCATATAAGCGACTTTCCTTGAATTTCTAGTTACCTTATAGTCAGTCATCTTAGACTTTCTTTTATATTTAAAAGAAACTTCAAAAAGATGATTGGAAGCTCTATGTGTGTGGAAGACATTTGTCTATGGCAACCATCATTGCAGGGTGGACAATTTTTTTTTAATTAATTATTTATTAATTAATTTATTTATTATTTATTTTTGGCTGTGTTGGGTTTTCGTTTCTGTGCGTGGGCTTTCTCAAGTTGTGGCAAGTGGGGGCCACTCTTCATCGTGGTGCGCGGGCCTCTCACTGTTGCGGCCTCCCATTGCGGAGCACAATATCCAGATGCGCATGCTCAGTAGTTGTGGCTCACAGGCTTAGTTGCTCCGCGGTATGTGGGATCTTCCCAGACCAGGGCTCGAACCCGTGTCCCCTGCATTGGCAGGCAGATTCTCAACCACTGCGCCACCAGGGAAGCCCAAGGGTGGACAATTTTTGAGTCCCTCCAAAGTCAGTCCCTCTAGATCTTCATCTGGGGCAGGTCACTCTCCAGAGGATTCCTTCAATCTCTTGCCTGCAGAATATATTTCTAGTTGGCATACAAGGTTTCTAGTAGGTGTGGGTCTTATCAGTTGTTAGGTAGACTTACACTTATACCCCATTTTTTGCTTCTCATTAATCTGTGACTGGTATTTCTGACTCCATAGCTTTTTCCGTTTAACTTCTCCAGAGTGTAAATATCTTATCTTCTGTTGGTGTGGGAAAAATTAGTCATCTGGCTGCTTAAGTCTGGAGAAGGGTATATGGGTCTAAATGCCCCTTACGTAGTCCTTTGACCTTTATGTAGTTCTTCCTTTTGTCAGTCCCACCTGAACTTTGACTTTCTGAGATGTGGGTGTCAGCAATTTCTTGTTTTTTAATGAACTAATTTTTTATCTCTATGATTCACTATCCATACCTGCCTACTGGCAATTAGTTTTCAGATTTCTCCATTGCATTAGTTTTCATGCCTCTGTCCATTCCTCTGGTATTTTATTGACATCTTTTGTCATTTCTCATACACTCTTATTTTCTGTGAAAAGAACACACACTTATCAATAATAGCATTATAGGACTTAGTATCAGTTTTCAAAACTTCTAAACAAAAAGTCTTTTCTAAAATTTGTGCAGTTCCTTTGTATACTTACTGAGGCTATTGATTACTTCTTATGTTTCCTTTTCTCCACAGTCCCCAGAAAACTTGATTAAAAGGCACAAATACCTCTTCATTGCTAAATATTAAAATTTCCATAAACATAAACAAAAGGAGGAAAAATTGAAATTACATATTTTTAGGTCATTGTATAATTTTCTCAAAGAAAGAGACCCTTTGGTCCACCCCATTGTCCCTCTCTTCTCTATCCAGGTCTCACTTTAGGCATTTAATTTAATTGTTTTAGGCATTTAATTTAAGAGACCTTAATGATAATCTTATTCAAACTCATTTTTAAAATGAGAAAATTGATACATGTAAATTGAGATTTCGTAGCTTGCTTAAGTGATAACTGAGTAGTAGAATTCAAATTTAATTATGTATATTTAGTTTAATGTTAATATAGATTAGACTGTTTTTTATAGTTAAACATTCAAAGACCTCAAAGGAACATAGTTGTATTTATATCTTCTGTTGATAGAGTAAATGCACATAGGTGAGAAGACATCTTTCAATGACTAGCTAAACAGCATCCCGACAACCACCACTGCCCTCACATAGTTCAGTTCCATTAGTTGGATAACTTACTCCAATAGGGAAGACCAGAGAGGTTCCAAATCAGAACACTTTAATTGTAAGTTAAATTCTTAGGCTCAGGCTTACTTTAATAGCACCATAGCCACATCAAAATGCTACATTCTGAAAATTTTACTGAAAAAGAAATAAAGTTAGAATGGTCATCATCAAAAAATCTACAGACAAAAAATGCTGGAGAGAGTGTGGAGAAAAGGGAACCCTCTTGCACTGTTGGTGGGAATGTAAATTGATACAGCCACTATGGAGAACAGTATGGAGGTTCCTTAAAAACTAAAAATAGAGCTACCATGTGATCCAGTAATCCCACTCCTGGGCATGTATCAGGGGAGAAAACCATACTTTGAAAAGATACATGCATCCCAGTGTTCATTGCAGCACTATTTACAGTAGCCAAGCAACAGAGGAATGGATGAAGAAGTTGTGGTACATATAAACAATGGAATATTACTCAGCCATAAAAAGAAATGAAATTGTTATTTGTAGTGAGGTGGATGGACCTAGAGTCTGTCATACAGAGTGAAGTAAGTCAGAAAGAGAAAAACAAATACCGTATGCTAACACATATATATGGAATCTAAAAAAAAAATGGTTCTGATGATTCTAGGGGCAGGACAGGAATAAAGATGCAGATGTAGAGAATGGACTTGAGGACATGGGGAGTGGGGAAGGGTAAGCTGGGATGAAGTGAGAGAGTGGCATTGACATATATACACTACCGAATGTAAAATAGCTAGCTAGGGGGAAGCAGCTGCATCACACATGGAGATCAACTTGGTGCTTTGTGACCACCTAGAGGCGTGGGATAGAGAGGGTGGCAGAGAGGTGTAAGACTGAGGGGATATGGGGATATATGTATACATATAGCTGATTCACTTTGTTATACAGCAGAAACTAACACAACATTGTAAAGCGATTATACTCCAATAAATATGTTTAAAAAAAAGAAAAAAAGAAGTTTTAAAAAAATATTTAATTAGAAAAAAAATCATCCAGTTACTGAAAAATTGCAAGAATAACAACAGTACAAAGAACACCCATATACCATTTACCCAGCTTCACCCATTATTAACATTTTAACCCATTTATTTTATCATTTACTTTCTCCACCAATCTATATAATATTTTTGAACAATTTAATATTAACATATAGTGGCCCTTTATTCTTAAATTCTTCAGTGACTACTTCCTAAGAGTAAGGCCTTTTATATCTCCAGTATAATTATCACAGTTATCAGTAGGACAGGCTCTTACATAGCCCCAGTGCAGTTCTCAAATGTACAGCATATTTATCACCTTCAGCAAGTTAAACATTGATATATTACTTTTACTGAATTTACCACATATATTCCAATTTGACATTTGGTTCAATAATGACCTGTATAAAACTTTTTATCCCTTCTAATCTATGATCTAGTATGGGAGCAGGAATCATATTTGGTTATATCTCTTTATTTTGCTTAAATGTGTAATGTCTTCAGTTTCCTCTATTTTTCATGATGTTGGCATTAAAAAATACAGTCCTTTTAAAAATTAATAGAATGTTTCTCAGTTGGGGTTTGTCTGATGTTTCCTCTCAAATATATTTAAATATACATTCCAAGCCTAAATATTACATAAATAATTTTGTGTCCTTCTCAGAGTATCCCATCTGAGGTGCACATTGTCCTTACTGGTAATGTCTATTTTGATCACAAGTCAGGTTGCTGTTTAGTTTCTCTTTTGTAGAGTTGCTAGTTTTTCTCCAGTAATTTATAAGCTATCTGTGGGATACACTTAAGACCATACAAATATCTTGCTTTTCATCAAAATTTTGCCTTATATTATTATGTACAAATTTACATATGTACCCATGACACTTAAGACTGAGGGTATTCAGTGAAATACTGCATTCATAAATTGCTTGGATTAGTTCCTTCTTTCTTCCCCCCTTCAATGTGGTTACAGTATTCATGTGAAACACAATAGGTATAGAAAATTTGATAGTTACTTTAAGTTTCAAACACAGTCTTAAATCACTAATTGTAATACTTTAGGCTTCCAACATTATTCAATGGTAGAACTCTTTATTCTTTCCAATCTGGATCTCTTGTAGGTTGGTATCCTCTTTCAAGAGAAGAAAGTACAGAAATCTCCTTTACTTTTCAGTTAGCACCATTCCTGTTTACTAGCTGCAATTGTGGACTCTTCAGGAGGTGGAGAGGGGGTTGAAGAAATAGCAAGAGGAGAAAGAAAAATCTCAGCTGACCAGTACTGTTGTAAGATGGCTTTGCCTTCCTTGGGCCTGGTGTGCTTAAAACTGATTGATTATCTTTTAGGTCATTTACATGCATATATTACAGAGTCCTTCCACCAACAGCTGGTGTTCTTTTACATGCAGTTAATTTTATGTGAGCAAACATGGTCTTTTAAGCAGTAATTTTCTCAGCCTTCAGAGGACTTTTCCAATGGTGAGGATGGATTTTACCTCTATGCTCCTGATTGTGCCTTTTGAAGAGTGCAGTAGGATTCTTTTTTCCTCCTTTCCTTCCTCCCTCCCTCCTTTATCTATCTATCTATCATCTATCTATCTATCTATCTATCTATCTATCTATCTATCTATCTATCTATCTATCATCTATCTATCTATCATCTATCTATTCATCTGTCATCTATCTATCTGTCTATCCATCATCCATGGGAGGAAATTGGCTTACAGTATTGTGCCAATGGCTAGGCAAGTTTGAAACCCATAGGGCAAGCTATTAGGAAGGGCAGGCTAGAAAATCTGGGAGCTGATGCTGTGATAGATATCATATGATATTTGTCTTTCTCTATCTGACTGACTTCACTTAGTATGAAAATATTTAGGTCCATCCATGTTGCTGCAAATGACTTTATGTCATTTTTTTTATGGCTGAGTAATATTCCATTGTTTATATGTACCACAACTTCTTTATCCATTCCTCTGTTGATGGAAATTTAGGTTGCCTCCATGACTTGGCTACTGTAAATAGCGCTGCAATGAACACTGGGATGCATGTGTCGTTTCAAAGTATGGTTTTCTCCCCTGATACATGGCCAGGAGTGGGATTACTGGATCACATGGTAGCTCTATTTTTAGTTTTTAAGGAACCTCCATACTGTTTTCAATAATAGCTGTACCAATTTACATTCCCACCAACAATGTAGGAGAGTTCCCTTTTCTCCACACCCTCACCAGCATTTACTGTTTGCAGACTTTTTGGTGATGGACATTCTGACCAGTGTGAGGTGATGACTCATGGTAGTTTTGATTTGCATTTCTATAATAATTAGTGATGTTGAACGTCTTTTCATGTGCATGTTGGCCATCTGTATGTCTTCTTTGGAGAAATGTCTATTTAGATCTCTTGCCCATTTTTTGATTGCGTTTGTTTGTTTTGTTGATATTGAGCTGCATGAGCTGTTTGTATATTTTGGAGATTAATCCCTTGTTTGTTACTTTGTGTGCAAATATTTTCTCCCATTCTGTGGGTTGTCTTTTCATTTGGTTTGTGGTTTCCTTTGCTGTGCAAAAGCTTTTAAGTTTAATTAGGTCTCACTTGTTTATTTTTGTTTTTATTTTCATCCAAAAAGATATTGCTGTAATTTATGTCAAAGAGTGTTCTGCCTGTTTTCCCTCTAAGAGTTTTATATTGTGCAGTCTCACATTTAGGTCTTTAATCCATTTTGCATTAATTTTTGTGTATGGTGCTAAAAAATGTTCTAATTTCATTTTTTTACCTGTAGCTGTCCAAGTTTCCCAGCACCACTTATTGAAGAAATTGTCTTTTCTCCATTGTATATTCTTGCCTCTTTTGTCACAGATTAATTGACCATAGCTGTGTGGTTTTATTTCTGGGCTTTCTATCCTGCTCCATTGATCAATGTTTCTATTTTTGTGCCAGTACCATAGTGTTTTGATTACTGTAACTTTGTAGTATAGTCTGAAGTCAGAGCGCCTGATTCCTCCCACTACATTTTTTTCCTCAGGATTGCTTTCCTATTTGGGTCTTTCGCATTTCCGTACAAATTGAATTTTTTTTTTGTTCTAGGTCTCTGAAAAATGCCATTGGTAATTTAATAGTTATTGCAACTGAATCTAGATTGCCTTGAGCAATATAGTCATTTTGACAATATTGATTCTTTCAGTACAAGAACACTGTATATCTTTCCATCTGTTTGTGTCATCTTTGGTTTCTTTAATCAGCATCTTGTAGTTTTCAGAGTATAGGTCTTTTGCCTCCTTAGGTAGGTTTATTCCTAGGTATTTATTTCTTTTTAATGTGATGGTGAATGGGATTGTTTCCTTAATTTCTCTTTCTGATCTTTCATTGTTAGTGTATAGAAATGCAAGAGATTTCTGTGTATTTGTTTTGTATCCTGCAACTTCACCAAACTCATTGAGCAGCTCTAGTAATTTTCTGGTAGTATCTTTAGGATTTTCTATGTATAGTATCATGTCATCCAAAAACAGTGACTTTTTTACATTTTCTCTTCCAATTTGGATTCTTTTTATCTCTTTTTTTTCACTGATTGCCATGGCTAGAACTTCCAAACTATGTTTAATAAAAGTGGTGAGAGTGCACATCCTGGCCTTGTTCCTGATCTTAGAGGAAATGCTTTCAGCTTTTTACCATTTAGTATGATGTTAGCTGTGGGTTTCTTATATATGGCCTCTATTATGTTGAAGTATATTCCCTCTATGCACACTTTCTGGAGAGTTTTTATCATAAATTGGTGTTGAATTTTGTCAAAAGCTTTTTCTGCCTCTATTGAGATGATCATATGGCTTTTATTCTTCAATACTTTTAATGTGGTGTATCACACTGATTGATTTGTGGATATTGAAAGAATCTTTGCATCCCTGGGATAAATCCCATTTGATCCTAGTGTATGATCCTTTTAACGTATTTTTGGATTTGGTTTGCTAATATTTTGTTGAGGATTGTTGTGTCTATGTTCGTCAGTGATATTGGCTTATAATTTTCTTTTATTGTGATATCTTTTCCTGGTTTTGGTATCAGGGTGATTCTGGCCACACAGAATGAGTTTGGGAGTGTTCCTCTGCAATTTTTGGAATAGTTTGAGAAGGATAGGTGTTAACTCTTCTTTAAATGCTTGATAGAATTTGCCTGTGAAGCCATCTGGTCCTGGATCTTTGTTTGTTGGGAGTTCTTATTTTAAATAAATAAATTTATTTATTTATTTAATTTAGGCTGTGATGTGTTTTCGTTGCTGTGTGCAGGCTTTCTATAGTTGTGGTGAGTGGGGGCTACACTTTGTTGTGGTGCGCGGGCTTCTCTTTGTTGTGGAGCATTGGCTTTAGGAGCACGGGCTTCAGTAGTTGTGGCACGCAGGCTCAGTAGTTGTGGTACACAGGCTTAGTTGCTCCATGACATGTGGGTCTTCCTGGACCAGGGCTTGAACCCATGTTCCCTGCATTGGCAGGCAGATTCTTAACCACTGCGCCACCAGGGAAGTGTTATTATTTTTTAATAACAGTTTCAATTTCAGTACTTGTGACCAGTCTGTTCATATTTTCTATTTCTTCTTGGTTCAGTCTTGGGAGATTGTACCTTTCTAAGAATTTGTCCATTTCTTCTAGGTTGTCCATTTTATTGGCATATAGTGCTTGTAGTAGTCTCTTATGATTCTGTGGTGTCCGTTGTAATTTTTCCTTTTTCATTTCTAATTTTATTGAATTGAGCCTTCCCCCCCCCCCTTTTTTCTTTGATGAGTCTGGTTAAGGATTATCAATTTTGTTTATCTTCTCAAGGAACTAGCTTTTAGTTTCCTTGATCTTTTCTAATGTTTTCTTCTTTTCTATTTCATTTATTTCTGCTCTGATCTTTATGATTTCTTTCCTTCTACTAACCTTGAGTTTTGCCTGTTCTTCTTTCTCTAATTGCTTTAGGTGCAAGGTTGGGTCGTTTATTTGAGGTTTTTCTTGTTTCCTGAGGTAAGCTTTTATTGCTATAAACTTCCTTCTTAGAACTGCTTTTGCTGCATCCATAGGTTTTGGATCGTATGTTTTCATTGTCACTTGTCTCTAGGAATTTTCTGAGCTTCTTTTTGATTTCTTCAGTGATCCATAGTTGTTTAGTGGCATATTGTTTAGCCTTCATGTGTTTGTATGTTTTACAATTTTTTCTTATAGTTGTTTTCTAATCTCATAGTGCCATGGTCAGAGAAGATGCTTGATACGATTTCAATTTTCTTAAATTTACCAAAGCTTGCTTTCTGGCCCAGCATGTGATCTATCCCAGAGAATGGTCCATGTGCACTTGTGAAGAATATGTGTTCTGCCGCTTTTGGATGGAATGTTCTATAAATATCAATTAAGTTCATAAGATCCAATGTGTCACTTAAGTCCTGTGTTTTCTTATTGATTATCCATCTGGATGATCTGTCCATTGATGTAAGTGGGGTGTTAAATTCCCCCACTATTGTTGTGTTACTGTTGATGTCTCCTTTTATGGCTGATAGCATTTGCCTTATATGTTGGGGTACTCCTATGTTCAGTGAATATATGTTTATAATTGTTATATCTTCTTCTTGGATTGATCCCTTGATCAATATGTAGTGTTCTTGTTTGTCTCTTGTAACAGTCTTTATTTTAAAGTCCATTTTGTCTGATGTATAGCCACTCCAGCTTTCTTTCGATTTTCATTTGCCTGGAAAACCTCATTTCATCACTTCACTTTCAGTCTGTATGTGTCCCTAGATCTGAAGTGGGTCTCTTGTAGACAGCCTATCTACTGGTCTTGTTTTTGTATCCATTCAGCCAGTCTATGTCTTTTGGTTGGGGCACTTAATCCATTTACATTTAGGTAATTATCAATATGTATGTTCTTATTGCCATTTTGTTCATTGTTTTGGGTTTGTTTTTGTAGGTTTTTTTCTTCCCTTCCTCTGTTGTTCTCTTCTCTTGTGATCTGATGACTATCTTTAATGTTGCATTTGGATTGCTTTTTCTTTTCTGTGTGTGTATCTATTGCAGATTTTTGGTTTGCAGTTACCATGAGGTTTTGATATAGCAGTCTAAATATATACAAATTTGTTTTAAGTTGCTAGTTGCTTAATTTGAAATGCATTTCCAATATCCTGCATTTGTCCTCTCCTCCTCTCATGATTGCTTGTTTCAATATCATATTTGTGTGTGGGTGATTTCCTACCTTTACTGTATGTTTGCCTTTACCAATGAGGTTTCCCAGTCATAATTCTCTTGTTTCTAGTTGTGGCCTTTACTCTTCTCCTATGGAAGTTGCTTTAGCTTTTGTTGTAAAGCTGGTTTGGTGGTGCTGAATTCTCTTAGCTTTTGCTTGTCTGTAAAGCTTTTGTATTCTCCATAAAATCTGAATGAGAGCCTTGCTGGGTAGAGTTTTCTTGGTTGTAGTTTTTCCCTTTCATCAGTTTAAATAAATCATGCCACTCTCTTCTGGCCTGCAGAGCTTCTGCTGAAGAATCAGGTGATAATGTTATGGGGATTCCCTTGTATGTTATTTGTTGCTTTTCCCTTGTTGCTTTTAATATTTTCTATTTGTCTTTAATTTTTGCCAATTTGGTTAATACGTGTCTTGGTGTGTTCTTCCTTGGGTTTATCCTGTATGGGACTTTCTGCATTTCCTGGACTTGAGTGTGTGTTTCCTTTTCCATGTTAGGGAAGTTTTCGGCTGTTTTCTCTTTACATATTTTCTCAGGCCCTTTCTATTTCTCTTCTCCTTCTGGAGCATCTATAATGTGAATGTTGGTGCATTTACTGTTGACCCAGATGTCTCTTAGACTGTCTTCATTTTTTTTCATCTTTCTTTATTCTGTTCCTTAGCAGTGATTTCCACTTATTCATTTTTCTGCTTCATTTATCCTGCTACTGATTCCTTCTAGAGTATTTTTCATTTCAGTTAATGTATTGTTCATCTCTGTTTGTTCTTTAAATATTCTAGCTCTTTTTAAAACATTTCTTGTACCCTCTTGGTCTTTGCCTCCATTCTTTTTCCTATATCTTGGATCATCTTTGCTATCATTACTCTGAATTTTTTTTCAGTAGGTTGCCTATCTCCACTTTACTTGGTTGTTCTTCTGGGGTTTTATCTTGGTCCTTCATCTGGAACATATTTCTCTGCCATCTCATTTTGTCTAACTTTTTGTGTTTGTGGTCTTCATTTCTCAGGTTGCAGAATTGTAGTTCTTTCTCCTTTTGTCTGCCCTCTGGTGAGTGAGGTTGTTCCACGGGCTTGTGCAGGCTTCCTGATGGGAGGAACTGGTGCCTGCCCACTAGTGGGTGGAGATGGGTCTTGTGTGTCTGTTGGGCAGGGCCATGTCAAAGGGTGTGTTTGTAGGTGGCTGTGGTGTCAGGATGAGTTTAGGCAGCCATCTACTGATGGGTGGGGCTGTGTTCCCACCCTGTTGGTTGTTTGGCTGAAGGTATTCCAGCACTGGAGCCTGCAGGCTGTTTGGTGGAGCCACATCTTGGTGCCAAAATGGTGACCTCAGAGCTCACACCAATGGATATTTCCTGGGGTCTTCACC
This sequence comes from Balaenoptera borealis, assembly GCF_965194805.1. Taxonomy (NCBI): domain Eukaryota; kingdom Metazoa; phylum Chordata; class Mammalia; order Artiodactyla; family Balaenopteridae; genus Balaenoptera; species Balaenoptera borealis. The sequence goes on from NC_138870.1 coordinate 28,692,583, forward strand.
ACCAGTGTCCTTGCCCCCACAGTCAGCCACAGCTGACTCCTGCCTCCCCCGGAGAACCTCCAAGACCCACAGGTAGGCCTGGCACAGTTCCTATGGAGTCACTGCTTTGCCCTGGGTCCCAGTGCATGTGAAACCTTGTGTGCACCCTCCAAGAGTGGAGTCTCTGTTTCCCCCAGTCTTGTGGATCTCCTGCAGTCAAGCATTGCTGGCCTTCAAAACCAAATGCTCTGGGGGCTCCTCCTGACACTAGACCCACAGTCTCAGGAGTCTGACCTGGGGCTCAGAACTTTCACTCTTGTGGGAGAACCTCTGTGATATAATTATTTTCCAGTTTGTGGGTCACCCACTTGGCAGGTATAGGATTCGATTATATCATGAAAGGGCCCCCCTTACCATCTCATTGTGACTTCTCTTTGTCTTTGGGTGTAGAATATCTTTTTTGCTAGGCTTGAACTTTTTTTATTGATGGTTTTTCAGCTGTTAGTTGTGATTTTGGTGTTTTTGTGAGAGCGGGTGAGCTCAAGTCATCCTCTGCCATCTTGTCTCTGGGAAAATTCTATTATTATCATGTACAAAAGCAATAAAGGTGATTAACAAAAGGCAATTATTACAAAGGGAATAACCTTACAGAATGACTCTTTTCCCTATCTACCATGCCTCTCCCAAAAGAAAGATAGTAGAATGAATTAGTTATGACAGAGAAATAAGGCATGAATTTAGGTGTTTACTCAACATACTGAAGAATAAGCTAGATACTACAGATATAAAGAAGAATGTGATCCAGTCCTGGACATGGAACAATGAGAGTATAATCTAATGATTATAAACAAATCAATCATTTCAGTACAATATAATAGTGCTATGATAAAGATATGTAGCACTGAGGAGTGGCATCTGAGTCAGGTCAGGGGTTCAGAGAAGACTTCCTGGAAGACATACATTTGGAAGTGAAATTGAAGGTTGGGATTTATATAGACCAAGAAGGTGGCCACAGGGATGGGCATCTCCTGGGAAGTGGCAGTGAGGGGGACAATGAAACCTTAATGAAACCTCTGCCACACGTTGGTAAGGCAGACAGAAAAAATTGTCATAATATTTGGTGGGCTATTTAATTTCTTGAAAAGTGCTATAGGTTTGCAGGGAAAGGAGTTAATGTATTTGGGGGTAGTGAGGGAAGTCATGTGTCTTGATCAAAGCCTTGAGAGAGAAGGAATTTCTAGATGCATGATGGTGGGAAGGGTCATTGGGACAAGCACAACTGAAGGAAGCATTTCAGGAAGAAGGTGGACCACAGCAGGTTTGGGGGGTGAGGAAGAGTCTGAATGTTTAGTTTACTTTGGGGTATATTGTGTCTGTTGTGTCTCTCTAAACATTCATGTAGTAGAGAGAAATAACCTGATTAGATATACACTGGGTGAAAATCCAAAGCTCAAGTATTGCATTGACTCTCCATTTAAGATAATCACATTATACAGAAAATTTCTAAAGAGATAAATGATTTTACTCTAGATTTATTCCTTTGGTCTCAAAATTTCATTAAAAACCTTTTGTCATAATTTACAAAATTCCCCTCCCCACCATTGTTTTGGTTCCTTCATCTTTCAAAGTTTTCTGGTGTTATTAATGTTCTCTTTGACAACAACAATGTTCGATTTCTTCTGCATACATAATGTTAACTTTCCAAATTGTAAGTTGACACTAACAGTTCCAATAATTCTCATTTACTCATGCCATTTTATATAAGTACCGCGCGCTAACCGATTGCGCCACTGGAGCTCCACTCATGCCATTTTAAATACTGATTTGAAGCAGATTTTTTACATGCTGCTACACCTACACATTGTGAAAGCTGTGTTTGAGAATGTCACTTGTTTATTTGTATGAAACTTAAGTTGTCCAAGGGCTTTGGATAAGAAGAATATATCTATTCAGGACATATTACCATGTTGTTTTCAACTGCAGAGCTGTGAACCATCATTGACTAGCATAAGCTCAGAACATTATGATGAAGTAGGTGGGAGATTTCTGGGGTTGGAGAGCTAGACTGTGCTTGTGATTCTTTGAGCATCTGTGTGTGTGTGTGTATGTGTGTGTGTGTGTGTGTGTGTGTGTGTGTGTATTTTCAGTGGACTTTCCCAGTGAAGTAGTGAAGAGTCCCAGAGAAATGCCAGTACATGGCTCTCTCCTTAGTTTGTACTTAAGCACTTTCTGTCCTACATATGAAATAATGTATGTGAATGTCCTTAGTATAAGTAATGCATTATACCAAGATAAAATACTGCTTCTTTTCATTATATTAAAAAAAAAAATACTCCAGGAATTGGGCACAATGAATCTGGACTGGCTGGAATCCTCTTTTTGCAATAGAAATGTATCTGTCCAAATTTAGCATTAACAAAACTTTGAATGTACTTCTGTTTTCTTCATGTTAATCTTTTTTCCTTCCTTCCTTCCTTCCTTCCTTCCATCCTGTTTTATTAGTTTAATGACTCCATCTCTCCCATTCCTCCTACAATGTCTATTTAACATCTGTTGCATACAAGGCTACACTCTTCATGTTGTGAGAGTTATAAAGATAAAAAATACTGAAAATAATTAGGGACTTTTGAGTTCTTATTATGTACCAGGCTCTCTTCCATGTATTTCACATGTATTAATTTATTTAATCTTCACAATAATTGTATGAGGCAAACACTGTTATCACCTCCATTTTACAGATAGGGGCACTAAGTCTTAAAGAAGCCCAATAATTGCCTTAGGTCACATAAGGATTAAGAAGCAGAAGATTTAAACCCACATTCCTAATCATATCCTCACTGTTTCATCTAATAAAACCCTGTAGGAAAAGAGACAGACACAAAAATAAATTAAAAATAAGATAGAATGGGATAAATGTCATGAGAGATGTTCTTACAAAGTGCTACCACTGCTCAGAGGAGCGAAAAAGCTGCAGGGATGTCAGACTTCATGGACCTTGACTCAAGGGGAAGATTTTGAGAGAGAAGAGCAGAAGGAACATTTTAGCAAGAGGGAATAGTTTGAGTTATTTCATTTGGATGAGCCAATGAGTACATAAAAGAATAAAGCCTAGAAGAGTTAGTCTGAGCCATGTTGTGGAAGGCTTTACATACAAGCAGAGAAGTTGGCATTTAGCAGGTTAATAAGGAGGAGAACGGCTAAAGGTTTTGAACAGGAGAGTGACATGATCAATGTAGTGATTTGTGAAAAATATTATGTTAAAAATCTGTAGAATGGATTAGCATGAGAAAGTTCAGAATCTGACAGATTGGTTAAAAGTTTGGTAAGAGAGACTAAAGGCTTGAATTCAAGTACTGGTTTTGGGAATAGAACGGGGAGTAATATAGGACAGAAAAAGAGGCCTTATTACCAAGCATACTAAGGCTTGGTAATCTCTTGAAGGAATTGTTAGTGAGGTCTCCATAGTTTCTAAGCAGGCAGTGTAGCTCTGAGAGAAGGGTGAATCCATTCCCTTGCCTAGGAAGGCAGCAGAGGGAGCAGGTTTGCGGGGAGCAGAGTGGACATGCATTCATGTTTCCACCTAGAAGTATCAATGGAGATTTTCCACTATTAATCAGAAATAAAGGTGTAAGGTCAAAGGCAAGGACTTCTAAGAAGCCCTCAGTGCTCAGCCCAGATTATTTTACATTTCTTCTTTTGTTACCGAACTCAAGTCCGGCTGCTCGCCACTTGAAAATCAATATCAGAGAGGCAGTTGTTGTAGAAAGGAAAGTTGCCTTTAGTCAGAATGCCGGCAACCTGGAGAGATGGTGGACTCACTGTCCCCAAAATACCAACTCCCAAGCGTCTGCTTGGCCATGAAATTTATTAAGGGAAAATGGAAGTAATCTCAGTCAAACATTGAGATGGAGGATCAGTGTCGTCACCATCCCCCACTGTGTGCAGGCTTGTTGACGTCCTGTGATCTTTCTTTAAATACTATCTTGTTCACACAGCTTGCTAACACAGTTTATTTGGGAGATTACTGAAGGGGAAGCTAGGGAAGAAGTCTGGTCATCTATTAATTACTTATTCTTCATTTCTACTTCTTTGATCTACGGAAAGAACAGGTTAGGCAAAGTATTGTGTGATCAAAAGATTTGAAATGTGTGCTTGGGCCACAGTTGAGCAGGGCATGGGAGTGTCCAGTTTAATGTTAGTTACAATATAGCTTTGCTAAAGTGACAAGGCAAAGAAGTTTCCTGCTGAGGGCAGTTTCCTGCAAAGAGTTGTTTATAAATCCCCCCCTGTCAGATATCATTCCATTTCTATGTGATTAGGGGTGAAGGTCTGTCTTCTGCAACTGCTTCATGCTGAGAAAGGGTGTCAAAGTCTTAGAGTGTAAGATATCAACATGGGTTTGAAGGATCTCTTTGCTGACAGTTTTAGTTGCCTGCTTACATATACAATCAGAATAAGCTACAATTATTTTGATGCCTACAAAGATATAGATAATTATGAGCAATAGTGTTAATCCCATTCTCTTAAGGCCAGTTATTGGAAGTGTGCTAGCCATAGATTCAGTACTGCTCAAGATGAAGCAGCTATGTCATGGCTACAGTCTGGTCATCATGCAGTAAACTTTTTCCCTCTGGTGGCACTTATTGTATTTGTAAAACAGCTCAGGAATGTGCATCAGACACTGAGTCTGTGACTCTATTATCTTAATCAATAACTGCTTGTGCCTGCCCTTTTGTGACTCAGGGAGGCATGTGAGACTTCAGCTTTTCTACAAGCAGGGGACATGGAGGGGCCTTTGTACTTGGCGGGGTGGGTACCCAGGGTTCTGCTGGGTTTCACTCTTTCTTGTAACTCTGTTCTTTCACATTTGGCTTTCCTGTCATTGGAAAGTTTCCCAATGCCTGAACTGACTGCTCACCATTGATCCCCTTCTTCCAATTTCTTTTCATTGTCATAATCAAATTCATGAAATTATAAATCTTAGTTGTTTATGCCACATGGTACTGAACCCTCGCTAATAAAAATATCCATTTCTGCTGACCTTTAGCAAAAAGCCAAAGCCAAAACAATACAAAACAAACATACAGCCTTTAAGTGAGCAAAACAGGGAAACCATGCAGAAATAAACTTTATAGTAAGTAAGCAGAAACTGCCACAGGAACAATTCTGCCTACATTTGTCTCCCTGGATTTTTTCTCAGGTTCTGCCAATGAATACCCAAGAAAAGCCCTTTTACAATTAATTACAGGGTTTGTAGTCAACAGATTAGATTGAATAAAATAAAACTCTTGAGCAAGGAAGAGCAGAAAAGATTGGTTTTCTGGACTAGACAAATATAAATTCATTAACTGTGTGAAGGGAATTAGTCAAAATCAAAACATTAAATCAACATTTTGAGAGTTATATTGCAGAATGCAAGTTCAGAAGGCTTAAGAATATCTTTATTATATAATATTCCTCTAATTTCATTAGTTGTGAGCTAAGAGCATTAATAGAAGGAAACAATTTTTTTTTTTAATTCTCTCAATCTTTAGTTAGTTCTATAAGATTTTTAGTAAAATTACTTCCTGACAAGTATTTTGTTGAAAATCATAATTAGCAAACAAATTTAAGATTATTTTCTCAAGTAATGGGATTCATCCTGATATAAGTTTTGAGATGTCACCAGTCAAACATTTTGTCTTCTTTGTCCCCCAGATGTGCTATAGTTCAGAACTAAGTCTGTGCCCTCCACGTTTCTCTTTGTTGCTTTGACAAAGGCCTGTTTACCATTTGCTTCCATCTTCTGCAATCATCTCAATCCATCACTCATCTGCTCATATTCATGTACCTTCGATAGCAAGTGTACCTACCTGTTATATTACCAATGCATCCAAACTTCTGAATTCACTCCTGGCACCCTCTTTAGGCTATGAACTTCTCAGGGATGAGGATTATGTCTTTAATTTTATCTCCTTCCCACTGCCCCAATAATTTTTCTGCTTTCCAAACTCAGGGCAGGCCTCCCTGACCCCTTTCTCCTTTGGTTGGGTTGGGCATGAGCTCTCCTAGCCTCTTGTGCTTATGAATCTTAGCACTTATTGTAATCCTTTCTCTCCTTGAGGGCAGAGGCTGTCATTTATTTTTTATCATTAGGGCTTTGCACTGTTTTCAGCACACAATGAGTTCCTTGGTAAAGATCTGTGGAATAGAAAAAAACAAAGGAACAACAAGGAACCATTTATTTGTATCTGTTAAAAAAAGTTTTGCTTTAGAAAATGAACTCAGATATTGCTATTGATATAGTTACAAATTAAGTTCTTTTTCAGCCTTTTCCCAGGTTCCCTTTCTGAGGCTTCTTCCTGGACGCCAGTCTACTCCTTGGGCACCCAGTGCCTTCATGTCACCAACAAGCATTTCTTTAGGCTCAAAATTGTCCATTTCTTCCCATCAGCATTTATATTTTTTCATTCCTGTGATGGTAGCTAGTTGTCAGCAAAAGAAAACAATGTCTTTTAATTCACCAAAAATAATGAAGAACTAAAAACTTAGTGATTTAACATTTTCAAATCTATTTGAATTGTTCAATGGGTATAAACTTAAAGTCATACAAGATGAATAAGTTCTAGAGATCTGCTGTACAACATGGTGCCAACAGTTAACAACCTGGTGCACTTAAAAACTTGTTAGGAGGATAAATCTTATGCTAAGTATTCTTACCCCCACCTTCCCCCAAAACACACCCACATTGACAACAAAGAGACACAAATCTTTTGGAAGTGATGGACATGTTTATTATCTTGTGGTGATGGCATCACAGATGTATGCATATGTCCAAACTCATCAAAATGTATACATTAAATGTGTGCAATTTTTTGTATATTAAGTTTACCTCAATAACATTGAAAAAAAGTGATAGTGTTAATACTGAGGAATCAATCTCTAATGGTAAGATATGGAGTATCACCTGAAAAATGTTTAATAGCCTACTAGTCTGTATACAACCTGGTCTGCATACTGCTGAAGTTTACATTGGCGCAGGAGTAGTTGTTTGGGGATAGTGTGTGTCAGAATATTCACCTTTTAACTGCAATCTCTAGCTCCTCAGACACTCTTGAGTTAGAGCTAGGCATATGTTAAGTGCCTAAAGTAATGCCTGGCTTGTGAAAGGGAGCCCAGGTTCCTTTCCAGGTTCATTTCTTGCCACTTCCCTCTGCACTCTTTTCACTCCTGCCACACTGGTTTTTGCTTAATTTTGTATGTACAGACAGGCCTTCTATGGCCTCAGAAGATACTATCTCTTCCAGGACATACCTCTCCCTCCACTTTACCTAGTTAACTTCAAGGCCTCTGCTAGAATATCACTTTCTCCTGGAGGCCTTCCCTGAAGTTCTTTAGGTTAGATTAGTGCCCCCTCCACCATCTGCTGCCATCACATCTTACTCCTCCTGTCCTGGTACTGGGTAGTAGAGGCAACATAGCATGTTAAGGATATGGACTTGAGCCAAGCTACGTGGGTCCAAATCCCAGTTTTGCTAATTACTAACCATATGAACTTGGGCAAATTTTTTCCCAGTTTTATTGAGATATAATTGACACATTGGGCAAATTCTATTTAATCTCTTTATGCTTCATTTTCTTCATCTGCAAATGATAATAATTACAGTGCTTATCACATACGGATTTGTGAGGATTAAATTAGTTAAAATATTTAAAGGATTTAGAAAAGTGCTTGACATAATATGCAATATATATTAATATACTGTATATCATTTTTAATATATAGATATGAAATATTATAAAGTATGTGTGTGTATATATATATATATATGTACAAGTTAAAGTTTTTGTAATGATCTCTTTTTCCAATAGGGAATAAGTTTTTTATGATAACAGTTTTAGGACTCTATTTTCCTCCCTTATTACATACTTAAAAACTTGTGCTGTTCAGATAGGTAAATAACCTATACAGTTGCTAGAATAAAAATTCCATTGCTAGCAGGGCTCAGATTTAGGTTCTGCCAATGGAAGCATCCTGTCTGAGACTGGAAGGAGAAAAGGAGCTAAAATTTTTTTTGGTTTCCATAGCTGTGGAGGCGCTGACCAGGGTAGGCTCCTTTGGAGTGGACCCCTGCAGCAGAAGATAAAACCTGGCTCCTGTTTTGTTCACCTGGCTGCAAGTCAACAGTGGTCATATAAATGCAGTTTTCGGCAGTGGTGGTAGTAGCTTCCTACAAATCCTGATTTGATTTCCTAGCTAAACCCTGACTAATATAATATTACAGGGACTCACATAGAGGTTACTTAGAATTTTAAAAATGAGCTGAATGTGGTATGTTCATTCTTAATGAAGGAACTACATGTTCTTTTCCTATACATTCCTGATTGGGTAAGAACTTTTATTCAATAATATTTATTAAAAAGGCATCCCACGGGGGCTTCCCTGGTGGCACAGTGGTTGAGAATCTGCCTGCCAATGCAGGGGACATGGGTTCGAGCCCTGGTCTGGGATGATCCCACATGCCGCGGAGCAACTGGGCCCGTGAGCCACAACTACTGAGCCTGCGCGTCTGGAGCCTGTGCTCCGTAACAAGAGAGGCTGCGATAGTGAGAGGCCCGTGCACCGCGATGAAGAGTGGTCCCCGCTTGCCGCAACTAGAGAAAGCCCTCGCACAGAAACGAACACACAACAGCCAAAAATAAATTTAAAAAAAGGCACCCCATATAAGACACTATTGTAGGTCATGACATGATCATATGTGTGGGGGTTTTTTGTGTTTATGTGCTTGATTTCCGGGTGTTCTAGATTATATCATAAACATAACACCCAAAATAGCTTTCTCCATTATCCCATACAATTGTAAGATCACTGTGAACTTCACTTATGTGGAGGCATTCTGTTTTTCTATATAATAGGAGATATTTTCTTTTTTCTGAGTCCAACCACACTGTTATACCTGGTTTGTGTTCTTATTCTCTCTGATGGGCTATAAGACTCTAATGTAATTTCACATTCAATGTCAAAGCCTGGTATATTAGAAGTTTTTTTCAGGAAAAATTATCAACATTTCTCATATGATTGAAATTGCAATATTTTATGGTGGAAATCTACCAGCACTATTACATCATTGGAATGGTGTTATGTGCTTAGAAACTGGTAGTTTGTATTAGGAACAGTCCATTTTCAGTCTATAAATATATTAGAGAGTTTTAAAACCAATACAACCATGTAAATATTGCTTACTCCCTTTCTTCCAAAGAAAAATTTCCATTAAATCAGACCTGAATATCTTCTATTGAGTTCTGGGGGAAAAAAGTCTGCTTCTTCTTAAGACACCATAATTTTTACTTTTGTCTCCACTTCTTTTCATCTTATTAAGTCAGTTTCTTCCTCTATGTCTTGGTCCCTTTACTGATAAGATGGTTCCCTTCTATATGTCATCTTTCTGGAAAATGCTATGCAGAAATTTCAATACTTCTACTTGAGAAAAAACAACAGCAACAACCATAGGCTGTAAGAGAAGTTATAACCAAACACTGGCCTGAAAGTGAGGAAGCTGAATTATAATCCTACATCTACTCTTTACTACCAATAAGATGTTCAGTAAGTAATCTCTCTGGACCTTTTTACTCATTTATAAAAGGCAGGTATGACTGGATTCTAATGTTCCCTTGGGCTCTATATTTCAAAACTGTGTGACTTTACCTTAGTTCACTCAGGATGTATGCAAGGCATGGTAGCTCAACAATAACATCAAGGACTCAGGCTTCTTCTAGTTCTATCTACCAATATCCTTAAGTGCAATATCCTAGGCAAGATGAAGGGGAAAAAGAAAAGGAAAAGGCAAAAACAGGGAAATTGTATTGATGCCTCCAATACAATTAGAGTTCTATTTGTAAGGTAGAGTACAGGATGGATATTGGATAGGCCTGCCACATGTGACTAAAAATAATACCATCTCATTGTTCAAATATTTATTCATTCAGCTAGTCAATCTTTATTGAGAGCCTTCTTTGTGCCAGACATCTCTTTAGGTACTGGGCATTTGGTGGTAAACATCACAGGCATTGAACTTTCCTTAATAGAACTTGTAGAAGTTACTAGAGTTAGTAACAGTGCATTAAAAACAAACACAAAAGAGGCAAAAATTACAGCTCTGGTTCTGTAATATCTTGAGTGTCTCTAAGGCAAATGAGGATAAAATTATCTACCTGGGAGTTAAAAAAAAGTCCCAAAGAAAAAATAAGCAAGAATGAAACTGTGCTCACACTGAATTTGGGATCAAACTATTGCACCCACCCTATCTTCTTCCCAACTCTTCAGGAATCCTCCCTTAGTTTATTAATTTTATACAGAAGAAACTGCCTTATAAACAAAGGCTTCTATATTAGGCGTGTTTATCCTTCTTTAGCATGTCTGGAAACCAAAGCCAAATTTCTGTCTGGCTTTTTGTCTCATCCCCCTTGTCAAAAGAACTTTTTGATATTATAGGCAATGTTGAGTAACAAAAGTATTAATGTGCTTGATACCCATGACTGAAATGCCACAGTCATGTTTGTCAAGAAAAAGCAGCTGACTGAACCAAGCAAAAAAAGGGGAGGGGGAGGAGGATTAACCAAGATGGCGGAGTAGAAGGACGTGCTCTCACTCCCTCTTGCAAGAGCACCAGAATCACAACTGGCTGCTGGACAATCATCAACAGGAAGACACTGGACTTCACCAAGGAGGATACCCCACGTCCAAGGACAGAGGAGAAGCCACAGTGAGATGGTAGGAGGGACACGATCAGAGTAAAATCAAATCCCATAACTGCTGGGTGGGTGACTCACAGACTGGCGAACACTTATACCACAGAAGTCCACCCACTGGAGTGAAGGTTCTGAGCCCCACGTCAGGCTTCCCAACCTGGGGGTCCGGCAATGGGAGGAGGAATTCCTAGAGAATCAGACTTTGAAGCCTAGTGGGAAGTGATTGCAGGACATCGACAGGACTTGGGGAAACAGAGACCCCACTCTTGGAGGGCACACACAAAGTAGTGTGCGCATCGGGACCCAGGGGAAGGAGCAGTGACCCTGGGGGAGACTGAACCAGACCTACCTGCTGGTGTTGGGGGGTCTCCTGCAGAGGTGGGGGGTGGCTCTGTTTCACCGTGGGGACAAGGACACTGGCAGCGGAGGTTCTGGGAAGTGCTCCTTGGCGTGAGCCCTCCCAGAGTCTGCCATTAACCCCACCAAAGAGCCCAGGTAGGCTCCAGTGTTGGGTTGCCTCAGGCAAAACAACCAACAAGGAGGGAACCCAGCCCCACCCATCAACAGTCAAGTGGATTAAAGCTTTACAGAGCTCTGACCGCCACAGCAACAGTCAGCTCTACCCACCACCAGGGCCTCCCATCAAGCCTCTTAGATAGCCTCAAACACCAGAGGGCAGACAGCAGAAGCAAGAAAAACTACAATCCTGCAGCCTGTGGCCCAAAAACCACATTTACAGAAAGATAGACAAGATGAAAAGGCAGAGGGCTATATACCAGATGAAGGAACAAAAAAAAACCCCAGAAAAACAACTAAATGAAGTGGAGATAGGCAACCTTCCAGAAAAAGAATTCAGAATAATGATAGTGAAGATGATCCAGGACCTTGGAATAAGAATGGAGGCAAAGATTGAGAGGATGCAAGAAATGATTAACAAAGACCTAGAAGAATTAAAGAACAAACAAAGAGAGATGACCAATACAATAACTGAAATGAAAACTACACTAGAAGGAATCAATAGCAGAATAACTGAGGCAGAAGAACGGATAAGTGACCTGGAAGACAAAATGGTGGAATTCACTGCTGCAGAACAGACTAAAGAAAAAAGAATGAAAAGAAATGAAGACAGCCTAAGAGACCTCTGGGACAACATTAAATGCAACAACACTCACATTATAGGGGTCCCAGAAGGAGAAGAGAGAGAGAAAGGGCCAGAGAAAATATTTGAAGAGATTATAGTCGAAAACTTCCCTAACATGGGAGAGGAAATAGCCACCCAAGTCCAGGAAACGCAGAGAGTCCCATACAGGATAAACCCAAGGAGAAACACGCCGAGACATATAGTAATCAAAGTGGCAAATATTAAAGACAAAGAAAAATTATTGAAAGCAGCAAGGGAAAAAAGACAAATAACATACAAGGGAACTCCCAAAAGGTTAACAGCTGATTTCTCAGCAGAAACTCTACAAGCCAGAAGGGAGTGGCATGATATATTTAAAGTGATGAAAGGGAAGAACCTACAACCAAGATTACCCTACCCGGCAAGGATCTCATTTAGATTTCATGGAGAAATCAAAAGCTTTACAGACAAGCAAAAGCTAAGAGAATTCAGCACCACCAAACCAGCTCTACAGCAAATGCTAAAGGAACTTCTCTAAGTGGGAAACACAAGAGAAGAAAAGGACCTACAAAAACAGACCCAAAACAATTAAGAAAATGGTCATAGGAATACACATATCGATAATTACCTTAAACGTGAATGGATTAAATGCTCCAACCAAAAGACACAGGCTTGTGAATGGATACAAAAACAAGACCCATATATATTCTGTCTACAAGAGACCCACTTTAGACCTAGGGACACATACAGACTGAAAGTGAGGGAATGGAAAAAGATATTCCATGCAAATGGAAATCAAAAGAAAGCTGGAGTAGCTATACTCATATAAGATAAAATAGAATTAAAATAAAGATTGTTACAAGGGACAAGGAAGGACACTACATAATGATCAAGGGATCAATCCAAGAAGAAGATATAACAATTATAAATATATATGCACCCAACATAGGAGCACCTCAATACATAAGGCAACTGCAAACAGCTCTAAAAGAGGAAATCGACAGTAACACAATAATAGTGGGGGACTTTAACACCTCACTTACACCAATGGACAGATCATCCAAAATGAAAATAAATAAGGAAACAGAAGCTTTAAATGATACAATAGACCAGAAAGATTTAATTTATATTTATAGGACATTCCATCCAAAACCAGCAGATTATACATTCTTCTCAAGTGCGCACGGAACAGTCTCCAGGATAGATCACATTTTGGTTCACAAGTCAAGCCTCAGTAAACTTAAGAAAATTGAAATCATATCAAGCATTTTTTCGGACCACAATGTTATGAGATTAGAAATGAATTACAGGGAAAAAAACGTAAAAAACACAAACACATGGAGGCTAAACAATACGTTACTAAATAACCAAGAGATCACTGAAGAAATCAAAGAGGAAATCAAACAATACCTAGAGATAAATGACGATGAAAACACGACGATCCAAAACTTATGGGATACAGCAAAAGCAGTTGTAAGAGGGAAGTTTATAGCTATACAAGCCTACCTAAAGAAACAAGAAAAATCTCAAGTAAACAATCTAACCTTACACCTAAAGAAACTAGAGAAAGAAGAACAAACAAAACCCAAAGTTAGCAGAAGGAAAGAAATCATAAAGATCAGAGCAGAAATAAATGAAATAGAAACAAAGAAAACAATAGCAAAGATCAATAAAACTAAAAGCTGGTTCTTTGAGAAGGTAAACAAAATTGATAAGCCATTAGCCAGACCCATCAAGAAAAAGAGGGAGAGGACTCAAATCAATAAAATCAGAAATGAAAAAGGAGAAGTTACAACAGACACCGCAGAAATACAAAGCATCCTAAGAGACTACTACAAGCAACTTTATGCCAATAAAATGGACAACCTGGAAGAAATGGACAAATTCTTAGAAAGGTATAACCTTCCAAGACTGAAACAGAAAATATGAACAGACCAATCACAAGTAATGAAATTGAAACTGTGATTAAAAATCTTCCAACAAACAAAAGTCCAGGACCAGATGGCTTCACAGGTGAATTCTATCAAACATTTAGAGAAGAGCTAACACCTATCCTTCTCAAACTCTTCCAAAAAATTGCAGAGGAAGGAACACTCAAAAACTCATTCTACGAGGCCACCATCACCCTGATACCAAAACCAGACAAAGATGTCACAAAGAAAGAAAATTACAGACCAATATCACTGATGAATATAGATGCAAAAATCCTCAACAAAATACTAGCAAACAGAATCCAACAACACATTAAAAGGATCATACACCACGATCAATTGGGATTTATCCCAGGGATGCAAGAATTCTTCAATATACGCAAATCAAGCAATGTGATACACCATATTAACAAATTGAAGAATAAAAACCATATGATCATCTCAGTAGATGCAGAAAAAGCTTTTGACAAAATTCAACACCCATTTCTGACAAAAACTCTCCAGAAAGTGGGCATAGAGGGAACCTACCTCAACATAATAAAGGCCATATATGACAAACCCACAGCAAACATCATTCTCAATGGTGAAAAACTGAAAGCATTTCCTCTAAGATCAGGAACGAGACAAGGATGTCCACTCTCACCACTATTATTCAACATAGTTCTGGAAGTCCTAGCCACGGCAATCAAAGAAGAAAAGTAAATAAAAGGAATACAAATTGGAAAAGAAGAAGTAAAACTGTCAGTTTGCAGATGACATGATACTATACATAGAAAATCCTAAAAATGCCACCAGAAAACTGCTAGAGCTAATTAATGAATATGGTAAAGTTGCAGGATACAAAATTAATGCACAGAAATCTCTTGCATTCCTATACACGAATGATGAAAAATCTGAAAGAGAAATTATGGAAACACTCCCATTTACCATTGCAACAAAAAGAATAAAATACCTAGGAATAAACCTACCTAGGGAGACAAAAAACCTGTATGCAGAAAATTATAAGACACTGATGAAAGAAATTAAAGATGATACCAACAGATGGAGAGATATACCATGTTCCTGGATTGGAAGAATCAACATTGTGAAAAGGACTCTACTACCCAAAGCAATCTACAGATTCAATGCAATCCCTATCAAATTGCCAATGGCATTTTTTACGGAGCTAGAACAAATCATCTTAAAATTTGTATGGAGACACAAAAGACCCCGAAGTGCCAAAGCAGTCTTGAGGGAAAAAAACGGAACTGGAGGAATCAGACTCCCTGACTTCAGACTATACTACAAAGCTACAGTAATCAAGACAATATGGTACTGGCACAAAAACAGAAGCATAGATCAATGGAACAAGATAGAGAGCCCAGAGATAAACCCATGCACCTATGGTCAACTAATCTATGACAAAGGAGACAAAGATATACAGTGGAGAAAAGACAGTCTCTTCAAGAAGTGGTGCTGGGAAAACTGGAGAGCTACATGTAAAAGAATGAAATTAGAATACTCCCTAACACCATACACAAAAATAAACTCAAAATGGATTAAAGACCTAAATGAAAGACTGGACAGTATAAAACTCTTAGAGGAAAACATAGGAAGAACACTCTTTTTATTTTTTTTTTAAACATCTTTATTGATGTATAATTGCCTTACAATGGTGTGTTAGCTTCTGCTTTATAACAAAGTGAATCAGTTATACATATACAATATGTTCCCATTTCTCTTCCCTCTTGCATCTCCCTCCCTCCCACCCTCCCCATCCCACCCCTCTAGGTGGTCACAAAGCACCGAGCTGATCTCCCTGTGCTATGCGGCTGCTTCCCACTAGTTATCTATTTTACATTTGGTAGTGTATACATGTCCATGACACTCTCTTACCCTGTCACATCTCACCCCACCCCCTCCCCATATCCTCAAGTCCATTCTCTAGTAGGTCTGTGTCTTTATTCCCGTCTTGCCACTAGGTTCTTCATGGCCTTTTTTTTTCCCCCTTAGATTCCATATATATGTGTTAGCATACGGTATTTGTTTTTCTCTTTCTGACTTACTTCACTCTGTATGACAGACTCTAACTCCATCCACCTCACTACAAATAACTCAATTTCGTTTCTTTTTATGGCTGAGTAATATTCCATTGTATATATGAGCCACATCTTCTTTATCCATTCATCCGATGATGGACATTTAGGTTGCTTCCATGTCCTGGCTATTGTAAATAGAGCTGCAATGAACATTTTGGTACATGACTCTTTTTGAATGATGGTTTTCTCAGGGTATATGCCCAGTAGTGGGATTTCTGGGTCATATGGTAGTTCTATTTTTAGTTTTTGAAGGAACCTCCATACTGTTCTCCATAGTGGCTGTATCAATTTACATTCCCACCAAAAATGCAGGACTGTTCCCTTTTCTCCGCACCCTCTCCAGCATTTACTGTTTCTAGATTTTTTGATGATGGCCACTCTGACTGGTGTGAGATGATATCTCATTGTAGTTTTGATTTGCATTTCTCTAATGATTAATGATGTTGAGCATTCTTTCATGTGTTTGTTGGCAATCTGTATATCTTCTTTGGGGAAATGTCTATTTAAGTCTTCTGCCCATTTTTGGATTGGGTTGTTTGTTTTTCTGTTTTTGAGCTGCTTGTAAATTTTGGAGGTTAATCCTTTGTCAGTTGCTTCATTTGCAAATATTTTCTCCCATTCTGATGGTTGTCTTTTGGTCTTGTTTATGGTTTCCTTTGCTGTGCAAAAGCTTTTAAGTTTCATTAGGTCCCATTTGTTTATTTGTGTTCTTATTTCCATTTCTCTGGGAGCTGGGTCAAAAAGAATCTTGCTGTGATGTATGTCATAGAGTGTTCTGCCTATGTTTTCCTCTAAGAGTTTGATAGTGTCTGCCCTTACACTTAGGTCTTTAATCCATTTTGAGTTTATTTTTGTGCATGGTGTCAGGGAGTGTTCTAATTTCATACTTTTACATGTACCTGTCCAATTTTCCCAGCACCACTTATTGAAGAGGCTGTCTTTTCTCCACTGTATATGCTTGCCTCCTTTATCAAAGATAAGGTGACCATATGTGTGTGGGTTTATCTCTGGGCTTTCTATCCTGTTCCATTGATCTATATTTCTGTTTTTGTGCCAGTACCAAACTGTCTTGATTACTGAAGCTTTGTAATATAGTCTGAAGTCAGGGAGCCTGATTCCCCCAACTCCATTTTTCGTTCTCAAGATTGCTTTGGCTATTCGGGGTCTTTTGTGTTTCCATACAAATTGTGAAATTTTTTGTTCTAGTTCTGTGAAAAATGCCAGTGGTAGTTTGATAGGGATTGCATTGAATCTGTAGATTGCTTTGGGTAGTAGAGTCCTTTTCACAATGTTGATTCTTCCAATCCAGGAACATGGTATATCTCTCCATCTATTTGTATCATCTTTAATTTCTTTCATCAGTGTCTTATAATTTTCTGCGTACAGGTCTTTTGTCTCCTTAGGTAGGTTTATTCCTAGATATTTTATTCTTTTTGTTGCAATGGTAAACGGGAGTGTTTTCTTAATTTCACTTTCAGATTTTTCGTTATTAGTGTATAGAAATGCAAGAGATTTCTGTGCATTAATTTTGTATCCTGCTACTTTACCAAATTCATTGATTAGCTCTAGGAGTTTTCTGGTAGCATCTTTAGGATTCTCTATGTATAGTATCATGTCATCTGCAAATAGTGACAGCTTTATTTCTTCTTTTCCGATTTGGATTCCTTTTATTTCTTTGTCTTCTCTGATTGCTGTGGCTAACACTTCCAAAAATATGTTGAATAACTGTGGTGAGAGTGGGCAACCTTGTCTTGTTTCTGATCTTAGTGGAGATGGTTTCAGTTTTTCACCATTGAGGACAATGTTGGCTGTGGGTTTGTCATATATGGCCTTTATTATGTTGAGGAAAGTTCCCTCTATGCCTACTTTCTGCAGGGCTTTTATCATAAATGGGTGTTGAATTTTGTCGAAAGCTTTCTCTGCACCTATTGAGATGATCATATGGTTTTTCTCCTTCAATTTGTTAATATGGTGTATCACATTGATTGATTTGCGTATATTGAAGAATCTTTGCATTCCTGGGATAAACCCCACTTGATCATGGTGTATGATCCTTTTAATGTGCTGTTGGATTCTGTTTGCTAGTATTTTGTTGAGGATTTTTGCATCTATGTTCATCAGTGATATTGGCCTGTAGTTTTCTTTCTTTGTGACATCTTTGTCTGGTTTTGGTATCAGGGTGATGGTGGCCTCGTAGAATGAGTTTGGGAGTGTTCCTCCCTCTGCAATATTTTGGAAGAGTTTGAGGATAGGTGTTAGCTCTTCTCTAAATGTTTGATAGAATTCACCTGTGAAGCCATCTGGTCCTGGACTTTTGTTTGTTGGAAGGTTTTTAATCACAGTTTCAATTTCAGTGCTTGTGATTGGTCTGTTCATATTTTCTATTTCTTCCTGGTTCATTCTCGGCAGTTTGTGCATTTCTAAGAATTTGTCCATTTCTTCCAGGTTGTCCATTTTATTGGCATAGAGTTGCTTGTAGTAATCTCTCATGATCTTTTGTATTTCTGCAGTGTCAGTGGTTACTTCTCCTTTTTCATTTCTAATTCTAATGATCTGAGTCTTCTCCCTTTTTCTCTTGATGAGTCTGGCTAATGGTTTATCAATTTTGTTTATCTTCTCAAAGAACCAGCTTTTAGTTTCATTGATTTTTGCTATTGTTTCCTTCATTTCTTTTTCATTTATTTCTGACCTGATCTTTATAATTTCTTTCCTTCTGCTGGCTTTGGGGTTTTTTTGTTCTTATTTCTCTAATTGCTTTATGTGCAAGGTTAGGTTGTTTATTCGATATGTTTCCTGTTTCTTGAGGTAGGCTTGTATTGCTATAAACTTCCCTCTTAGCACTGCTTTTGCTGCGTCCCATAGGTTTTGGGTCATCGTATCTCCATTGTCATTTGTTTCTAGGTGTTTTTTGATTTCGCCTTTGATTTCTTCAGTGATCACTTCGTTATTAAGTAGTGTATTGTTTAGCCTCCATGTGTTTGTATTTTTTACAGATCTTTTCCTGTAATTGATATCTAGTCTCATAGCTTTGTGGTCGGAAAAGATACTTGATACGATTTCAATTTTCTTCAATTTACCAAGGCTTGATTTGTGACCCAAGATATGATCTATCCTGGAGAGTGTTCCATGAGCACTTGAGAAAAATGTGTATTCTGTTGTTTTTGGGTGGAATGTCCTATAAATATCAATTAAGTCCATATTGTTTAATGTATCATTTAAAGCTTGTGTTTCCTTATTTATTTTCATTTTGGAGGATCTGTCCATTGGTGAAAGTGGGGTGTTAAAGTCCCCTACTATGATTGTGTTGCTGTCGATTTCCCCTTTTATGGCTGTTAGCATTTGCCTTATGTATTGAGGTGCTCCTATGTTGGGTGCATAAATATTTACAATTGTTTTACCTTCCTCTTGGATTGATCCCTTGATCATTATATAGTGTCCTTCTTTGTCTCTTGTAATAGTCTTTATTTTAAAGTCTATTTTGTCTGATATTAGAATTGCTACTCCAGCTTTCTTTTGATTTCCATTTGCATGGAATATCTTTTTCCATCCCCTCACTTTCAGTCTGTATGTGTCTCTAGGTCTGAAGTGGGTCTCTTGTAGACAGCATATATATGGATCTTGTTTTTGTATCCATTCAGCCAGCCTGTGTCTTTTGGTGGGAGCATTTAATCCATTTACCTTCAAGGTAATTATCGATATGTATGTTCCTATTCCCATTTTCTTAAATGTTTTGGGTTTGTCATTGTAGGTGTTTTCCTTCTCTTGTGTTTCTTGCCTAGAGAAGTTCCTTTAGCATTTGTTGTAAAGCTGGTTTGGTGGTGCTGAACTCTCTCAGCTTTTGCTTGTCTGTAAAGGTTTTAATTTCTCCATCGAATCTGAATGAGATCCTTGCTGGGTAGAGTTATCTTGGTTGTAGGTTTTTCTCCTTCATCACTTTAAGTATATCCTGCCACTCCTTTCTGGCTTGCAGAGTTTCTGCTGAAAGATCAGATGTTAACCTTATGGGGATTCCCTTGTGTGTTATTTGTTGTTTTTCCCTTGCTGCCTTTAATATGTTTTCCTTATATTTAATTTTTGACAGTTTGATTAATATGTGTCTTGGCGTGTTTCTCCTTGGGTTTATCCTGTATGGGACTCTCTGTGCTTCCAGGACTTGATTAACTATTTCCTTTCCCATATTAGGGATGTTTTCAACTATAATCTCTTCAAATATTTTCTCAGTCCCTTTCTTTTTCTCTTCTTCTTCTGGGACCCCTATAATTCGAATGTTGGTGCGTTTAATGTTGTCCCAGAGGTCTCTGAGACTGTCCTCAGTTCTTTTCATTCTTTTTTCTTTATCCTGCTCTGCAGTAGTTATTTCCACCATTTTATCTTCCAGGTCACTTATCCTTTCTTCTGCCTCAGTTATTCTGCTATTGATCCCATCTAGAGTATTTTTAATTTCATTTATTGTGTTTTTCATCATTGCTTGGTTCCTCTTTAGTTCTTCTACGTCCTTGTTAAATGTTTCTTGCATTTTGTCTATTCTATTTCCAATAGTTTGGATCATCCTTACTATCATTATTCTGAATTATTTTTCAGGTAGACTACCTATTTCCTCTTCATTTGTTAAGTCTGGTGTGTTTTGACCCTGCTCCTTCATCTGCTGTGTGTTTTTCTGTCGTCTCATTTTGCTTATCTTACTGTGTTTGGGGTCTCCTTTTCACAGGCCACAGGTTTGTAGTTCCCGTTGTTTTTGGTATTTGTCCCCAGTGGCTAAGGTTGGTTCAGTGGTTTGTGTAGGCTTCCTGGTGGAGAGAACTAGTGCCTGAGCTCTGGTGGATGAGGCTGGATCTTGTCTTTCTGGTGGGCACGTCCACGTCTGATGGTGTATTTTGGGGTGTCTGTGGTCTTATTATGATTTTAGGCAGCCTCTCTGCTAATGGATGGGGCTGTGTTCCTGTCTTGCTAGTTGTTTGGCATAGGGTGTCCAGCACTGTAGCTTGCTGGTCGTTGAGTGAAGCTGGGTCTTGATGTTGAGATGGAGATCTCTGAGAGATTTTTGCCATTTGGTATTACGTGGAGCTGGCAGGTCTCTTGTGGACCAGTGTCCTGAAGTTGGCTCTCCCACCTCAGAGGCACGGCCCTAATGCCTGGCTGGAGCACCAAGAGACTTTCGTCCACATGGCTCAGAGTAAAAGGGAGAAAAAATAGAAAGAAAGAAAGAAAGAGGCTATAATATAGTGAAGTAAAATAAAGCTATTGTAAAGCAAAGCTATACAGACAAAATCTCACCCAGAAGCATATACATATACACTCACAAAAAAAAGGAAAAGGGAAAAATTAATATATCCTGCTCCCAAAGTCCACCTCCTGAATTTGGGATGATTCGTTGTCTATTCAGGTATTCAACAGATGCAGGCACATCAAGTTGTTTGTGGAGTTTTAATCTGCTGCTTCTGAGGCTGCTGGGAGAGATTTCCCCTTCTCTTCCCTGTTCTCACAGCTCCTGGGGTTCAGCTTTGGATTTGGACCCGCCTCTGCGTGTAGGTCGCCTGAGGGCGTCTATTCCCCACCCAGACAGGACGGGGTTAAATGAGCAGCTGCTTTGGGGGCTGTGGCTCACCCAGGCCGGGGGGAGGGATGGGTACAGAGGAGGCGGGGCGAGCCTGCGGCCGCCGATGTCAGCGTGACGTTGCACCAGCCTGAGGTGCGCAGTGCGTTCTCCCGGGGAAGTTGTCCCCGGATCACGGTACCCTGGCAGTGGCGGGCTGCACAGGCTACCGGGAGGGGCGGTGTGGAGAGTGACCTGTGCTCACACACAGGGTTTTTGGAGGCGGCAGCAGCAGCCCCAGCGTCTCACGCCTGTCTCTGGGGTCCGCGCTGATCGCCGCGGCTCGCGCCCTTCTCTGGAGTTTGTTTAGGTGGCGCTCTGAATCCCCTCTCCTTGCACACCACGAAACAAAGAGGCAAGAAAAAGTCTCTTGCCTCTTCGGCAGCTGCAGACTTTTTCCCGGTCTCCCTCCCAGCCAGCATTGGTGCGCTAACCCCTTCAGGCTGTGTTCACGCCGCCAGCCCCAGTCCTCTCCCTGCGATCCGACCGAAGCCCGAGCCTCAGCTCCCAGCCCCGCCCACCCCAGCGGGGGAGCAGACAAGCCTCTCGGGCTGGTGAGTGCTGGTTGGCACCGCTTCTCCGTGCGGGAACCTCTCCGCTTTGCCCTCCGCACCCCTGTGGCTGCGCTCTCCTCCGTGGCTCCTAAGCTTCCCCCCTCTGCCACCCGCAGTCTCTGCCCGTGAAGGGGCTTCCTAGTGCGTGGAAACCTTTCCTCCTTCACAGCTCCCTCCCACTGGTACAGGTGCCTTCCCTATTCTTTTGTCTCTGTTATTTCTTTTTTCTTTTGCCCTACCCAAGTACGGGGGGAGTTTATTGCCTTTTTGGAGGTCGGACGTTTTCTGCCAGCGTTCAGTGAGTGTTCTGTAGGAGCAGTTCCACGTGTAGATGTATTTCTACTGTATCTGTGGGAAGGAAGGTGATCTCCACGTCTTACTCTTCCGCCATCTTCTCTCCTCCCTCAGGAAGAACACTCTTTGACATAAATCACAGCAAGATCTTTTTTGATCCACCTCCTAGAGTAATGGAAATAAAAACAAAAATAAACAAATGGGACCTAATGAAACTTCAAAGCTTTTTCACAGCAAAGGAAACCATAAACAAGACGAAAAGACAACCCTCAGAATGGGAGAAAATATTTGCAAACGAATCAACGGACAAAGGATTAATCTCCAATATATATAAACAGCTCATTCAGCTCAATATTAAAGAAACAAACACCCCAATCCAAAAATGGGCAGAAGACCTATATAGATATTTCTCCAAAGAAGACATACAGACGGTCACGAAGCACATGAAAAGATGCTCAACATCACTAATTATTAGAGAATGCAAATCAAAACTACAATGAGGTATCACCTCACACCAGTTAGAATGGGCATCATCAGAAAATCTAGAAACAACAAATGCTGGAGAGGGTGTGGAGAAAAGGGAACCCTCTTGCAGTGTTGGTGGGAATGTAAATTGATACAGCCACTATGGAGAACAATATGGAGGTTCCTTAAAAAACTAAAAATAGAATTACCATATGACCCAGCAATCCCACCACTGGGCATATACCCAGAGAGAAAACCATAATTCAAAAAGACACATGCACCCGAATGTTCATTGCAGCACTATTTACAATAGCCAGGTCATGGAAGCAACCTAGATGCCCATCAACAGACGAATGGATAAAGAAGTTGTGGTACATATATACAATAGAACATTACTCAGCCATAAAAAGGAATGAAATTGAGTCATTTGTTGAGACGTGGATGGATCTAGAGACTGTCATACAGAGTGAAGTAAGTCAGAAAGAGAAAAACAAATATCGTATATTAATGCATGTATGTAGAACCTAGAAAAATGGTACAGATGAACCAGGTTGCAGGGCAGAAGTTGAGACACAGATGTAGAGAACGGACATATGGACACCAAGGGGGGAAAACTGCAGTGGGGTGGG
Source organism: Balaenoptera borealis (assembly GCF_965194805.1). Classification (NCBI taxonomy): domain Eukaryota; kingdom Metazoa; phylum Chordata; class Mammalia; order Artiodactyla; family Balaenopteridae; genus Balaenoptera; species Balaenoptera borealis. The sequence goes on from NC_138870.1 coordinate 28,715,954, forward strand.
GATGGTTGGTGGTGTGCTGAATTGGGCGATTGGGATTGACATGTATAAAGTGATGTGTATAAAAAAAAAGGGGGGGGAGCTTAAGATATATAATCTGATAGAAGAAAAATGGTTATTATTAGAAGGCAACAGACCTACCAAATTTAAATTAGTAGGTCAGATGACTTGGAAAAAGTGAGATTAATATAGAAGTCGGGTCCTTAGAATAAAAGATGGGGTAGGTGAGGAGAGTCTTAGAACAGAGATAGTAGTGTGGCTAAAGGTTCTGTGGTCTAGAGACTCCACAAAAATCACTGTGGCGGAAACGTGTTGATGGAGGATAAAGAGGAGTATGAGATGAGGCTGGCGAGGCCGATGAGGGCCAGAGTACACAGGGAGAGAAAGAAGGGAACTGAGTGTATGAGCCAATGTATGGAGATGTCACCTTTCATAGGAAGTGGAGTATTAGTGATTCATAATGTTTGGGACAAGGAAACCCAGAGTTGTGACTGTATTGGAATGCATGGTCAGGTTAGAGAGCATTTTTTGGTCATGCTAAGAAAATTGGATTTATCCAGGCTTGTGGTGAGCCATTGAAGGGTTGTAATGGAAATGGTGGGTGGTGGTGGTGGTTATATGAGTCACAGGGAGCTCAAACAAGTAGTTATGTGGAGGATGGATTTAAAGGAAGCAATATGAGAGGCAGGGAGACATAGAAGAAAGTATTGAAAAAGTATAGATAGGTGATAATAAAGGCAGAAACTTAATATGTGTGTGTATATATATATATATAATATTAAATGGTGACATTTTGGAAAATCTATTGAGTCAGTAAAAGGAAAAGGGAAAGGGGTAGGGAAAGTTGTGTAGCACAATATAAATGACATTTTGTGAGGTAGAGAGGAGCCAGATGATATGGGCCTGACAGGACATGGTAAACCATTTAAGTTAAATTTTAAGAGCCATAGGAAATCATTGAAATGTTTTAAGCTGGAGATGTCATTGTCAACCATGAAGGGCCTAAGACTATTCTACTTGGTAACAGCCTACAGTTTCAAGGCTGCAGGCAGAAGATGTGAGACTCATGGGTCAGAAATAAATGACTTTATTACTTATGGAAGAGCAATTAGCATTAGCATCAGCATATCTGTGTCAATTCTACTTGCCCCTAAGACTCACAATTTGAATAAACCTAGATGGATGCCTGCATACATGGTTGCATTATAGGAGAGTTTAGGAAACCCAAACCGTTTATCATTGGTAGCTGGCCTATCTGACTTTTGCTTCTGAAAGGGACTTTATTTGTACTGTACTGGACAGTAAACATGCTTGCGCTTTGCTCTGGAAGGAGACATTGTGTCCATCTTCCAAGGTTGTTAGGAACCTGCACTTTGCTCTTCATGGAAATGTTATCTTTACCTTCCAAGGCTGTGAAAAGGTAGCCTAGAAAAAATGACAGTCTCTCTTGCAAAGTGTACACAGATGTGGAAGATCCATGGAGAATAGTTCCTTAAAACATCTACTCCTCTTTTCTATATCATTTTCACTTGTGAAGAATTTTCCTATGAATATGCCACTATGTTGGCTTCTTTGATTAATCTGACCAAATACATACAATATTCCTCATAAGACATTTAATTAATGTTACTATCAACAACACTGCAGTCAGTAAGATCAGGCAGACCCCGAATCCTGCCATACTTACCTCATCTATATTTTCAGTGTCCTAGACATAATCTACTGAACAAATTGCATAAACCAGAGAGCTGACCTTAGAAAATCATGTGGCTTTTACTTGAAGTTTATGTATTAACTTTTCCTACTGGTACAAGGTATTAATCCAAGTGCAGTAGGACATGTTTGTAATTATACAGACTCTACTTTGATCTGCAAGGAAGAAGTCTAGGACAATTCTATCATCCATAACAATATGGACCAATGAGACTGACCTGAATGTCTTACCTAAAGTGATTATTTCAGGTAAAGTCAAGGATAAATTTCATATATGGACAATTAATTCACAACAAAGGAACCAAGAGCAATCAATGGAGAAAAAAATAGTCTCTTCAATAAATGGTGCTGGGAAAATTGGATATTCACAAGTAAAAGAATAAAACTAGACCCCTCTCTTACATTACTCACAAAAATTAACTTGAAATGGATTAAAGACTTAAATGTAAGACAGGCTATCATAAAACTCTTAGAAGAAAACATAGGATAACAGCTCCTTGACATGGGTCTTGGCAATGATTTTTTTGGATATGACACCTAAAGCACAAGCAACAAAATAAAAAATGAACAAATGGGACTGCATCAAACTAAAAATCTTCTGCACCATGAATGAAATGATCAACAAAATAAAAAGACTACCTACAGAATGGAGAAAATATTTACAAACCATATATCTGATAAGGAGTTAGTATCCAAAATTTATAAAGAACTCATACAACTCAATGAAAAAACTTAAACAATCCAATTAAAAAATGGGCAGAAAATCTTAATAGACATTTTTCTAAAGAAGGCATACAGATGGTCAATAGGTACATGAAAATGTGTTATTCATCACTAATCATCAGGGAAATGCAAATCAAAACCACAATGAACACATCTGTTAGAATGGCTATCATCAAAAAGACAAGAACTAACAAATGTTGGTGAGGATGTGGAGAAAAGGGAACCCTTGAGCACTGTTGGTGGGGTTGTAAACTGGTATAGTTACTATGGAAAATAGTATTGAGGTTCCTCAAAAAAATGGAAAATAGAGGTACCATATCATCCAGCAGTTCCGCTTCTGGGAAATAGCCAAAGAAAATGAAAACACTATGTTGAAGAGACATCTGTACACCCGTGTTTATAGAAGCATTATTTACAAGAGTCTCTATTGTTTTTAGAATAAAATTTTCTTTTCTTTGTTCTTAGACTAATAAATGGGAGAACCAAAGACAATATAGATGAGATGAAAAATTAGTTTATCAATCTCTCATTATAAATAAAAACTTATAAGTTCTCTAACTTTAAATTTTCACATTAAGTAGAGAACTAGTTCATTTTAAATTACAAGAAGATTTGATCTTAAGGAATCTGAAGCTAAAATATAAGATATAAAATATCCATCTATTGAAATACATTATTTTAACCCATAACCATTAAACTTTATGAATAACTAGAAAAATTATTTCCAGGCATCTTGTGAGTTTTCAGTTAATTAAAATGCATATTAAAAGATAAAACAATTTCCAAAATCACACATGAAATAAATGACAGAATGGGGATTCAGATCCAGTTCATTTTACTCCAGAACCAAGATCTTAACCACTATGCTTTATAGAAAGCCTGTGATTTGAATCCTAAACCACTCCAGGGAAGATTTTCCCATAGGCCCATTTTCATTTGGGGTTAGGAAGGCAGACCTTGTCATCCTTGATTCTTTTCTAGCACAGAGTTTTTTAAAAATTTATTTTATTCATGAGTTCCCTCCATAATATCCTGCCCTCTAAATAGTTGTTCTAACTCTGTTTTATCAAAAGTAACACAATGTTACATGAAAATGCAAATTTTCCTGCTGTCTCGGAGATTACTTATAAACCTCCAAAGCCGAAGAGACATAACTATAAGTGATGAAGGGAAGAAAGAATCTAGATCACATATATAATACTTTCTGAGTGACCGTGACGCCAAACTTCATCCATCAGCCACATCTACGTTACTTAAGAGAGGTTGAAGAGGATATTGTCTTCTCCTAGTGAAGCAGAAAGAGAGTTTGATGTGGAATACAGACTTTTGCCAGGAGATATCCATAGAAATGTTCACCGGGTGGCAGAGAAAAAGGGCTGCATTGGATATGAGCTGAAATTCATAGTGAGGGAAAGAGACCTATCTCCTGGGTATGAAATGTGGACCCATCAGAAGTGTGGGATCCTATTTAAAGGGGCTTCATGTAAGAGAGCCATCTGGATAGTGAAATGACTCCAGCAGAGAGAGAAGCCATTGAAAGAGAGGAAGCAAAGAGAGTCTTAAGTGAATAATGGAAAAGACTACTAATATTTTGGGAACTTAATGGGTCTGAGGAAACCTCAAGAGCAGGGTTCCTCACTTCAGGCTTCTGAGACTGAAGTAGGCTGGAGCAGGTGATTGAGTTTGGAGTAATATAATAATTGGCAAGAACTGTATTACTTATTATGTAAGAGTGAAGCAGGAGAAAGATGGGCTCCAGGCCGGACATTTACAACTAGCCTCCTGTTTACATTTCCTGAGGTAGGAGTCAAGTGAACTCCAGGCTAGATATTTATGACCAGCCTCCTGTTTGCACTTTGAAATAGAAAAAAACAAGAAGAGAGTAAATAGCCGGACTTTGGGCACTTTAAGATAACACTTATGGCAGGAACAGAGAGGGGCTAAACCGTGTTTAAAAGATTAAGAAGTCACATATTTCCCATCCTTGGGACAAGGGAGACACTACACATGTGCAGAAAGGCTCCTTGGGGGTCAAAAAGGAGGGGGTGCCAGATCATAATTGGAGATGCCAAGCCCCCGCCCTGCCCCAGGCATCTGGGCTGGAATCCATCTTGGAAAAAGTTGTGCACACATGTTGCGGAGGGTCCTATAGCAGGTCAGGTGTGGAAAGAGAAACAAGATAATAGGCCAAAGGTAAAAAAGACCTGGAAGAACTGTCCTATATAAATGATTTAACCACCTCTTTACTGTGCTCCTCCTCATTAGGAAGAATGCCCACATACTTTCTCTCTGGGTGTGTATCTCTGCCTTGCTTCTGTCTTAAAAAAACAAACTGTTTCTCTGTGTGCTCTCCCATTTGTTGTGCTGTGTCTCTAATAATAAATTTTGCACCTGTTTTTACAGTTTATGTCTCCTTGAAACATTCTTGCTTTCAAACAGAGGCAAGAGCCAGGGAAAAATTTGCTTCTAGCCTCTAGCCCTTGCTGGTCTAGTTGCTAGAATTCCAGGTTTTCATCCAGGCTACCCAGGTTCAATTCCTGGGCAGAGAACTAAGATCTCGATTCAAGCCACTGCTCACTGTTGTCTCTCCAAGATCAAGAGTGACAGAAAAGCTAGGAGATTCACTGCAATTTCATTCAGAGGAATGGAAAGGACTCTTTAATGGAATGAGTTTAATAGAGAATGAGAGAAAATTAAGTTGCTCTCTGCATGCTTCCTAACAATTAAACCCATTTGTGAAGGGGAAATAATGGAGACAGGGACTATGGAATGATTAGGACTGCCGGCACATTAATTGTAAATAATGACCCCTCTAGTTACCAATTACAAGAGTATTAGAGATCAATGTTCCAACACTATGTATGGAGTTAAATGAGATTGTAAATATGTGATGAAAAACTCCCTATTGCAATGGGTCTATATATGTGATGGGATCATGGAGCAATCCTATGTCAGAATGACTCTATTTATATATATATGATAATTATAAAAATAGGTAACTTATGTGGAATTTAGACTCTGGATAGAAATTAAGAACCATGTGTCTAAACAAAGGCACAGAGATAATGGTGCAAATTAGTGGGTACAGGGATTCTTTTGGGAATTTTGGGAGCAGTGGAACAGTATACGCCTCTGGAGAACATATAACCTCATTTCGAATGAAAAAGATCACTTTTCATTGGCCAAAGAAAGTTGAGATTTCAGTTTGAACCAGATATATATGTAGGTTTGAATACAGAAGAAAATGCCAAATTCTAACTTAGAAAGAGAATGAATGAACACATCTGTTAACAAGGTGGCCCTGAGTGGGCTGACAGAATTATCATAGACAGATGCATAACTGCTGTTGGCACATGGATGGCAGGTTCAGCCACCCTCACCCCTCATATACACACCCAAAGGTGGTTCAGACATTGTGATTGATGATATAATACATGTATCATGAATATTAAAAGATTTATTATTTGCACATGAGGCTTTCAGGGGAGAGCAGAGCAGGCACCCAACTTGGTCCCAAATAGCTTAAGTGAAGGGCGAACTGAAGTCTTTGGTTGGGATTTTATTGTGGTCTGTGGGGGGACTGGAAGGGGAGCAAGTTTGCATGGTTTGAACTTCCCTATCTGTGCCCAACCAGGGACCTCCAGGTTTTTTTTTTTTGTTTTTTTGGTTTTTTTTAATCAGCATGTCCAAATGTGTCACAAGAGGGGAGTAGAGAAGACTGAGGCTTGAAAACTATAAGCAATCAAACATCAAATATAGAGTCAGGCTCTTTAACACAGTAAAAAAAAGTCTGTCTTAAATTTTATACACTAAATGTTTAAAAAAATTGCATTCAAGATAATATATCTGAGAGTTCACTATGAAGAAAAGAAAGGTCATAATGTAAAACTGTAGTCTTTAGAAAGAACTTGGAGCTCTTGGATGGTAGTAATTATGGCAGAGGGCTTGGTGTTTCAGACTGAGGAGACAAAATTTGAATATCGAAGTCTTTTCTTACATTAAAAAAATTTATATTATTATACACTTATCTCTTAATTTTGTTACTTCACTATTAAAAAAAGTCCTGTTATTTAAATTAAGGTATTTTCCATATATTATAAATTTCCTATGACTTAGGACCAGAGCACTTACTAATTACTTCTGCAAGTTTTCTAATAGAGTGTTTAGTACCTACATTGTCAGAACGCTTACAAAAAGTGCTTTTTGTTAAAAGCATATCAGAGAAAAGAAGCTGGAACTTAAAACTGAAAGGTCTCATTTGTAATTTAAATCTGTGACTAAATTAATGTAGAAGAAATAATGTGATTAGAATAGATGATGAGAAACTGGAAAAACAAATGATAAACAGAAACATTTTAAAGAAATATTTAATATACTTTCTGATTGGGTTTAAAAATGTATGCTAATAGAATTTTAGATAATGAGGATGGTGTGTTTTAGGGCAGGGAACAGAAAACTATATCCTGCAACCCAAATCCAATATACTGCCTGTTTGTGTACAGCTCATCAGCAAAGAATGGCTTTTACATTTTAAAATGATTATATTTTGGGGACTTCCCTGGTGGTGCAGTGGTTAAGAATCTGCCTGCCAGTGCAGGGGACACGGGTTCGAGTCCTGGTCCAGGAAGATCCCGCATGCCGTGGAGCAACTGGGCCCATGCACCATAACTACTGAGCATGTGTGCCACAACTACTGAAGCCCGCATGCCTAGAGCCCATACTCTGCAAGAAGACAAGCCACTGCAATGAGAACCCCATGCACTGCAGCAAAGAGTAGCCCCCACTCATTGCAACTAGAGAAAGCCTGCATGCAGCAACGAAGACCCAGCACAGCCCTAAATAAATAAATAAAATGATTATATTTTAAATGTTATATACATATCTATACAATATCCTTGATCTTGCTAGTTCTCTAAAATATTGACCCAGCGCAGCCATAAATAAATAAATAAAATGATTATACTTTAAATGTTATATACGTATCTATACAATATCCTTGATCTTGCTACTTCTCTAAAATATTTACTATCTGGCCCTTTACACAAATAAGTGTGCTGACCTCAGTTTAGGGAATAGATTCAAGGGCTAGAATTTTGAGAAATAAGCAAAACAGTTAGCATTGGGGGAATGAAATGATGAGGGGAAAATTTGTTCAGGGGAGTATGTTTAGAACCTTGCCTTATAGTATATGGAATGTTATAATCTTTTTATTATCTGTTAGAGGCTTATAGTGAGCCATGCAGAGCCTACATTTGACTTTCAACTGTTGTGGCCAGGGCAAAAACTGGTGCTGGGAAAACTAGAGAAACACTTACAGAACAATGAATTTGGACCCCTATCTCACACCTCTCACAAAAATTAACTTGAAATGGATCAAAGACTTAAGCATAAAACCTGATACCATAAAACTCCTAGAAGAAAACATAAGGAATAGCTCATTAATATTGGTCTTGGCAATGATTTTTTTTGACATGACACAAAAAGCACAAACAACAAAGGCAAAAATCAACAAATGGGACTACATCAAACTTGAAAGCTTCTACATAGCTAAAGAAACAACCAACAAAATGAAAAAACAGCCATTCACCGAATGGGAGAAAAATTTTGTAAACCATATATTGGATAAGAGGTTAATATCCAAAATATATAAAGAACTCAGTCAACTTAACAACAAGAAACCAAACAAATCCAGTTAAAAATGTAAGCAGTTCTTCAGCAGGATATAATTCTTTAACAATGCAGAAATAGTCAATATGACACTGGGCTGAAACTTCCTTCTCACATGCTTCACTTAATTCAGTACTGGGGTATCAAAAGGAATGAAAATTAAGAATTTTGGAAAATTAAGAATTTTGGATGAGATACTCTTTGAGAAGGGTATCTCAAATAAAAACTAGTTCCCACAGCTGCTACTATTACAAATTGCTAAACTTTGTAAGAAGGAAGAAATTTCTCCAATGCCATTCTCTGAAAAAGCAAAAGAACTGCTAGTTTTTCTCCAGATATGATAAATTTATCTGTGAAACATAACCTCTTTCTGAAAGATTTTTCCAAAATCACTTTAGGTTTGCGGGTCATGGGTCTCGACAACTGGTCTAGACTGTTTTCCCTGACTTCCTGAGGTTGAAACCACTGAATTTCTGCCTCAGGCTATGGTTATTTCAGGTGTTAGGTTTTGGGAGAATGATCTAGTCTGAAATAATGGTTTAAGGTTCTGAAGGATGTTTTGTTTCCTAAATTTCATGCACATGGGTCACTGCTGTGGTAATCTCTTTTTTCCTATTAACCTCTCCTGTAAAAGGGAATTTCATGAGAGATGTGACATTGAATTGATGCAACTTCAGAGGTCTATTGCAGTCAAAGATGGTCTAGGTTGCAGGTCCTCAAAAGAGCTCCAATTCAACTCCTCTAAGACATTGAAAACATCTGGGTGAGACTGATCAGAATTAACATCTGCAAAGGGAGAAATCTGTGTATAATTCATTTGAACTTTATCTCACAGCTTAAGACTTTAATTTATTTGGATTTTACTATCTGTGGACTTTAAATTGCAAATAGACTTCATTTTTGAACTTTAAATTCTTCCTGAGAATTTCATAGTAGGAGTAGTTTGTTTGCAAATTTGAGGCAACTGTAATATTGGAATTCATTTTTAGAGTGATTTAATGATGTCATTTGATTTCATTGCAGAATCCTGAATAGATTCTATTGGATAATGTGGCTATGCATAATTTAAGGTGAGATGGGGACTAGACTACAGAGTAAGCTTTTGGCCTTGGGCACAGAGTGACTTAGAAGTTAATTAAATTATTTTTCTGTTCATATCCATTTCAGAGGCTTCTGAGAAAAAACTGTGTGTCACACTCATGGCCCTAGGAAAGTATCCAAATGTTGGTTGGTATTATGTACAGCATGCCTGTTTCATTGCTGATCTCATTCCTAAGGGGAAAGTCATAAGTTTTGTACACTTCATTGGGTTGAACCCAATGAAGAAAGAGAATAAAGACCTGAGATATGAGTGGGGGAAATGCTTCTTTCCAACCCCCTTCCAAGGAAGGTCAACCCTATTAGCTTATGGAAGCTGTTCATCTCCTTACATATTTCATTTAGAAGCTTGACATAACAAATTTGACTGACGGATTTGAGGAGGCAAGTAGGGCATGTGTACCCCACACTCCTCCTCATCCCTTCTTGGGGAGTGAGGTTGCCTTCTGACTTCACATGTTAGCCTTTATACCTTCATGCCCAAAGTTTTCCATGTTCCTCAGTGGAGAGGCTGTTCCTATGCTTGTGAAATAAAGTCCATCTAATTTGGAAATTTGGTAGTAGTGAGGCCATTTGCCAACAGATATGTCACATTCTCCAACATCAGTTTTATTAATAATAAAGGTGATGTGTTGGGCTCTCTAACTGATAATTCTTTTACTTATGTCTTCATTCATTTAGCACTTGGGTGGAAAAGGAGGTATCATTCACTGTATTCTCTCAAAGATCCCCAAACTCCCTTTGAGAAAGTTGCCTCTACATTTTCTTGTTCTAGTTTGTACCCTTAAATGGGGTTGCATCACAGCATAAATGTCTGATCAATACATAATATTGGACACTCTCTACATGAACAAATTTACCCCATATTCGACTGTCGATTCTTTCTCAAAATCAAAGGAGAGGTGAGCTCCAAGTTCTAGTTCTCTTTTATCCATTACTGGGAAATATATGTTATTATTCTTACTATATATTAAAATTTCAATGATTATTTTTTCATTTTAACAGCTTCATAGGACAAAGAGTAACAAAATTATCTTGCTAGATTCTTAAACACTACATGAACATTATCATATGGACTGGGCAGGTTAGTTTTATGTGAATCTGTAGGCTGGTATTTTCACCATATCTCACATGCAACCCTCTGACTTTTGGTGGTCACGGGAAATGTAGGTTTCTCAAATGCTCTCCTATGTTCTGTGCTTCTTTTTTTTTTTTTTTTTAAACATCTTTATTGAAGTATAATTGCCTTACAATGGTGTGTTAGCTTCTGCCTTATAACAAAGTTAATCAGTTATACATATACAATATGATCCCATATCTCTTCCCTCTTGCATCTCCCTCCCTCCCACCCTCCCCATCCCACCCCTCTAGGTGGTCACAAAGCACCGAGCTGATCTCCCTGTGCTATGCGGCTGCTTCCCACTAGCTAGCTATTTTACATTTGGTAGTGTATATATGTCCATGACACTCTCTCACGCTGTCACATCTCACCCCACCCCCTCCCCATATCCTCAAGTCCATTCTCTAGTAGGTCTGTGTCTTTATTCCCGTCTTGCCACTAGGTTCTTCATGGCTTTTTTTTCCCTTAGATTCCGTATATATGTGTTAGCATACTGTATTTGTTTTTCTCTTTCTGACTTACTTCACTCTGTATGACAGACTCTAACTCCATCCACCTCATTACAAATACCTCCATTTCATTTCTTTTTATGGCTGAGTAATATTCCATTGTATATATGTGCCACATCTTCTTTATCCATTCATCTGTCGATGGACATTTAGGTTGCTTCCATGTCCTGGCTATTGTAAATAGAGCTGCAATGAACATTTTGGTACATGACTCTTTTTGACCTATGGTTTTCTCAGGGTATATGCCCAGTAGTGGGATTGCTGGGTCGTATGGTAGTTCTATTTTTAGTTTCTTAAGGAACCTCCATACTGTTCTCCATAGTGGCTGTATCAATTTACATTCCCACCAACAGTGCAAGAGAGTTCCCTTTCCTCCACACCCTCTCCAGCATTTATTGTTTGTAGATTTTTTGATGATGGCCATTCTGACCGGTGTGAGATGATATCTCATTGTAGTTTTGATTTGCATTTCTCTAATGATTAATGATGTTGAGCATTCTTTCATGTGTCTGTTGGCCATCTGTATATCTTCTTTGGAGAAATGTCTATTTAGGTCTTCTGCCCATTTTTGGATTGGGTTGTTCGTTTTTTTGTTATTGAGCTGCATGAGCTGCTTGTAAATCTTGGAGATTAATCCTTTGTCAGTTGCTTCATTTGCAAATATTTTCTCCCATTCTGATGGTTGTCTTTTGGTCTTGTTTATGGTTTCCTTTGCTGTGCAAAAGCTTTTAAGTTTCATTAGGTCCCATTTGTTGATTTGTGTTCTTATTTCCATTTCTCTGGGAGCTGGGTCAAAAAGAATCTTGCTGTGATGTATGTCATAGAGTGTTCTGCCTATGTTTTCCTCTAAGAGTTCGATAGTGTCTGGCCTTACACTTAGGTCTTTAATCCATTTGGAGTTTATTTTTGTGCATGGTGTCAGGGAGTGTTCTAATTTCATACTTTTACATGTACCTGTCCAATTTTCCCAGCACCACTTATTGAAGAGGCTGTCTTTTCTCCACTGTATATGCTTGCCTCCTTTATCAAAGATAAGGTGACCATATGTGCGTGGGTTTATCTCTGGGCTTTCTATCCTGTTCCATTGATCTATATTTCTGTTTTTATGCCAGTACCAAACTGTCTTGATTACTGTAGCTTTGTAATATAGTCTGAAGTCAGGGAGCCTGATTCCCCCAGCTCCATTTTTCGTTCTCAAGATTGCTTTGGCTATTCGGGGTCTTTTGTGTTTCCATACAAATTGTGAAATTTTTTGTTCTAGTTCTGTGAAAAATGCCATTGGTAGTTTGATAGGGATTGCATTGAATCTGTAGATTGCTTTGGGTAGTAGACTCATTTTCACAATGTTGATTCTTCCAATCCAGGAACATGGTATATCTTTCCATCTATTTGTATCATCTTTAATTTCTTTCATCAGTGTCTTATAATTTTCTGCATACAGGTCTTTTTTCTCCTTAGGTAGGTTTATTCCTAGATATTTTATTCTTTTTGTTGCAATGGTAAACGGGAGTGTTTTCTTAATTTCACTTTCAGATTTTTCGTCATTAGTGTATAGAAATGCAAGAGATTTCTGTGCATTAATTTTGTATCCTGCTACTTTACCAAATTCATTAATTAGCTCTAGGAGTTTTCTGGTAGCATCTTTAGGATTCTCTATGTATAGTATCATGTCATCTGCAAACAGTGACAGCTTTACTTCTTCTTTTCCGATTTGGATTCCTTTTATTTCTTTGTCTTCTCTGATTGCTGTGGCTAACACTTCCAAAACTATGTTGAATAATAGTGGTGAGAGTGGGCAACCTTGTCTTGTTCCTGATCTTAGTGGAAATGGTTTCAGTTTTTCACCATTGAGGACAATGTTGGCTGTGGGTTTGTCATATATGGCCTTTATTATGTTGAGGAAAGTTCCCTCTGTGCCTACTTTCTGCAGGGCTTTTATCATAAATGGGTGTTGAATTTTGTCGAAAGCTTTCTCTGCATCTATTGAGATGATCATATGGTTTTTCTCCTTCAATTTGTTAATATGGTGTATCACATTGATTGATTTACGTATATTGAAGAATCCTTGCATTCCTGGGATAAACCCCACTTGATCATGGTGTATGATCCTTTTAATGTGCTGTTGGATTCTGTTTGCGAGTATTTTGTTGAGGATTTTTGCATCTATGTTCATCAGTGATATTGGCCTGTAGTTTTCTTTCTTTGTGACATCTTTGTCTGGTTTTGGTATCAGGGTGATGGTGGCCTCGTAGAATGAGTTTGGGAGTGTTCCTCCCTCTGCAATATTTTGGAAGAGTTTGAGAAGGATAGGTGTTAGCTCTTCTCTAAATGTTTGATAGAATTCACCTGTGAAGCCATCTGGTCCTGGACTTTTGTTTGTTGGAAGGTTTTTAATCACAGTTTCAATTTCAGTGCTTGTGATTGGTCTGTTCATATTTTCTATTTCTTCCTGGTTCAGTCTCGGCAGTTTGTGCATTTCTAAGAATCTGTCCATTTCTTCCAGGTTGTCCATTTTATTGGCGTAGAGTTGCTTGTAGTAATCTCTCATGATTTTTTGTATTTCTGCAGTGTCAGTGGTTACTTCTCCTTTTTCATTTCTAATTCTATTGATTTGAGTCTTCTCCCTTTTTCTCTTGATGAGTCTGGCTAATGGTTTATCAATTTTGTTTATCTTTTCAAAGAACCAGCTTTTAGTTTTATTGATTTTTACTATTGTTTCCTTCATTTCTTTTTCATTTATTTCTGACCTGATCTTTATGATTTCTTTCCTTCTGCTGGTTTTGGGGTTTTTTTGTTCTTCTTTCTCTAATTGCTTTAGGTGCAAGGTTAGGTTGTTTATTCGAGATGTTTCCTGTTTCTTGAGGTAGGCTTGTATTGCTATAAACTTCCCTCTTAGCACTGCTTTTGCTGCGTCCCATAGGTTTTGGGTCGTCGTATCTCCATTGTCATTTGTTTCTAGGTATTTTTTGATTTCCCCTTTGATTTCTTCAGTGATCACTTCATTATTAAGTAGTGTATTGTGTAGCCTCCATGTGTTTGTATTTTTTACAGATCTTTTCCTGTAATTGATATCTAGTTTCATAGCGTTGTGGTCGGAAAAGATACTTGATATGATTTCAATTTTCTTAAATTTACCAAGGCTTGATTTGTGACCCAAGATATGATCTATCCTGGAGAATGTTCCATGAGCACTTGAGAAAAATGTGTATTCTGTTGTTTTTGGGTGGAATGTCCTATAAATATCAATTAAGTCCATCTTGTTTAATGTATCATTTAAAGCTTGTGTTTCCTTATTTATTTTCATTTTGGATGATCTGTCCATTGGTGAAAGTGGGGTGTTAAAGTCCCCTACTATGATTGTGTTCCTGTCAATTTCCCCTTTTATGGCTGTTAGTATTTGCCTTATGTATTGAGGTGCTCCTATGTTGGGTGCATAAATATTTACAATTGTTATACCTTCCTCTTGGATCGATCCCTTGATCATTATATAATGTCCTTCTTTGTCTCTTGTAATAGTCTTTATTTTAAAGTCTATTTTGTCTGATATGAGAATTGCTACTCCAGCTTTCTTTTGATTTCCATTTGCATGGAATATCTTGTTCCATCCCCTCACTTTCAGTCTGTATGTGTTCCTAGGTCTGAAGTGGGTCTCTTGTAGACAGCATATATATGGGTCTTGTTTTTGTATCCATTCAGCCAGTCTGTGTCTTTTGGTGGGAGCATTTAATCCATTTACATTCAAGGTAATTATGGATATGTATGTTCCCATTCCCATTTTCTTAAATGTTTTGGGTTTGTTATTGTAGGTGTTTTCCTTCTCTTGTGTTTCCTGCCTAGAGAAGTTCCTTTAGCATTTGTTGTAAAGCTGGTTTTGTGGTGCTGAACTCTCTCAGCTTTTGCTTGTCTGTAAAGGTTTTAATTTCTCCATCAAATCTGAATGAGATCCTTGCTGGGTAGAGTAACCTTGGTTGTAGGTTTTTCTCCTTCATCACTTTAAGTATATCCTGCCACTCCCTTCTGGCTTGCAGAGTTTCTGCTGAAAGATCAGATGTTAACCTTATGGGGATTCCCTTGTGTGTTATTTGTTGTTTTTCCCTTGCTGCTTTTAATATGTTTTCCTTATATTTAATTTTTGACAGTTTGATTAATATGTGTCTTGGCATGTTTCTCCTTGGGTTTATCCTGTATGGGACTCTCTGTGCTTCCAGGACTTGATTAACTATTTCCTTTCCCATATTAGGGAAGTTTTCAACTATAATCTCTTCAAATATTTTCTCAGTCCCTTTCTTTTTCTCTTCTTCTTCTGGGACCCCTATAATTCGAATGTTGGTGCGTTTAATGTTGTCCCAGAGGTCTCTGAGACTGTCCTCAGTTCTTTTCATTCTTTTTTCTTTATCCTGCTCTGCAGTAGTTATTTCCACCATTTTATCTTCCAGGTCACTTATCCTTTCTTCTGCCTCAGTTATTCTGCTATTGATCCCATCTAGAGTATTTTTAATTTCATTTATTGTGTTTTTCATCGTTGCTTGGTTCCTCTTTAGTTCTTCTACGTCCTTGTTAAATGTTTCTTGCATTTTGTCTATTCTATTTCCAAGATTTTGGATCATCCTTACTATCATTATTCTGAATTCTTTTTCAGGTAGACTACCTATTTCCTCTTCATTTGTTAGGTCTGGTGTGTTTTGACCCTGCTCCTTCATCTGCTGTGTGTTTTTCTGTCGTCTCATTTTGCTTATCTTACTGTGTTTGGGGTCTCCTTTTCACAGGCTGCAGGTTCGTAGTTCCCGTTGTTTTTGGTATCTGTCCCCAGTGGCTAAGGTTGGTTCAGTGGGTTGTGTAGGCTTCCTGGTGGAGGGGACTATTGCCTGTGTTCTGGTGGATGAGGTTGAATCTTGTCTTTCTGGTGGGCACGTCCACGTCTGGTGGTGTGTTTTGGGATGTCTGTGGCCTTATGATTTTAGGCAGCCTCCCTGCTAATGGATGGGGCTGTGTTCCTGTCTTGCTACTTGTTTGGCATAGGGTGTCCAGCCCTGTAGCTTGCTGGTCGTTGAGTGAAGCTGGGTCTTGATGTTGAGATGGAGATCTCTGAGAGATTTTTGCCGTTTGGTATTACGTGGAGCTGGTAGGTCTCTTGTGGACCAGTGTCCTGAAGTTGGCTCTCCCACCTCAGAGGCACAGCCCTGATGCCTGGCTGGAGCACCAAGAGCCTTTCATCCACACAGCTCAGAATATAAGGGAGAAAAAAATAGAAAGATAAAAAGAGGATAAAATAAAATAAAGCTATTATAATAAAAAATAAGAAAAAAAATTATTAAGAGTAAATGTATTCAGAAAAAAATTTTTTTTAATTTTTAGAAACAGATTTATTAATTTTTTATAGTAAAAAATAAGAAAAAGATTTTTAAGAAAAAAATTTAAGAAAAAAAAATTTTAATTTTTTAAAATAAAAAATATGAAAAAACTTATTAAAAAATTTTTTAATTTCTAAAAATAGAAAATACGGAAAAAATTATTAAGAAAATATATATTAGGAAAAAAAATTTTTTTTAAGTAAAAAAAAAAAAAAAAAAAAAAAAAAAAAATGGACGGACCTAACCCTAGGACTGATGGTGAAAGCAAAGCTATACAGACAAAATCTCACCCAGAAGCATACACATATACACTCACAAAAAAAGGAAAAGGGGAAATTAATATATCCTGCTCCTAAAGTCCACCTTTTGAATTTGGGATGATTCGTTGTCTATTCAGGTATTCAACAGATGCAGGCACATCAAGTTGTTTGTGGAGCTTTAATCAGCTGCTTCTGAGGCTGCTGGGGGAGATTTCCCTTTCTCTTCTTTGTTCTTACAGCTCCCAGTGTTCAGCTTTGGATTTGGACCCGCCTCTGCATGTACGTTGCCTGAGGGCGTCCGTTCCCCGCCCAGACAGAACGGGGTTAAAGGAGCAGCTGCTTCGGGGGCTCTGGCTCACTCAGGCCGGGGGAGGGAGCGGTACGGAGGAGGCGGGGCGAGCCTGCGGCGTCAGAGGCGTCGTTGCAGCAGCCTGAGGCGCGCCGTGTGTTCTCCCGGGGAAGTTGTCCCTGGATCACGGGAGCCTGGCAGTGGCGAGCTGCACCGGCTCCCGGGAGGGGCGGTGTGGGGAGTGACCTGTGCTCGCACACAGGCTTCTTGGTGGCGGCAGCAGCAGCCTTAGCGTTTCCTACCAGTCTCTGGGGTCCGCGCTGTTAGCCGCGGCTCGCGCCCGCCTCTGGAGTTTGTCTAGGCGGCGCTCTGAATCCCCTCTCCTTGCGCGCCGCGAAACAAAGAGGCAAGAAAAAGTCTCTTGCCTCTTCGGCAGCTGCAGACTTTTTCCCGGTCTCCCTCCCAGCCAGCATTGGTGCGCTAACCCCTTCAGGCTGTGTTCACGCCGCCAGCCCCAGTCCTCTCCCTGCGATCCGACCGAAGCCCGCACCTCAGCTCCCAGCCCCGCCTGCCCCAGCGGGTGAGCAGACAAGCCTCTCGGGCTGGTGAGCGCTGCTCGGCGCTGAGCCTCTGTGCGGGAATCTCTCCGTTTTTCCCTCTGCACCCCTGTTGCTGTGGGATCCGCGCTGATAGCCGCGGCTCACACCCGTCTCTGGATTTCGTTTAGGCAGCGCTCTGAATCCCCTCTCCTTGCGCGCCGCGAAACAAAGAGGCAAGAAAAAGTCTCTTGCCTCTTCGACAGCTGCAGACTTTTTCCCGGACTCCCTCCCGGCTCGCACCAAAGCCCAAGCCTCAGCTCCCAGCCCCCGCCCGCCCCGGCGAGTGAGCAGACAAGCCTCTCGGGCTGGTGAGTGCTGGTTGGCGCCGAGCCTCTGTGCGGGAGTCTCTCCGCTTTGCCCTCCGCACCCCTGTGGCTGCGCTCTACTCCGCGGCTCCGAAGCTTCCCCCCTCTGCCACCCGCAGTCTCTGCCCGCAAAGGGGCTTCCTAGTGCCTGGAAACCTTTCCTCCTTCACGGCTCCCTCCCACTGGCGCAGGACCCGTCCCTATTCTTTTGTCTCTGTTATTTCTTTTTTCTTTTACCCTACCCAAGTACGTGGGGATTTTCTTGCCTTTTGGGAGGTCTGACGTCTTCTGCCAGCGTTCAGTGGGTGTTCTGTAGGAGCAGTTCC
Organism: Balaenoptera borealis; assembly: GCF_965194805.1. Classification (NCBI taxonomy): domain Eukaryota; kingdom Metazoa; phylum Chordata; class Mammalia; order Artiodactyla; family Balaenopteridae; genus Balaenoptera; species Balaenoptera borealis. Next base: position 28,733,911 of record NC_138870.1, read on the forward strand.
ACGTGTAGATGTATTTCTGCTGTATCTGTGGGAAGGAAGGTGATCTCCGAGTCTTACTCTTCCGCCATCTTGCCCCTACCTTCCTGTTCTGTGCTTCTTGTTTCTAAGCCTACTCCCAGTTCTGCCTTCACACCTGAAACTTTTTACTCAACTCTTTGGAATGTCTAATGCAAATAAATTCCCTAAACACTCTTAGCTATGAAACAGTCCCTTTTCCTTTGGAATCCTGCTGTATGCTGCTTCCTTATAACTCTTGGGCTAAGGCTGCACAATCTCCAAATTCCCTTTGCTTTTGGGTTGAGGGCAGGGCCAGAATTCCCCTAGCTTCCCAATTCCAATCCTGAATCATGGCTTCTCTACATGATGTAAAACTTCCTTCCAGTTTGGAGGCTTAGGTTATCTGCCTCCACCCCCTATCTCTGCCATAACTGCTATGAGTAACTTTTTACTGACCTCCTGGATATCTGGGCATTCCTTACATTCTTCCCACGTGACTTATAGTTTTCCTTTTCTTATTGCATATTTTATTGACTCCTAGACAAATTTCAGTGCCATATACATGAACTATCCAACATACTAATGCCAAATTTATTTGGCTTGCTGAAATTAGCAGCCTTATTTTCCATAGTCACTCCCAGGATCTGTCAGACCCACCATCTCCCCAACAGGCAGGGCTGCATCTACTATATCATCTTAAATTACATTAATCCCCATCTGTGATCACTGCTTGCTATCATTTTAGCTCCCTGACTTCTTAATCTTCACAACCTTACCTCTTCATGATCTGGCACATCTATATTTATATTTTAATTTCTCACAATTTTCAGATATTTCCCTTATTTTATTACTTAAACTTTTAATTTGCATATAATTATAGATTCATGTACTTTCACAAAAAATAATACAAAGAGAGCCCGTGTATCCTTTACCCACTTTCTCCCAGTGGTAACATTTGCAAAACTATAGTACAATATCAAAATCTGGATATAAACATTGATACAGTCAAGACACAGGAGAGTTTCATTACTTACATACTAACCTCCTTCCATGTCCCTTCCCTGGCCCTTGGCAATCACTAATTTGTTTTGATTTATATAATTTTGTCATTTCAAGAATATTATATAAGTGGAATCATATAGTATGTGATTTTTTTTGGATTTTTTTTTAATTCATCATAATTCCGTGGAGATTCATTCAAGTTGTTGCATGTATTAAAATTTCTTCCTTTCTATTGCCGAATAGTAGTCTATGTTATGAATGTACCACAATTTATTTACCCATTCACCTGTTGAAGGGCATCTTCTTTGTTTCCAGTTTTTGGCTATTACAATTAAAGCTGTTATGAACATTCATATACAGGTTTTTGTGTGAATGTAAGTTTTCATTTCTCTGGAATAAATGCCCAAGAATGTGACTGCTGAGTTTTATGGTAGGTATGTTGAGTTTTATAAGAAACTGCCAAATTTTTTTCAGAGTGGCTGTACCATTTTACATTCTCACTAGGAATGTATATATATGATCCAGTTTCTCTTCATCCTTGCCAGCATGTGGTGTTGTTATTATTTTATATTTTATCTATCTATTGGGATCTCTCATTTTGGGTTTAATCTGCATTTCCTCAATGGGTAGTGAAGTTAAACATCTTTTCATGTGCTTATTTCTTATCTATATATCCGCTTCAGTGAAATATATTTTCATGTTTTTGGCCTAATTTCTAATTGGATTGTTTTTTTTACTGCTGAGTTTTGAGTGTTCTTTATATATTCTGGACTAGTCCTTTGTTGTATATGTGGTTTGCAAATATAAGAATACTGGAAGGCTATGGGCGTATTAAAGATGCTCAAAATCATTACTAATCAAATAAATGAAACCTAAAATATTATCAGTGTATAACTATTAAACATGCAAAGTTTTAAAACCTGGTTAGTATCAAATATTGATGGGGTTAAACAAACATAGGAACTTATATGTGCTGTATGAGATAGTGTAGGGGCCCATTCCAGAGAGTTATCTGGTAATATGTAATCAAAGTAAACACAGTATAGACATACATTTTAAGTTAACAATACTGTTTTGGCATATAAACTCAAGAAAATTCTTACACAGTTCAATAAGGAGACAGGTACAAAAATTGCTTTTGGTGAGTTGGAGGGTACCTGGTTATCTATGGAATCAAGAAATAAGTAGGTTTCTAGCTGCAAGAAACAGTTTGGGAGACGAATGTATTTCCATCAAAAGAATGGAATAAGCACAGATTGGCTTCCTTCCCATATAAAATCCTGAAAGTTGTGGGAAAAACATAAGAAGGCAGATCAATACAGGGTCCCACTAAAAACAGGCACAAAACTATAGCTATCCCAAGGGGTGACATTTAATAAACTCCAGAAAATAAAAATGAGCTCATAGTAAAAATCATGAGATTCCTAGAAGTACTGTTAGAAAAACACAACAAAGAAATAACATGCCAAAGGAAGCACTCCTAATGGAACATACACAATGAAGGAGACTAGAACAATAATACATCATCTGAGAAATAAGGGCAGCTATAACAAATAAAGAATAAGAATAGGTAGTTATGAAGAAGAATTAACTGGAAATACTAGATATGAAAAATACACTTGTCAAAGTAAAGACTGATTTGGGGGGGAGGTAATATTTAAATAATGCTAAAGCATTTTTCGGAACTAAAGAAAAACATAAGAAATCAGAGTGTGAACAGAATAAATAAGAAAAACTTCACAACTGGGCACATTAAACATGACAAGCAAATCTTTAAAATTTCCATAGGGAAAAAATTTGATCCTTTTAACAAAAATGAAAATTAAGCATTTATTCAGAAAAGATTTATGAAGTGTTTATTATGGTCTAGGAATTTTCTAAGTTCTTTGGACCACTAGGATCGCTGCCCTTGTAGAACTTACAGTGAGGTAAGTGGGATAATACCGTAAAAAATAAACATAATAACAGAGGTAACTAAAACAGAGTAAGGGGATTAGAAGTGCCATGGAGAGTGGGGTGGGAGAATGAGAAGACTGCAATTTTTAAATATGCTCATCAAAAGTGCTCTCTTTTGCTTTAGTTGTTATCCTCTCAAGGATAACCATTATCTTGACTTATAACAACATAAATACATTTTTCTAGTTTGTGTAATTTATTTGTAATTAGTGACTACATGCAAATTTAACTTGTCACTTTGGCATAGTGAGTAATTTTAAGTTTAGTAACAGATAACTCTAATTACAAGTGCTGTTCCAGATGTGGTCTCTTTACTGGAGCAAATAAACACAGACTCTGGTACCTGATATGCAGCTATTGAAATATGTTATATTTCTCTTTACCAACAAACTCAGAATTCCAGAACAGCATGCTTTCATCAGGCAGGGACAGCAATATACCTTTGCTATCTTGATTCAGGTCTCTGGCTTTATGCCATAGTTTAGTCATGAGGGAACTCAATCATCTCACTATTCAACAAGGCATCACTCTGGTTAACTACAATGATAGAATCATGCTTACAGGACTTAGCTAATAGAAAGTATCAAGTAACTAGATGCTCATTAAAACACATACATGGGGGCTTCCCTGGTGGCGCAGTGGTTGAGAATCTGCCTGCCAATGCAGGGGACACGGGTTCGAGCCCTGGTCTGGGAAGTTCCCACATGCCACGGAGCAACTAGGTCCGTGAGCCACAACTACTGAGCCTGCGCGACTGGAGCCTGTGCTCTGCAACAAGAGAGGCCCGCGCACGGCGATGAAGAGTGGCCCCCACTTGCCACAACTAGAGAAAGCCCTCACACAGAAATGAAGACCCAACACAGACAAAAATAAATAAATTAATTAATTAATTAAAAAAAAAAACACACATACATGACAGAGGTTTGGTGATCCACCCCATAAAAATTCACCTCTGTTTTATGGCTCTGAGGAGCCAGCACATCTAGTAGTGTTCAGAGTGTCTGTGGCTAATTGGGATGCTGTATGGAGCTTCTTACCAAGTTCTATGGGAAGCTTCCTCACTGGACAGTCTTTTAAGGTTCTGAAGCAAAGCCATGACCTCTTTGGCAAATAACTATTTTGCTTTTGTGAATTAGATTTGGCTTGCTTTGGATACCTGGTAGAGAATACCAAATGACCATCAGATATGAGTTTTCTGAAATGAACTGAATTTTATAGGGTTATTTGGCTACAGAATGGGAGATATCCAACAAATATCCAACATCAAGTTGTAGCAGTACAAATGAGATTGAGATCAAGTTCAAGGTGGTCCTGGAAATACAAATAAGTTGCATGATAAATTTGTTCACATTTTTGACATTCATTTCTCTTGCACTGTCCCTTCTTCTCAATAGACATCTGAGAGTCCAAGGAAAATTCCCTATGAACATGTGATGGAAGAAGATAGTTTATAATATGGATTTGCTTTCCCTGCCTGCCATGTTCCTCTCTGCAACATCTTAATGAATCTCTAGGTGCAACATCTCTGCTGAACTCAATGAATGCTTTATTCACCATTATGACATCCCATACAATCTTACTTCTGTTTTAAAGAAATTATTGTACAGGGAAAAAATAAGAGAGATAATGGGCTGATTTTCATAATGTTAATTCATCTTACAGTTTACCAATTATGACCTTAGAAAATGACAGATTAGCCTTTTGGAGACATTAAGGTCTATTGAAGAAATGCTTTGCAAAGCTAAAACTTATTCTCCAAAAGTATGATATATTCTCTGAACTATGACAGAATATATAGTACTTATTCTTCTAAAACCATAATAGATGGATCTGGGAATCAAGGGGTAGAAGTAAAACTGGCATCTTTCACTATTACACTGAATAATTCACTTGAAAAATATGTGCTCTCCATTTTTTTTATGTTTGGGGGGGCTTAGTTCTTAAAGGAAGAATACTTCCATCAAAGGAAACACAGAGATTATCCACTGAACTGGGAAGCTGAGATTGCCACTTCTTTGTTAGACATACTATATTGATGGAAGTGATAAGTCCTATTTATCAAGGGGATATAAGGTGTCTAGAACATAAAGAGTGTAGAAGTGCATGTCTAAAATCCAGGGGATTCTCTAGGTACCTACAAGCTATAGTGGCAAAATTTAATGAGAGGTACAGCAACCACGTGGGAGCAGGACCCTTAAGATTCAAACACTCCAGGAACGAGGAGTAGGATTATATATCAAGTAACGAAACTTGTTCCACCAAAGTGCCTAGTAAGGTCAAAGGGAATATTGAATAAGTTGCAGAATAATGAAGTTATAAATACTAATTATAATCACTGTTCAGTTGCAAAAATAAAGACTTTATAAGATATCTACATTAGTCCTTGATTTATTATATATTTATTAGTATTAATCAGTTTCTCTTTTTTATCTTTTCCCATATTTTATATAAGGTACGCTGATGGTAGTTAAGTTTATTATTTAGTTAATTGCTCAAAATATCTCAAAATAGATAAAATTGTGACTGAAATAGAGGAGCAAAGAACAGCTATTAGAGAAGGATGGTGACTCACAAGATACTACATTTCCCCAAAGGAGAGGAGAATAATTTTATTTTTATTGGTACAGGGATAGTGGGAGCAGGTTATTATTTATTCCCTTATTCACTAATTTGTTAATTTTTTAATATTGATCACTTACCAGATACAGTTCTAGGCACTGTAATATCATAGTTAAAAAAATATAATTTTTGTTCTACTTTTTAGTAGAGAGAGAAGACAATAAACACCATAAATAAGAAGGATGTATAGTGTGCTAGAATAATGCTGAGTGCTATCTAGAGTAGAAAAGAAGAATTAGGAATTATAGAGGGAGAGAGATTGAGGAGGATGCAATTTAAGTAAGCTGTTCAGGAAAGATCTCACTGACTGACTGACATTTGAAGTACAATATGCTGAAGAATATGAGAGAAGAAGCCATGCAAATATCAGGAGAAGACATTCCAGGCAGAGTGAGCAACAAAGTCCTGAGGTGGGAGTGTGCCTGGCATATTAAAGGAACTGCTAGGAGGCTAGCTTGGTCAGATTGTCACTTGTTAGCCACTCTGATGACTTTGGATTTAAATTGGAAATAGGGTAACAGGGAGTTCTAAGCAGAGAATTAATTGCTATAGTCAAGAATAATACATGTTGATGTTGCCAGAAAGATGGACCATGGTGGATTCCATAGAGTGATTCACTCAACATCTTTCTTATCACTTTCTATTTTACTTTTTGTATTATATTAAAAGGCTGAAATCTATACTTTCTCACTAAGGTTTTCTTATAGCTCTCTTTTTGGTTGTGGTTTAATTGGTGCCAATCAGATACATTTGTGCAAGGATTAATTTTGGAACTGTATAATGTATAATGAGGGAGGCTGTGTCACTGTGGATGTCCATTACAGATTTGAGCAGGTGCTGCACTGCTCTGGAGAGGTCTCCAGACATTGCTATGGCAATTACTTCATTCTAGTTAAGGTCATATCTTCTATCAGAAAACAGTATTGGCAGTGGCTTCCTGCTCTCCAGGTCACAGCTAAGACAGTGTGATTGTGAAGGCAACTGTTGTAAGTCACTGTTTCCCATATCCTTAGCTTCCTACTCTTCTTGAGAGCAGCTCCTTGGACAGACCTTTGTGATGTGGTTCTAGTAGTTATTCCTAGAAACCCATCCTAGAATCTGCCCCTCCACCTCTTAAAATGATTTGGAAGCATTTAATTCCTTTTGCCTTTTATAGAAAGGAGCTCTTTATTGTTTGAAATGTAACTCTGGATGATACAGGGAAGTTGAGGTATCATCTGGATCTGTGCACTTTGAAGCCAATCCAAAGACCTTAAAGGAAAAGGAAAACAGAAACTTCCAAAGAGGTGGACTATTGTAATTTGAATACATGGTATAGCATGACAATATGTAGCATCAAAGCTAGTGTGAAGAGAAAAAATATTGAATTAATAAGCTCTGATCTCGGGCTTCCCTGGTGGTGCAGTGGTTGAGAGTCTGCCTGCCGATGCAGGGGACACGGGTTCGAGCCTGGTCTGGGAAGATCCCACATGCCGCGGAGCAACTGGGCCCGTGAGCCACAATTACTGAGCCTGCGCGTCTGGAGCCTGTGCTCCGCAACAAGAGAGGCCGCGATGGTGAGAGGCCCGCGCACCGCGATGAAGAGTGGCCCCCACTTGCCACAACCAGAGAAAGCCCTCGCACAGAAACGAAGACCCAACACAGCCATAAATAAATAAATTAATAAATAAATAAATAAAAAATAAGCTCTGATTTCAGAGCAAGGTAAAAAGAAATTTTACAGCATAAATTCATGAGCTTAAGGAAAAAAAGTGAAAAATTTTTCCTATGCTACTACGTCTTGCCCACTTTGGTGTCTAGATTTTGGTCTTCAAAACTCTTCAATAGAATCAGAGCTTTTAGACAATAGATGATTCTATCTTTAGGATAGGAATATTCAACATAAGTCTACAACATCTTATCATTGTCAAAAAAAAGGATGCTTTCATAATTGCTTTTGGGTAGTACATGAAGGGATAAAAATGCAAGTCTGAGGAGAAACTGCTAGAAGTAGTGACAAATCAAACATCCAAAAGAAAACAGTGATTAAAGTAGAACTTGTTTTATCTGTAAGATGTTCATGATGATACTTAAAGAAGACAAATATTAATTGTATTAGAGAAAATGCCTGTCAAGAACTGTGAAGGTTCTGAGACATCCCTTTTACAAGCTAACAAGTTAGCTTGCCACAGTTTCACAGATGCTGGCAGAAGCCAGATTCCTGGGTCCAAGACAAAGGACTTTGTTACTTATGGCACAGCAGGCAGCATGATTTTCATGTTTGCATTGGTTGTCCTTGCCCTCCACCCCAAGTCCCGTGGTGACAATGCAGAGGCAGGCCCAGATGGATGCTGCACACAGTGTGATTGTGCCATAGCTGAGGAAACCTGAGATTAGGAAGCCCTAATCCTTTGAAGGGGGTGTGGCTAACAAACATGCCCAACTCACCCCACACCTCCACACAGAAAAATTATCTTAATTATCTTGGTCAGGAATCAAATATGTTCTCTGCCCCAAAGGCAGACACTATTTCTATCTTTCAAGTCTGTTTTCAATACAGTCATCATTACAGGATTACTTCTGAACAAAACTCATATGAGACATGTAAAAATGTCATGGAAAATTGCCTCCCAACAAAGTCAAACCTGTAAATGTGAGTACACTGATTGGTGAGTGATTTCCTACAAGGTTGAAAAAACCAGATTATTCAATTGTTAAAGGAAGGTGATATGCTTTGCTTTATTTGTCTGATACAATCCCCTCCACTCTTTGGATAGTTCAATATTTGTTCCAGTATACTTGATATGTAAGTTGAATTGTTGCTGAGTTGTTACTGTGAGAATATGGAATTTCAGTTTAGGGGAGGATTAGGAATTGACTTCAGTAAAGTCTGAATTCTGAACTGCTGAAGGATATTATGCCTGGAAAATGGCCTTGACTTCACTCAGTCCAACAGTAAAAATTTAGGAAAGCTGTGGGCTTATCTCCCATGAGAAAACTACTTGGTAGAAAGGAGACATGATTTTGGAGTCTTGGGTAAGGTAACGGAGATGTATGAAACATTTGGCATGAGACTAGGTTGGAGAGTATGAAGCACCCACGAGAATGGCACAGTGAGCTCTTGCCCTTGATGGAAACATTCCTCTGTCACTCTACACAGTTGTTAGTATTTAAATCTCTACTGCCCTATGAGTACCTGAGGCCTGGGAAGGCTGCATTTCCTTCTGAGAATTCCTTCTTTTGTTTTGTGCTTTATTTAATCATTACTATAATTTCTATATTCTTTGCTATCTAGTCACAGGACAATCTCATTGTGTTATGCTCCCCCATCTCTCTTTTTTAAACTCTTTGTATTTCTGTGCATATTCCATTTTATTTTATACCTCCATGCTATTACTCATATAACACCCCCTTCCTCTCTCTCATCACCAGGATATTGGATCTCCTGTAGGACACTGCCATGGACACCTTGAGAAATACCAGAGGAGAAAGAACAGTAATATTTGGGCTAATTTCATGCTAAACTAGCACATGGAGCCCCAGAGTATTCATCATTTAGAGGATTGGTGTTAATATTACTTCATTTGTGTTTCAAGCTGGAGAGCCCTGTAGACAAAGGAGTCACATATTAGTAATTCATGTGAAAGTTTATGAGTAGAGTACTATATATCTCAAATAACAGTAATTTTAAAATAAGAGAATATTAATGTAGTGACATTGAAATAAATTCTTTCCCCTTTTTTCAGTCCTATCTTTTTTCTATGGTAAAGCAAATATAAATTTTCTGTTTAGAGACTGTTGACTTAAAGGAAAAACACAATATAAAAGTTTAGGGGCCTTACTGAGAACTATAGCCCTGGAAAGAGCCTGTCGGTAGCTCTGGGGGGACAGCTCCAAAGAGGTGCGGAAGAGCCAGTATATATATATATATATATACATATATGTGTGTGTGTGTGTGTGTGTGTATGTGTGTGTATACACACACATACACACATATACTTATATACTTATATATAAGTACATATGTGTATGTGTGTGTGTGTGTATATATATATATATATATATATATATATATATGAGTTTTTTGACTGGAAATACATACAGTCAAACATACATCTTGGTAAAAGATTACTGATCATCGCAAAGAACAGATATCTCAAGTTAATGATTTTAGTGCTTTTCTATGTATGCATGGTAAGGTGCAAGAACCTGGGGTCATTGAAACTCTTCCTTGGATGTGCTTCTTAACTATCTAGGGGACTGTATAACCAAAACACAGAATGCTTCATCCTGTTTTTCCCATCCTGAATTCCCCCAGGGTGCACTGTCACTGTCATGGGTGACTGCAATGGATTGCAACTTAACCTTTTGTGTAATCGAATGATAAGAGACACTCTTTGTCCTTTTTGGTTACTAGATCATAACATTGCTACTCTTTGTTTTCTGGTGAGATTCTTGATTGCATTTAGCAGCAAACACATCCTTACAAGGTTACAATGAAAGTATAATTGAGAGCTAGCGGAGAAAGGAACTCAATTCCCATATTGTGTCCTCTGTCTAAACTAAGGGATAAAATGTAACTGTATAAAAGATTTAATATCTAACCTTACACACAAAATGTTTCTTTCATTTCTAACATAATTTTGTAGACAAAAACAATAGGCTTTGAAAAACATTTGCAAGCATTCTCATACAAATGTGCAAAATTAATTTGGTTTCTCATCTGTTACACTTGTTGAATGTAAAATGAAGTGATGTTTATAATGGTATCCAATATGAAATGACAAGGGTTGCATAGGCAGTAGATCTTTATGGTTAAGTGCATGTTACCTGGAACTGGGCTTTCTGTGGTAGAATTATGGTTTTATTGCTTTTAAAATGTGGGACTGTAAGCAAGTTACTTAATTTTTCTACATCTCAGTTTCCTTGTCTGAGAAAGGAATATCACTTATTTTTTTTCAAAAAAAAAATATGTACTCATTGGTTGCTATGAGGATTTGACGAATAAATCAGGACAGTACTGGGCAAATATATTTGCATAGAATATTTCTATATATTCACATAAGAAACTTGGTAATAGTTGTTGCCTCTGGAAGGTGGAAAAATTGTCCATATCAGAAGCACTATTTTATCCTTTAGTATTCTGTGAAATTCTCACAGGATTTTCTTATTTTAAAATGGTTTAAATAATTTTGGATGATGCATATTTAAGATTTCTCCCATATTTAATTACATATTCAATTATCAATTTGATCCCTTTTGGAAAGCCTCTTATTGTGGACAATAGAAATTTATTTATAAAGTGTCTATAGCCTAAGTACTAAAGATAAGCTCAGGAAAAAAAAAATCCTGGAATGTATAAGTAAAGACAATAGATTACCAGACAGCTCTGTTTATGACCTTATGGGAATGTTTTAGGACTCTGGTTTATGCAGATATGTGGCTCTTGTGCCTGCAAGAGGATCAAATGTCAGGTTTGAGCACAGATTTGTAGTACCTTTGAGTTGGGAATAGATTCAGTTCCCAGGATTAGCATTACTCACACAAATCCAGTCAGTAGAAAGATGACCCATGAGAGAGAGAATTGTTCACTGCATTTCTAAATTTTGAAAGGTAGAGAGAGTTGATTTGGAAGTAGTGAGGAATACAGCAAGCTGGCCAGGCACCACCTTGTGAGCCCTTACTCAACAAAATGGATGTCAGTCATAAGAGAAAGAGTGACACATAGAATTGGCATAGTGGTAAGCTGAAAGCAAGGACACTCTCACTCTTCCCTAAAGGTTTATTATCTTGCTATCCTTATGATTTGTCATCCATTAAATTACCAATATCTCTCCCTTTTGACATTACAAAGGCTTTAGAATATCTTGTCCTTACTTAATGTATATATTTTCTGAAATCCTTTATTCCCACCTTTTCACTAGCATAAAATGTTCCTTAATTAAGATGGCCTTCCAAATAACTCAGTGCTTTTTCTTCATTCTCCAGCACCTGACATTTTGTCAAATAGTGTAGTGGAATTGTCCTTCCCTGCTGCCACAGCAAGCCAGATGTTCACATTTCTTTCAGATGGTAACATTCAAGGAAACTACACACTTGGTATTTGAGCAGTAGGCTGTAGGTGCCTGTGCGTCTTTGCAATAAGCTCCAGGAGGGTCATCCTGATTTGGATATAACTTATTTCCACTCCAGTCTCCAAGTTTACAGTCCGTAGGAACACAGTGGTATTCAAATCTTAGGGAAAATAATTTTCTGGCTTCCTCATTTGCTTAATTTCTACAAAAAAAGAATCCAAAGCAAAGACATGGAACACAAGTGAGAGGAATGTCTCAGTCCCCCTCCAAGGATGGCTCAAACTCACTATTATTTTAACTAATAACACACATGAGCTGATTAATATTTTATGTAATCTTTAGTATAAAAATTGGCTGGTGCCTGATAGGTTTTAGGCCTCCCTTAGCTCTACCCCTGTCTGTGGCTTCATACCGTGAAAATCTGTCCCTGCTCCAGCAGTCGTAGCAAAACAAATGAAGCACAATATTGTGAGGAAATACTTCTCCTTTGGTGATAGCAGGTGTTGAATCCCTTTTCTATACAGATGACTAATATGGATTTGGTTAAGGATCATGGTTATGAAAAGGCAATAATGCAAAGCATTCTGGGACACCTGATAGCATGGAGTCCCATGTAACTGAGGTGGCAGAGTGGGTAGTACAATTTAGGATTGAAAAATGTATCAAGAATCAGATTTTCTAATTCACTGTCTTTTTAGATACCTGTCCAGAGTTACATTATTTGAGAACTTACTGTATTAATGTCTTATGTTTTATGTCCCAACATACATTAATATTATGAAAAGTGGAATTTGACTTGTCACACAGACTTTCTCAGCTTCTAATGAAAATAAGAGAGAATGGGATGTTGGTGTAGGCCCCAAATAAATGGAAATAGTATGAAAAATATACCAGTAGGGACTGCTGTGAGGCTCTAGATATGGCAAAAGCAGAATTCTTTCTCTGTAGCCCAACTATCTCCCTCACCTTCCACTGACACTGGGAATAATATGGATTTCAATACTGTAAACAACAGAGCTCAGGGATTGTCTTTTAAATCATTTTTCATCCACAAGCATTCATACTAGTTTCTTGTATTTCTTTTGGGGACAGAGAAATAAGGTTGCCTAGATATGCTATAGATGTGGTTCTGGTACTCATCTAATGAATTGTGCAATCAGAAAACCATTTTGGATATAGCAAAGAAAGACAAAGTAGCATAAATAAAGAGGTTTTGAAGTAAAGGAGGATACAGTTTATATAAAGGAGACTGCTATATCTGGTTCTGTTTCAAGGAAGGGAAAAAGAAAGAAATGAGCCAGTAACTTCTACCTAAATATATACTTGAAATTCTTTTGTAATTGTCATATATAAAAGACACGTCCTTTAAAAAAGGTGGAGGGGAAGTAGAAGGATTCTGCCTCCTCCTCTGAGTGTGGGTTGCTCTCTCCACCACAAGAGCCAGCTCCATGTTTCTATGGTGGCCAGGAGCTTGTTCCTAGTGGTCTTTGATTAGAGTGCATTGACATGAACTAATAAATAGGAAGTGCTTTGAGTAGTGGTTGGCAATCTTATTATGTTCAGCACATAATACAGGGCTTGGAACATTGTTGAAAATTAGTATGTATTTGTTAAATTAGTACTTCAAAAAATGCTAGGTTCACATAGTACAGATGTTCAAATTATGTGAGTCCTAGTTTGCAGCTGTGTAATCATGGAAATGAACAAAGGAATAAAATTGATCAAATCTGTAACTGTTAGAGTCTGTAAAGAGGAAGTGAAAGGGAAAATTGAGAATTTAGAGTGTTTCTGGGTTGAGAAATTTAGCTCTATTGGGATAACAAAGATGCAATAACCATAAGATAACGTCTGAAATAGTACTTACAACATGTAAAGAACAGAACATTAAGTGTGTTTGACTTTACAGGTGAATAGCCTACTTAAGAGGTATAAAAAAGAAGTAGGGCAGTAAAGTCAAGATACATATACACACACATATATTGACTTAAGGTAATGTAATGTAATTGTGACATGCACTGTATTTTTAAGTGCTACAGAGATAGTAAAATTTATTAACTATGCAGGGTATGTGGAAGATTAGAGAATTCTTGTGGAAATAGGAAAAAATGAAATAGAGGTCAATATAATTACAAGAAAGAAGCCTTATTTTCTTTTCAAGAGGTCAGAAGTGATGAGACTTAAAACATACCAAATAAAAAATTCTCAAGGAAAAGGGTAAAGCGAGGTTTAAAGAGCAAAAATTGATAATTTTCACTGTAAGCTCAATTAATTAAATTATAGACTGAGAAACTAAAGGTTAAGAGATTGAGACAAAAATAGCAAAGTCAGAGAACAAAATAATAATTTTGTAGATAGGTTTAAGGTTATGAAAATAGTAGATCAAGAAAGACTCAATATATTTTGCACATAGACATAATCTTTGATGATAGCTTAGGACAACTTTTAGGTTCAATTCAAATGTGATAAAATAATAAAACTATAAAAATGTTGACAAGAAAAAATGAAACAAGGCTAACTAACAATCAACAATGATACCTTAGAAAATGAAAAGAGAAAATATTTTTTAAAATAGTAGGATAACAAGCTTTTATGCAAGAATGTTTTTGTAGAGGTAAACAAAAGTAGCCGAAATCATGAGCAACCAAGGTACAGCAATATATATAATAGACCAAAAATAAATGACTTCCATAGGAACTTAAGGAAAATGGATCAAATGAGAGGGTGAGGGGAATATTTATGTTTCATTCACTAAAGCACTTCTAGTTCAATAAGTTATGTTAATGGAAAATTAGAAGATTTTATTTAATGAATTAATCACTATATAATAGCACATATTACTTTAATAGACAAGGTAACATCATTAAGTAAGCATGGATTTTGTTTTCACTTGCCTGGCTTCAACTCCCACTTCTACCATATTTTAGGTATATGTGAGTGTGTCACTATGTGACTCTGGGCTAGTTAACTTTTTTTGAGTTTATACCATTTTCACCTGGATAAAAAGAAAAGTAACAATAACAATCTTTCATTTTATGAAGGATAGAGATAAAATACATAAAATAAGTAGCACAGAATCTGTGTAAGACATTCAATAATTTGTTCTTTCCTCTCTTCAAAATTACACATTTTTCTTTTCCTTCTTTCTGAAACTGGCATGAAACTTAAAAATGTTAAAAGAAACCTACTGGTCATAAAGGCAAAGGGTAAGTTTTCATTGTCTTTGCTTGTGAGAACTCAGTCTTTTACAGAGGTTCCTTTGGTTGTCACCTCAATAGAGGTACATTGACAACTCCATAGGCAATTGAATTTTAAGTTAATTCTGGATTTATAATTTCTGCTTAAAATGTTTTTGAAAAGATTGCATTGTGATGCAGCATTGAAATGTAAAGTTGCATAGTGTACAGAAGATTACTTGTCACAAGCCAAGTAATTTAAAGACAGAAGAAACTGCCAAATCTCTCAGAATAGAACATAGAATTTTTCAAAGCTAGGAGAGGTTGGAGTGACTGAATAGTGTGTCATAAAAAACTTTATCACTCAGATGCCTATCAATGATCTGTCAGAAACTTCTAGATGACCAAAAAAAGAAGTGTTTAATTTCCATTGATACATAATTCAACTGAAGATTTTAAAAAAGTGAGATAACCTAATAGGAATTGCGGGAAAAAAAAACCCCAGAATTCTTTAATGTGCCTTACTGTGAAGTCAAAAAAACATAGAGGCTTGAAGAACAAGAGCTTCAATAACTATAAAAATCTGTAGTTGACATGAAGGCTTACATGTTGATTTTAAACATTTTAAAAATTAGATTTATAATATTATGAACCAGGCACTTCTAAATATTAATGAATATGACTACAAACATTTAATTACAAATTAACTCATTTAATTCATAAATATTAACTCACCTAATTCTTTTAACAAACCTATGAGGTAAGAACTCCTTTTACATCCATTTTACAAATGAAGATGTTGATGGATAGAAAAGTTAAAAAGGTCACAGAGTAAGCAAGTAGGAGAGCTGGAGTTCAAACATCCCAGGTCTACATTCTTAATCTTTAAGCTCTGCTGTTTTTGAGACTTTGTATGTAGAAAACCTTAGTCTCAGCTTACCTTAAGATGCTCTGTTCTAGTTTATTTTAAATAAATGGGTTTAAATCTTACAACAAGCTTGGGAGGTAGATACAATTCCTGAAAGCCACAAAGAGGTGAGGTAAATTGTCTGATGACTAAGCTGGGATTCTACTGAAGCAGTCTGGCTTCAGAGCATGCACATCTGGCTTCTTTTAGCCATTAGGCACATGCTTCTGAGTTGTAAAGCAGTTTCAAGTACTTAATTCAGGATGCAATACAACTCTAGTTATCCAATTACTTCCTTGTTCTTTCAGCTACAGTCATCCATTCCTTGCTATTTTATTCACTGTGGACCACCCATATAAAAAAGAAATTCTTTAAAGTTGGGGGTGGGGAGGAGAAGCAGATAGAATTTTGGCAATGTGCCTGAAGATAACTCTGACACACTGCCTTGTTGGAGGGCCTCAGATACAGTCTATTCCTTTCTTATTTGTGTTGCTAGCTTTGCTTATTTTATTGATTAGAATACACTAGGCTATTTTGCAATAACAATTAAAATCCCCAAATTTCAGTGGCTGAACACAACAAAGATTTATTTCTTGCTTTTAATCATCATTTGCCACCAGGAAAGGCTGGAAAAATTTATAAACAGCAAGTCCTTTCTTCTTTGTGTTTAACGGTCCCTCCCTCATCTTGTCTCTCTCTTCTCACATCTTACTATAAATAGGAAGAAGAAACTGGGTGACACCTGGAAATCTACTTAGCAAGATCACCCCATTCATTTGGACACATTACAGAAAGTGATGATGTTCTTCAACTTTTTGCTATAGCAAAAACTTCTTTCCTTCAATTTCCAATAACATTTTCCTCACATTCCTTTAAGCCCTTACCTATATCCTCCCCAAGGTTCATCAGACATGTCCTAGCAGTTTCTTCAAAGCTTTTCAGTCTTTTACTTGTTCTTTCCTCAAAGTCCTCTCATCTTCCTGATTCCAAAGCCACTTCCACATTTTAAGTTTTTCTTATAGCAGGACCCTACTTCTCAGTACAAAAATCTGTATTAATTTTCCATTGTTGAATAGCAAATTATCTGAAATCTTGAAACAACAATGGGCAGTTCCTATAGGTCAGAAATTTTGGAGTTGCTGTTCTGACTTAGAGGCTTTCATGAGGTTGCAGGCAAGATATTGGTCAGTGCTACAGTCTCCTGAAAGTTTGGATAGAAATCCGAATATACTTTCATCCAATTAGGAGTACTCATATGGCTGGAAAGTCATGCTGATTGTCAGCAGGAGACCTTAGTTTATTGCCACATGGTCTTCTCTGTACTACTGATTATCTTTATAAAATGGAAGCTGGCTTCCAACAGAGCAAGTGATGTAAGAGAATAAGGTAGAAGCTACAATGTCTTTTATAACCTAGTCTCAAAGTCACACTTCATTATTTCTGTAATATCCTACTGGTTATACAGGTCAGTTCTACTCAGTGTGGGAGAGGACTACACAGAGACCTGATAACAAGAGGCAAGAATTGATGGGGGCCATCTTGGAGAATGGCTATTATGGAGGAGATAAACACAGTAACAAATGGAGATAATGTAAATTTTAAATGCCATAGAAGAGGCTTGTTCAAAGACCTGTAGTGCTATGGAAGATGGAGCTTGTAACTACAGTGATGTAAACGAAGGTCAAGAAATTCTCAGAGAAGATGATGTTTGATATAATTCATTGTGAATGAATGAGAACTCTGTACTCAAAAGAAAAGAATAAGAAAACGAGTTCAAGGAGAGGAAGGAGATGTTTTAGCACTTGGTATCTTGGTAGTGAAATATAATACAGTTGTGTTTTCATTGTCATTTGTCTCAAGGTATTTATAAATTTCCTCTTTTGATTTTACTGTTGACCCATTGGTTTTTTAGTAGCATGTTTAGTCTCCATTTATCATTTTTTCCTCATTTATCTTTCTGTGGTTGATTTCTAGTTTTATGTCATTGTGATCAGAAAAGATGCTTGAAATAACTTCTACCCACTTAAGTTTGTTGAAGCTCGTTTTGTGTCCTAGTAAGTGGTCAATCATAGAGAATGTTCTATGTGCCCTTGAAAAGAATGTATATTCTAGTTTTGTTGGATGTAGTGTCCTGAAATCATCAATTAAGTCTAACTGTTCTATTGTATCATTTATGATCTCTGTTGCCTTATTTATTTTCTGTCTGGAAAATATGTCCATTGATGTTAGTGGGGTGTTAAATTCTCCTACTATTATTGTATTCCTGTCAATTTCTCCATTTATGTCTGTTAATATTTGTATTATGTATCTGGGTGTTCCTCTATTGGGTGCATATATGTTAACAAGTGTAATATCCTCTTCTTTTATTGATCCTTTTCTCATTATATAGTGTCCTTCTTTAGCTTTCTTTATGACTTTTTTTTAAAGTATATTTTGTCAGATACAAGTATTGCTACCCCTGTTTTTTTGTCATTTTTTTTGCATGAAATATCTTTTTCTATCCCCTCACTTTCAATCTATGTATATCCTTACCCTAAAGTGAGTCTCTTGTAGGTAACATATTGCAGGCTCTTGTTTTTTAATCCAATCTGCTGCTTTATGTCTTTTGATTGGAGCATTTAGTCCATTGACATTTAAGGTAATTATTGATAGATATGTATGTATTGCCATTTTAAACCTGGTTTTCCAGTCTATTTTGGATGTCTTCTTTGTCCCTTTCTTGTTCTTTTTGCTTTTCCCTTTGTGGTTTGATGATTTTCTTTTGTAGTATGCTT
The DNA here is from genome assembly GCF_965194805.1 of Balaenoptera borealis. Classification (NCBI taxonomy): domain Eukaryota; kingdom Metazoa; phylum Chordata; class Mammalia; order Artiodactyla; family Balaenopteridae; genus Balaenoptera; species Balaenoptera borealis. The sequence goes on from NC_138870.1 coordinate 28,752,392, forward strand.
GAGTTCCTTTCTTTTGGGTTTTTGTGAACATATTGTCACTTTTTGATTTGTGGTTACCCTGTTTTTCAAGTATGTTAACACATTCCCATATCTACTTAATTGAGACTGATAGACATACCATACAAAATCTATGGGATGCAGCCAAAGCAGTCCTTAGAGGGAAGTTCATAGTGATACAGGCATTCCTCCAAAAACAAGAAAATCTCAAATAAACAAGTTAACCTACCACCTAAAAGAACTAGAAAAAGAAAACAGAATCTAAAGTCAGAGAATGAAGGAAAAAATAAAGATCAGACAGGAAATAAATAAAATAGAGATTAGAAAAACAATAGGAAAAATCAATAAAAAGAGCTCATTCTTTGAAAGGGTGTACAAAATCAACAAACCTCTGGCCAGATTCACCAAGAAGAAAAGATAGAGGACTCATATAAACAAAATAAGAAATGAAAGAGAAGATATCACAATGGACACTGCAGAAATACAAAAAACCACAAGTGAATACTATGAATAATTATATGGCAAAAAATTGGACAGCCTAAAGGAAATGGACAAGTTTCTAGAAACATACAACTCACAGAAACTGAATCAAGAAGAAATAGATAATGTGAACAGACCAATCACTAGAAGTGAAATAGAATCTGAAAAACAAACAAACAAACAAACAAACACACAACTCCCTGCAAACAAAAGTCCAGGACAGTGGCCTCATGGGGTAAATCTACCAAAAACACACAAAGAAGAACTTATACCTATCCTTCTCAAACTCTTCCAAAAGATTGAAGAGGAGGGAACACTCCCAAAGTCATTCTATGAAGCTACCATTACCCTGATACCAGAACCAGACAAAGACAATATCAGAAAAGAAAATTGCAGGCCAATATCTTCGATGAATATAGATGCAAAAATTCTCGACTAAATATTAGCAAACCAAATCCAACAACACAGAAAAAAGATCATACACCACAATCAAGTTGGATTCATCCTAGAATCACAAGGATGGTTCAACATATGCAAATCAATGATTGTGATATATCACATTAAAAAAAGACAAAAAACACATGATTATCTCAACAGATGCAGAAAAAGCATTTGCTAAAATTCAACATCCATTGATGATAAAAACTCTTACCAAAGTGGGTATAGAGGGAATATATCTCAACATACTAAAAGCTACTTATGATAAACTCATGGCCAACATAATACTCAATGGTGAAAAGCTGAAAGACTCTCAGCTAAAATCTGGAACAAGACAAGGATGCCCACTCTCAACACTTCTATTCAACATAATATTGGAAGTCCTAGTTACAGCAATCAGACAAGAGAAAGAAATAAAAGGTATCCAAATTGGAAGGGAAGAGGTAAGATTGCCACTATTTGCAGATAACATGACACTCTATATAGAGAACCCCAAAGTCTCCACATAAAAACTATTAGAACTAATAAATGAAATTCAGCAAAGTTGCAGAATACAAGATTCAAATACAGAAAGCTGTTTTGTTTCTATACACTATTAATAAAATATCAGAAAGATAAAGTAAAAAGTCTGTTTTAAATCACATCAAAAGAATAAAATACCTAGGAATAAAGTTAACCAAGGAAGTGAGAGACTGACATGCTGAAAACTATAATATATTAATGAGGAAAATTGAAGATGATTCAAAGATATCACAAAAAAAGAAAATTACAGACCAATATCACTGATGAACATAGATGCAAAAATCCTCAACAAAACACTAGCAAACAGAATCCAACAGCACATTAAAAGGATCATACACCATGACCAAGTGGGGTTTATCCCAGGAATGCAAGGATTCTTCAATATATGCAAATCAATCAATGTGAGAAACCATATTAACAAATTGAAGGAGAAAAACCATATGATCATCTCAATAGATGCAGAAAAAGATTTTGACAAAATTCAACACAATTTATTAAAAAAAACTCTCCAGAAAATAGGCATAGAGGGAATCTACCTCAACATAATAAAGGCCATATATAACAAACTCACAGCAAACATCATTCTCAATGGTGAAAAACTGAAAGACTTTCCTCTAAGATCAGGAACAGGACAAGGATGTCCACACTTGCCACTCTTATTCAATATAGTTTTGAAAGTCCTAGCCACAGTTATCAGAGAAGAAAAAGTAATAAAATGAATACAAATTGGAAAAGAAGTAAAACTTTCACTGTTTGCAGATGACATGATACTATACATAGAAAATCCTAAAGATGTTACCAGAAAACTACTAGAACCAATCAATGAATTTGGTAAGGTTGCAAGATACAAAATTAATGCACAGAAATCTCTTGCATTCCTATACACTAACAATGAAAAATTGTTAGTGTATAGGAAACAGAGAAAGTAAGGAAACAATCCTATTTACCATCGTAACAACAACAACAAAAATACCTAGGAATAAACCTACCTAAGGATGCAAAAGACCTGTACTCAGAAAACTATAAAACACTAATGAAAGAAATCAAAGATGACATAAATAGATGGAGAAATATACCATGTTCTTGGATTGGAAGAATCAATATTATGAAAATGACTATACTACCCAAAGCAATCTACAGATTCAATGCAATCCCAATCAAATTACCATTGGCATTCTTCACAGAATTAGAACAAAAAAGTTTACAATTTGAATGGAAACACAAAAGACCCTGAATAGCCAAAGCAATCTTGAGAAAGAAAAACGAAGCTGGAGGAATTAGGCCCCCCAACTTCAAACTATACTACAAAGCTACAGTAATCAAGACAGTATGGTACTAGCACAGAAACAGAAATATAGATCAATGGAACAGGATAGACAGACCAGAGATAAACCTATGCACATATGGTCACCTTATCTTTGATAAAGGAGGCAATCATATACAGTGGAGAAAAGACAGCCTCTTCAATAAGTGGTGCTGGGAAAACTGGACAGGTACATGTAAAAGTATGAAATTAAAACACTCCCTAACACCATACACAAAAATAAACTCAAAATGGATTAAAGACCTAAATGTAAGACCAGACATTGTAAAACTCTTAGAGGAAAACATAGGAAAAAAACTCTTTGACATAAACCACAGCAAGACCTTTTTGCCCCACCTCCTAGAGTAATGAAAGTGAAAACAAAAATAAACAAATGGGACCTAATGAAACGTCAAAGCTTTTGCACAGCAAAAGAAACCATAAGCAAGACGAAAAGACAACCCTCAGAATGGGAGAAAATATTTGCAAATGAAGCAATGGACAAATGATTAATCTCCAAAATAAACAGCTCATGGTGCTCAATGTCAAAAAAACTAACAACCGAATCCAAAAATGGGCAGAAGGCCTAAATAGACATTTCACCAAAGAAGACATACAGATGGCCAAGAAGCACATGAAAAGATGCTCAACATCACCAATTATGAGAGAAATGAAAATCAAAACTACAATGAGGTATCACCTCACACCAGTCAGAATAGCCATCAGCAAAACTTCTACAAACAGTAAATGCTGGAAAGGGTGTGGAGAAAAGGACTCCACTGTTGCTGGGAATGTAAATTGATACAGCCACTGTGGAGACCAGTATGGAGGTTCCTCAAAAAAACTAAAAATAGAACTACCATATGACCCAGCAATCCACGATGGGCATAGACCCTGAGAAAAGCATAATTCAAAAGGACACATGTACCCTAATATGCACTGCAGCACTATTTACAACAGCCAGGACATGGAAACAACCTAAATGTCCAATGACAGGTGAATGGATAAAGAAGATGTGGTACATATATACAATGGAGAATTACTCAGCCATAAAAAGGAATGAAATTGGATCATTTGTAGAGATGTGGATGGACCTAGAGTCCATCATACAGAGTGAAGTAAGGCAGAAAGAGAAAAACAATATTTTATATTAATGCATATATGTGAAATTCAGAAAAATGGTACAGATGAACCAATTTGCAGGGCGGGAATAAAGATGTAGATGTAGAGAACAGACATGTGGACACACGGTGGGAAGGGGAGGGTGGGACAAACTGGGAGATTCGGATGGACATATATACACTGCCACACGTAAAATAGATAACTAGTGGGAACAATCTATAAAGCACAGGAAGCTCAGCTTGGTGTTCTTTGACAACCTAGGTGGGTGGTATGCGGGGTGGGGGGAGGTCCAAAAGGGAGGGAATATAGGTATACATATAGCTGTTTCACTGCACTGTACAGCAGAAACTAACAAAACATTGTAAAACAATTATACTCCAATTTAAAAAAAAAACAGAGATGGAAAGATATCCTGTGCTCTGGTATTAGAAGAATTAATATTATTAAAATGACAATATTACCCAAAGCAATCTACAGATTTAATGCAATCCCTGTTAAAATACCCATGACATTTTTCTCAGAATTAGAACGGATAATCCTACAATCTTTGACATAAATCATATGTCAAAGATTTTTGGAACAATCTCCTAAGGCAAAAGAAAAGAAAAATTAAAAAATGGGACCTAATTAAACTTAAAAGCTTTTGCATAGCAAAGGAAAACATCATCAATTTGAAAAGGCAACCTACAGAATTGGAGAAAATATTTGCAAATGATGTAACAATCGAGGAGTTAACATACAAAATATACAAAGAGCTCATACAACTCAATATCAAAAAAAAAAAACAATCCAACCAAAAAATTGGGAGAAGACTTAAATAAATATTTTAACAAAGAAGACATACAGATGGCCAACAGGCACATGAAAAGATGCTCAACATCACTAATGATTAGAGAAATGAAATCAAAACCACAATGAGGTAACACCTCACACCTGTCAGAATGGCTATTATCCAAAAATCTGCAAATAACAAATGTTGGAGAGGATGTGGAGAAAAGGGAACCCTAGTACACTGTTTGTGGGAATGTAACTTTGTGCAGCCACTATGGAAAACAGTATGGAATTTCCTTAAAAAACTAAAAATAGAACTACCACATCATCCAGCAATTCCACTCCTGGGTATATATCTGGAAAAAATGCAAACACTAATTCAAGAAGATACATGCACCCCAATGTTCACAGTGGCACTATTTACAATAACCAAGACATGAAAATAACCCAAGTGTCCATCAACAGACAAGTGGATTAAGATGTGAGCTATGTATATAGAAAAATATATATATTTATATTATATATATTTATATTTACATATATATGAATATTACTCAGCCACAGAAAAGAATGAAATACTGCCATTTGCAGCAACATGGATGAACCTAGAAAATATTATGCTTAGTGAAATAAGTCAGACAGAGAAAGTTAAGTACTATATGATATCACTTATATGCAGAATCTAAAACATAATACAAATAAATGTATATACAAAATAGAAACAGGCTCACAGATATAGAAAACAAACCTGTGGATACCAAAAGGGAGAGGGAAGTAGAGGAGGTTCAAATTAGGGGTATGGGATTAACAGATACAAAGTACTAAATATAAAATAGATAAGCAACATGGATAAACTGTATAGCACGGAATCATACCAATTCTCTTATAATAACCTATAATGGAACATAATTTGCAAAAATACTTAATCACTATGCTGTACACCTGAAACAAACACAGTATTATAAATCAACCACACTTCAGTAAAGAAAAAAACTGAATCACTATGTTGCACATCTGACACCAGTAATCATGTAAATCAACACTACTTTAATAATAAAAATTAATTAATTAAAAATACTTATAGAAAACAGAGGAGCTAAATGATGTTTTATTGAAATCTATGAAGAATAAATTTTTGTGATTTATATAGAGAGAATATAACCTTTCCCAGGTGGCAATAGAATAATTATAACTATTTTATATAGTTTACATAATGATTAAAAATTGTAGAAAACACAAAAAAATTATAAATTTCAAAAATTCAGGAGTTATTGAAACTATATTGGTTGACTCTTTTCCCTTCTTCCCTCCTTTTCTGGTGCTTCCTTCATGGAATACTTAAGTGATGACCAGTGCTCCAACATCTGTGTTGGAACATGTGGCAACCATGAAGATGAATGTCATACCTTTAGGATGGCTAAATAGAAACAAATACTAATTACCAAGAAACAGTACTAAGAGCCCTGGACTCTCTGTTTTAGGACTTATTTTAACTGAGAGAAAAATAATGCCTTATACATATTGCCAGTAATATTGCTGGATTCTATTTTTTCTGTTATGTGCGGATAAACTTCATTCTCACTGATAGATAATGTCGCTGCCATTTTGACTCTATTTCCAACATCTGACTAAAATTGTCTAAAGTGATATGGCCCATAAATGATATTGTGTATTAAATTAGATCTTGATATAGGAAATGAAAGACTATTCCATCTACTTAATCATGGTCTTGGGTAGATTTATGGGACAGATCACTTAGATACATTAATTCCTCATTTTTGCCATTAGTTACAATCTCTTCTCACAGCTGCTAAAATGGTCCAGCTTATAAGGCATTACTACTTCCTTGTGACCTATTTGAAGTGAATGATAACAAAACAATTGTAAGAGAGTGGAAGTCTAAGGAATCTCTGTTTGACTAGAAGTTGTCTGGTGTTTCATAATATAACTTCAATTTAACCTTCAGTAACTGTTTGTATTTAAGTCAGAATTTACATTTAATAGAAAATATTTTTGAGAAGTAAATGGAAAAGGAATATATAATTATTCAGAACCCATTTTGGGGATGGTTTTATGTTGCCATCTGACTTAATAGTGGGTATTTTTTAAATCAGCAATATAGTCTCAGTATTTAGGAGAGTATAAATGTTCTATTCTGTCCACACAGTGCTCTTGTTTTCTATTTTAATAAAAGCAAATATTATACAGATTGTTCATTCATACTATAAAAATACACGTTTTACATAATCTTTCTCCTAATTAACAAATTCAATCTCACTACTGGAAGACAGACTTGAATGAGAATGATGAGAAATGAATACATTTTTTGCTATGATCTTTCTGACAGTGTTGTAATTAAGTTGCAAAAAGCTAAGAGAGAAAGAACACATGTGCACATTGTATAAGAATGGATGCTCAAGCAGAGCGTGTTTCATACAACAGATTCAAGGAAGTATTTAAGCATATCTGACATATAATAGGTGATGGGTGGTGAGATATTTGTCACTGGAAATAACTGTAATATAGCGCTTACTTCACATAGTCTGTAGTCTTAGAACTTTGTGTCTGAAAACAATAAAATTAGTACTGTAATGAATACTGCTTTACAGAATGAAGATTTAAGCGTTTGAGTGATCTCCCTCTGAAGTCTCATGCACCTTGTGGTGTGTGGGTAGGCACCAAGACAGAATCTTAGCTGACACTTCTGGGTTCTTGAAGCAGCTACCTTTATTGGCGGGTTAACTGTTTCTCATGTTGGACTCAGAGCCCAAGAAAGGTTATAAAAAGGGAAATTTCAAGGAAAATGTTAACAGTTTTTATTATCTGAGAAAAATACTTAGTCTATACAACTCGTGTTCTGCAAATACTCCTTTACTGTAAGTCATATTTTTTTAATGAATATCAAATTTCATGGGCAATTTTGCCCATTTTTTAATACTAGTAGGAGAACTGAACTCATAAAGGAAAATTCAGTGATCTAAGGAATGACAATTAATGCAGACAAAAGCACATATTTTGATAAGTTTCTACCACTTTTGAAAAGATATGGATAATCTCAGGATTTTGTAGCATCAAGAGCTTGTTATAACTCATTTTCGAAAGGCAGAGTGATTGCAGGGGTTTGAATTACCTTCACTTGAACCACTTAGCCCAATTTAAATGAGGTAGTATACTCCCATGTACTCAGGGGTAATTCCTAAAATCTCTCGTCCAAAACAGATTTAAAATGTATGCCAGTGCCATTCAGGATATAGCAGAATACTTTATCCTTCTTTTACCAGTTCTTCTTACTCATGTGTTAGCTCTATCACAACCCTAATGCTATAGAAATGTTATCTTCAAGTTTGCAAATAACTGGCCTTAGCTCTTTTAAAAAATGTTTGACTAGGTAACAAATAAGAACATAAAAAGATGTTCAATATTATCAGCCATCAAGGAAATACAAATTAAAAACACAATGAGCTATTACTGCACACGTTTTAAAATGGCTAAAAATTTAAACATAATAATAATACTGACAATACCAAGTGCTAGAGAGGATAGGGAGCAACTGAAACCCTCATATATTGCTAGCAAAAATGCAAAATGGTATAGCCAATTTAAGAAATAGTTTGGCAATTTCTTATAAAGTTAAACATTAACTTACCTTATAGTTCAACAATTCCATTCCTAAATATTTATTTCCCCCAAGTGAAAGCTTATATTCATGCAAAGACCTAAATGTGAGAAATTTATAGTGACACTATTCACAATTGCCCCAAACTAGAAACAACTCAGATGTCCTTCACTTGGTGAATGGTTAAAACAAAACAAATCAAAACACACAAAAAAAATTGTGGTTGATCCATATAATGGAAAACTATGTACTCAATAATATACAATGTAAAGGAGTGTACCCTTGATACACAGAGCAACATGGGGAATTGGTATATTTTACATACATTCTTTATATATATATATAGTGAGAGAGGGAGAGAGAGAATGGAGGCAGGTCTTGTAATTAGAACATAATAATTCACATGAATTATAAGACATGAATCCACAGAGATTTCAGATATCGCAAATAGTGTCAAAAGAGCCAGAAAAATAGGGCTACTGAGATTTTATTTGCACAAGGAAGCTAAGATAGTCATAATGTAAGAAATGTGACAAAAGCAGAAGTTACTACTAGGAGTCAAGACAACAATTGGATTGTTTTACGTTAGGATTAACAGAAAATGTAGGAAAAGGCAATCATAGGTCTTCATGAATTCATGTGAAACATATCATCCCTTGAACCAGTGGGTGGGATTTGGGGATGAAATTTCTCTAAATTTTCTGGCAAGAGCTGAGCTACTTTATTTATTTATTTATTTATTTATTTATTTATTTATTTACTCACTCACTCACTGATTTATTCTCTCACATATTCATTTATTCATTCTCTGCCTGGTTGAACAAAGGTTTTGTTTTTGTTGTTGTTATTATTTTATTTTATTTTATTTTTTTATTGGAGTATAGTTGTGTTAGTTTCAGGTGTACAGCAAAGTGAATCAGTTATACATATGCATATACCTATTCTTTTTTAGATTCTTTCCCCATACAGGCCACTACACAGTATTGAGTAGAGTTCCCTGTGTTATACAATAGGTCCTTATTAGTTATCTATTTTATATATAATAGTGTATATATGTCTATCCCAGTCTCCCAATTTATCCCTCTTCCTCACCCCTGCATGAAGGGTTTTAAAGTGATTCTCAAGAGTATCAATTAAAAATACTATAAAAATTAGGGACTTCCCTGGTGGTCCAGTGGTTAAGACTTTGCCTTCCAATGCAGAGGGTGCCAGTTCGATCCCTGGTTGGCAAGCTGGGATCCCACATGCCTCATAGCCAAGAAGGCAGGACATAAAACAGAAGCAATATTGTAACAAAAATTCAATAAAGACTTTTAAAAAATGGTCCACATCAAAAAATCTTTTAAAAAGTACTATAAAAATTAAAAAAAAATTTAACTAAAATTTGAGAATAGAGATGAGATAGCAGAGTTGGGGGGAAGTAAGACTGATTACAATAGAATTGTAGGTATATCTCTGACTTTTCCAGTTGCCAAAGCAAAAAAAAGAAAAGAATCAGTTATATGGTTTGCATTGTGTGCAAAAGGAGGATGCTATTTCAGGAGAAGCAAAATGGTTTCTTGCTTTAAGAACTGAAAATAAATTATCTTTGGGAATAGTCACATGAGAGGCACTGAGTGATGTAATTTACTGAATACTAAGTACAATCCAACAGTAAATAGAATTGTCTGTTTCACACAGCAAGCTCTAATATTATTCCTCAACTTAAGCTAAGGATATAGCAATAAGTATGAGATGGGAAATCTGAGAGTGGCCAAGAATATGTAGTTTTAAGTCACAGCTTTCAGACACTCAGGATGTATCAGTTAAGTCTCCTTGGTTTAAATAATTGGAAACCAAATAAAGGTAGAGTGATAAACTAAAAAATATATAACAAACTGGAAGTAGGGAAATAATTTTCATGATGCTGGACTTCTTGGCATTCCCTGAACAAGCCAGTCCTTTTCAATACTCTGAGCCTTGACACATGCTTTTCCATTTGTCTGGAAAGCTCCCACTTTCCCAGTTAGCTTGACCAACTCCTAATTGCCTTGTTATACAGCATACTGGTTTAGACTGCTGAATTTCCAAACAAATAAACCTGGATTTGAGTCCTGACTCTGTAGTTTACTAGCTTGTGACCTGTTGTAACTAACTTCCCTAAGCCTCTGTTCTCTCATCTGACAAATGGGTGTAATAATAGAACCTTCCTCAATCCCCTCACCCTCCAAAAAAACATTTGCATAGTGCTTGGCACATAGTATGGCTAAATAAATGCTGTTTATTAATAATTGAGAAAGTTTATAACAAACTTCTATGAAATCTTTGGGGGAAAGAACAAATCTTATGGAAAAGTGGGAATAAAATTATGCTATCAAAAAAATCTGTCTTCAGTAGAACTTAGTCTTCTTTTTAAGTTGTTGTATTTCTCTTGATGACATGCCATTACTCACCTTGTTTTGGTAGCCTGTGATCAACTCAATTTGAATAAATATGTGCAATGCCTTATTTTAGAAATATGTCAGCAAAGTAATTAAAAGACACAGGCTCCCTTATTTCATAAAAGATGATCTTAAATTTTAGAGATCTTGAGTTTAAAATATTTTAAAACTTTCTTAAGGCAACTTTGCTGTGAGAGGCCTTGGAAAGGGGCATGTGATGGTTAGTTTTATGTGTCAACTTGACTGTATCATGGGGTTCCTAGATACTTGGGCATTTTTGTGAAGGTGTTTTTGGATGAAATTAGTATTTAAATTGGTAGACTGAGTAAAGTAGATTGCCCTCCCTAATGTGGGTGGGCCTCATCCAGTCAGTTGAATGCCTAAACAGAATAAAAAGGCTGACCCTTCCCCAAGTAAGAAAGAATATTTCTTTCCTTATTGGGAGTTTGGCCTTTGAACTAGGACATCAGCTTTCTTCTTGTCTTTGAACACGAATTGAAACACTGGGTTTTGAGCCTATTTGTCTTCAGATTGGAATTACACATTGGCTCTCCTGGGTCTCCATGCTGCAGATCTTGGGACTTGCCTATCTCCATAATTGTGTGGGCCAATTCCTTATTATAATTTGCTTTATATATCATCTTATTAGTTCTGTTTCTCTGAAGAACCCTGACTAATACAGGGTACTTCATCCTTTTTTCATGTTTGGTTTCAGAATTGTTCTTGATCACAGGTGATCTGCACGTATGTGAACCGAAGCAGTCATTGTATATCCTGATTTCATTTAATTGGTTTGACCAAAAGTAAATAGTTGCAATTCTTTTAAGTGTGATCTTTATCCCAATATTTCCAGGTTTTATTCTCAATTTAGTCTCAAATAGCTGCTTATATTGTCTCCAACTTTCTGCATCTGGTCTTACACACATTTTGAAACCTAACCAAAGTAGCTGTTTTCTGTCCTGCTGATAAGAAAACTGGAAACCTGAATGTTCCGTGGCACCATGAGGGTCAAACCTGCTTTTTGTCATTTCACTTGTTCTCTGGATCAATGTCATATTTCAGGTTTATGATTAAATCAGAAGTATATTTGTAGGCTGGCAAGTGAAAAGGAGATCTTTCCTGCATCCCCAACCCATTTTTTGGACCAGCCTTCTAATATCCTTTCTCCCATTTTCTAGTAATTGAGCCATGTTACTTACTTTTGCCATGCTTTTTAACTCTTGTAATTTGGATAATTCTTGGCTTGGTCTTATTTTTTTCCTATCAGACCAGGGGCCAGAAATGGTGAAGGTATTTATTTCAAAAAAGCTCTACTAATTAAACTCCTTAGTACATCAGAATATTATTACTCAGAGATAACACATTCCAACTCATACTTGATCTCTCGTTTGGACTACAAAAGGATTTATCTATGCTGCATATCTTGGCCTTATATGGGAATATGTTTTCATATTGTTTATTCAACAAAGTCTTAAACTATTTTGATGGGAAAGACCATAATTAGTGTTTTTGGGATCCTAATATAGCACAGATGAAGACAAAACGTGACATGCTTAGCAAATACAGTATTGTTGGATTCAATTAGAGTACTTTTTAATTGCCTTATCTTTGCAGACATTTTATGAACAAAGAATTATCAGAGAAATTTAGAAAGAATTATGACCATATGTTGCTACAAAATATCTAGGAGAGGTTTTCTATTCTCACTCTGCTAAGGAAGATGAGTCATGTTAAATAAAAGATTCTTTGCTGTGCTGTTCATCCTGATGGGTCTGAATAGGGGAAGGTGGGCCTGAGACTAGTTTGGGGGTGGCCTGGAGAGAACCGAATTACCCAGTAAAAAAAAAAAAAAAGAGTGAGAAGAAGTACAAATTCTCAAGGCCATCCAATAGAGAAGGGATGAAGTGTGGCCGTGAGATAAAGGAAAGGAAAAATAAGATGATGTAAGACTGGAGCACTCCGTGGAGTAAATCATCAATGAAAAATATCTGCTGTAGTAGAAGGGCACCTTAAAGATATTTTGAGTAGAGATATATTCTATTAAATTTGAGGTCCATATAATATATACCTGTCTTCAATTTCCTCAATCAAAAAATGTCTTTTCTACATATGAACACCTTATGTAAGTGTGAAAATTGAGGCATAGACTGGGTTTCATAACTCGGTAGAAATGATGTGTTAAAAGCATTGTTAAGGTACAATAATTCTTAATCTGAGCTGATTAAATTGAAGAAGAAATTAGGAAAGGATGTAATCTTGGAGATACAAACCCTCCAAGAAACTGCAGAAATCTTGGAAAGAGTTCTGGGCTTCCACATGTCATGAATTGGGAATCTCAGCCAATTTTACTTATATCTCAATAAGCAAGGACCCTGACTTTTGAGTCATATACACTTAAAGAAATATAGGCCCTCTCTCCCATATCTGTTATTTTTGCTCACTTTTGAACTATTAGTATTCTATTTCAATGGCTACTGTTGGTTCTACAATGACTCATGTTTATCTAAATTGAGACATAAAAATGTTTTCCATGTCATATAGGGGAAATAGAACCTATATCTACAGCCATTCATTTATTTTTCAACAATATTTATTTCAATGGAGACAATAGAGTTTTAGATATTGTCTTCTACCCTGTGACAAAAACAACAGAAGTAGCAGGAAAATCCATTGGAAAGAGTCATTTTCTTAAGCCAATAGATTTATTAACTGCTTTAGATTATCCCTTGGGTTATCTGCACACTGATAAAATTGATGGGGCTTAGGACACACTACCCCAAAATATGACACCTTGGCATATTGACAATTTTAAACTGAAGGGATTTGAGAAATAGCAGGTGCAAGAAGGACATTCTGACTTTCCCCTGAAGCAGGTCATAAGACCCTCATGTGAGAGGTGACTTCTCTGTACCCAAAAGAAAGGAGCATCCTTATCTCCAAAGACAGAAAGACACCAGGAGGAATTTGAAAAAAACATTGCACTTGGTTGATACACTTTGTCTTTTCATATTCCCCGTGGCTTTCTACTCTTCATCAAGTCTAGTATAAAAATGCTTAGGTTTATCCTTTATTTCAGGTCTTCATTTCCTTATGAATACTCTGATGTCATGTAAAACTTAAATACATTTGTATGTTTTCCTCTTGATAATATGCCTTTTGTACAGAGTCCCAGCCAAAAACTTAAAAGGGTAAAAAGAAAATATATATTCTCTCCCCTACAATTTGCACAGGTCAAGTTTTGAGGACCATAGTTTTAACCTCCATAGAAACTAAAGCATATGTTTATAAATTTTAATGTTTTTAATTTTCATAATTAGAATACTTCCATCAAGAATATCAAGAAAATGAGAATGTATATTCATAAGAAAATTGCTCTTTGATGCTAACAATAGGTTTATAATGAATAGAGGATTGGTTGAAAAAATCAATCTATGAATAAATGTGTTAAACAATGAAACTTTTCCTACTCTTTCTCAAATTATGCAGCTGAAGAGTAACAGAATAAGCCACACAAAAATATGCCTCTTTGGCATAAGGATTATTTTTGAGCTGAGTGTTTAGAGAAACAGGACAATAGATATTGGAGAAGCCCTGGAAAAAGAGTGGAAGTTACCCTTTGGTAAGGGAAATTTGCATTTATAAAGGAAATCTCCATATGTAAGCGTGTCTCCCTCTTCGTGCCAGGAAGAGAAGGATGACTAAATCACAAGAGAATCTTATCTGTGGAGAAGGCAACAACTTAAATCTGCATAACATACCTTACCCTTGGTTACCATGCTTTTCCTGGTCACCCGCCCATAAGTTACCTCCCTCTCCCACCAGTTCCACACCTTTCTTCTTTTGTTTTTAGTTGAAGATGGTATTTAAGCTGGAGTTCTAAGCCACCTCTTTGAATCACTTGTTTTCCCATGGGTATCTCCCATGTGTACATAAGCTATACATGTTAATATACTTCTGTTTGTTTTTCTCTTATTAATCTGTCTTTTATTACAGAAGTGACAACTGAGAATTCAGAAGGTTAGAGAGAAAATTATTTTTCCTCCTCTACAATGTAGTAGTTCTATTTTTCTATTTTTTTGGTACCTCCATACTTTTTTCCATAGCAGCCGCACCATTTTGCATTTCCACCAACAGTGTATAAATGAGGCAAGAGACAGATGGACCCCCAGGTCAAACGGTTTAATTTCGTTCCTTGTGGACCGATACTCTGAGACAGGAATAACAGGATAATTGAGAGAGGAGGCTGGGCCCTGCCCAGATAGAATATAAGAGACCACATATTCCTCATTCATGAGGTCAGGAGACCTCCCCGACTACACATGTGCAGAAAGGCTCCTTGGAGGTCAAAAGGGGAGCGATGCCAACTAATGCTCACTTACTTATATAGGCCTCTTCGGTAGAATTCAACTTGGCTAAGAGATGCATGCGCACACATGGGAAAATCCTGAGATACACCAAATATGGACTTTGAACCAGGCAAATCAAAATGATTGGCCAAAGGAAACACGGAAGAAATGCCCCATAAAAGTGATTCAAATTGCCATGAGGGTGCGACTCTCTCTCTGAGCCTGCCCGTGTGCCTATCCACACATACTCTTTTTTTCCTAATAAATACTTGTTTCCTAACTTGTTTCACTACTTTCCATCTTTGTGGGAATTCGTTTCTGCAAAGCCATGGGGCCAGGGCCTTGTCACTGACCACTGGTCTAGTGGCTAGGATTCGGTGCTCTCACTGCCATGACGTGACTTCAGTCACTGACCAGGAACCAAAACCCTGCTTCCAGCCGCTGCAGGCTGAGGCCACCTGAGATCACAAAGGTTTCAATTTCTCCATGACCCTGCCAAAACTTATCTTTTTTTTTTTTTTTTTATAATAGCCATCTTAACTGGTGGCATCTTATTGTAGTTTTCATTTGCGCTTCTCTCATGATTAGCAATGTTGAACATCTGTTCATATACCCGTTGGCCATTTTTATGTTTTCTTTGGAGAAATGTCTGTTTAAGTCTTTTCCAATTTTTAAATCGGTTTTGTTTGTTTTGCTTTTGAGTTGTGGAAGTTTAATGTCACATTATAAACAGTCAACTCCACCACAAAAGACACATATGGTGCTTTTGGATTTGTTTTCAATCAAAAGGCTAATTTTTAGTTCATACTTTCACAATCAGGTTCATTGTCTCCATGACTTAAAATGGCAGTCCACATTAGCATGAAATTAACCCAAATTATACTTTGTTTTGAAAAACATACTTTCTTGTTTTCTCCATCTCTAATGGCATTCTTCTTGAAGACTTTGTATGACAAGGACAATGTTATACATATTTCAAACCCCATTTCATTTTCCTCTTCCTGGGCACACAAGAATACAACGTTTTCCAAGCTCCCTTGCAGTTAGATGGGGCCAAATGACTGGGTCCTGGCCAATTGCCAAGATAAGTCACAGCCAAGTTTTTCCCTTAAAACAACTCTTCTGCTCTCTCTTCTTCTGAGGTTGGGACTTTGGAAACCATATGTTACAGAGAGAGCTGCAAGATAAGGAAGAGTGACCAACTCACATTGAACTTGCTGTGAACAAGAAATAATCTTTATTGGATTAAATCATTAAGATTTCAGGTTTCTTTTCTTATAGCCTAGCCTACCGTGACTAACTATCAACAAACATTGTGTGGTAAACCTATGTAAAAGTCAATACAAAAAAGATTTATTAAGAATTTTTTAAAAACTTGCATAAAGGGATTTTACAACATGAATCAACATTTCCTCCAGTAGTCTTATATCTTCCAAAAAATGGATAATTTGTTAGGTAAATGAGAATGAATTAATGTCAGGAAGAAAACAAATTGTTTTAGAAACACCAAAATGCAGATTGGAGAGGTCTAAATATATTTAAGAACATTGAATAAGGCAACATTAGCTATATTTATATTTAATTCTATGGTAGCAATTTTTGGGTTAACAAATTTGAGAAAATAAATCTTTGGCAGCCAGAGCATTTTTTTTCTTCTTTTGAAAAAGTCTCTTCAACTAGAACATAAAAAGAATAATACTGCTATATTAGATAAACTCATAATATTAATAGACTAAGGCAGGAACCTGAGGAATACCCCTAATCCTAGTAAAACTGAATAAATATATCTTCAGTGAAATTCATGATAAGTAAATTGATGACATTTTGTAATTTTCTCCTTCATAAAAATTATCTGCAGAGCCTGTACAATGAAAAAACTGAGGAAGTATAAGCAATAAGGCAGCCATCAACTTTACTACATAGTTCACTGTGACATTAAATGAAAAACAAGCTACAAGTCATTATAGTGTGCAGTTAAAGATCAGTGAAGGGTACCAGAATATGCCATCTCAGAATATATCTCTTTGGCACATGGATTATTTTGTGTTAAAGGCCATTGAAAACCAGCAGATGCAGGAAAACTGTAAAAATAGGGCACAATTTTCCTTTTATAAAGGAAATTTACATTTGTAGAAATGTCTCCTCCATAGAGAAACAGGAGGCTCTTAACAACTCTTATCAATGGAAAAGGCATGAAGTTAATTCTGCATAATAAACCTTACTAAACAATCCTTATTTATCATACTTTTTCTGATCATCTCCCCATAATTTGTTTCCCCCATTCAGGAGCCCCAAACTCTTTTCCTTTGTTTTAGTTTCAGATGGTATTATAAGGGAACCGAATTTGTCACCCTCAAATATATCTCTGGCATGTTAATTATTTTAAGCTGGTTATTTTCTAAGTAACAGCAGACATGGGAGAAACTGAAAACCAAGTAGGAGTTACATTTTTGTAAGAAATTTTTACATTTGTAAGGGAAATCTCCATTTGTAAGGGTGTGTCCTTCACTATACAAGGAAAAAGAGGACCAAATCTCTAGAAACTCTATCAATCAATGGAGAAAGTACTGACTTATCTGTATCACCACCTTACCCCTCTTTACTGTGCTTTCGTGGTCACCTCCCATAACTTACTCTCCCCACTCTTAACATCTCTTTTGTATTTAGCTGAGGGTGGTATATAAGGTGAGGGCATCGGCCATTTTGATGAGTTACTCTGTTTTTCTGGGTCTCTCCCATGTATACATGTTATTAAAATTTTGTTTGATTTTCTCCTATTAATCTGTTCCCTGTCAGTTTAATTCTTAGACCAGCAAAAAGAACCGAGAAGGGTAGAGGAAATTTTCTTCCTCCTTGACAGTATATAAACCCAACTTCTAACTACCCCTTGGAGTTAACTAATCTCTGAGTGCTCTCATCTGTAAGTGCAATACAGATGCTAATAAACTTCTCTTTGTTTTCCTCTTGTTAATCAGTCTTTGGCCAGACCAACTTACAGGGCCACAGCTGAAGAACCTAGGAATGTAGTATAAAAAATAATTTTTTCATCCCCTATATCAGTATCACCAATCATGGTCATCCTCAGGTAAGTAAAATATAAAATTTAAGGTCTATGGATAATTTGCTTAACTGAAAGGACTAGAGACATGTTTTTCTGTAGAAAACTGAATGCCAGGTTGTTATAGGAGGCCAGAATATGCCACCCAAAATATGCAACAGACACAGGAGAAGCTCTGAAAACAGAGTAGAAGTTATCAATTTGAAAGGGAAATTTTCACTTATAAAAAAACCTTCATTTGTAAGGATAGCTCCTTTTCAGTACCAGGAAGAGAAGAATAACTCTACATCACAAAAGAATCTTATTAATGCAGAACACAGGAGACTTAAATCGTCATAACAAACCTTACTCTTGGGTACTGTAGTTTTTGTTCTTTTCCTGGTCACCTTCCCATAATTGGCCTCCCCCATACCTTTGTTTCAGCTGAAGATGACGTTTAAGCCAGAATTCTAAGCCACTTCTTTGGTTTATTCATTTCCTTCGGTATCTCCCAAGTATATAACAGATATACATGTTAATAAACTTCTGTTTGTTTCTCTTTGTTAATCTACCTTTTGTTACAGTGACCCCAGCTAAGAACATAAGTGTAGACAAAAAAAAATATTTTTTTCCTCCCTACACTGTTAAATTCATCCCTGTCAATAAACTAATAAATAAATATTTATTTATTTATACTTATATTTATATATTCTCATGACTCACTGGTTTTCAATGAACTAGATTAACTTTTAGTTATGTTCTGATTCTGCTTTCGCTATGTTACTGAGCTCAGGTTTGGCTGCTCACTGCTGGAAAGCCAATACTCGAGAGGCAAGTGTTGGTAGAAAGGAAAGGTTGCTTTAATCAGAAGACTGGCAGTCTGGGGAGAAGGTGGACTTCTGTCTCCAAAACCAACTCTGAAGACTCTGCTCAGCCATGACAGTTTTTAAAAGGAAAAGGGGAAATAATCTCAGTGAATCATCAAGGCAGGAGGTCAAGTTCTGCATCATTTTCCATTGTGTGCAGACTGGCTGACTCCTCATGATCTTTCTTCAGATGTTATGTCATCTACGTGATCTGCCTGCAGGATTGCTAAGGAGAAAGCTGTGTTAGTCATTCTTTAACTACTAAATTCTTCATTCATGCTTCTTTTAATCTAGGGAAAGAATACATGTTAGGCAAGCTATGGTGTACATACAGTAGAGCATAAGTCAGGAGTTAGGTTAAATGTTACCTAGTGATCTCATTTCCATAAGGTTTGAGGGGAACAGAAATGGGCAAACAGGAAAGGGGCAAAAGAGCTGTTTACAAATTCCCACAATCAGACATTATTCCATTTCTATGGGATTAAGGGCAAAAGTCTATCTTCTGTAACTTTTTCATGCTGACATAGAGCACTGTGTTCTTAGAGTGGAAGATGTTGACATGCGTCTCTAGGTCTCTTTGCTGAACAAATTTAGTTGCCTGCTTATGGGCAGAGCAAGCTACAATTATTTTTATGCCCGCAAATTTATAGATTATTATGAGAAATAGTGTTAATCCCATTCTCTTGAGGACAATTCTTGGAACTGTGATAGCCATAGATTTAGTACTGCTCAAGATGGAGTAGACTGTGTTATGGCTACAGTCATCAGGCAGTTAGCTTTTCCCCTCTGGAGACAGTTATAGTATCTGTAAAACAACTCAGGAATGTGCATCAGACAATGAAAGATTCTGTGACTCTACTGTCCTAATTATTAGCTGCTTGAGCCCACACTTTTATGACTCAGGGAGGCCTAGGAGGCTTCAGCTTTTCTACAAACAAGAAGCAGGGGATATGGAGGAGCCTTTGTACTTCGGGACAGGGTACCACAAGGTTCTGCTTGGTTTTGTTTACATATAACTAGTCTTGAATTATGGTAAGGGGTCTTAGAACAATGTGTACTTTACCATAATTAAGTGAAGATTGTTCAATTATGCGACTTATCTTCTCAGTAGAGTGGCATGTATAGTTTTTTCAATGAAAACTTTTTAAAGAGAAGACTGACGCAATATAGACAAAATATTCAAGGATCAATATAATATGAGCATTATTCTCTAAGTTTCCATTCATTAAAAAACTGTTCTCTGTTGGTAAGTTTATCCCATAGATGAATAAATGAATAATACATGGAATATGCTTGGTAATTTTGGCCAAAATAGTAAATTCTGGCTACATGATATTGGTATAAACAGATATCAATACCTTAAGTGATAGCAACCAGTTTTTTTAAACTCAGAATAGTGAAGGATTTAAGTATTTGAAAAGATTAAGATGTATGTTTCCCCAAGATCCCTAACTAATATTACAGTTTAAAGGAAGCTCCTTTTAATAGTGGTCTGAGGTTAGCAGACATTTTCCTTGAAGAATTTCTCCAGTGAAAACCTAGTTCTTATAAGCTTCTATGGATATAGGCCAACTCTGCTTTGAAAAAGAACTTCTCTAATATTAAGGGTAGACCTCATTCTACTTTACTGATGGATATACAAAAATAATTTCTCAGTCAAATTGAGACAAGTAATAGTGAAAGGCACACTGTTAATAAACACACAGGAATCCCAGTCACAAACCAATATTGTCTCAGGGCATATATGGTCACCACACCAATAGAAATTCTTTAATTATTCTTGGTTCTATTACTACATGAATCAAAACTTTTATTTGCTTGTTTTCTTGTCTAGAGTCTAGACAGAATAACAGATTAAGAGTTTCTCAAGAAAAGAAACTATATTTATTTTATTTTGAAGAAATAGCAGAATATTCTCTTTTCTTTATTCCACATACATTGATGTGACAGGAATAAAGGAAAAATATACAATTGTTTGTGAGTCTTTCCTTTTCCTTTTCACTCCCATGCCATCCTCTTCCCAGTTTGTGCAGGTTTCTAAGGAGGAAGAATGTCTTGCAGCTTGGTCAGCTAAAAGTCTTTGTTGTGCCTATAAGACCCTGAATGTGCTAGATATAAGAGTAGACGCTGGAAGAAAATGAGAGGATCTGATAATCATTGATACAGGAAATGGCAAAAATAAACTTAGAGATTAGAAGTGCTTGGTCCAACAGGGCAAAAAGGGAAGTAAGAAGAAAGTCAGGAGCTTTGTTAAATTTTGCAAAACGGAATGTTGAAGAGGTGTGAGTAGCTGTGACTTAAAGTGAAATTTAAAGGAAGTTTGGAAAGTTTTACTGTCTAATGTGGGAAGAAAAGGTAATTACTATACATTTTCAAGTGAACTGCAATAAAAGCTAACAATATTCTCAACGTTTATGGAGTTGAACTTCAACTATATCTTTTAAAGGAAATAAGATACCCTAGTTTTATGTGTGTTATATCAATTAAGAATATATCAAATAGCAGGTAATGTTGACTAAGGCATATGTAACAGATTATGCTTGTTGAATGAATGAACAATGAATGCATGAATAAATGACTACATTTGAAAGATCAGAAAGTTTCTCTCCTCTGAACAATTTAAGGGCAAGTTGTGTACGTCATGACACTTTAGCCAGAAATATTTTAATATGTATTTTATTAGAATAGAAAATCATGGATATTATTTACTCTCTTAATTTTATAGGTTTTGAGAGAGGGCATGGGGAGATTTGGAACCAGGCAGTTGCTATTGTTCTGCTGAGAGTGGTTACTAGTGATGTCTTTCCTCACACAGATATGACCCCTGGTTATTACTGCAGAACCAGACATTGGGCATGAACCTGTGAACCCCTTCTTTACCTCTCCCCAAATAACAATTTGCAAGAGTGTGAGCCCTCATGTTAGTCATATCCTTTCAATTTTGCAGCTTGCAAGAGTAAACCATGAAAATAGTTCACAAAATTTTTTTTCTAGTACAGCATCAACAATAACAATGGTTTCCTTCAAGTCTCAGAGACTTCTAGCAGATATATACTCTCATTTAGCTATTCTCTACATGTTTATTACCACTATATTCATTTTATTACACCTGCCACTCCCTCCCATCAGCACCTCTTCTTGTATTCTCATGGGTCTGATTTTTGGTTTAGCGTATAAAATCACTACATTTGAGTGATTGCAAAAAGGAATGTTTTTGCGACGAGTCAATGAGAATTCTATATCCACTTCATTCTTTTCCCTCTCCTTCATAAGTCATTAGGGTACTGTGTGAGTTCTGTTCTTCTTACATTTCTTATGTATTAACTTTAATCACATATTTTAGTTTCTACTTTTCTACTTTTCCATGACTTTATTGCTTATTCCCTTACTTTATTTTTTATTTCCGTTCTAATTTTAACTATCTTTCATTCTCTTTTTTCTTCCAGTTTTATTGAGATAAAATTGACACACAACACTGTATAAGTTTGAGGTGTACAGCATAGTGAGTTGACTTACATACCTCAAGAGATGATTATAACAGTAAGTTTAGTGAACATCCATCATCTCATATAGATATAAAATTAAAGAAATAGAAAAAATTTTTTGATGAGAATTCTTAGGATTTGCTCTCTTAACAACTTTGATATATAGCATACAGCAGTGTTAATTATATTTATCATGTTGTATATTACATCCTTAGTACTTATTTATCTTATAATTGGAAGTTTGTACCTTTTGACTACCTTCATCCAATTCTTACTCTCCTCACCTCCTGACTCTGAAAATCACAAATCTGATTGCTTTTTCTATGAGTTTGTTTGTTTTTGAAGTGTAATTGACCTATGATGCTATGTTACCTGTTAGCATAGTGATTCCATATTTCTATACATTTCAAAATGATCCCCACAGTAAGTGTGGTTATAATATGTCACCATACAAAGAAATTGCATAGTTATTGACTATATCCCCCACACTTTACAATTCATACCATGACTCATCTATTTTGCAACTGGAAGTTAGTACCTCTTAACCTCCCTCACTGATTTCTTTCCTCTCCCATCCCCATCCCCTCTGGCAACCACCTATTTGTTCTTTGTATCTATAACTCTGTTCCTGTTTAGTTATATTTGTTCAGTTATTTTGATTTTTATATTCCACATATAGGTGAGATCATACAGTATTTGTTTTTCTCTGTTTGACTTATTTCACTTAGAATATCCTCTAGGTTCATCCATGTTGTCACAAATAGGAAGATTTCATTATTTTTTATATGGCTGAGTTATATTCCATTATATACATATACAATATCTTTATCCATTCACCTATTGATGGGCACTTGAGTTGTTTCCATATCTTGGTAATTGAAAATAATGTTGCAATTAACATAAGCATGCA
The DNA here is from genome assembly GCF_965194805.1 of Balaenoptera borealis. Lineage (NCBI taxonomy): Eukaryota > Metazoa > Chordata > Mammalia > Artiodactyla > Balaenopteridae > Balaenoptera > Balaenoptera borealis. The sequence continues at coordinate 28,775,705 of NC_138870.1, forward strand.
TATATCTTTCTAATTAGTGTTTTTGTTTTCTTTGGAAAAATAACCACCAGTGGAATTGTTGGATAATATGGTAGATCTACTTTTAGTTTTTTAAGGAAACTCCATACAGTTTTCCATAGTAACTGAACAAATATACATTCCCTCCAACAGTGCATGAAGGTTCCCTTTTCTCCACATCTTCACCAGTGCCTGTTATTTGTTGTCTTTCTGATAGTAGCCATTCAGTCAGATGTGAGGTGATATCTCATTATGGTTTTGATTTGCATTTTCCTGATGATTAATGATGTTGAGGATCTTTCTATATGCCTGTTGGTCATCTGTATGTCTTCTTTAGAAAAATGTCTATTCAGATCATCTGCCCATTTTTAAATTAGGTTGTTTGTTTGTTTTTAAATTTTGAGTTAAGTTTCTATATTTTGGATATTAACCCCTCATCAGCTATATTGTTTGCAAATGTCTTCTCCCCCTCAATAGGTGGCCTTTCCATTTCGTTGATAGTTTCCTTCATTGTGCAAAAGCTTTTTAGTTTGATGTGGTCCCATTTATTTATTTTTGCTTGCCTGGGGAGCCATATCCCCCGCAAATATTACAAAGATCAATGTCAAAAAGCTTGCTGTCTATGTTTTATTCTAGAAGTTTATGGTTTCAGGTCTTATGTTTAAGTCTTTAATCCTTTTTGAATTTATTTTTGTACATAGTATGAGAAAGAAGTCCAGTTTGACTCTTTGCATGTAGCTCTCCAGTTTTCCCAACACAATTTATTGAAGGTCCTATGTTTTCCCAATTATATATTCTTGCATCATTTGTCATAGATTAATTGCCCATATAACTGTGGGTTCATTTCTGGGCATTCTGTTCTGTTCCATTCATCTATGTGTCTGTTTTTGTGCCAGTACCATACTGTTTTGATGACTGTAGATTTGTAGTATAGCTTGAAATCAAGGAGTGTGATACCTCCAACTTTGTTCTTCTTTCTCAAGATTCTTTTGGCTATTCAGGGTCTTTTGTGTTTCCATAGAAAATTTAAATTTTTCTAGTTCTGTGAAAAATGTCATGGATAGGAATTATACTGAATCTGTAGATTGCCTTGGGTATTATGTCATTTTAATAATGTTAATTCTTCCAATCCATGAGCAATGTATATCGTTCCTTTTGTTTATGTTGTCTTCAATTTTGTTCATCAGTATCTTGTAGTTCTCTGAGTACAGGTCTTTTATCTGCTTAGAAAGATTTTTCTTAGGTATTTTATTCTTTGTGATGTGATTGTAAATGGGATTATATTCTTAATTTGACTTTCTGATAGTTCATTGTTACTGTATAGAAATGCAGCAGATTTCTGTATATTAATTTTGTATTCTGCAATTTTACCAAATTCATTGATGACCTGTAGTAATTTTTTGGTGACATCTTGAGTTTTTTCTATGTATAGTATCATGTCATATGCAAACAGTGATAGTTTTAATTCTTCCTTTCCAATTTGAATTCCTTTTATTTCTTTTTCTTGTCTGACTGCTGTGGCTAGGACTTCCAATACTATGTTGGATAAAACTGGTGAGAATGGTCATCCTTGTCTTGTTTCTGATCTTAAAGGAAAAGCTTTCACATTTTCTCCATGGAATATGATATTACCTGTGGGCTTATCATATGTGGCTTTTATTATGTTGAGGTTTGCTCTCTCTATACCCACTTTGTTGAGAGTTTTTAATCATAAATTGGTGTTGAATTTTGTCAAAAGTTTTTACTGCATCTATTATGATGATCATATGATTTTTATTCTTCAGTTTTTTAATGTGTTGTATCACATTGATTGAATTGCAGATATTGACCCAGCTTTCCATCTCTGGGATAAATCTCACATGATCATGGTGTATGATCCTTTTAATGTATTGTTGAATTCCAGTTGCTAATATTTTGTTCAAGATTTTTGCATTTATGTTCATCAGTGATATTGACCTGAAACTTTATTTTATTTTATTTTTCCATACCTTTGTCTGTTTTTGGAAGTGTTCCTTCCTCTGCAATATTTTGGAATGGTTTGAGAAGGATAGGTGTTAACTCTTCTCTAAACGTTTGATAGAATTTACTTCTGAAGCCTTCTGGTCCTGCACTTTGGTTTGTTAGGAGCTTTTTTTTTTTTTTTTTTTTAATTAGTGATTCAATTTCTTACTGGTACTTTGTTCATATTTTCTATTTCTTCCTGGTTCAGTTTTGTGAGATTGTACACTTCTAGGAATTGTCCATTTTATTGGCAAATAATTATTTGTAGTAGTCTCTTATAACCCTTTGTATTTCTGTGGTATCAGTTGTAAATTCTCCTTTTTCAATTTTGGCTTTATTGATTTGGGCCCTCTCTCTTTTTTTCTTCATGAATCCTATTAAAGGTTGATCAATTTTGATTATCTTTTCAAAGTACCACCTCTTAGTTTCTTTGATCTTTTCTATTATTTGTTTAGTCTCTATTTCATTTATTTCTGCTCCGATCTTTATAATTCCTTTGCTTCTACTAACTTTGGGTATTGTTTACTCTTTTATTTTCTAGTTCCTTTAGGTGTAAATTTAAGGTGTTTATTTGAGATTTTTCTTGTTTCCTGAGATTGGCTTGTATCACTATTAACTTCCCTCTTCAAACTGCTTTTGCTGCACCCCATAGATTTGGATTTTTGTGTTTTTATTTTCTTTTGTCTCCAGGTTTTTTTTTTTTTAATTTCTTCTTTGACTTATTCAGTAATTCAGTGGTTGTTTAGTATCATATTGTTTAGCCTCCACATTTGTGTTTTTTGCATATTTTTCCTTGTTGTTTATTTCTAGTCTCAAAGCATTATGGTCAGAAAAGATGCTTGATATGTTTTTAACATTTAAAAATTTATTGAGACTTGTTTTGTGGCCTATTCTGAAGAATATTCCATGTGTCTTTGAAAAGAATGTGTATTCTGCTGCTTTTGGATGGAATGGTGTATATATATATACGGTATATATATATATGGTATATGTTGATATATACCAACTTGATATATATCATGTTCATGAAGTCTCATTTGTTGTTTAAGGCCAGTGTTTTCCTTTCTGATTTCTGCCTGGATGATCTGTCCATTGATGTAAGTGTGGTGTTAAAGTCCCCACTATTATTGTGTTACTATCAATTTCTCCCTTTAAATTGGTTAATACTTGCTTTATGTATTTAGATGCTCCTATGTTGGGTACATGTGTGTTTACAATTGTTAAATTCTTCTTGGATTGATGCCTTTATCATTATTATGCTGTCCTTATTTGTCTCTTGTTACAGTCTTTGTTTTAAAGTCTACTTTGTCTGATATAAGTATTGCTACCCCAGCTTTCTTTTCATATCCATTTGCATGAAATACCTTTTTCTATTCTCTCACTTTAAGTCAGTTTGTGTCTTTAGCTCTGAAGTGAGTCTCTTGTAGGCTGCATATATATTGGTCTTGTTTCAGTGTGCATTCAGCCACTCTATGTCTTTTGATTGGAGCATTAAGTCTATTTACATTTATTTTTATTGTTTTATGCATATTTATTGGAGTATAATTGCTTTACAATGTCAGTTAATTTCTGCTGTACAACAAAGTGAATCAGGATAGGTATACATATATCCTCATATCCCCTCCATCTTGAGCTTCCCACACACCCTCCCTATCCCACCCTTCTAGGTTGGTACAAAGCACCAAGCTGATCTCCCTGTGCTTTGCAGCAGCTTCCCACTAGTTATCTATTTCACAGCTGGTAGTGTACATTTGTCAATGCTACTCTCTCACTGCATCCCAGTCTCCCCTTTCCCCCTGTGTCCTCAAGTCCATTCTCTACATCTGTGTCTTTATTCCTGCCCTGTCACTAAGTCCATCAGTACCATTTTTCTAGATTCCATATATATGTGTTAGCATACAGTATTTGTTTTTCTCTTTCTGACTTACTTCACTCTGTATGATGGACTCTAAGTCCATCCACCTCACTACAAGTAATTCAGTTTCATTCCTTTTATTGGCTCAGTAATATTCTATTGTATATATGTGCCACATCTTCTTTATCCATTCATCCATCGATGGCCATCTAGGTTGTTTCCATGTCCTGGCTATTGTAAATAGTGCTGCAATGAACATTGGGGTACATGTCTCTTTTTGAATTATGGTTTTCTCAGGGTATATGTCCCATAGTGGGATTGCTGGGTCATATGGTAGTTCTATTTTTAGTTTTTTAAGGAATCTCCATACTGTTCTCCACAGTGGCTGTATCAATTTACATTCCCATCAACAGTGCAAGAGAGTTCCCTTTTCTCCACACCCTCTCCAACAATTATTGTTTCTAGATTTTTTGATGATGGCCATTCTGACTGGTGTGAGGTGATACCTCACTGTGGTTTTGATTTGCATTTCTCTAAGGATTAGTGATGTTGAGCATCTTTTCATGTGTTTGTTGCCAATCTGTTTGTCTTCTTTGGAGAAATGTCTATCTAGGTCTTCCACCCATTTTTGGATTGGGTTTTTTTTTTTTTTGGATATTGAGCTGCATGAGCTGCTTGTATATTTTGGAGATTAATCCTTTGTCAGTTGCTTCGTTTGCAAATATTTTCTCCCATTCTGAGTGTTGTCTTTTCATCTTGTTTATGATTTCCTTTGTTGTGCAAAAGCTTTTAAGTTTCATTAGGTCCCATTTGTTTATTTTTGTTTTTATTTCCATTACTGTAGTATGTGGGTCAAAAAGGATTTTGCTGCGATTTATATATATATTTAAATAATTATTGATAGGTATGTTCTTACTACCATTTTGTTAATTGTTTTTGGATTGTTTTTGTGGTTCTTTTCTGTTCCTTTTTTCTTCTTTTGCTCTCTTCCCTTGTGATTTGATGACTATTTTTAGTGTTATGTTTGGATTCCTTTCCTTTTTTTGTGTGTGTATCTATTATAGATTTTTGTTTTGTGGTTATCATGAGATTTATATACAGTAATCTATTGATATATATTTATATACATGATTATTTTAAGTTGCTGATCATTTAAGTCTAAATATCTTTTAAGAATTCTTCATTTTCACTCCCACCTCCCATGTTTACATTTTTGACATTATAATTTATATCTTTGTGTTTTGTGTATCCCTTAACTACTTATTGTGAATATAGATGATTAAACTACTTTTGTCTTTTGACCTATCAGCTCTTTACATGGTTGATTTACTACCTTTACTGTATATTTGCCTTTACCAATGAGATTTTTGTTTTTGTCATCTTCATATTTCCAGTTTTGGTCTTTTCTTTTTCACTTAGAGAAGTCCCTTTAACAGTTCTCATAAAGCTGGTTTGGTAGTGCTGGACTTTTTCAGCTTTTGCCTGTCTGTAAACTTTTAATCTCTCCATCAAATCTGAATGAAAGCCTTGCCAGTAGAGTATTCTTGGTTGCAGGATTTTCCCTTTCACCACTTTAAATATGTCATGCCATTCCCTTTGACCTGCAGAGTTTCTGCTGAAAAGTCAGCTGATAACCTTATGGGCATTCCCTTGTATGTAACTTGTTCCTCTTTCCTTGCTGTTTTTAATATTCCCTCTTTATCTATAATTTTTGCCATTTTAATTGCAATGTGTCATTGCGTGGTCCTCTTTGGGTTGATCCTGGTTGGGACTCTCTGTGATTCTTGGACCTGGATATCTGTTTCCTTTTCCAGGTTAAGGAAGCTTTCAGCTATTACATCTTCAAATATTTTCTCTGCCCCTTTGTCTCTTCTCCTTTTGAGACCCTTATGATCCAAATGTTAGTACATTTTGTGTTGTCCCAGAATTCTCTTAAACTGTGCTTTTTTAAAAAATTCTTTTTCTGTTGTTGTTCAGTTTGGATGATTTCCACTACTCTGTTTTCCAGCTCACTGATATGATCCTCTGTGTCATCTAATCTACTGTTGATTCCTTCTAGTATATTTTTTTTAATTTCAGTTATTGTATTCTTCATCTTTATTTGACTGTTCTTTATATTTTCTAACTCTTTGTTAAAAACTTTTAACTTCTTACTCTGTTCAAACAATCTTGTCCAGATTTCTTTGAATATCTTTATGACCATTACTTTGAACCCTTTATCAGGTAGATTGCTTACCTCCATTTTGTTTCATTCTTCTTCTGTTTTTTTTTTTTTTCTCACTCTTTCACTTGTTGCCTAATTTTGCCTAATTTCCTGTTTTTATTTCTATCTATTTTGTCAGTTGGTTATGTTTCCCCACCTTGGAGAAGAGGAATGTGTAGGGGATGTCCTATGTGTCCCACCAGTACAATCCCTTTTGGTCACCAGTGCTATATGACTTCTATGTGGGCTGTGTGGATCCTTCTGTTGTTGTGGGCTGACTACTGTTGGTGGTCTGGCACCCAGTCTGGTTGGTTGTCAGGCCCTTCCTTGTAGGGAGGCTGTCAGCCACTAGTGGCTGGGACCAGGTCACAAAGAAGCTGAGGGCATCTTAGAGCTAGTGCTAGCCCACTGATGGGCAGAACCAGGTTCAGGGGTGGATGGTTGTGGGGATGGATGTTCTGAATCTATTGTTGGCCTGCTGGTGATTTTGGCTGGTTCTGGACACAGCTGGCTGCAGGGTCTTTGGTATCCTAATGTTGGTGCTGGCCTGCTGGTGGGTGAGACTGAATCCTGGGGTGGCTCTCTGAGGTGCCCAATGTGTCCCAGAGCTGGTGATTGCCTGCTGGTGGGTGGGGTCAGGTCCCAGGGTCTCTGGTTGCAAGGGCCTGGGGTTCCTGGAGCTGGTGTTAGCCCACTGGTGGGTAAAACCTGTTCCTAACATGACTGCCTGTGACACCTGTGGTGTCCTGAAGCTGGTGTTGGCCCAGTGGAGGATGGGGTCAGATCCCAATGTGACTGCTGAGGAGTCCTTGGTGTCCAAGAACTGGAGTTGGCCTGTGGCTTTGTAAGTCTGGGGCTCAGGGGGTACTGGGACTGGTGGTGTCCTGCTGGCATATTTGCTGGGTCCTGACATGGCAGCTTGCAGGCTGTAGAGGTCCTGGGCCTGGTGTCTGCTACTGGTGTGCAGTGCTGAGGCCCAGGGGATCCCAGGGCTGGTGTCCACCCACTGATATTACTCACCCACGGGTTGGTGGAGCAGGGTCTTGGGTTCCTGGAGTTGGTGTTTTGATCTGCTAGCTGGTGGGTCTGGGGTACAAAAGGTCTTAGGGCTGGTACCTTCTACTGAGATGTAAGGCTAATCCCAGAGCTTGTGCCTTCCCACTGGTGAGTGGAGCTTGGTCTGGGATCTCTGACTGCAGGGCCCTGGAGGTCCTTGGGCTTATACTGGTCCACTGGTGTAAGGGGTCTGGTCCTGGACCCTCTGTTGGACAGGGCCATGTCCTGGTGTGCCTGTAGGCTCAAGGAATCTTAAAGAACCTGGCCTGCTGGTGGGTGGGGCTGAGTCCTAGCCTTGTTAGTTGCTTGGTCTGAGGTGTCCCAGTACTGGTACAAATGGGCTGGTGGGCAGGGGCAGGGTCCAGGGCTAATAGGGAGTGAAACTGTGCAGCTCAGATTAAGACTTGAACCCACGGTCTTTTAATTGAGATCACACAGCTGGTCTTAGGATTTAATGAAGTTCAGTTTTTTGATGTCTCATCACAGAAAGTAGAGAGAAACACACTCCACAGACAGAGCATGGGCCATCTCAGAAGGCGAGAGACCCCAAAATATGGCATGGTTAGTTGTTATGGGCTGGGTAATTTCATAGGCCAGTGAGTGGGAGGATTATTCCAACTATTTCAGGGGAAAGGGCGGGATTTCCAGGAATTGGGCCACCACCCACTTTTTGGTCTTTTATGGTTAACTGAACTGTCTTGGCGCTGGTGGGTGTGTTACTAAGCTAATGTATTATAATGAGTGTATAATGAGGCTCAAGGTCTACTGGAAGCCGAATCTTCCACCATCTTGGATATAGTTAGTTCTAACCAGTTTTCATCATGTCCTATGGCTATGTCATTCTTTTAAAGGTTGTGCTCTGCCCCCTTCCCTCCTGTTTCAGGAGGATTCCAAAATGGCCTTGCCAGCACCAGTGTCCTCACGGTAGAACGAGCTCCCCAAAATGGCTGCTGCCAGTGTCTATGTTCCCAGGGTGAGTTCCAGTTGCCTCTGTATCTTCTGGAGACTCTCCAAGATCAGCAGGTGGGTCTGACCCAGGCTCCTTTCAAATTACTGCTTCTGTCTTGGGTTTTGGAGCATGTGAGATTTTGTGTGTGCCCTTTAATAGTGGAGTCTCTATTTTCCACAGCCCTTTGGGTCTCCTGAAAGTAAGCCCCACTGGCCTTCAAATTTATATATCCTGGGGCCTGGTCTTCCTGATGCAGGACTCCTTGGCTGAGGTGCCTGATATGGAGCTTGGACTTTTTGCTCTTGGGGAGAACCTCTCTGCAATTGTAATTATCCTCCTGTTTGTGGGTAGCCCACCCAGGAGTATGGGTCTTGACTATATTGCCTCTATGCCCCTCCTACTCATCTTGCTGTGCTTTCTTCCTTATAGAATTGGTTGTAGAAGATCTTTTCTGCTAGTCTTCTGTTCTTTCTCATGAATAATTGCTCTGTAAGTAGTTGTAATTTTGGTGTGCTCATGCCAGTCCTCCCCTTTCATTCTTTTATTTTTCTTTTGTTATGCTTACCATGCAGTCTCCAAGAAAAATGCTTAATATTAACAATCCTGGGTACCCCAATGTATTGTTTCTTGGATCTTATGAAAAGTTTATCTATGTCTTATCAGACTGTGTAGGTGGTTCAGGACACAATAGGAGATCTGAACAGATTAAATTGGTGTGAGCTTCCAAATTACCTAAGGGGACAATGTACAATCTTGTTACTGACAGGTCAGATTCAAGCTACAAAACTACAAATTCTTTTCTTTTTTTTTTTTAAGTTTGACGTATGTAGTAATTTATATAATTTTCAATTAGCTTATCAGAGATTTTTTTACTTCTTTTTAAAATATGGAAGATTCTCTTTAAAACGCGGATCTACAATGTAACAATACACTGTAGCTAAGTAACTGCTGACCTCTTTTGATAGGGTATATGATTTGGAGTTTACCTCAGTGCTCAGCATACCCGTTTTAATCATTTACATTTCCTGCCTGGCTCCAATTGGCATACTCTTGTAGTCTATATTAAAGGCTTAGAAGCAGCCTGTCTCAGGAGGTAGAGAACAGGGCCATGTCAAGGTGATAATTACCCTCAAAGGACACATAGAACCCAAAACTACCCACTGTGGCTCCTTCACCTTGTTCCCTGCCGTGTGGTGATATTTTGTTGAAAAATGACTGATTGACTGAACTTCTCAAAAATCATTGTGATAATTTATAAACCTCTGAAAACTCAGCAGGGCTAGTGTGAAATTTGCAATCCTTTTACCCCTAGGGATTTAACATCCCTATGGAAGAGGCAGTGCTCTTATTTAGGCACAGTATTCACATAAGAGGCCAGGGCCAAGGGGAAACTCATGGAGTTTATATTGTTTATTCAACTGACAATTCTTCCACATTTTCATTGCTATTGGATTGTCCATTTCCTAAGAGTGGGGCTATTAGAGGTAATGAAGAAATATAGAAGCCATTGTGATTGGTTAAAAATACAAATGGCTTCATAACATGATCCTGATTAATGTCCTTCTTTGAATTCCCATTGCACTTGAGTAATATCTAAACTCCTTTTTAGGAGCTCCCACTGCTCCTCACCCTCCCTCATTGTAGCTCCTGCATAATCTTATATTACTCTATCCTATTAACTTTGCTTCGGGCACACCTGTAGGTCTCTTTCAGGTTTTGGACATCTGTATTAAAGGCTTAGAAGCAGCTCACTTTAGGAGGTAGAGAACAGGGCCATTTCAAGGTAATAATTTTCCCTGCAAGGACATAGAACTCAGAGTGTCTCCTTCAGGTTCTTTCAGCATATCAGTTTATTCGTTGCACAGGGGATTGGCATTTGTTGTCTGTCTGCTTTTGTCTTAGTTCATCTCTTGACTTGTTCTTTTCTCATCTTTTAAGTCTCAGCTTAAATGTGTCATCTACTAAAAGGTCTTTTTGATTTTCTTATTCAAAGTAGGACTACTCATTTCCTATTCATATTTATTTATCTATTTGTTAGCATTTTTCACAGTCTGGCATTATCTTTTTGTTTATTTATTTTTATTGTCTCTCTCTCTCTTTACCTGTATGATCACAACTACATTGTATGTTTTCTGACTGATGTATTCCTAGTACCAAAGCAGTGTCTGACTCAAAGACAATGGAACAAATAAATGTGCACCATATATTGAATCTCTTTTGTTACTTTGTCACTTCTGTTTCCAGTTTCTGGAAGCAAATTATATTATTGGAACACATTATATTAATCATTTTCACTATTCATATAAACTAAACTGAGATTGCCAAAGTATTGAAATAGACTATAATTTACTGTAATTAAATACTGATTTAATTTTCTTAAAATATGATCAGCTGTGCCATACACTCCTATTTTTAATACTCCCCTCCCATAATTCCTTTTTAAAAATTTTTTATTAGAGTATAGTTGATTTGCAATGTTTTGTTAGTTTCAGGTGTACAGCAAAGTGAATCAGTTATACATATACATATATCTACTCTTTTTTTTTTTAGATTCTTTTCCCACATAGGTCATTACAGAGTATTGAGCAAAGTTCCCTGTGCTATAAAGCAGGTTCTTATTTTACATATAGTAGTTATCTATTTTATATATAGTAGTGTGTATTTATTAGTCCCAATCTCCCAATTTATCCTTACCCCACTTATCCCCTGGTAACCATAAGTTTGTTTTCTACATCTGTGACTCTACTTCTGTTTTGTAAATAAGTTCATTTGTAGCCTTTTTTTTAGATTCTACATATAAATGATATCATATGATATTTGTCTTTCCATGTCTGACTTACTTCACTCAATATGACAATCTCTAAGTCCATCTATGTTGCTGCAAATGGCATTATTTTGTTCTTTTATATGGCTGAGTAACATTCCATTGTATATATGTACCACATTTTCTTTAGCCATTCCTCTGTTGATGGACATTTCAGTTGCTTCCATGTCCTGGCTATTGTAAATAGTGCTGAACTTAACGTTGGGGTGCATGTGTCTTTTTGAATTATGGCTTTCCCATAATTCCTTTTGAAGGTGATAGCTTTAAAAACTTGAGCGTAAACTTTGTGGAGCAGATTGTGTCAAGGCAATTTAATTTGAACCATATTTATTTGAGAAGTATGATTATTGTCAGTCACTGAGCAACACAATTATCAAATAGATTTTAATCCATAACTAAAATTATTTTGTCAGTGGACTCTGAGATCATAATAGCCAGTGCTTTATTTCCCTGATTTCACTGGCATTTTGTATTCTATAATTCTAAAATATTAAACTTATTTTTAAAAAAACAACCTATTTGACTTTCAGAGAATATAATAGTTCTTGGAACTCTCACCTTTACATTTCTCTCAGAAATGAATTTGAAACTCTTCAAGTACCTCTGTAGGTGTAGACATATTCCATATTTAAGTATAGATCATAGCCCAAGGCAAGAGAAACTTAGAAGTCTACGCCAATTGCATATCCACTCAGTGATGAGTCAGCTGTTGCTACTTCTAAAATAACCTCAGATCCCCAAACTGTAGTGTGAGATTTGCTGCCCTAAGGCCATATAACCCAATATCCACAGTCAGTCAGGCCCTTTCTTGGCTATGCTTCCAGCTTTTTTTTTTTAGAAATTCACGTTCTTTTATTTATTTATTTATTTATTTATTTATTTATTTATTTATGACTGTGCTGAGTCTTCGTTTCTGTGCGAGGGCTTTCTCTAGTTGCGGCAAGCGGGGACCACTCTTCATCGCGGTGCGCAGGTCTCTCACCATCGCGGCCTCTCTTGTTGCGGAGCACAGGCTCCAGACGCGCAGGCTCAGTAACTGTGGCTCACGGACCCAGCTGCTCCACGGCATGTGGGATCCTCCCAGACCAGGGCTCGAACCCATGTCCCCTGCATTGGCAGGCAGACTCTCAACCACTGCGCCACCAGGGAAGCCCGCTTCCAGCTTTTTGACCCTTCATCAATTGCCTTCCCCATCATTGTCCTGGATCTTGGTTTTTACTCCATCTTATATCAAACTTATTCTATCCCCATTTGGACATGCAGCCATGTATATAAAAAAGCTAGCTTGGTTTTCTACCTTGGTCCACGTTTACTGTATTTCACATGTTTTTAGTCACTATTTTATGCTTTGAATTTCTCTTACAAATAACCCCAAATGAAAAACACTAGGTATTGTTACATTTATATGATTTACTTTTTCTGAGTCTCATTTAGAGCACTGAAGTTTTCAAGCATCCTTATTTTGATTTTGGTTCTCTTGGTGAGTTATTCTGTAGTCATCTAACCTCTTATTGCCTTACCTTTCTTGTTTCTAATTTTCTTAGGTTCCAAGAAATGTCATTATTGTCCTTATTTATACTCACAGCACTGTCCAATACAAGTTCTGTAGGGAATCTGATATAAAATCAGACCAAATACCAGTAGTTCATTACCTTTGATATCTAGTTTTAGCAAATCTCTATTTCCTGTGATAATGCTAACTATCAAGCTGAGAGGGTTATTTCTATGATTAGAACGTCATGGTTTCTTACATCTAAATTCTTTGCTAAAGAGAATATTATATATTTGCTGGAGGAAAAAATACTGTATAACAATTTTTTTGTTGCAGAAATTAACCATTACAAATTCTTAGAGTGCTCTCGCATTAGTTCTCTCCAGGAGAAATAGAATAATAAGCTGCATAGCAAGAATCAGATGTGACAATTTATATTTAGAGTAATAAAATAATAACATATTTGCTATATACAGGATGGTATTTTACATAGATTTTTATTTTCAAGACCAAATAGATAATACAACAGTTGAGACAGTTAAAACAAGAATATACTATATGGTTTATTTACTCCACTAATATGATCATGTACCTCAACATGTTTTTGTTTTTCTTAATAAACCAATGATTTTTTGTGCAATTAAGAATTTGGAAGGGTATTATTAATTGAATTAAGAATTGACCATATCAAGTCAAAGTAAAAACTATTTCTTATAATCCTGATATGTGCCTAGTTCTATATTATGTACTATAAAGGAAATCATGGCCTTTGTTGCTGCAAATTTTAGAATTTTGACAAGGAAACAGAGAGAGAAATCTAATATATATGCCACGAAGTTCTAGGTTTTATAGCATAAAATCTGAGAGTGTAAAAAATCTGCATGTTGGAATCTTAAGGGAACACTATTTGAAGGGTGTGCAATTTTGACTGCCCATAGAAGGAGTGTAAGAATTAAATTCATGGCTGAGTGAGGAAGGAAGAGGAAAGGACAGAGTAGCGAAGAGGTTAATTTCTATCAAGGGTGGTAATCTTTCCCCTGGGGCAGTAAATTGTTGTCTAACCCTTAAATTTCACTGCATGAACTCTTCACAATATATACAGTGTTTTCTTTTAAACTGCAAGAATTTCGGATTTCTTATTGTTCATAGAAAGGTGGTTTGATGAGGTGGTTTACACTAACTGAAATAGAACAAGTTCAGTGTTGTTCAATTTTGTCACATGTGTTTAGATACAACCATAGCTCAGGAAGTTATTTAGATTTTATTTCAATAGTAAGAAGTTAACTGGTAAAGTCACTTTGTGATTCATGCAGAAAGACAAAATGTTCCCAGCCAGATAATAAAATATGATTGTTTTGGGTACTGGAACCTGAAATATATCTTTATGTTGGAGAAAAATGGCAAAAAAATTTGGTGAAATACGTCACAGACAAGACTTAACATATGAAGCTGATGTTATCTGCATATAGCAGGCATCAGATTTCAAGTAGCTGTAAGGAGGAGGGGATTTTTCATATTGAATGGAAATATTAGAGATTCAGTGACTTCAGGGCAGTTAAGAAAAATAATTTCAGACTCTACTCAACTTGGAATTTGTTCTCTTTATACCAAAATTCAGGAGCTATAGATACTTTTCAGTGCTAAAGTACAGATAAGATATAAATGAAAAAAATAAGTCAAAGAGGATGCTGCTAGAGAGTAACAGAGACATAGAGACAGAGAAACTGAGAAAGAATAAGCCAAGGGAAAGACAGAGACTGGATAATGAATAGAATTTGGGTTATCAAATCCTTTCTTTAACAAGATACTCAGTGTTATAAACTGCATTGTGTCCCCCCCTCCACACGCCCCTCCCCCAGCCAATTCTTATTTTGAAGCCCTAACTCTCGGTGTGGCTATATTTGGAGACAGGGCCTTTAAGGAGGTATTTAAGGTTAAATGAGGTCATAATGTGGGTCCCTAATCCAATAGGACTGGAGTCTTTACAAGAGGAAGAGACACCATATAGCTCTCTCTGTCAATACATGCACAAAAGAAAGACCATGTAAAGCCACACTGAGAAGGCAGCCATCTTCAAGACAAAAAGAGGTCTGAACAGAACCAACCCTGCTAGCACCTTAATCTTGGACTTTCAGCCTCCAGAACTGTGTGAAAATAAATGTCTGTTGTTTAAGACACCCAGACTGTGGTATTTTGTTATGGCAGCCCTAGCTGACTAATACTCTCAGTATGCCGATAAAGAAATAGTGTGCTTGGCAGAACTAGTAGCAGAGTCCATAATGGGAAACAATACTCATGAGAGGAACAAAAGGGACCAAACATTACTTAGGAAGAGAGGATGGGTGCATAGTCTGGAGATAGGCAGTTGCACTCTTTTTCTGTACCCTATATTTTACTCATCAGGCATACCTCAGATTTTCAACCTGGAAAGCAAAGCCCAGAAGGAACTGGGAGGTGCCTTCCCATTACATTTATACACTTTTGCTTATGTCTGGTGGAAGAGCATGAAATTCAAATACAAAACATCACTATCTGCCCCCTCCCCAAAACAAAACCCTAAACAAAAAACTCTATGTGAACATGCACACATGACTATGAATTCTAGGTTCCCTGGGTCTACCCGGTTTGAATCAAGAGGCTGAAAAACACAGAGAACATAGTATTAACCTGAGATATGGATAACATCAGCGTCCAGCTGTGAGTGGGTTGGGGAGTGGGTGGGCACCAACATTGCGGCCAGCAGCCAGGCTTGTTAACTCCCAAATGTTGATATACCTACAAAACTCTCATTTGTTTTCCTTAATGTGATATTATCATTGTATTAGGTCAATATGACGAGGCCTTAGAAGAATTTTGAAATTTAAAACATGTTTAGTAAAAAGTTACTCCAGTGTATATTAAGTTATTCCGATCTTGCTCTGTCTGTTATACCCACTTAATCCAGTTACTCAATGTAATGTTTATAAGTCCCTTTCAGAAACAGTTCATGTGATTATTGGGCAGTGGTTCACTAAGCATATGGCTCTTGTGTTCTGGCATAGTGATTCTGGGGACCTTGTGAAGCACCCATACAGCTGTGTTCAGGGTAGGCCTCTACTGGTAAAGTTACATCAAAACAAGTTCCACCTGAAACAAGAACCACAGCAACCAACTTCTAATCTTGTACTTTTTAGAATGTCAGAAAGTTCTCAAAGATGAAGACTGGGAAAGAGGAAAAAAGAAGGAAAAGGGAGGATGAAGGGAAGTGAGGAGCAATCTGAACTAAGTGGGACAAAGCATCTGTCCATATTCAATCTATTGTCCTTCAAAAGACAATGAATCGGAGGAGGAGAGACGATGACGGAAGAGTAAGACGCGGAGATCACCTTGCTTCCCACAGATACAGTAGAAATACATCTACACGTGGAACTGCTCCTACAGAACACCCACTGAACACTGGCAGAAAACGTCCGACCTCCAAAAAGGCAAGAAACTCCCCCCGTACTTGGGTAGGGCAAAAGAAAAAAGAAATAGCAGAGACAAAAGAATAGGGACGGCACCTGCACCAGTGGAAGGGAGCTGTGAAGGAGGAAAGGTTTCCACGCACTAGGAAGCCCCTTTGCGGGCAGAGAATGTGGGTGGCAGAGGGGGGAAGCTTCGGAGCCACGGAGGAGAGCACAGCAACAGGGGTGCGGAGGGCAAAGCGGAGAGATTCCCGCATGGAGGATCAGTGCAGACCAGCACTCACCAGCCCGAGAGGCTTGTCTGCTCCCCTGCCAGGGCAGGCAGGGCTGGGAGCTGAGGCTCACACTTCAGTCAGATCGCAGAGAGAGGACTGGGGTTGGCGACGTGAACACAGCCTGAAGGGGTTAGTGCACCACAGCTAGCCGGGAGGGAGTCCGGGAAAAAGTCTGCAGTTGCCAAAGAGGCAAAAGACTTTTTCTTCCCTCTTTGTTTCCTGGTGTGCGAGGAGAGGGGGTTCAGAGTGCCGCCTAAACGAACTTCAGAGACGGGCGCAAGCCGCAGCTATCAGCGCGGACCCCACAGCAACAGGGGCGCAGAGGAAAAAACGGAGAGATTCCCGCACAGAGGCTCGGCGCCGAGCAGCACTCAGCAGCCCGAGAGGCTTGTCTGCTCACCCGCCGGGGCGGGCGGGGCTGGGAGCTGAGACTCAGCTTCGGTCGGATCGCAGGGAGAGGACTGGGGCTGGCGGCGTGAACACAGCCTGAAGGGGTTAGCGCACCAATGCTGGCTGGGAGGGAGACCGGGAAAAAGTCTGCAGCTGCCGAAGAGGCAAGAGACTTTTTCTTGCCTCTTTGTTTCACGGCGCGCAAGGAGAGGGGATTCAGAGCGCCGCCTAAACGAACTCCAGAGACGGGTGTGAGCCGCGGCGATCAGCGTGGGCCCCAGAGACGGGCGTGAGATGCTGGGGCTGCTGCTGCCACCTCCAAAAATCCTGTGTGCGAGCACAGGTCACTCTCCACACCGCCCCTCCCGGGAGCATGTGCAGCCCACCACTGCCAGGGTCCCGTGACCCAGGGACAACTTCCACGG
Organism: Balaenoptera borealis; assembly: GCF_965194805.1. Classification (NCBI taxonomy): domain Eukaryota; kingdom Metazoa; phylum Chordata; class Mammalia; order Artiodactyla; family Balaenopteridae; genus Balaenoptera; species Balaenoptera borealis. Next base: position 28,792,615 of record NC_138870.1, read on the forward strand.
GAGAACTCACTGCGTGCCTCAGGCTGGTGCAACGTCACGCCGGCCTCTGACGCTGCAGGCTGGCCCCGCCTCCTCTGTACCCCTCCCTCCCCGCGGCCTGGGTGAGCCAGAGCCCCCAAAGCAGCTGCTCCTTTAACCCCGTCCTGTCTGGGCAGGGAGCAGACGCCCTCAAGCGACCTACACGCAGAGGCAGGTCCAAATCCAAAGCTGATCCCCAGGAGCTGTGCGAACAGAGAAGAGAAGGGGAAATCTCTCCCAGCAGCCTCAGAAGCAGCAGATTAAAACTCCACAAACAACTTGATGTGATGCATCTGTTGAATACCTGAATAGACAACGAATCAGCCCAAATTCAGGAGGTGGACTTTGGGAGTAGGATATATTAATTTTTCCCCTTTTCCTTTTTTTGTGAGTGTATATGTATATGCTTCTGGGTGAGATTTTGTCTGTATAGTTTTGCTTTATAATAGCTTTATTTTACTTCACTATATTATAGCCTCTTTCTTTCTTTCTATTTTTTCTCCCTTTTACTCTGAGCCATGTGGATGAAAGGCTCTTGGTGCTCCAGCCAGGCATCAGGGCCGTACCTCTGAGGTGGGAGAGCCAACTTCAGGACACTGGTCCACAAGAGACCTCCCAGCTCCATGTAATACCAAACGGCAAAAATCTCTCAGAGATCTCCATCTCAACATCAAGACCCAGCATCACTCAATGACCAGCAAGCTACAGTGCTGAACACCCTATGCCAAACAACTAGCAAGACAGGAACACAGCCCCATCCATTAGCAGAGAGGCTGCCTAAAATCATAATAAGGCCACAGACACCCCAAAATACACCACCAGACGTGGATGTGCCCACCAGAAAGACAATATCCAGCCTCATCCATCAGAACTCAGGCACTAGTTCCCTCCACCAGGAAGCCTACTCAATCCACTGAACCAACCTTAGCCACTGGGGACAGATACCAAAAACAACGGGAACTACGAACCTGCGGCCTGTGAAAAGGAGACCCCAAACACAGTAACATAAGCAAAATGAGACGACAGAAAAACACACAGCAGATGAAGGAGCAGGGTCAAAACACACCAGACTTAACAAATGAAGAAGAAATAGGTAGTCTACCTGAAAAATAATTCAGAATAATGATAGTAAGGATGATCCAAAATCTGGGAAATAGAATAGACAAAATGCAAGAAACATTTAACAAGGACGTAGAAGAACTAAAGAGGAACCAAGCAATGATAAAAAACACAATAAATGAAATTAAAAATACTCTAGTTGGGATCAATAGCAGAATAACTGAGGCAGAAGAAAGGATAAGTGACCTGGAAGATAAAATGGTGGAAATAACTACTGCAGAGCAGGATAAAGAAAAAAGAATGAAAAGAACTGAGGACAGTCTCAGAGATCTCTGGTACAACATTAAACACACCAACATTCGAATTATAGGGGTCCCAGAAGAAGAATAGAAAAAGAAAGGGACTGAGAAAATATTTGAAGAGATTATAGTTGAAAACTTCCCTAATATGGGAAAGGAAATAGTTAATCAAGTCCTGGAAGCACAGAGAGTCCCATACAGGATAAACCCAAGGAGAAACACACCAAGACACATATTAATCAAACTGTCAAAAATTAAATATAAGGAAAACATATTAAAGGCAGCAAGGGAAAAACAACAAATAACACACAAGGGAATCCCCATAAGGTTAACATCTGATCTTTCAGCAGAAACTCTGCAAGCCAGAAGGGAGTGGCAGGATATAATTAAAGTGATGAAGGAGAAAAACCTACAACCAAGATTACTCTACCCAGCAAGGATCTCATTCAGATGTGATGGTGAAATTAAAACCTTTACAGACAAGCAAAAGCTGAGAGAGTTCAGCACCACCAAACCAGCTTTACAACAAATGCTAAAGGAACTTCTCTAGGCAAGAAGCACAAGAGAAGGAAAACACCTACAATAACAAACCCAAAACATTTAAGAAAATCGGAATAGGAACATACATATCCATAATTACCTTGAATGTAAATGGATTAAATGCTCCCACCAAAAGACACAGGCTGGCTGAATGGATACAAAAACAAGACCCATATATATGCTGTCTACAAGAGACCCACTTCAGACCTAGAGACACAAACAGACTGAAAGTGAGGGGATGGAAAAAGATATTCCATGCAAATGGAAATCAAAAGAAAGCTGGAGTACCAATTCTCATATCAGACAAAATAGACTTTAAAATAAAGACTATGACAAGAGACAAAGAAGGACACTATATAATGATCAAGGGATCGATCCAAGAGGAAGGTATAACAATTGTAAATATTTATGCACCCAACATAGGAGCACCTCAATACATAAGGCAAATACTAACAGCCATAAAAGGGGAAATCGACAGTGACACAATCATAGTAGGGGACGTTAACACCCCACTTTCACCAATGGACAGATCATCCAAAATGAAAATAAATAAGGAAACACAAACTTTAAATGATACATTAAACACGATGGACTTAATTGATATTTATAGGACATTCCATCCAAAAATAACAGAATACATATTTTTCTCAAGTGCTCATGGAACATTCTCCAGGATAGATCATATCTTGGGTCACAAATCAAGCCTTGGTAAATTTAAGAAATTTGAAATCGTATCAAGTATCTTTTCCGACCACAACGCTATGAGACTAGATATCAATTACAGGAAAAGATCTGTAAAAAATACAAACACATGGAGGCTACACAATACACGACTTAATAACGAAGTGATCACTGAAGAAATCAAAGGGGAAATCAAGAAATACCTAGAAACAAATGACAATGGAGACATGACGACCCAAAACCTATGGGACACAGCAAAAGCAGTGCTAAGAAGGAAGTTTATAGCAATACAAGCCTACCTCAAGAAACAGGAAACATTTCGAATAAACAACCTAACCTTGCACCTAAAGCAATTAGAGAAAGAAGAACAAAAAAACCCCAAAGGCAGCAGAAGGAAAGAAATCATAAAGATTAGGTCACAAATAAATGAAAAAGAAATGAAGGAAACAATAGCAAATATCAATGAAACTAAAAGCTGGTTCTTTGAGAAGATAAACAAAATTGATAAACCATTAGCCAGACACATCAAGAGAAAAAGGGAGAAGACTCAAATCAATAGACTTAGAAATGAAAAAGGAGAAGTAACCACTGACACTGCAGAAATACAAACGATCATGAGAGATTACTACAAACAACTCTATGCCAATAAAATGGACAACCTGGAAGAAATGGACAGATTCTTAGAAATACACAAACTGCCAAGAATAAACCAGGAAGAAATAGAAAATATGAACAGACTAATCACAAGCACTGAAATTGAAACTGTGATTAAAAACCTTCCAAAAAACAAAAGCCCAGGACCAGATGGCTTCACAGGCGAATTCTATCAAACATTTAGAGAAGAGGTAACACCTATCCTTCTCAAACTCTTCCAAAATATTGCAGAGGGAGGAACACTCCCAAACTCATTCTATGAGGCCACCATCACCCTGATACCAAAACCAGACAAAGATGTCACAAAGAAAGAAAACTACAGGCCAATATCACTGATGAACATAGATGCAAAAATCCTCAACAAAATACTCGCAAACAGAATCCAACAGCACATTAAAAGGATCATACACCATGATCAAGTGGGGTTTATCCCAGGAATGCAAAGATTCTCCAATATACGCAAATCAATCAATGTGATACACCATATTAACAAACTGAAGGAGAAAAACCATATGATCATCTCAATAGATGCAGAGAAAGCTTTCGACAAAATTCAACACCCATTTATGATAAAAGCCCTGCAGAAAGTAGGCACAGAGGGAACTTTCCTCAACATAATAAAGGCCATATATGACAAACCCACAGCCAACATTGTCCTCAATGGTGAAAAACTGAAACCATTTCCACTAAGATCAGGAACAAGACAAGGTTGCCCACTCTCACCACTGTTATTCAACATAGTTTTGGAAGTGTTAGCCACAGCAATCAGAGAAGACAAAGAAATAAAAGGAATCCAAATCAGAAAAGAAGAAATAAAGCTGTCACTATTTGCAGATGACATGATACTATACATAGAGAATCCTAAAGATGCTACCAGAAAACTCCTAGAGCTAATCAATGAATTTGGTAAAGTAGCAGGATACAAAATTAATGCACAGAAATCTCTTGCATTCCTATACACTAATGATGAAAAATCTGAAAGTGAAATTAAGAAAACACTCCCGTTTACCATTGCAACAAAAAGAATAAAATATCTAGGAATAAACCTACCTAAGGAGAAAAAAGACCTGTATGCAGAAAATTATAAGACACTGATGAAAGAAATTAAAGATGATACAAATAGATGGAGAGATATACCATGTTCCTGGACTGGAAGAATCAACATTGTGAAAATGACTCTACTACCCAAAGCAATCTACAGATTCAATGCAATCCCTATCAAACTACCACTGGCATTTTTCACAGAACTAGAACAAAAAATTTCACAATTTGTATGGAAACACAAAAGACCCCGAATAGCCAAAGCAATCTTGAGAACGAAAAATGGAGCTGGGGGAATCAGGCTCCCTGACTTCAGACTATATTACAAAGCTTCAGTAATCAAGACAGTTTGGTACTGGCACAAAAACAGAAATATAGATCAATGGAACAGGATAGAAAGCCCAGAGATAAACCCACACACATATGGTCACCTTATCTTTGATAAAGGAGGCAAGCATATACAGTGGAGAAAAGACAGTCTCTTCAATAAGTGGTGCTGGGAAAATTGGACAGGTACATGTAAAAGTATGAAATTAGAACACTCCCTGACACCATGCACAAAAATAAACTCAAAATGGATTAAAGACCTAAGTGTAAGGGCAGACACTATCAAACTCTTAGAGGAAAACATAGGCAGAACACTCTATGACATACATCACAGCAAGATTCTTTTTGACCCAGCTCCCAGAGAAATGGAAATAAGAACACAAATCAACAAATGGGACCTAATGAAACTTAAAAGCTTTTGCACAGCAAAGGAAACCATAAACAAGACCAAAAGACAACCCTCAGAATGGGAGAAAATATTTGCAAATGAAGCAACTGACAAAGGATTAATCTCCAAGATTTACAAGCAGCTCATGCAGCTCAATAACAAAAAAATGAACAACCCAATCCAAAAATGGGCAGAAGACCTAAATAGACATTTCTCCAAAGAAGATATACAGATGGCCTACAGACACATGAAAGAATGCTCAACATCATTAATCATTAGAGAAATGCAAATCAAAACTACAATGAGATATCATCTCACACCGGTCAGAATGGCCATCATCAAAAAATCTAGAAACAATAAATGCTGGAGAGGGTGTGGAGGAAAGGGAACCCTCTTGCACTGTTGGTGGGAATGTAAATTGATACAGCCACTATGGAGAACAGTATGGAGGTTCCTTAAGAAACTAAAAATAGAACTACCATACGACCCAGCAATCCCACTACTGGGCATATACCCTGAGAAAACCATAGGTCAAAAAGAGTCATGTACCAAAATGTTCATTGTAGCTCTATTTACAATAGCCAGGACATGGAAGCAACCTAAATGTCCATCGACAGATGAATGGATAAAGAAGATGTGGCACATATATACAATGGAATATTACTCAGCCATAAAAAGAAATGAAATGGAGGTATTTGTAATGAGGTGGATGGAGTTAGAGTCTGTCATACAGAGTGAAGTAAGTCAGAAAGAGAAAAACAAATACAGTATGCTAACACATATATACGGAATCTAAGGGAAAAAAAAAAAAAAAAGGCCATGAAGTACCTAGTGGCAAGACGGGAATAAAGACACAGACCTACTAGAGAATGGACTTGAGGATATGCGGAGGAGGTGGGGTGAGATGTGACAGGGTAAGAGAGTGTCATGGACATATACACACTACCAAATGTAAAATAGATAGCTAGTGGGAAGCAGCCGCATAGCACAGGGAGATCAGCTCGGTGCTTTGTGACCACCTAGAGGGGTGGGGTGGGGAGGGTGGGAGGGAGGGAGATGCAAGAGGGAAGAGAAATGGGAACATATTGTATATGTATAACTGATTCACTTTGTTATAAAGCAGAAGCTAACACACCATTGTAAGGCAATTATACTTCAATAAAGATGTTTATAAAAAAAAAAAAAGACAATGAATCACTGGCCAACAGGAGCTCAATTTTCCACAGTCTTGTACATTCAGGGAAGTCCCCACAAAGCACCCAGATCTATAGAAATGAGCTAAGCCATCTGCTGTCAATATCTGTGTGCTTCCAAAGCCAAACCAAGACAACAAATACAAAATCAAAGCAAAAAAACCCAATTGCCACTTCTTCCTGTACCCCTTGCCTTCTCACAAGAAAAGAACAAAGAAACAAGCAAATAAAATCTCATCCTTGAAGAGAAAAACCATTTTCTCTGCTATAAGGAGGAATGAGGTGAGCATCTTCATTTTTATCTGAGTTTGAGTTGACACCACAGTTGTATTGGCTCTGATTTTGCTATCATATTATATATGTATTAGCACATCCATCAACTCAGGAAGATCTTGAGCTGCATCCCTACTCACAAACAGTTCCAGTGACTTTCCCTAAATTCATTTCTATTACAAATCTAATCTCCACCTCTTCTTTAATCCAGGGATATTGGCAAGAGATCTAGGTGAGTCAGTAGTAATGAGAATACATCAGAAAGGGTCAAACAGCAATACAGTATAGGCAGACATCACTCCCTGCTAAGTGGCACTCAGTTTAGAGTTAATTGTGGTCTAAGGGAAGCTCTCTTAATCAGTAGGAAGCTTAGCTACTGGGAATGGGTGATGGGCAGTACTCTTTCTAATGGAACTGGGGAAGGTCAGCTTTCCTCCCAGCTGCCAGGTCCTTGAATAAAATGCTCCCTCATGTTGATCCTTTGCTTTCCATATAATTGAAAAGCAAAGGATTCTTGTCCATATAATTGAATCATGTCATATAGTTTCATCCTGGCTCAGCTCCCCACCACCCAGCCTGTAGAAACTTGCTCTAGTCTCATGAGAGTTGAAGTGAGGGAAAGCGCTGCCTCAATTTGACTAAGTCCTCTTCATGCCCCAATAACAGAAGCTTTTGAAGCAAAATAGCCAGCAAGAAACTCTTTTTTTCCTCTGTCATATTTCTCCCCTGAGAAAATAATCATGGAAAATCTAGCTGCTTTCACCGTGAAAAGTGGAAGAAAAAAGAGGTGGAAAAAAGTCAACTCAAGGAGCAAGGAAGAAAAAACAAAATCAGTAAATATCTAAAAATATTTTCCTACTGTGTTTATTATGCCACTAGCTGTACTCATGTATGCGTATAAACTGCTATAAGATCTCCAGTTCCTTAAGAAGGAATTTAGGAAACTATGACCAATAGGAGAGATTAGAAATTTCACACAGACTTAAACCATGGAGAAAGAAGTAGTATCATTAGATCAGTAGTTATCAACAGGAATGACATTGTTCCCAGGGAGGTGTTTTGGGGTGTCACAGTCCTGTCTCATTTAATGAGAAAGGACCAGGGCATCTCCTTTCCAAGAAAAAATTATCCCGCATACTGCATGACTTTTAATTGATCCACAGGACATCCAGGTAGATGAAAAGTCTACTTGTCATTATCCCAAACCAGATAAACTCTGTTTACATATAGCACAAAATATTTTTGTGTAGCACTGAAATATATTTAATTTTCCAGAAATAGAGTTATTGAGGGAAGATTATACTTTACTTTGTTTGGAAATTTACCAAGAGTTGTTAACCATTTGGAAAAATCATGCCTCCAATGATAAATGCTTCCAGTAGCTTTAGGTCTAAGTTCAAGCATCTGACTACATCGTGTATTATAGTCATGTACAAACAATTCCATATTTAAATATCTATTATTTTATTACAAATTGCTTTTCTTTCATCTGTTCTTTTTTACCATAAACATCTTGTACGCATAGAGAAGTGTCCAGAGAGATCAGGCACAAGCTCAATTGGCCTCTCCCAGTGAAGTCACATGGTCAGTTCTTAATTCTCTCAGCAATGTTATGGGACAACATGTATGAAGTATTGCCAATCAGGGAAGCTCACTTAAGCCAAGGTGTCCAGGGTTTTTATTGAAAATCAGTCATGTAGTTATGGAGTGCCCACATGGCTGACCTTATTTACTCAGTCTCCAGGTCCTCTGAGATCAAATTGATACTGTGTGACCCAAAGCCCTCACCATACTAACTTTGTTAGCATAAACTATCTTTGTGGCCAAGGTAAACAAAGGCACTATTTTCAGGCATGATATTTCACAGGTTTAGAAATTACCTTCCAGGAGCTAGGCAAGGGCCAAACCTTTGTTTCGGAACTTGCAGGGTTTTGGGAAGCCAAGCCTGCTGAGTCAGTCCTTTATTGCATACCATGAATTTTAATTCAGAACATGAAAGGAAAAATATATAAGGAGAAAAAGGGGTTTTCTAGGGTCTCAAATCACTGTAGAAAGAGATTGAGAGGCAATAAAACAAAATCTTATATTCTGGGAGGAAAGGTAGCTGACTGCTATTTCAGTCTACCCCCTCTTTCAGCCTCCTTAAGGTGGTAAAGTACAATTTTTAACATATAAGTCTTTGGAGTTGGGCTTCCTGCATAAAAATCTGGTCCTCCTATTCAAAAATTTGTGTGGTTCAGGGGAAGCTATTGAAAGGTTCAGTCAGTTTCTTCATCTGTTAGTAAATTAGAGATGTAAATGTTCCTGCCAAGAACATAGCCAGTTACTTATAAATGGTTCAAAGTAAGCATTCAATCTCTATTAGAATTATTAATATTACTAGCTCTCTTAAGCAAAGAACTGGGATTACCAAATTCAGAGAGCAAAGGAAGATTTATGGTCATTTGAAGTTGTGGGTGTGGGCCTTTTAAGGTTGAGGTTTTGGATCGGTCTTGTTCTCAGTCTTTCTCCCAATTAATGAAGGGAATACCTGCTATCTGAGATGACTTTTGAATTCTGGGGAATGAGGAAACAGGATGGAGAAGTGTCATTTTTCTCACGAGGGCCTGTTCAGTGCTTTTGGTTCAAAAAGAGAGAGCTTAAAGCAAACCTCTTTTTTATTCCTAAATTATCTAAAATTATTCACTAAGGTACAAATGAGGTAGAAATTCAGGGTAGCAGTTCAAATAGTAAACATTTGACTGAAGCTTTCTTTTGGTGTTGTTTCCCTTCAGAAGCTCAGAATAGAGCCTGAATATGGTACACTCCATACATGACAGTTAATGAACAGCCTGAACTCATAAAAATTTTCTTGACCAAGGTGAAAAATCACATTACGTAAAGAGATTTCACGTGCTTTAGTCATTGCTTTCATGATACAAATTACAAGGGTATGGGAATGATTCATTTAGCAAAAAATGGGTTCTCATAGATTGACTTTTATCAAAAACAAGTTAGAATAAAAGAATCAGTTAATTGAAGACTTTGATACCTCAGCGGAAGAGTCTTCATTTATGGTAGGATTACATATCACTTTATCCGAAGTGAAGTGTCATCAAGCAGCAGAAAATGAAAATACATACTTTACATTAGAGAGCTTGCTTTCTAGATCAGCCCACAGGGCATTGGGTTGCTCCTTGGGGATAAAGCAATTCATGATCCCAACCCTCACTAAAAGCTATTATTCTTTCTTTCTTTCTTTCTTTCTTTCTTTCTTTCTTCCTTCCTTCCTTTCTTTCTTCCTTCCTTTCTTTCTTTCTTTCCTCCTTCCTTCCTTTCTTTCTTTCTCTTTCTTTCTTTCTTTCTTTCTTTCTTTCTTTCTTTCTTTCTTTCTTTCTTTCTTTTCTTCCTTTCTTTCTTTTTCTTTCTTTCTTTCTTTCTTTCTTTCAACTTAACTTTTCACAGAATTGAAGTACAACTGAGCTGTTGAATAATACAATTTAATAAAAGAAATGTTCCCTGGGAGCTCCCCACAACTGTCACCCAAAGACATCAAGAAAGCTTGACCCCTGTCCCATCATGAAATGCTGGGCAGCTTTTCCAGACTTCAGCAACCCTGGGAAGCTGAGAGCCCACTAGGGCTCTGAAGTAAAATCTGCCACTTGGCATTTCTGCTGTCTTCAGACACTCTGTTCATCCAAATACTCCCAAGTTCACATTCTTATAATCTTCAGGCTCCTCTCCACTGATCCAGTCTCTCACCCCTTCTACACTCTCCTAAACCATTTCACTGTGCCATTTGCTATTCCTGACCCATGATCAACAAACTCTTACATAGCCTCAGTGTCTTCCACATGTTTGCCTTAACCTGACTTCCTCCTTTAGCATCTCTCAAGCAGCAGTTGTGCACCTGCTCACATCCCACTTATCTCTGGGTCAGATCATATGAAACACTTAGGCTACTAATGCCCTGACCACTTGCATGAACTGGTGTTCTCCCATTCACCTGAGATTCTCATTTCCATTGGTGTATTCTATACCTTTTGCCCCCAAAACAGTTCCACCTTAAGATCCCCAATTCAGACATTCTACTGTAAGGCTACAAACTTATATTTCTTGTTGGCTTATATAACCTATTGGCATAATTGGTTTTTTCCCCTGCTTAATTGAAACAAAATTGACATTTGACATTATGTGAGTTTAAAGTATACAATGTGATGATTTGATACATATATATATCATGAACTGTTTACCACAATAAGGTTAGCTAACACATCCTTTACCTCATATAATTACCATTTTGTTGTGGTGGTGGTGGTGAGAACATTAAAGCTCTACTCTCATAGCAACTTTCAAGTATAGAATACAGTGTTGTTAACTATAGTCACCATGCTGTACATTAGATTCGTGGAACTTATTCATCTTATAACTGGAAGTTTGTATCCTTTGACCAACATCTCCCAATTTGCCCCACCTTTCTATCCCTGGAAACCTCCATTCTACTATCTGTTTCTATGACTTCAATGATTTTAGATTCCATATGTAAATGAGATGATACGGTATTTGATTTTCTCTGTCTGACATTTAACTTAGCATTATGCCTTCAGTGTTCATCCATGTTGTGACATAATTGTTTTATTTTTATGCTTCAGCCCTTCAGCATCAACGTTAACTCATGTAGCTTTCTCATGCTCTTCAATAATTATCAGAATTTTCCTCTCAATCTTCAAAGACCTACATCTTTCTTATTCTCAGAATATGGTTTGGACTACTCGACATAGACATTTAGATGTTTCAGTCACTTCAACCTCAGTATGTGGAAACTATTTTTGAACCACCCGTTCTCCACCAAAAATGTCCCTTCTTCAGGGTTCTCTATCTCTGTTTCACTCTTGCACACCTCTAATCCATTCTCTCAATATTAAAAAAGATGCAATATTAAAAAAAATTCTCCTGTCTGCAGGCATCCCATTCCCCTATTAGAAAGTACAAATGAGTAGTAGACATATTACTGCATGGGCTGGCTCTTAACCAGCTATCTCTCCAGCCTCATCTTGTATTACTCCTCACACTACCAATTTTTTGTTCCTCCCTAATCAGCATCTTTCATTTCTTCTGCTGTACCCAGGGTATTTGCACAGGCAGTTTTCTCTGTTTTCTGTCTCATACAACTTACACCTCACACACATTCTTCACATCTCAACTAAAATATCCCTTCTTCCAGTGAAGTCTCCAAGGACCAAGCTCTCCAACAGAGCAGGTTAGTTCTTCCTATTACACAGTATTAAAAACGTGTATGTCTCAATTAGAATTATTAATATCTCTGTCTTACCCTCAAATTAAGCTCCACAGTGATAGGATCTGGGTCCATTTTGTTCACTCATATAGATTCTCAATAACATCCATGGAAGAAACTGAATGAATTATTTTAAATCAATCTGTTTACTATATTTTACGGACTATAGTTATTCCATCTTTATTTTGACTTCAAGTGGTCAAAATTGATTCTTCTATGATTTTTTTTTCCTCATAGAAGACATAAATAATAGCAACCTTTCTATTATCTCAATTTCATGCACTCTGCTCTTGGATCACTTTCTCCTATCTTTCCAGCTCACTCCTATTATTACTATTCCATCAAAATTTTGTGCCTGTAGCCTCGAAGCTGAACATGACTGGAGAAAAACATACACCCACATTGACTGTTCCTACTTTAAATTCATGCCACAAACTTCAAAGTAGTCCCCTCATTATGCCCAGCAATCATAGGACATTTTACTAGGCTGCTTAACCCTCCACTGTGCTGGAAGATTTTCTCACATCTTCCTTTCTCAGAATTTGAATACTTCCCGTGTGGCCTTCCCTTTCAGCTGATACACTTGCTTTCTTCTTCACTGAGAACACTGAATCATTCATAGCTGGAGAACTTCCCCACATCCCAGCACCATATCTACCAACCTACCAACACCTGTAGCTAGAAGATCTGACAGCACATTGGTACATAAATTCCTGATTCAAGCCAAAACTCTCATGGGTGCATTAGGCCTCAGCCCCTCTCACTCACATAGAGACATTGCTCCAGAAATTCAGTACCCCTCTCTTATATTATGTTTTCTTTTTCTTACACTATTATTTCCAACAGTTCACAAGCATGATGTTATTTTTCCCATCTTAAAAAAAACAAAAACAAAAAATAATAATTTTCTTGACCCTACTTTCCCCACCAAATACAGTCCATTCTTCTGTTCTTCTTTGTAGTTTCTGTGTTCACTGTTTCAAGTACCTCGCCTCTAATTATCTCTTAGCCCCCTGCTTTTCCCCTCCCAGCCAGATTTTGGTCCCATCCTTCCATTGAAACTGTGCTTATTAAGATCACAATTCACTTCCGTGTTACTAAATATACTGGCCAAATCTCAGTCTTCATCTTATTTGATCTTTTTGAAATACTTGACTTCAGTTGATGAAATCCTCCTCCTTAATACACTTTCCTCACCTGACTTGCAGAAATCTGCATCCTTCTGGTTTTCCTCCACCATCCCTACTGTGTTTTCTTAGTCTCCTTTACTGCTTCCTATACTTGATCCATGCCTCACTGTTGGAATCCCCTGGGGCTCAGTCTTTCTTTCTTTTTTTTTAATGTCTATATTCATTCCCTCAATGATACTATGGCTTTAAATTTCAATTTTATGCAGTTGACTTTCAAATTTATACCATTAGTCTGGACTTCTCTCATATATACAACTGCCCACTCAATAGTTACATGATATTTCAAACTTAAAATTGTCGAAACTGACCTGTCCTTTTGCTTCCAAATCCACTCTTTATACATGATTTCCTATTTTAGGTGAGAGCAGCTTAGTCCTTCCAGCTCTTTAGGCAAACAGATTTTAGTCATCTTGTACCTGCTAGGAAACTTTGGTTCAAACTTTAAAATATATTACAAACCAATTAATTCTCTCCATCTCTAACTGCTATTATCCTGGTGTGAGTGGTCATTATTCCTCACCTAGATTGTGGCTATAGTGTTTTCTGGTCTCTCTGACTCCCTATAATACAGTCAAACTCTATACCTGACACAATAGCTGGGCTAATTTTTGGTGAAACAGTTGGATTTTGTCAGTCATCTTCTGAAATCCCCATAATGAGTCCCTAACTTAGAAGGGTCAAAGTCTCTATAATAGCTCACAAAGTCCTGCGTGATCTGTCTCCACTCTGATCTCATCCCCAGCTACTCTCTTCCTCCATTGCAACTCAGTGGTCAGGTTGCTTTTCTTTGAATGTTTAAGGATGCTCCATTTTAGGGTCTTTTACTGGTGATTCTCTCTGCCTGAGACATTGTTCTCTCCAGATAGCTTCATGTTTAACTCCTTCTGCCCTTCAACTCTTTGCTTAAATGTGATACCCCAATGGTTTATCTTGTTTTTTAATTTTCTCAACCAATTTATTTATTTATTTATGTAAAAATTTATTTAGTTATTTTTGGCTGTATTGGGTCTTCATTGCCGCGCGTGGGCTTTCTCTAATTGCGGTGAGCGGGGGCTATTCTGTTGCGGTGCACAGGCTTCTAATTGTGGTGGCTTTTCTTGTTTTGGAGCACAGGTTCTAGGCGTGCAGGCTTCAGTAGTTGTGGTTCATGGGCTCTAGAGCGCAGGCTCAGTAGTTGTGGTGAAGGGGTTTAAGTGCTCCGTGACACGTGGGATCTTCCCGGGCCAGGGTTTGAACCCATGTCCCCTGCATTGGCAGGCGGATTCTTAACCACTGCACAACCATGGAAGTCCCGCTAGCCCAATTTAGAATTACAACCCACCCTTCCTAGCATTGGTGATTCCTCCTAATCTGTTCTTTTCATTTAATACCATTATCAGATTCGGCCATATATATTTTATCTATTGATTATGTACAGTTTATTGTCTGACTCTCTGATTAGAATTTAATTACTCTAAGATCTTGTTTATGTTTGTATTTTTGATCACTTATGAATTTTAAGTCTGCAGAAGAACGGCTGATATACAATAGCTGCTCAAGAGGATTAAATCTCCACAATCAACTTGATGTACCATGCATCTGTGGAATACCTAAAGAGACAGCGAATCATTCCAAATTGAGGACATGGACTTTGGGAGCAACGATAAATATATATTTTACACTTTTTCTCTTTTTGTGAGTGTGTATGTGTATATTTCTGTGTGTGATTTTGTCTGTATAGCTTTGCTTTTACCAATTGTCCTAGGGTTCAGGCTCTCCTTTTTTTTTTTCTTTCTTTTATTACCTTCAAAATATTATTTCCTAATAATTATTATTTTATTTTATTTTACTTTATTTTATTTTATCTTCTTTCTTTCTTTTTTTAAAAACATCTTTATAGGAGTATAATTGCTTTACAATAGTGTGTTAGTTTCTGCTTTATAACAAAGTGAATCAGTTATACATATGCATATGTTCCCATATCTCTTCCCTCTTGCATCTCCCTCCCTCCCACCCTCCCTATCCCACCACTCTAGGTGGTCACAAACACAGAGCTGATCTCCCTGTGTTATGCAGTTGCTTCCCACTAGCTATCTATTTTACGTTTGGTAGTGTATATATGTCCATGCCACTCTATCACTTTGTCACAGCTTACCCTTCCCCCTCCCCATATCCTCAAGTTCATTCTCTGGTAGGTCTGTGTCATTATTCCCGTCTTGCCACTGAGTTCTTCATGACTTTTTTTTTTTCCTTAGATTCCATATATATGTGTTAGCATACTGTATTTGTTTTTCTCTTTCTGACTTACTTCACTCTGTATGACAGATTTTAACTCCATCCCCCTCACTACAAATAACTCAATTTCATTTCTTTTTATGGCTGAGTAATATTCCATTGTATATACGTGCCACACCTTCTTTATCCATTCATCCGATGATGGACACTTAGGTTGCTTCCATGTCCTGGCTATTGTAAATAGAGCTGCAATGAACATTTTGGTACATGACTCTTTTTGAATTATGATTTTCTCAGGGTATATGCCCAGTAGTGGGATTGCTGGGTCATATGGTAGTTCTATTTTTAGTTTTTTAAGGAACTTCCATACTGTTCTCCATAGTGGCTGTATCAATTTACATTCCCACCAACAATGCAGGACTGTTCCCTTTTCTCCGCACCCTCTCCAGCATTTACTGTTTCTAGATTTTTTGATGATGGCCACTCTGAATGGTGTGAGATGATATCTCATTGTAGTTTTGATTTGCATTTCTCTAATGATTAATGATGTTGAGCATTCTTTCATGTGTCTGTTGGCAATCTGTATAGCTTTTTTGGGGAAATGTCTATTTAGGTCTTCTGCCCATTTTTGGATTGGGTTGTTTGTTTTTCTGTTTTTGAGCTGCTTGTAAATTTTGGAGGTTAATCCTTTGTCAGTTGCTTCATTTGCAAATATTTTCTCCCATTCTGAGGGTTGTCTTTTGGTCTTGTTTATGGTTTCCTTTGCTGTGCAAAAGCTTTTAAGTTTCGTTAGGTCCCATTTGTTTATTTGTGTTCTTATTTCCATTTCTCTGGGAGCTGGGTCAAAAAGAATCTTGCTGTGATGTATGTCATAGAGTGTTCTGCCTATGTTTTCCTCTAAGAGTTTGATAGTGTCTGCCCTTACACTTAGGTCTTTAATCCATTTTGAGTTTATTTTTGTGCGTGGTGTCAGGGAGTGTTCTAATTTCATACTTTTACATGTACCTGTCCAATATTGCCAGCACCACTTATTGAAGAGACTCTCTTTTCTCCACTGTATATGCTTGCCTCCTTTATCAAAGATAAGGTGACCATATGTGTGTGGGTTTATCTCTGGGCTTTCTATGCTGTTCCATTGATCTATATTTCTATTTTTGTGCCAGTACCATACTGTCTTGATTACTGTAGCTTTGTAGTATAGTCTGAAGTCAGGGAGCCTGATTCCTCCAGCTCTGTTTTTCTTTCTCAAGATTGCTTTTGTTATTCGGGGTCTTTTGTGCTTCCATACAAATTGTGAAATTTTTTGTTCTAGTTCTGTGAAAAATGCCAGTGCTAGTTTAGATAGGGATTGCATTGAATCTGTAGATTGCTTTGGGTAGTAGAGTCATTTTCACAATGTTGATTCTTCCAATCCTGGAACATGGTATATCTCTCCATCTATTTGTATCATCTTTAATTTCTTTCATCAGTGTCTTATAATTTTCTGCATACAGGTCTTTTTTCTCCTTAGGTAGGTTTATTCCTAGATATTTTATTATTTTTGTTGCAGTGGTAAATGGGAGTGTTTTCTTAATTTCACTTTCAGATTTTTCATCATTAGGAATGCAAGAGATTTCTGGGCATTAATTTTGTATCCTGCTACTTTACCAAATTCATTGATTAGCTCTGGTAATTTTCTGGTAGCATCTTTAGGATTCTCTATGTATAGTATCATATCATCTGCAAACAGTGACAGCTTTACTTCTTTTCCAATTTGGATTCTTTTTATTTCTTTTTCTTCTCTGATTGCTGTGGCTAAACATTCCAAAACTATGTTGAATAAGAGTGGTGAGAGTGGGCAACCTTGCCTTGTTCCTGATCTTAGTGGAAATGGTTTCAGTTTTTCACCATTGAGGACGATATTGGTTGTGGGTTTGTCATATATGGCCTTTATTATGTTGAGGAAAGTTCCCTCTATGCCTACTTTCTGCAGGGCTTTTATCATAAATGGGTGTTGAATTTTGTCGAAAGCTTTCTCTGCATCTATTGAGGTGATAATATGGTTTTCTCATTCAATTTGTTAATATGGTGTATCACGTTGATTGATTTGCGTATATTGAAGAATCCTTGCATTGCTGGAATAAACCCCACTTGATCATGGTGTATGATCCTTTTAATGTGCTGCTGTATTCTGTTTGCTAGTATTTTGTTGAGGATTTTGCATCTCTGTTAATCAGTGCTGTTGGCCTGTAGTTTTCTTTCTTTGTGACATCTTTGTCTGGTTTTGGTATCGGGGTGATGGTGGCCTCATAGAATGAGTTGGGGAGTGTTTCTCCTTCTGCTATATTTTGGAAGAATTTGAGAAGAATAGGTGTTAGCTCTTCTCTAAATGTTTGACAGAATTCGCCTGTGAAGCCATCTGGCCCTGGGCTTTTGTTTGTTGGAAGAATTTTAATCACAGTTTCAATTTCAGTGCTTGTGATTGGTCTGTTCATATTTTCTATTTTTTCCTGGTTCAGTCTAGGCAGGTTCTGCATTTCTAAGAATTTGTCCATTTCTCCCAGGTTGTCCGTTTTATTGGCATAGAGTTGTTTGTAGTAATCTCTCATGATCGTTTGTATTTCTGCAGTGTCAGCTGTTACTTCTCCTTTTTCATTTCTAATTCTATTGATTTGAGTCTTCTCCCTTTTTTTTCTTGATGAGTCTCGCTAATGGTTTATCAATTTTGTTTATCTTCTCAAAGAACCAGCTTTTAGTTTTATTGATCTTTGCTATTGTTTCCTTCATTTCTTTTCATTTATTTCTGACCTGATCTTTATGTTTTTTTCCTTCTGCTAACTTTGGTGGTTTTTATTCTTCTTTCTCTAATAGCTTTGTGTGCAAGGTTAGGTTGTTTATTTGAGATGTTTCCTGTTTTTTGAGGTAGGCTTGTATTGCAATAAACGTCCCTCTTAGAACAGCTTTTCCTGCATCCCATAGGTTTTGGGTCGTCATGTCTCCATTGTCATTTGTTTCGAGGTATTTTTTGATTTCCCCTTTGATTTCTTCAGTGATTACTTCGTTATAAAGTAGTGTATTGTTTAACCTCCATGTGTCTGTATTTTTTACAGATCTATTCCTGTAATTGATATCTAGTCTCATAGCGTTGTGGTCTGAAAAGATACTTGATACGATTTCAAATTTCTTAAATTTACCAAGACTTGATTTGTGACCCAACGTATGATCTATCCTGGAGAATGTTCCATGAGCACTTGAGGAAAATGTGTATTCTGTTGTTTTTGGGTGGAATGTCCTATAAATATCAATTAAGTCCATCTTGTTTAATGTATCATTTAAAGCTTGTGTTTCCTTATTTATTTTCATTTTGGATGATCTGTCCATTGGTGAATGTGAGGTGTTAAAGTCCCCTACTATGATTTTGTTACTGTTGATTTCCCCTTTTATGGCTGTTAGTATTTGCCTTATATATTGAGGTGCTCCTATGTGGGGTGCATAAATATTTACAATTGTTATATCTTCTTCTTTGATCGCTCCCTTGATCATTATGTACTGTCCCTCTTTGTCTCTTGTAATAGTCTTTATTTTAAAGTCTATTTTGTCTGATATGAGAATTGCTACTCCAGCTTTCTTTTGATTTCCATTTGCATGGAATATCTTTTTCCATCCCCTCACTTTCAGTCTGTTTGTGTCCCTAGGTCTGAAGTGAGTCTCTTGTAGACAGCATATATACAGGTCTTGTTTTTGTATCCATTCAGCCAGTCTGTGTCTTTTGGTGGGCACATTTAATCCATTTACATTTAAGGTAATTATCGATATGTTTGTTCCTATTCCCATTTTCTTAAATGTTTTGGGTTTGTTATTGTAGGTGTTTTCCTTCTCTTGTGTTTCTTGCCTAGAGAAGTTCCTTTAGCATTTGTTGTAAAGCTGGTTTGGTGGTGCTGAACTCTCTCAGCTTTTGCTTGTCTGTAAAGGTTTTAATTTCTCCATCAAATCTGAATGAGATCCTTGCTGGGTAGAGTAATCTTGGTTGTAGGTTTTTCTCCTTCACCACTTTAAATATTTCCTGCCACTCCCTTCTGGCTTGCAGAGTTTCTGCTGAAGCATCAGGAGAATTATGGGGATTCCGTTGTGTGTTATTTGTTGTTTTTCCCTTGCTGCTTTTAATATGTTTTCTTTATATTTAGTTTTTGATAGTTTGATTAATATGTGTCTTGGCGTGTTTCTCCTTGGGTTTATCCTGTATGGGACTCTCTGTGCTTCCAGGACTTGATTAACTATTTCCTTTCCCATATTAGGGAAGTTTTCAACTATAATCTCTTCAAATATTTTCTCAGTCCCTTTCTTTTTCTCTTCTTCTTCTGGGACCCCTATAATTCGAATGTTGGTGTGTTTAATGTTGTCCCAGAGGTCTCTGAGACTGTCTTCAGTTCTTTTCATTCTTTTTTCTTTATTCTGCTCTGCAGTAGTTATTTCCACTATTTTATCTTCCAGGTCACTTATCCTTTCTTCTGCCTCAGTTATTCTACTATTGATCACTTCCACAGTATTTTTAATTTTATTTATTTATTTTTTCATCATTGCTTGGGTCCTCTATAATTCTTCTAGGTCCTTGTTAAATGTTTTTTGCATTTTGTCTATTCTATTTTCAAGATTTTGGATCATCTTTAGTATCATTATTCTGAACTCTTTTTCAGGTAGACTGCTTATTTCCTCTTCATTTGTTAGGTTTGGTGTGTTTTTACCTTGCTCCTTCATCTGCTGTGTGTTTCTCTGTCTTCTCATTTTGCTTATGTTACTGTGTTTGGGGTCTCCTTTTCACAGGCTGCAGGTTCATAGTTCCTGTTGTTTTTGGTGTCTGTCCCCAGTGGCTAAGGTTGGTTCAGTGGGTTGTGTAGGCTTCCTGGTGGAGGGGACTAGTGCCTGTGATCTGGTGGATGAGGCTGGATCTTGTCTTTCTGGTGGGTACGACCACGTCTGGTGGTGTTTTTCAGGGTGTCTGTAGCCTTATTATGATTTTAGGCAGCCACTCTGCTAATGGATGGGGCTGTGTTCCTGTCTTGCTAGTTGTTTGGCATAGGGTGTCCAGCACTGTAGCTTGCTGGTCATTGAGTGAAGCTGGGTCTTGGTGTTCAGATGGAGATGTCTGGGAGATTTTTGCCATTTGGTGTTATGTGGAGTTGGGATGTCTCTTGTAGACCAATATCCTGAAGTTGGCTCTCCCACCTCAGAGGCACAGCCCTGATGCCTAGCTGGAGCACCAAGAGCCTTTCATCCACACTGCTCAGAATAAAAGGGAGAAAAAATAGAAAGAAAGAAAGAAAGAAAGAAAGAAAGAAAGAAAGAGGATAAAATAAAGTAAGATAATATAAAATAAACTTATTAAAATAAAGAATAATTAAGAAAAAAAATTCTTTAAAGTTAAAGAAAAAAAAAAAACCAGATGGACAGAACTCTAGGACAAATGGCGAAAGCAAAGCTATACAGAAAAAATCTCACGTAGAAGCATACACAAACACACTCACAAAAAGCGGAAAAGGGGGAAAAATAATATATCTTGCTCCCAAAGTCCACCTCCTCAATTTGGGATGATTCGTTGTCTATTCAGGTATTCTACAGATGCAGGTACATCAAGTTGTTTGTGGAGATTTAATCTGCTGCACCTGCAGCTACATGGAGAAATTTCCCTTTCTCTTCTTTGTTTGCACAGCTCCCGGGGCTCAGCTTTGGATTTGGACCCGCCTCTGCATGTAGGTCGCCTGAGGGCGTCTGTTCACGCCCAGACAGGAGGGGGTTAAAGGAGCAGCTGATTCGGGGCCTCTGGCTCACTCAGGCTGGAGTGAGGGAGGGGTATGGATGCGGGGCGAGCCTGCGGCAGCAGAGGCCGCCATGACGTTGCACCAGCCTGAGGCACCATGCGTTTTCCCATGGAAGTTGTTCCTGGATAACAGGACCCTGGTAGTAGTGGGATGCACAGGCTCTGGGAGGGGCGGTGTGTGGATAGTGACCTGTGCTTGCACACAGGCTTCTTGGTGGTGGCAGCAGCAGCATTAACGTTTCATGCCCATCTCTGGGGTCCGCGCTGATAGCCGCGGCTCACGCCCGTCTCTGGAGCTCATTTAGGTGGTGCTCTGAATCCCCTCTCCTCACACACCAGTAAACAAAGAGACAAGCAGAAGTCTCTCATCTCTTCGGCAGCTCCAGAACTTTTCCCAGACTCCCTCCCGGCTAGCCGTGGTGCACTAGCCCCTTCAGGCTGTGTTCACGCTGCCAACCCCAGTGATACAAATGAAGCCCGAGTCTCAGCTCCCAGCCCCTGCCTGCCCCGGCGGGTGAGCAGACAAGCCTCTCGGGCTGGTGAGTGCTGGTCGGCACTGATCCTCTGTGCGGGAATCTCACTGCTTTGCCCTCCACACCCCTGTGGCTGCACTGTCCTCCATGGCTCTGAAGCTTCCCCCCTCTGCCACCCACAGTCTCTGCCCACGAAGGGGCTTCCTAGTGTGTGGAAACCTTTCCTCCTTCACGGCTCCCTCCCACTGCTGCAGGTCCCATCCCTATTCTTTTGTCTCAGTTATTTCTTTTTTCTTTTGCCCTACCCAGGTACGTGGGGAGTTTCTTGCCTTTTGGGAGGTCTGACGTCTTCTGTCAGCATTCAGTGGGTGTTCTATATGAGCAGTTCCATGTGTAGCTGTATTTCTGATGTATCTATGGGGAGGAAGGTGATCTCCACGTCTTACTCTTCTGCCATCTTCTCTCTCCTTTGTTTCTTTCTTTTTCTTCTCCCTTTTATTCTGAGCTGTGTGGATGACAGGCTCTTGGTGCTTCAGGCAGCCTTCAAGTCTGTGCGTCTGAAGTGGGAGAGCCACGTTCAGGACACGGGTCCAAAAGAGACCTCCCTGCTCCACGTAGTATCAAATGGTGAAAATCTCCCAGAGATCTGCATCTCAACGCCAAGACCCTGCTCCACTCAACGACCAGCAGGCTACACTGCTGGACACCCTATGCCAAACAACTAGCAAGACAGGAATACAACCTCATCCATTAACACAGAGACTGCCGAAAATCATAAGGCCACAGACATCCCAACACATACCAGCAGACGTGGACCTGCCCACCAGAAAGACAATATCCAGCCTCATCCACCAGAACCCTGGCACTAATCCCCTCCACCAGGAAGCCTACACAACCCACTGAACCAACCTTAGCCACTGGGGACAGACACCAAAAACAACAGGAACTACGAACCTGCAGCCTGAGAAAAAGAGACCCCAAACACAGTAAGTTAAACAAAATGAGAAGACAGAGAATCACACAGCAGATGAAGGAGCAAGACAAAAACCCATCATACCTAACAAATGAAGAGGAAATAGTCAGTCTACCTGAAAAAGAATTCAGAATAATGATAGTAAAGATGATCCACAATCTTGGAAATAGAATGTAGAAAATAAAAGAAACGTTTAACAAGCACCTAGAAGAACTAGAGAGCAAACAAACAGTGATGAACAACACAATAAATGATATTAAAAATTCTCTAGACGGGATCAATAGCAAAATAACTGAGGCAGAAGAAAAGATAAGTGACCTGGAATATAAAATAGTGGAAATAACTACTGCAGAGCAGAATAAAGAAAAAAGAATGAAAAAAATTGAGGATAGTCTCAGAGACCTCTGGGACAACATTAAATGCACTAACATTCGAATTATAGGGGACCCAGAAGACAAAGAGAAAAAGAAAGGGACTCAGAAAATATTTGAAGAGATTATAGATGAAAAATTTCCCAATATGGAAAAGGAAATAGTTAATCAAGTCCAGGAAACAGAGACAGTCCAATACAGGATAAATCCAAGGAGAAACACGCCAAGGTACATATTAATCAAACTATCAAAATTTAAAAACAAAGAAAAAATATTAAAAGCAGCAAGGGAAAAACAACAAATAACACACACGGGAATCCCCATAAGGTTAACAGCTGATCTTTCACCAAGAACTCTGCAAGCCAGAAGGGAGTGGCAGGACATACTTAAAGTGGTGAAGGAGAAAAACCTACAACCAAGATTACTCTACCCAGCTAGGAGTTCATTCAGATTTGATGGAGAAATTAAAACCTTTACAGACAAGCAAAACCTAAGAGAATTCAGCACCACCAAACCAGCTTTACAACAACTGCTAAAGGAACTTCTCTAGGCAAGAAACACAAGAGAAGGAAAAGACCTACATAACAAACCAAAAACAATTAAGAAAATGGTAATAGAAGCATACATATTGATAATTACCTTAAACATAAATGGATTAAAGGCTCCAACCAAAAGACATACATTGGCTGAATGGATACAAAAACGAGACCCATATATATGTTGTCTACAAGAGACCCACTTCAGATGTAAGGACACATACAGACTGAAAGTAAGGGGATGGAAAAAGATATTCCATGCAAATGGAAATCAAAAGAAAACTGGAGTAGCAATTCTCATATTAGACAAAATAGACTTTAAAATAAAGGCTATTACAAGAGACAAAGAAGGACATTACATAATGATCAAGGGATCAAAGCAAGAAGAAGATATAAAAGTTGTAAAAATTTATGCACCCAGCATAGGAACACCTCAACACATAAGGCAAATACTAACAGCCATAAAGGGGAAATCGACAGTATCACAATCATAGTAAGGGACTTTAACACCCCACTTTCACCAATGGACAGATCATCCAAAATGAAAATAAATTAGGAAACACAAGCTTTAAATGATACATTAAACAAGATGGACTTAATTGATATTTATAGGACATTCCACCCAAAAACAACAGAATACACATTCTTATCTAGTGTTCATGGAACATTCTCCAGGATAGATCATATCTTGGGTCACAAATGAAGCTTGGTACATTTTTTAAAAATTGAAATCATATCAAGTATCTTTTCCAAACACAACGCTATGAGACTAGATATCAATTACAGGAAAAAATCTGTAAAAAATACAAACTTATGGAGGCTAAACAACACACTCCTTTATAACCAAGAGATAACTGAAGAAATCAAAGAGGAAATAAAAAAATACCTAGAAACAAATGACAATGAAAACACGATGACACAAAACCAATGGGATGAAGCAAAATCAGTTTGTTTTTTTTTAAGAGGGAAATGTATAGCAATACAATCCTACCTTAAGAAAAAAGAAACATCTCAAATAAACAACTTAACCTTACACCTAAAGCAATTAGAGAAGGAAGAACAAAAAAACCCCAAAGTAAGCAAATGGAAAGAAATCATAAAGATCAGATCAGAAATAAATGAAAAAGAAATGAATGGAACAATAGCAAAGATCAATAAAACTAAAAGCTGGTTCTTTGAGAAGATAAACAAAATTGATAAACCATTAGCGAGACTCATCAAGAAAAAAAAGGGAGAAAACTCAAATCAATAGAATTAGAAATGAAAAAGGAGAAGTAACAACTGACACTGCAGAAATACAAACGATCATGAGAGATTACTACAAGCAACTCTATGACAATAAAATGGACAACCTGGAAGAAATGGACAAATTCTTAGAAATGCACAACCTGCCGAGACTGAAACAGGAAGAAAGAGAAAATATGAACAGACAAGTCACAAGCACTGAAATTGAACCTGTGATTAAAAACCTTCCAGCAAACAGCCCAGGACCAGATGGCTTCACAGGCGAATCCTATCAAACATTTAGAGTAGAGCTAACACCTATCCTTCTCAAACTCTTCCAAAATATAGAGAGGGAGGAACACTCCCAAATTCATCCTACGAAGTCTCCATCACCCTGATACCAAAACTGGACAAAGACGTCACAAAGAAAGAAAACTAAAGGCCAAAAGCACTGATTAACAGAGATGCAAAATCCTCAACAAAATACTAGCAAACAGAATCCAACAGCACATTAAAAGGATCATACACCATGATCAAGTGGGGTTTATCCCAGGAATGCAAGGATTCTTCAATATATGCAAATCAATCAACGTGATACACCATATTAACAAATTGAAGGAGAAAAACCATATGATCATCTCAATAGATGCAGAGAAAGCTTTCAACAAAATTCAACATGCATTTATGATAAAAACTCTCCAGAAAGTAGGCATAGAGGGAACTTTCCACAACATAATAAAGGTCATATATGACAAACCCACAGCCAACATCATCCTCAATGGTGAAAAACTGAAAACATTTCCACTAAGATCAGGAACAAGACAAGGTTGCCCACTCTCACCACTCTTATTCAACATAGTTTTGGAAGTTTTAGCCACAGCAGTCAGAGAAGAAAGAGAAATAAAAGGAATCCAAATCAGAAAAGAAGAAGTAAAGCTGTCACTGTTTGCAGATGACATAATTCTATAAATAGAGAATGCTAAACATGCTACCAGAAAACAAGTAGAGGTAATCAATGAATGTGGTAAAGTAGCAGGAAACAAAATTAATGCCCAGAAATCTCTTGCATTCCTATACACTAATGATGAAAAATCTGAATGTGAAATTAAGAAAGCACTCCCATTTACCATTGCAACAAAAAGAATAATATATCTAGGAATATACCTACCTAAGGAGACAAGAGACCTGTATGCGGAAAATTATAAGACACTGATGAAAGAAATTAAAGATGATACAAATAGATGGAGAGATATACCATGTTCTTGGATTGGAAGAATCAACATTGTGAAAATGACTCTACTGCCCAAAGCAATCTACAGATGCAATGCAATCCCTATCAAACTACCACCAGCATTTTTCACAGAACTAGAACAAAAATTTCACAATTTGTATGGAAGCACAAAAGACCCCGAATAACCAAAGCAATCTTGAGAAAGAAAAACGGAGCTGGAGGAATCAAGCTCCCTGACTTCAGACTATACTACAAAGCTACAATAATCAAGACAGTATGGTACTGGCACAAAAACAGAAATATAGATCAATGGAACAGGATAGAAAGCCCAGAGGTATACCCACACACATATGGTTACCTTATCTTTGGTAAAGGAGGTAAGCATATACAGTGGAGAAAAGACAGCCTCTTCAATAAGTGGTGCTGGGAAAACTGGACAGCTACATGTAAAAGAATGAAATTAGAACACTCCCTAACACCATACAGAAAAATAAACTCAAAATGGATTAGAGACCTAAATGTAAGACCAGACACTATAAAACTCTTAGAGGAAAAGATAGGCAGAACACTCTATGACATAAATCACAGCAAGATCCTTTTTGACCCAGCTCCTAGAGAAATGGAAATAAAAACAAAAATAAACAAATGGGACCGAATGAAACTTAAAATCTTTTGCACAGCAAGGGAAACCATAAGCAAGACGAAAAGACAACCCTCAGAATGGGAGAAAATATTTGCCAATGATGCAACTGACAAAGGACTAATCTCCAAAATTTAAAAGCAGCTCATGCAGCTCAATATCAAAAAAACAAACCACCCAATCCAGAAATGGGCAGAAGATCTAAATAAACATTTCTCCAAAGAAGATATACAGATTGCCAACAAACACATGAAAGAATGCTCAACATCATTAATCATTAGAGAAATGCAAATCAAAACTTCAATGAAGTATCACCTCACACCGGTCAGAATGGTCATCATCAAAACATCTAGAAACAATAAATGCTGGAGATGGTGTGGAAGAAAGGGAACAGTGTTGTACTGTTGGTGGGAACGTAAATTGATACATCTCCTATGGAGAAGAGTATGGAGGTTCCTTAAAGAACTAAAAACAGTACTAACATACAACCCACTAATCCCACTACTGGGCATATACCCTGAGAAAAGTATAATTCAAAATGAATCATGTACCAAAATGTTCATTGCAGCTCTATTTACAATAGCCAGGACATGGAAGCAACCTAAATGTTCATCAACAGATCAATGGATAAAGAATATGTGGCACATATATACAATGAAATATTACTCAGCCATAAAAGAAACGAAATTCAGTTATTTTTAGTGAGGGGATGGTGTTAGAATCTGTCATACAGTGTGAAGTAAGTCAGAAAGAGAAAAATAAATACCGTATGCTAATGCATATATGTGGAATCTAAAAAAAGAAAAAAAGAAAAACCGAGGGGTAAGATGGGAATAAAGACACAGACCTACTAGAGAATGGACTTGAACGGGAAGAGGGAAGGGTAAGCTGGGACAAAGTGAGAGATTGTCATGGACATATATACACTACCAAACGTAAAATAGATAGCTAGTGGGAAGCAGCCGCATAGCACAGGGAGATCAGCTCGGTGCTTTGTGACCACCTAGAGGGGTGGGATAGGGAGGGTGGGAGGGAGGGAGATGCAAGAGGGAAGAGATATGGGGACATATGTATATGTATAACTGATTCACTTTGTTATAAAGCAGAAACTAACACACCATTCTAAAGCAATTATACTCTAATAAAGATGTTTAAAAAAATTAAAATTAAAAAAAAAAGAATAGCTGCTCAGTAGATATTTATTGAATAAACTAATGACTAGAGAATTTTCCCCCTTTTTAGAAAATCCCTGGCATTTATAGTAAAATATATATATATAAAGCAAAAAACAATCACGCCAAAATGCATTCTCCTGAAACAGTCACAACTTTATCTTCTTTTAAACTTCTTTCTATGCATCAAAATGTACCTGAGATGGCAGTTGAGACCACTCTACCTACACTGCTGTGTGCTTATTCTCTTCAGAAGGCAGCTGATATTATAAATCAAAGCTTTTGTTTGCAATTTCTCTTTAAAATGTATAAAAATAATTTTCTGTTATCATTAAGTATTCTTCTGAAATGTGATTTTTTTAGTGCACTATGTGATATAACTTATTTTGCCAAAGTCTTATTGTGAGACATTCATGCTGTTTCCTTAATCCAACACTGTCTGATATAAATATATGAGGTTTCTAACTTGCTTTGATTAGCTTAACTGATATATGACCTTATGTTATCTTGTTTATAATTTATTGTTCTTTAAATCTTTTCTTATTGTTTTCCTTTTTAATGGTCTTTTGCTATATTGACTACTTTGTTTTTTCTCTCTGGTAATATAGAAAGAGTATTCTTTGTTTTTATTATAGTAATATCTGTTTTTAGGTAACTATAACCGATTATTTTCCATGAATATTTGCATCTAAGCATTTATTAACAACCTCCATGTATTATAGCACATTAAACTTGCCTTTCTTCTGTCATCCCTTCCACATTTCATTTCCAGTTTTTGTTAGTGAAATATGAAATTTAAGTCTTTGTTACCATTTAATATTTTATATCCTATATTCTTTTTCAAGATATTTTTATATTATATTAAATTTTATAATAATTTAATATTTATTCAGTTTTTAAAATAGCTTTTTTCTTAGAGATAATTCCTTTATACTGTGACTTCTCTATTCTTAAGATCTTTGCTTTTTTGTTCTTTTCTCATTTTGTTAAATTACTTCTTCAAATATTTTGTATTAAGTGTATATATATACTATACTTTCTGTATACTTGCACATCTAAAAATATCTTTTCTTGTACTTATAGTTGAATGCAAATTCAACCTTGTGTAGAATTTTTATCTCAATTTTTTTCTCTGCAAAACTCAGAGAATATTGTTCTACTTTCTGATCTTAAGAATAAGGTCAATGAACTTTGGGGATACATATACCCTGTACCATACCCAAAATCTGAAGGGTGAGAATGTGCAACTGTTAAAATGTGGTAATTTTTTTAAAGTATAGCTAATCTGTAATGTAAGAGATAAATCATGTTTCCATCTGTTTTGTGACAAGGTGAACACTTGAATATTTTCAGCCAGAAAGCAAATAAAAATGACACAACTGATTTTCTTACTGCCATCTTACTATCTCTGTCCTGCTTATGTCTTGCATATGCCTGTTCAAGCATGCTTGCTTGTTTATGGTGACATTGTACAATATTATCATGTGAATACACAAGTCTCCTAAATTTCAGCTGTGGTTGGATATAATTTATTTCTTGATACCTGTGATGACTTTTAAACTGTGCAATATTTAAACTGTATGTAACATTTTCACAACAATTTCTATTCATTCAATTACTAAGTCAAGAATGTAAAACAAACAAATATTTTATTATTATCAAGAAGTTTCCATCTGGTGCAGTATAAGGAGAATACATTGAGGTTCTAATATGAGGTTATAATTATCCACTTGTTTTGAAAGTCACGAAAAGAAGAGAGAAATAGTACCAACCAAAGTTTACCTTTAAAACAAGGAAACTTTAAAATAAAACTTGAAATTTTAAAACATCTTGGTTCAGATATTTCTCATCATTTTATATGTAGGAGGTAGAAGTCCCTTGTTTGTGTCATTTGTTCTAATAATAAAAATTTACCCATGAAAAATAACTATGATATAAAATATTCTGAATTAAACAACATTGGAAATTTTCAGAAAATATAAAGGACATTAAATAATTTTTAAAATCAATACAATTGAGGACTGAATACCAATTTCATGGTAAAACTATTGCTGATAATTAGAATTATATATTTACAATTATAATTAAATTATCGAATCACTCACAACAGGTTAAAATACTAGAATGCACTTGAAATTAATAGTTACTATATTTACTTAGACAACAAAGTCTATATTGAAGAAAGATAATCTACTTCAGAACTATCCCAAAGTTTTAGTTTATAAGACAATATTCCAATAGAATTGTGCAAATTTAAAATAGAATCATAAGGACTAGAATGCTGAATGGCATTTGTAAGTAGATCCTTTTGGATTTATTTAGTAGTTTCTGGTGTACAAATAAATGACAGCTGTCAGTTCATGTAAGACAGCTGAATTAAATATCAAAATTGAAGGAGAGATTCTTAAATTTTATTGTTGTTGAAGGGACAGGTGGAAACAACTTAGAGTTTATTATAATGAGTCAAAGAAATCAAAGTTAATTTAAATAAGATCTGTGCTCATAGGTGTGGCATCTATATAAATTTGAATTTTAGTGATGATGTAGAAAATTCATTGTTTAGATTGAACAATGGTGAGGCTTTGTAAGGAATTCCAAAATGCTCTGAACTTTAAAATATTTTTATGACACTATGCATCTGAGATATGATAGGCATTTTGTTTCCCAAAATATTTGCGAAGAAGACAAAGGTGTACCATGTAGAAAATAAAATTGTTTGTTGGAAACACATTGAATTGTATAACATCATGGGTTATATGAAACAATGTTTCAAAAATGTAACTTGGCTAATAATTGAAGTAATTTGCTGAAATTGGCTTCCAGATTCAGATTTTATCTTTACCTTAAAACTTCTACATCACATTTATTAAGGACTGGGGATATTGCCTTAAAGCCAATAAATATTTACCTTCAAGTAAATATATAGCCAATCCTCACTTTTCAAAAGTAGAAGCATTGAAGGGAAACAAAACCATCGAAGAGAGTAAACAGGAATTTATGCAAAAAACAAAAACCCCCCAACCAACCAACTAAACAACCAAAAAAAAAAAAAAACCACTAAAACTGATATTTCAAAGTTACTAAATCTATAAACAACAAAACAAAAACTTTTAGACTAAAAATTTTGTAAGACTATTTATAAACTATGTTTTATAATGTAAGAACACTCTCCTCAACCTCTACTCCATTGTTACTTTTGTATGTCAGTTCTTTCGCCAGCAATGCTACTATTTCATTTCCCCATATGATGACTGAGACTGTAGTATAAACAAAATGAAACAAATCTATTCAAAAGGGAATATAGGCGTGGGGAACATGGGGACGGTGGGGGAATGAACACAGACATAATTCTTGATCTTGATAGAAGCAAGATTTAAAGAGAACAATGCCTATTAATTTTACATTTACCATTTTATGTTATAAAATTAAATTTTTATTCCTGTTTAACAGATTCAATTAACCACATTTGATCCACTGATCCAGTTTTGTGAACTGGGAATGTGATATACAAGATATAGCAAAATAAAGGCTAATTGATGAATTTTTAAATGAATCTCAGTTGCACAGAATTCTGTTAATCATGTTTGGCTTGTAGAAAAATTGTCTTCATTGGCCCATGCAAGGTCCTCTTTTATGCTTGTTGGTATGGTGAATATACATATTTATTAGTATAAGGAGCATCTGTGAATTCAAATCTTAAGAACTAGACCATTTCTAGTTATTTACACCTGTACATTTATTCATCCTTATTCTACTCCTCTACTTCCCACTTCCAAATTAACACTATCCTAAATTTTTTGTTTGCCATTCTCTTGATTTTCTTGGTAACAGCTTTATTGGGATATAATTCAAATACAAATCAATTCATCTACTTAAAGTGTATAATTAAATGGTTGTTAGTATATTCACATACTTGTAAAACCCATCACCACAATTAATTTTATTTTTTTAAACATCTTTATTAGAGTATAATTGCTTTATAATGGTGTGTCAGTTTCCTCTTTATAACAAAGTAACTCAGTTATATATATACATATGTCCCCATATCTTTTCCCTCTTGCAACTCCCTCCTCCCACCCTCCCTATCCCACACCTCTAGGTGGTGACAAAGCACCGGGCTGATCTCCCTGTGTTATGTGGTTGCTTCTCACTAGCTATCTATTTTACGTTTGGCAGTGTATATATGTCCATGCCACTCTCTCACTTTGTCACAGCTTACCCTTCCCCCTCCCCATATCCTCAAGTCCATTCTCTGGTAGGTTTGTGTCGTTATTCTCATCTTGCCACTGAGTTCTTCATGACTTTTTTTTTTTCCCCTTAGATTCCATATATATGTGTTAGCATACTGTATTTATTTTTCTCTTTCTGACTTACTTCACTCTGTATGACAGACTCTAACTCCATCCCCCTCACTACAAATAACTCAATTTCATTTCTTTTTATGGCTGAGTAATATTCCATTGTATATATGTGCCACATCTTCTTTATCCATTCATCCGATGATGGACAATTAGGTTGCTTCCATGTCCTGGCTATTGTAAATAGAGCTGCAATGAACATTTTGGTACATGACTCTTTTTGAATTATGGTTTTCTCAAGGTATATGCCCAGTAGTGGGATTGCTGGGTCATATGGTAGTTCTATTTTTAGTTTTTTAAGGAACCTCCATACTGTTCTCCATAGTGGCTGTATCAATTTACATTCCCACCAACAGTGCAGGAGTGTTCCCTTTTCTCCACACCCTCTCCAGCATTTATTGTTTCTAGATTTTTTGATGATGGCCATTCTGACCAGTGTGAGATGATATCTCATTGTAGTTTTGATTTGCATTTCTCTAATGATTAATGATGTTGAGCATTCTTTCATGTGTTTGTTGGCAATCTGTATATCTTCTATGGAGAAATGTTTATTTAGGTCTTCTGGCCATTTTTGGATTTAGTGGTTTGTTTTTTTGATATTGAGCTGCATGTGTTGCTTGTATGTTTTGGAGATTAATACTTTGTCAGTTGCTTCATTGGCAAATATTTTTTCCCATTCTGAGGTTTATCTTTTCATCTTGTTTATGGTTTCCTTTGCTGTGCAAAAGCTTTTAAGTTTCGTTAGGTCCCATTTGTTTATTTGTGTTTTTATTTCCATTTCTCTAGGAGCTGGGTCAAAAAGGATCTTGCTGTAATTTATGTCATAGAGTGTTCTGCCTATGTTTTCCTCTAAGACTTTGATGGTGTCTGGCCTTGCATTTAGGTCTTTAATACATTTTGAGTATATTTTTGTGTATGGTGTTAGGGAGTGTTCTAATTTCATTCTTTTACATGTAGCTGTCCAGTTTTCCCAACACATCTTATTGAAGAGGCTGTCTTTTCTCCACTGTATATGCTTGCCTCCTTTATCAAAGATAAGGTGACCATATGTGTGTGGGTATATCTCTGGGCTTTCTATCCTGTTCCATTGATCTATATTTCTGTTTTTGTGCCAGTACCATACTGTCTTGATTACTGTAGCTTTGTAGTATAGTCTGAAGTCAGGGAGCTTGATTCCTCCAGCTCCGTTTTTCTTTCTCAAGATTGCTTTGGTTTTTCGGGGTCTTTTGTGTTTCCATACAAATTGTGAAATATTTCGTTCTAGTTCTGTGAAAAATGCTGGTGGTAGTTTGATAGGGATTGCATTGCATCTGTAGATTGCTTTGGGTAGTAGAGTCATTTTCACAATGTTGATTCTTCCAATCCAAGAACATGGCATATCTCTCCATCTATTTGTATCATCTTTAATTTCTTTCATCAGTGTCTTATAATTTTCTGCATACAGGTCTCTTGTCTCCTTAGGTAGGTATATTCCTAGATATTTTATTCTTTTTGTTGCAATGGTAAATGAGGGTGTTTTCTTAATTTCACTTTCAGATTTTTCATCATTAGTGTATAGGAATGCAAGAGATTTCTGGGCATTAATTTTGTATCCTGCAACTTTACCAAATTCATTGATTACCTCTGGTAGTTTTCTGGTAGCATCTTTAGGATTCTCTATGTATAGTATCATATCATCTGCAAACAGTGACAGCTTTACTTCTTCTTTTCCGATTTGGATTCCTTTTATTTCTTTTTCTTCTCTGATTGCTGTGGCTAAAACTTCCAAAACAATGTTGAATAATACTGAAGAGAGTGAGCAAACTTGTCTTGTTCCTGATCTTAGTGGAAATGGTTTCAGTTTTTCACAATTGAGGACTATGTGGGCTGTGGGTTTGTCATATATGGCCTTTATTATGTTGAAGAAAGTTCCCTCTATGCCTGCTTTCTGGAGGGTTTTTGTCATAAATCAGTGTTGAATTTTGTTGAAAGCTTTCTCTGCATCTGGTGAGATGATCATATGGTTTTTCTCCTTCTATTTGTTAATATGGTGTATCACGTTAGATTGATTAGTGTATATTGAAGAATTCTTGCATTCCTGGGATAAACCACACTTCATCATAATGTGTGATCCTTTTAATGTACTGTTGGATTCTGTTTGCTAGTATTTTGTTGAGGATTTTTGTATCTGTGTTCATCAGTGATATTGGCTTGTATTTTTCTGTCATTGTGACATCTTTTTCTGGTTTTGATATCAGAGTGATGGTGGCCTCGTAGATTGAATTTGGGAGTCTTCCCCCGTCTGCCATATTTTAGAAGAGTTTGAGAAGGATAGGTGTTCGCTCTACTCTAAATGGTTGATAGAATTCGCCTGTGAAGCCATGTGGTCCTGGGCTTTTGTTTGTTGGAAGATTTTTAATCACAGTTTCAATTTCAGTGCTTGTGATTGGTCTGTACATATTTTCTATTTCTTCCTAGTTCAGTCTTGGAAGGTTGTGCATTTCAAAGAGTTTGTCCAATTCTTCCAGGTTGTCCATTTTATTGGCATAGAGTTGCTTGTAGTAATCTCTCATGATTGTTTGTATTTCTGCAGTGTCAGTGGTTACTTCTCCTTTTTCATTTCTAATTCTATTGATTTGAATCTCCCTTTTTTTTTTTTTTTGATGAGTCTGGCTTTATCTGCTTTATCAATTTTGTTTTTCTTCTCAAAGAATCAGCTTTTAGTTTTATGGATCTTTACTATCATTACCTTCATTTCTTTTTCATTTTTTTCTGATCTGATCTTTATGATTTCTTTCCATCTGCTAACTTTGGGGTGTTTTTGTTCTTCTTTCACTAATTGCTTTAGATGTGAGTTTAGGTTGTTTATTTGAGATGTTTCTTGTTTCTTAAGGTAGGCATGTATAGCTATAAACTTCCGTCTTAGAACTGCTTTTGCTGCATCCCATAGGTTTTGGTCATTGTGTTTTCATTGTCATTTGTTTCTAGGTATTTTTTGATTTCCTCTTTGATTTCTTCAGTGATCTCTTGGTTATTAAGCAGTGTGCTGTTTCGCCTCCATGTGTTTGTATTTCTTACAGATTTTTTCCTGTAATTGATATCTAGTCTCATAACGTTGTGTTTGGAAAAGATACTTGATATGATTTCAATTTTTAAAAAATTTACCAAGGCTTGATTTGTGACCCAAGATATGATCTATCCTGGAGAATGTTCCATGAGCACTTGAGAAGAAAGTGTATTCTGTTGTTTTTGGAAGGAATGTCCTATAAATATCAATGAAGTCCATCTTGTTTAATGTATCATTTAAAGCTTGTATTTCCTTATTTATTTTCATTTTGGATGATCTGTCCATTAGTGAAAGCAGAGTGTTAAAGTCCCCTACTATGATTGTGTCACTGTCGATTTCCCCTTTTATGGCTGTTAGTATTTGCCTTATGTATTGAGGTGCTCCTATGTTGGGTGCATAAATATTTACAATTGTTATATCTTCTTCTTAGATCGAACCCTTGATCATTATGTACTGTCCTTCTTTGTCTCTTGTAATAGTCTTTGTTTTAAAGTCTATTTTGTCTGATATGAGAATTGCTACTCCAGCTTTCTTTTGATTCATTTGCATGGAATATCTTTTTCCATCCTCTCACTTTCTGTATGTGTCCCTAGGTCTGAAGTGGGTCTCTTGTAGACAGCATATATATGGGTCTTGTTTTTGTATCCATTCAGAGAGTCTATGTATTTTGGTTGGAGCATTTATTCCATGTATGTTTAAGGTAATTATCGATATGTATGTTTCTATTACCATATTCTTAATTGTTGTGGGTTTATTATTGTAGGTCTTTTCCTTCTCTTGTGTTTCCTGACTAGAGAAGTTCCTTTAGCAGTTGCTGTAAAGCTGGTTTGGTGGTGTTGAATTCTCTTAGCTTTTGCTTGTCTGTAAAGCTTTTAATTTCTCTGTCAAATCTGAATGAGTTCCTTGCTGGGTAGAGTAATCTTGGTTGTAGGTTTTTCTCCTTCATCACTTTAAATATGTCCTGCCACTCCCTTCTGACTTGCAGAGTTTCTGCTGAAAGATCAGCTGTTAACCTTATGTGGATTCCCTTATGTGTAACTTGTTGTTTTTCCCTTGCTGCTTTTAATATTTGTTCTTTGTATTTAATTTTTGATAGTTTGATTAATATTTCTTGATGTGTTTCTCCTTGGATTTATCATGTATGGTAGTGTCTACATTTCCTGCACTTGATTGACGAATTCCTTTCCCATATTAGGGAAGTTTTCAACTATAATCTCTTCAAATATTTTCTCAGTCCCTCTCTTTTTCTCTTCTTATTCTGGGACCCCTATAATTCAAATATGGGTGCATTTAATGTTGTCCCAGAGGTCTCTGAGACTGTCCTCAATTCTTTTCATTCTTTTTTCTTTATTCTGCTCTGCAGTAGTTATTTCCACTATTTTATATTCCAGGCCACTTATCCATTCTTTTGTGTCAGTTATTATTCTGCCATTGATCCCTTCTAGAGAATATTTAATTTCATTTATTGTGTTGTTCATCTCTGTTTGTTTGCTCTTTAGTTCTTCTAGGTCCTTGT
Source organism: Balaenoptera borealis (assembly GCF_965194805.1). Taxonomy (NCBI): domain Eukaryota; kingdom Metazoa; phylum Chordata; class Mammalia; order Artiodactyla; family Balaenopteridae; genus Balaenoptera; species Balaenoptera borealis. Next base: position 28,829,101 of record NC_138870.1, read on the forward strand.
TAAACGTTTTGTATTTTCTCCTTTCTATTTCCAAGATTGTGGATCATCTTTACTATCATTATTCTGAATTCTTTTTCAGGTAGACTGCCTATTTCCTCTTCATTTGTTAGGTATGATGGGTTTTTGTCTTGCTCCTTCATCTGCTGTGTGTTTTTCTGTCTTCTTTTGTTTAACTTACTGTGTTTGGGGTCTCCTTTTCACAGGCAGCAGGTTCGTAGTTTCCATTGTTTTTGGTGTCTGTCCCCAGTGGCTAAGGTTGGTTCAGTGGGTTGTGTAGGCTTCCTGGTGGAGGGGACTAGTGCCTGTGTTCTGGTGGATGAGGCTGGATCTTGTCTTTCTAGTGGGCAGGTTCACGTCTGGTGGTGTGTTTTGGGGTGTCTGTGGCCTTATTATGATTTTAGGCAGCCTCTGTGCTAATGGATAGGGTTATGTTCCTATCTTGCTATTTGTTTGGCATAGGTTGTCCAGAAATGTAGCTTGTTGGTCGTTGAGTGGAGCTGGATCTTTGCCTTGAGATGGAGATCTCTGGGTGATTTTTGCCGTTTGATATTACAGGGAGTTGGGAGGTCTCTTGTGGACCAGGGTCCTGAACTTGGCTCTCCCACCTCAGAGGCACAGCCCTGACACCTGGCTGGAGCACCGAGAGCCTGTCCACCACATGGCTCAGAATAAAAGGGAGAAAAAAAAGAAAGAAAAAAAGAAGAAGAGAAAATAAAATGAAGTAAAATAAAATAAAGTTATTAAAATGAAAAATAAAATATTAATAAGAAAAAATAATTTTTTAAATAATAAAACCAAACCAAAAAAAAAAAAAAATCCCGGACAGACAGAACCTTAGGACAAATGGTAAAAGCAAAGCTATACAGACAAAAATCACACAGAGAAACATACAAATACACACTCACAAAAAGAGAAAAATGGCAAAAATATATTTATATCGTTGCTCCCAAAGTTCACCTCCTCAATTTGGGATGATTCGTTGTCTATTCAGGTATTCCACAGATGCAGGGTACATCAAGTTGATTGTGGAGGTTTAATCCACTGATCCTGAGGCTGCTGGGAGAGATTTCTCTTTCTCTTCTTTGTTCATACATCTCCCGGGGTTCAACTTTGGATTTGGACCCGCCTCTGCGTGTAGGTCGCCTGAGGGCATCTGTTCTTCGCTCAGACAGGAAGGGGTTAAACAAGCAGCTGCTTCGGCGGCTCTGGCTCATTCAGGATTGGGGGAGGGAGGGGTACGGATGCGGGGCAAGCCTGCTGCGGCAGAGCCTGGTGTGACGATGCACCAGCCTGAGGCACGCTGTGCGTTCTCCCGGGAAAGTTGTCCCTGGATCACGAGACCCTGGCAGTGGCGGGCTGCACAGGCTCCCAGGAGGGGCGGTGTGGTTAGTGACCTATGCTTGCACACAGGCTTCCTGGTGGCGGCAGCAGCAGCCTTAGCGTCTCATGCCCGTCTCTGGGGTCCGTGCTGATAGCCACGGCTCGCGCCCGTCTCTGGAGGTCCTTTAAGCGGAACTCTTAATCCCCTCTCCTCGCACACCAGAAAACAAAGAGGCAAGAAAAAGTCTCTTGCCTCTTCGGCAGCTCTAGAGTTTTTCCTGGACTCCCTCCCAGCTAGCTGTGGGGCACTAGCCCCTGCAGGCTGTGTTCACGCAGCCAACCCCAGTTCTCTCCCTGCAATCCGACTGAAGCCCGAGCCTCAGGTCCCAGCCCCCACCAGCCCCGGCGGGGGAGCAGACAAGCCTCTCGGGATGATGAGTGCTGCTTAGCACCGATCCTCTGTGCGGGAATCTCTCTGCTTTGGCCTCCGCACCCCTGTTGCTGTGCTCTCCTCTGTGGCTCCGAAGCTCCCCCCCTCAGCCATCCGCAGTCTCTTCCTGCTAAGGGGCTTCCTAGTGTATGGAAACCTTTCCTCCTTCACAGCTTCCTACCACTGGTGCAGGTCCCGTCCCTATTCTTTGTCTCTGTTTTTTCTTTTTTCTTTTGCCCTACTCAGGTACGTGGGGAGTTTCTTGCCTTTTGGGAGGTCTGAGGTCTTCTGCCAGCGTTCAGTAGGTGTTCTGTAGGAGTTGTTCCACATGTAGATGTATTTCTGATGTATTTGTGGGGAGGAAGGTGATCTCCATGTCTTACTCTTCTGCCATCTTGAAGCTCCTCCTCCCACAATTAATTTTACAGCATTTTCATCCGCTCCAAAAGTAATCCTGTTCCCTTTGTAGTCACTCCCAGTCTCCTCATCAAAGGCAGCCCCAGTCAACCACTAAACTACTTTCTGTCTCTATAGATTTGCCTGTTATGTACCTTTCATATAATTGGAATCATACAATACATTATCTTTTGTGATTGGCTTCTTTCAGTTAGCATAACGTTTCCAAGGTTCACCATGTTGTAGTATGCACCAGTACTGTATTTTTATTTATTGCCAAATAAAATTCCATATGTGGATATACCACATTTTACCTTTCTATTCATCAGTTGATAGGCATTTGGATCATTTCCTCTTTTTTGCTTATTATGAATAATGCTGCTATGAACATTCATGTACAAGTTTCTTTGTGGACATATGCTTTTATTTCTCTTGTATATATATTTAGGGGTGGAGTTGCTGGGTAATGTGGAACTTTATGTATAACATTTTGAGGAACTGCCAGAAATTTTCCAAAGTGTCTGGCCCATTTTACATCCCTACCAACTGCCAATGAGGATTCCAATTTTTCTACATTTTTGTCAACACTTGTCATTATCTGTCTTTTAAATTATAGACATTTTAGTGAGTGTGAAGTGGTATCTTGTGGTTTTGATTTCTATTTCCCTGATGACTGATGATGCTAAACATATTTTCCAGTGCTTATTGGCCATTTGTACATCATTTGGAAGAAATGTCTTTTCATATTTTTTGCCCATTTAAAAAACTGTGTTCTTAGTTTTTATTATTGAGTTATAAGAGTTCTTTATATATTTATAAATAAGGTCCTTATAAGATATAGAACTGGTTTATGGTTTCTCACATTAAGTAGACTGTCCTTTTAAGCTCTTGAAGGTATCCTTTGAAGCATAAAAATTTTTAATTTTGGTGAAGTTCAGTTTATTATTTCCTTCATTGTTAACGCTTTTGGTTTCATATCTCAGAAACCATTGTTAAATCCAAGGTCAAGAAGATTTACCCCTATGTTTTCTCCTAAGAGTTTTATCATTTTAGCTCTTACATTTATGTATTTGATCCACTTTGAGTTATTTTTTTGTATACTGTATGAGCTGGGGCTCCAGCTTCATTTATTTGGATGTGGACATCCATTTGTCCCAACACTATTTGTTGCAAAAACTATTGTTTCCTCATTGAATTGTTCTGGCACCCTTGTCAGAAATCAGTTGATCATAAATGTGTTTATTTCTGGACTCTAATTTCTGTTCCATTGACTTATATGTATATACTTAGTCAGTTATCACAGTTTTAATTTTATTGCTTTCTTAAATTAGTTTGTATGTAATTTTTGTTTGCCATGATACAACATCCTTTCAAGATTAAAAATTATACAAAAGTGTACACAGAAATTCTTCAGTTTTAAGGTTTCCAGTCAACATTTTGTTACTAAGATTTATCCATGTCATTGGTAACAATAATTCAGTTATTCCATGGTTATGTATCATTTTTTTGTTGAATATGCCATATTTTTAAAATCCATCACCTTTCTATAGGTGTGCAGGTCATTTTTATTTTTATCCCCCCCTATTTTTTACAGTGTTTCAATGTCAATTCTTGTACCTATCAACAATATACATGGATGAAGTAGTTTCTTCTGGGTATATACTCAGGGGTGGAATTGCTCCAACCTGGATATGTCAGTGTTTAATAGATACTTCCAAATTGTTGGGTTTTTTTTATTACTCTCCATCAGAAATGTATTGGAAATTCTATTGGTCTATTGGTCTTCAGAGTTGGGATTGTGAGACTTTGTGAGTTTGTCAATTAATGCCATATGGTAGCTTTTGATTACACTTTGTATCTCACATATATTTTTATTATATATTTTTCATTTGTATAGATTGTATAAACTGCCTTTACAGATTATAACCTAATATTATATGCCTTCAGCTTTGCAGAATGGAAATCAGTTTGAGAGGTGGTCCTATGAAGAATATGTTTGCACTTTAAAAAAGGAATAAAAATCTCTAAAAAATGAATACGGAAGACAATTCCAACAGGAGAAAGAGAAAAGTCTTAGGCAATAAAATTCAAATTTCCAATCAAAATATATGAAAAATGTTTATTACCACTGGATAAAAAAGATATAAAATTAAAACACTGATGAAATATCATTTTTGTTGTGTTTAAATTGGCAAAGATTCAAATAATAATAATGGCAAGTATTGACTAGGGTAACTGGAAACTCTCATATATTGTTAGTGGAAATATAAATATAAACACTTCCTGGGGAGACATTTAGAAATACTAACAAAAAATCTTTAAGAGTTTCCATTTGACTAATTTTTTTAAGAAGCAACTTAAAAAACAAATCTAAACAACTTAGATTTCATGCTGGCTCTTCAAACTTTTTGGATGTAGGAACTTAAGCAAGGCCAGACAAGTCAGATCATTGACTTTTCATTATCCTGCATTCTAAACAGAGGCATAAACTTATTTATTTGCTTCTTCTTAGGAGTTGTATTTTTTTTAAACACTGACTCTAGGTACAGAGCATCTATTTTATCAATGATTATGATTTCCTTTGATTCACTGCTGTGTTGATTGCCTAAAACTAGTTGCTGTATGTATAATCCTTATGAAAATATTTTTGAAAATCTGAGGTAAAACAGAACCAAACAAAATAACGGGTATTCCCAACTACTGAATCACCTGCTAAGTTATTTATACGGAGTTTTTGCAGATGAAAAAAATGTAGCTAATATGTGTAAATGGCATTTACCTCTCTTAACACTTGAGTAATGATTGTTTCATTATACCTTAATGGAAATAATCCAGGACCTTAAGTTTATAATTTTGTTAAAATAATGGTATGTATTAAGTGAGGTTTTTAAGGTTTATTCAGTTGCTCCAGTTACTGAATTATTGATAAATGAATTCCTCTTCTCTCTAATGAGTGCCAAAAATAATGACTATTAAAGAAAGACTTAGCAACATAAAGGTCTCAAAATTAAATCTGAAAAAGATGTTTTCTTCAAAGGCAAGAAAAAATAATTTATAATCACTTTATTTTTCAAAATACATATGAAACAGTAAAATTATATTTCAAGTGCTTTTCCTTTTTCTTTTACAAAACTAATCTCATAAACTGTACACTTCACAATGGCATTGAGGTTTCATTGTTTCATAATTCATCTGAACCTAACAAATATGTTCACACATTTTAAAGAAGACATAGTAAAAATACTGAAATGTGTAACATCTTTTAAAGGTGGTTGCAAAACATTTGTTCTAAGTAATACAATTATATGCTGTCAAATTTCACAAATGGCTGGTTACCATGTACAAAAGCCAGAAACATGAATTTCAAAAGATTTAAAAAGTTTTGTTCTATAATACGGAAGTCAAAGATTTTGATTTGAACAAAGGCTACATATTATATCACAAACTTCAGTTAAAAAGCCACCTTATGAACAATGACTGAAGGATACAAAAAAAATCAAATATGATGGATCCAAATTATTCAATGTCATGTATGAAATGAAGAATTTTCATGGATTCTGCCAGTTTAGAATAACTGGCAAATATCTTGGAATATTCATTCGTGGAATCATCATATTTACAATGTGAGATATTTCTATTTGACTTCTTCATTCTTCAGTGAGGATCTCACTTCATGTGTTCCATAATTTATCTATATTTTGCAGATGAACCCAATCATTTATCTCAATTGGAAGGGTCAATAAAAAGTTAATGACATAAACTTGAGTTGGACTTTTTGTTTATAAAAAACTATAAATGCAAATATTTTGTATATATAATTGAAATCCACCATCCTGTACAGTAAATAGGGATCCTGTGCATAGCAGATGCAAATCGCAACAAAATTTCTGAAGAAAATGGTCTATTTTTACCCTTTTATGACAAAATCAGGCATAGTTTGTTCTTTGGAGAGGGTATTCATGACCCAGTTGAACTTCGAAGAAATCATCGTCAGTTTGAGATAAAAACATTTCCACATAAATACTACCTGCAGCTTTAGATCCATTAAAGGCAAGTCATTTCCAGTGTTTCAGAATAGATAAAAGTAGGACTATTGTAATCAATTCTCCTTATAGAAGTGTATTTAAATCATTTCAAGCATGAAGAAACCTATCTTTTCTCTTATATATCTTCTACTTATTTTTTCAATCACCATTTCTAATATCCAAAATGTTTGCATTCAATAAATCTTTAAGTCCCACCTCAGCCCTTAATTTAGTGCTTTCTTTTTAAGGTCTCTACAGCATGATATTATCATGCTATTAAGTCAAACCCTGGTTACCAATCTTCATAATGAACAGGGTGGAAATAAAAACAATTTCTTGCTTTGATGAGAAAACCCTTGAACTGAATACTAATTAATTGCCACTGTTCAAATGCACATCCTTTTGGTTAACTGTAATTGCCAGATTACAGGTATTACCAATGCATCTTTAACTAAATTTCTATTCACTTTAATATAAGATTGAACAAATATAGGAAAAGTCTTTTAATGAAATAGAAAATTCTTACCTTAAAGAGTACCACTGAATAACATATTGGAAACATTTAGTTTAATTAGCTCTCTTTCCCATATAAAATAAAAACTTACTAGTTTCTTTTAAATAATGGGTTTAGTAGGTTCAGATAAATCATATCCTGAGCCATATCATTGGGTAACTATTAAAATGCTATGTCGTGGGTTTTTTGAACAGTGTTAGAGAATTTACTTTCTCCTAAAAGTTAAAATACAAAGGTGGTTTTTGATTTTGCATTCAATATCTTTATTTCCATATACTTTAACATCTGCATTTAACTGCCATTTAGTTATATAGATTCTTAATTTAAATTATTTTACTTTCCATGCTTTTGTATCATTTCTTTTTGGCAGCGTACAAACTACAAAAGTTTAAATCAATTAAAGTACATCAGAACAACCAGAGCTGCTTCAAGAACAGATTTAGTTGGAAGAAGAATGATTTTCTTAAATCCTCATCACCTCTAGTTTTCTCTCGTTCTTTTTTTTTAATTATCAGGTAATTAAATTACTTGGTCATAATTGCAACTAAAGTGGCAAAAATATCATATGGAAATCCATTCCATGAAAATATATCTGAGATGATATCAAATATTGTTTTTAAAGAGGTAAAGAAATAACAATGTTTTCAGTGTTAAGATTTTGTGTCCCTTTATTTGCAATAGTCTCTGACTCTTTTGATAACTCATTCTGAAATGAGTTATATTTTGTTTCATGGATAATAAAAGTTGAGAAAGAAGTGAAAGTTTGGAGTTTTCATTTTTGAAGCAATTAATCATTAAATTAAAGCCTTAAGAGACTGATAGTTTTTATTGCATTTGCAATTTTAAAATAATAGACATTACAGAAGAATAAACACAGGTGTCAATTAAATATCACAACCAAATAGGTTCAAATATATTTTGCATTTATCTAAAACCTGAGTCAGTAGCAATCAGTTGTGAGCTCCCTCCAGTAACTAGAACACTCCCAAAAACTGCATAAGAAAGTAGGTGCTTGGTTCTGTGTTCCCATCTCTAGTTCCCTGGCACTAGTCCTGATGATATTTTTTACTGAACTATGAATGTATTAACATCATAAGTTTTATATGTAAAATAAAGTACCAGAAACAGGGCTGGCCTGACAAAAAATTAAAATTGTCCATAAAAATATTAAGAAACTAGGGTAAAAAAAGCATCAGCTGTTCAGATTTTTGTGAGAAGATTATATACTCCACAAACATTAATAATTTTTCATACTCAGTTTCCTCATTCACCTGATTACTTAGTGAATCAGGTAAAATAAATAAGTAAATAAACAAAACAAGAAACAAAACCAAAAAGAACATCAGTGTTGTTAAGCTAATTAATCAACACTTGTTCCTTTTTCTTAGATTTATGTTTGGCAAGTCCCTGAATAAGTCCCTGGAATTAGGTATTCATTATATACCTGAATTGTAACTTCATAATGTGTCAGTGCTGTCATTAAAATGTGGTGTTCCACACAAATTAGTGGAGAATATCTGTAACATCAAACCTTATTTTAAATACTGAAATGAAAAACATTCCATCTTCAACCACAGGTAGAAAGAGGATAAGTTATGTTTGTATGGATGCACGACTGTGCAGAGTGACGGTGTATTGTATTGAAAATGGTAGAATTACATTTTTATAATATGAACTACCATTTTAAATGATGTATGAAATCTGAGTTACTAATTTTCCCTCCTTAATCTCTCAAAGATTAACAAATGCTCAGTCATGGTGAGTTTATTCTAATCCCTAGGAAACATTAAAAAAAAAAATTACCTTCAACACTTAATCTACAATAGCCATATTAACGTCTCCTGTTTGGCTGATTGTTTGCATTTTTTATCATAAACATTGACTTTTTCTCCATAGGAGGCAAAGAAAAGCATGAATAAAAAGCCCTTAAAATATATTTTCAGGTGAAAATAATTATTATACTAAGGAAATAGAGTTGCTAATTAATTGTAAGTTGCAGCAATACCTGTAAACAATTGTCTCCAAATATGTTATTTTATTAAGAGTCTTCCCATTTGACAATTTTATTTTCCAGTAAAACAAAGACTTACAAAATGGAAGTGTCATCCTCATTCTGTCTGTAGCAAGTGGTTCTTTTAGGCTTGATAAGGTAACCAGGTATGTCCAACAGGTTTCTTTAGTTATTTTAAATTAGAAGATGTTAACCAGGAATACTTGTTTTCATTAAGGTGGCACAAGCATTTTTGAAAAATTTTAGGGAACTGGGTTTGACTTTAAAATGTTAATGTGTAAAATAGTTACATCTTAATAGTAATACCATCATATGAGAGATGCCAACATACAAAATTTCAAGATTTTTGAAACTTTGTATTTTTTAATATTTAAAAATAAAGGATTTTACTAAAATCAAAACTTTGTAATTGCTGATAAAATTTTCTCATTCTGATGAATATGTTTTTATAGCCTACCTGCAGATTTTCTTGCTTTTCAGTGTTTTTTGGGGGGGTGGGGTTTAACCTTCTGTCTTGGGATAAGCTTGAAGTATGCACTATCCATGGTACACATCTTAAAAGTAAGGTTGGGGTTATTCAATATAGATACATTCCAATAGGGTCCAGAAACAAGACAATAAAAAGTTGACATGATTTAAAGGAAAGTTGTTTAAATGTTCAAAAAACATTTGCATAGTTTTTACGACTAGTGACCTGATCCTTGATCTTTATGAAGGCAAATGCCTTTCACAAAAGACTGTGGGTCTGGGCCTTAAGAATTATTTATTTATATTAAATGTTCAAGTTGTATTATTTAGGGTATAGTTTTATAATTTGCTGGAAAATGTCATTTTTTTCTTTAAGAAAATACCCACTTCTAAAGATTACTTCTGTTTGAGTTTAAAAGTCGCCATTACTGTGTACAATCCAAACGACAATGAGCACAGACATTTATTGTACCTTTGGTGTCAGTATGCCTATCAGAAATACAGGATCTATGTGATAGCTTTATGTCACAAAATAAACATGTCACAGTACTTGAGAACTTTATGAAGACTTATGAGTTCTGATTCTATTCACTTAGGAATACTAATGCTACATTTGAGATTAAGAGTAATAGAATTTTTTAAATGTCAGTTAAATAGTGCTACAGATGTTTGAACTAATGTAACTTTAAGACAATATAAAATAGTAGCCCAAGTAGCTCAATCTCCATTTTCCAGCTACTAAATATTACTTAAGTTTATACTCAAAGAGGTTCTTCAAATTATAGAGTTTTTCTCTATATATTAAAGAACAAACTTGAAAGAAAAAGTTTTGAGTTGAACAGAGCCAAACTTCACCAAAAAAGATTTTGTTGAGAATGAAAGAATATATTATCAGATAAGTAATATTAATTTGATTATTCAAGGATTTAATGCTGTGAGTAAAGTTCAGAATTTCCCTTAAAGTGTATATAGAACCATGTGCACAACTAGAAATGAACATAGTTTTAATAAAGTCAAAAGCATACATATGTGACATGTGCTTCTTTATACAATAGCAGCATTAACTGTATTTAATTTTAGATAAGTATGGATTATTTTCAAAAAATGTATTCTTTGCTTATGCAGAGAATTTACAACTTAATGAAAACATTCTTTGTGCTAATTGGCATATGACACAAAGAATAAAAAGCCTTATGTAAGGACCATTTGTATTCAAGTAAAATACATCAAGATGTCCAAAGTTAATAAACAGACAAAAAATGTAAATAAAAATTGCACATCGTTTGTTTCATTATCAGGATATATTTTAAATGAGGAGATCAAATCTTTCACTTTTTTTTTTTTTTTTTTTGATCTGATGAGTACACGGTCCTGGGTCCTTATTATAATCGTCTTATTTTGAAAGCATTATGGTGTGGAAGGTGGTTTGGGAGATGGACAGGATCCTTGACTGTCAAAACTGGTTGCCCGGCCAGGTAACTGAAAGATAATAATTTCATAATATATGATCTAGTGTAAAAAATAATAAAGTGGGTAATTGTTGTTACCTTTTAATAGTGAATATTCACCCCTGATATGCAAGCCTCTGAAAAGAAGATATACATAACTCCCCATGCCTTTCAGAACTCACCTTCTCAGGTATCATGAGGGGGCACAAACATCTAACAAAGATGTACATAGATGGCATGCAGAGCAACTGCAGATTCATTTCACATTCTATCACAGGCTTTTAGTTCTTATTGTAAAATAACTAATGGTTTACTACAGTCGGGGGCAATTGCTGGGTAAGAACAAGGTTCAAGACACAAGAGACTGCATTCCACTTGCTCTAAGGCAGGAGGTGATTTTTATAGGAGCAATTAATGAGATGAGAGGGACTGGGAAAATGGGAGCCACGAGTGATAAAGAATAATTTCTCATGGTCTTTAAATATTATGTGTATTTTAAAAGTTTAATTACAACAGAATAAACTTTTGTATCTAGGTAGAAGTAGCCAGATTTTCCAAGTGATGCTTTAGTCTCCTCTTACCAACTTACTCAGCTCTTGAATAATTGTTCCCTTCTCATTTTAATCCCTGCTGTGGCAACGAAACATAATTACACATGTACCACTTTCCCACAATTCAAAATCCAGCTAGTTGTTAGGTCTCCAGTCCCTATGTTCTGTTTGATCAGTGAATGTAGATACAGGAGTTGGAGAAAAGGAGCTATTTGCTAGAGAAAGTATATTTACATAATCTTTTTGGCCCACTTGTCCTCTGATAGTCAGCTGCTAGAAAAATATATCCGAGATATTCTTCTGAGGCCCATATTGTAGCTAATTCTTCCTATATATTCTACAATGACTGAAAAGTATTCACATGTTCTCAGACACAAACACATGCCTATTTCATAGCTCCTCTTCATCATATAATGTATAACTTCTAATTAAACAGTCATAAGTATAATATGCCTTGGGTCATACAACATCTGTCCTTTCATTAGTTAAAAGTTGTTGGTCACATTATCTCACTTCTCCCTACATCATTCCTGTGAACTCTGTAGGGGTGGGCATTTCTATTTTCATTAAATATGGGAGAATGTAGCTGCAGACAGAGTATGTGGTCTGCCTAGGATTAGACAGACAGAGGAGCAAGGGTTAGACTCCATGTCTCCCTTTAGTGTGGTTCTCTGCCCAGAAAAATTTACTCTCATGTCTGGATTCTTAGATTTAATATTCATTTTTCAAACTTTACATGAAAACAAAGATGAGAATCAGGAAAAGGATAGTAAAGCAGTAGAGTATACTTTAGACAATACACATTGTTGAAATGAAACAACCTTCTCAGGACTCGTTGAGCTATTACTTAGGGGAAAATGTTGTGTGAATGTGCATTTGCATGTCTGTCTGTCTTTTATGATTTATATTAAATGATGAAGTGAGGTAAAGATTTGGAACATTAATATAATAAAGCAGATATCTTATCTATGATGACAGTTCACCTCTGTTTTCTGAGCATGTGCTGTTTATACAGTGTTCATCGAATTTTCCTTATACTGTCTTGAGTAACACAGCCAAAGTCACATTTTTGTGACTAAGCTGAGCTTAGAACCAGGGCTCATTGACATTTAATTACACTGCTCTGTCTCTCCTATTCAACCCTGTGCTTAGTGACAGAACAAGAAGCAGAATCTTATCGATGGGAGAGATGGCAATGTATCCTTCACTTACTATGTGGCTATCATAACTTTTTATTAAATTGCATAAATTCCACCCTCTGCCATACATCCTTTTATCAACCTGCATTACCTCTCAGTTAATCAGGTCATATAAATGATTTATTTTGAGACTCTTCTCTATTTATTTATTTTGAGACTCTTCAAGAGACTCCCGCAGTCTCTGACAACTGCCTTCATGGATAAAAATCCTGATAGAAACTGGTATTGATACTTCTTCTGGTTAATATAACTATTAATATTAGTTATAATTAGAGCAAACACTGTGCCATACTCTGTACTAAGCACTTAACATTCAGCATTTTATTTAGTTTTACTCTATGAGTTTACTGCTATTACAGAGTGTAATATGTAGTCACACAGCAGAGCCAGGTTTTCAACTCAGGCAAAAAATATTTTTAAAAATCTGTGAGCCCTTTTACTTCCTGACCAGAGTCAGTGGATGTATATCTGTCCCCTTACATAGATGAGCTGTATTAGGTGATAGTACCCCTATTTAGGGATTCTGGAGAAGTTTAGGTGAGGTAGCTGTTTTCACAAAAGAGAATCAGGAAAATTCAGTTTCCAGTTAGTAATGAATTTACTTGATTGCTCCACCACTCACTGATATGTTTTCAGACAATGCAAAGAAAATAATAGGCTTGCAGTTTTTATGGGCTTACTGTAAAGGAATATCAAACTCAGAAAGTTTAGTGGTTTTTAAAAACCAACAAGGCACACAGAACTTTTCATACTGGATGATAGAGTCTGGGACAAAAGCAAGAACAATATCTGTTTAAAAAAATAGGTGAATATATAAAACATTAGTGAAGTGTTAGTAGATAAATAATATTTAAGCAAGAAATAAAGAAGAGAGTAGATGTGAGAGAGTCCCAGAGCTTACCTCCAGCAAGGGGTGCCAATGTGTTATTGGTTTTCGGTGATAGGCCAGCATTTCATTCCAGTGGTCTCGCCCAAGACCCTCAGCGTCCAGTCCTGTTCTACACACTCCTATGACTTCATTGTGTCCTACCCTATGATTTGGAGAATATTTTACTTTCATTCCAACATTCAAAGATAAGTTTCACACATCTTAAACAGAATTTTAAACTTATGGTTAAAAGAGTAGATTTTGTGGTAGGTTCTAGATAATTTTACATATTAAACTACTTCAGATCAAATGAAAAGTCTTAAGTAGGCTAAAATTTACTAAACAGGATCAACATTCAAAAATGAATTTGTAAAAGGATCACACACAAACCATTTTAGTGCTCTGTAAATTGAGAACATTTCACAATAATAAGAATAGTGTGAATGAGAAATGCCAGCTGGTCCTTACCTACATGATGAGTTTCTTTATTGGTAGCAGACCTATTAATTGATGTAACTCTAATCTCCTTCTTTCCAAAAGGTTTAATGTTTTATAATGATGCCTACATTTCTTACCAAAAGCTCAATACCCGCTTTCTTGTATAAATGACCATAATTAATTGATTCTAAATGATATGTCAGTGAACATTACTGCTTGTATTACAATTAAACAGGGCAGGGCTACATTTTGAGCCATGGCATTTGACTTATTATTGCATAGTACCAGAGCATACTGAACAACATTATTATTTTCTATTCATGCCTTGTTTTCATAGCAACAAATCAAAATAATAATGATAGTTAATATTTTTAAGAGCTGTTATGTGCCAGACACTGTTCTAAGTAATTTAAATGTACTGACTCACTTAATCCTCACACCATGACCATGAATATCATTATCATCATCTCATTTTACAGACAAAGAAATTAAACACCCAGAAGTTAAGGGACTTGCCTGCCTTTGTACACTTAGTAAGAGACAGAGACAGGACTTGAATCAAGACAGTTGACTCATGCATGCATATAGTAAGCTGCTTTTCAAGAATGGAATGGAATTTAAAGGCATTTTCTTGAGGATTATTTTGACATACATCTATCTATAAGGAAAATTTTGAGATGATTTTAGGACATTTCATTACTTTCTTCCTGTCACTGATGCATTAATAGATATGTAGGCTTAGTATCTTTTCTTTTAATATGAAGTTTCCCAAAAAAGCATATTTTAGAAATAACTTTTAATCTTTCTGTTTTATATATTGTCAGGGTCCATTTCCCTAAAATTATTTGGGTGACGAATGCTCAATTGTATCTACCTGCAATCTATGCTGTGAGAAATCAATAGGAGTAATTTTTTGGTAAAGCAGAATAAGGGCTTCTGATGAAAACATTACAAGATTTTTAGAGTTTTCTATTTCAACTAATTCAAGATTTTTCTCTCTCTCTCTCTCTTTAAATTGTGTCAACTTGTTTTGTAAACTCTGATGTAAACTAATTTCAAATAGATGGTATAAATCATTGTAGTTTTCAGTGCTTCATTTTTCTAGCTCTCATCCAGAGGATACCATTTTTAATGTCTCTATGTTATAGGGTCTTGGTTACTGCCATTTGCATAATGATATAATATAGACACTCTTTGAATATTTGTGTATGTGTATTCTGTCCCACTTGTGTTATCATTAGAACAAAATAAGACATTGTCTATGTGCTGATAATTTTGTAGGTTAAACATACAGGATTCCTTTCTGAAAGTCTTATAAGTATAAAAAGCAAAAAAATAAAAAGAAGTATATAGCAAGGACCAAATAATACATATACACCTTTAGTGGGACAAAAGTTCAGAGGGAGAAGAGATTGGTTAGCCAAGAAAGACACAGAAGTGGTGCCTTGAGCAGGGCTGTAAAGCATGGGTGAAATGAGATACACGAGCAAGGCAATATTTCGGAAAAGGAAGGAGTGGGTGCTGCAGCAGGAAGAAGCTTCAGAGTTTCACTCGGGAGTTTGCCATTTATTTTGTGAAAGGAGAAGTAATCAAAGTGTGTGAACTGGAAGAACTATCCACAAAGCAATGATTTAAGACTGGTGTGAAAGCCTCATGGCATAACGCTATGGACACTATTCACCTTCCACTGTTAATACTCACTGCTCACAGCTGCACGTTACACTGATGTTTTACAAATGGAAAAGTGAATCTCTAAGAGGTAACTTGCTCTTTCACACTGCTAGTTAATAATAGAGCTCAGTATCATGATATTCATATTCCAGCCCAGCTGGGAAAGCAAAATACGTTGATTGTAATTTATGTTGTTACTGTAAAAAGACTTCACAAAAGTGCTTCCTATAATGTATCCCATTCTTTCACCATCCACAGGTATCCTGTCCTTCAACTTAAGAATGATGTCTTTTGGAAAAGAAAAAGGATAAGTAATAACATAGAATAAAATTAATTTTGAATGAATAATTTGTATTCATTCCAGTTTAAATTAAAACTCTTGTAGCAGTAAATAACCTGAGAAGTTGAATTTGGTCTGCATATGACTAAATGTAGCTGTTATTCAGTGAGTAGAGGGATGAACGTACCTGTCATAATCCATGACTGCAATGGAGAGGCTGACCTGGTCCACATTCTCCGGAGGGATATCAAAAATAATGGCCTCATTGTACACAGGGTTTAGAGTGTTTTTCTTTGTAGTCGTTTTCCTCTTTTTTAATCTTCGACCCTCACACATCAGAGACACTTTGACATAAGGATCTATCATGGGAAGGCAATTTTATTAAAATGAAAGTAATAGTACAAAGCATAAATAAAACTGTGGTTAATTGCTACTAAATAAGAAAAGTGATGTATTAAGCCCTTTAGTATTACTGGTTTTAAATTCAAATGACATAATTGGGGGTAATAGACTCTCTAGAACTTCTTACTGAATGAACTAGAAAATAATTAACTTGATCACTGTGTTTAATACAACAGAGAAAATGCACTAGTTTATCAAGAGCCAGTTTAAACTATAATGTGTCTTTTAGTCACAGCTATTTGAGGACATGTTTTGTCCCAAGTGATTTCTAGGGAATGTAATCCTAACAGGTAAAAATAATTGTATTAAAATTAATTTCCTTCAAAATGATTTAGAATAAGAAGACTAAAATTGGGCTTCCCTGGTGGCGCAGTGGTTGAGAGTCTGCCTGCCAATGCAGGGGGCACAGGTTCGAGCCCTGGTCTGGGAAGATCCCACATGCCGTGGAGCAACTGGCTCTGTGAGCCACAACTACTGAGCCTGCGCGTCTGGAGCCTGTGCTCCGCAACAAGAGAGGCCGCGATAGTGAGAGGCCCGCGCACGGCGATGAAGAGTGGCCCCCGCTTGTCACAACTAGAGAAAGCCCTTGTACAGAAACGAAGACCCAACACAGCCAAAAATAAATAAATAAATAAATTTTAAAAAAAATTAAAAAAAAAGAAGACTAAAATTTATGAAAGAGCAACATTGTATCTAGATAAGTATATATAATCACAATGAATTGAAATTAGCAAAAACTATGTGGGAATTGTCTTGAATTGTTGGAAAAGGTATTAAACTTAGAGGTTCCATTTTAGTCATAGTGCTTGATAAAAAGTTTGGATTGAAGAAATGATCACTACAAATCATTTATTAAATGCTCAACAGTATACAGTGAAAAGGTGATATTTGGTTTACAGATGTTCTCAAGGAAGTTTCCTCATGTGAATTGTCTGTATAATGCCAACTGGAAAGAGAAAATTTTAGTCGGGCTATATTTTTATGGGCCAAAGAGGTCAAATAATTGTTAACAAGTTCTGCTCTAGCTGACTGATCTCTATTCTCTTAACCCTGCCACCTTAAGTAGAAAAACTGTTACAATATTATAGAAAATTGTACAATATTTATCAAAAGTTTCTTTAAAAAGCCTTACTTTTTGTATCTTTTTATAAAAAGGAGGCATGGTTTTGGGAGGGGGTATTGACATTGGAGTGAGTATGCTAGGCGGTCAAAACAATCAGTGTCTGCTCTACCTTCATTTTTTTTTCATTATAGTTACCCTCCAACTGTAGCACCACAACCATTTTTTCTCTTTCCATCAATGTAACAAAGTAACAAAACTTATTTCCTTAGAATAAGCCAAAAACATGGCAACATTAATTTATTTGAGCAAATGAATGAAATGGATGATTTTTAGGCTCTAGAAAAATGTCTGCATATTTCATAAGCATTTCTATCAAGGGGCAAAAACACATTTTATGGCTGGAAATAGGGTATATAGAGGAAAACAAGGTAAAAGGGAAATGTTCAATGGCTGTTTCCTATTTATTTATTTATTTTAACTTTTTATTTTATATTGGAGTACAGTTAATTAACAATGTTGTGTTAGTTTCAGGTGTACAGCAAAGTGATTCAGTTATACATATACCTGTATCTACTCTTTTTCAAATTCTTTTCCCATTTAGGTTTCCCATAATATTGAGCAGAGTTCTCTGTGCTATAGAGTAGGTCCTTGTTGGTTATCCATTTTAAATATAGCAGTGTGTACATGTCAATCCCCGAATCCCTATCTGCCCCCCCCCCACCCTTCCCCTCTGGTAACCATAAGTTCATTCTCTAAGTTAGTGAGTCTGTTTTAATAGAAATATAGATCAATGGAACAGGATAGAAAGCCCATATATAAACCCATGCACCTATGGGCAATTAATCTATGACAAAAGAGGTAAGACTATACAATGGAGGAAAGACAGTCTCTTCAATAAATGTGATGGGAAAATTGGATAGCTACATGTAAAAAAATGAAATTAGAACATTCTTTAGCACCATATACAGAAATAAATTCAAAATGGATTAAAGACCTAAATGTGAGACTGGAAACTATAAAACTCTTAGAGGAAAACATAGGCAGAACACTCTCTGACATATCACAGCAATATCATTTTTGATCCATCTCCCAGAGTAATGGAAATAAAAACAAAAATAAACAAATGGGACCTAATTAAACTCAAAAGCTTTTGCATAGCAAAGGAAATGATAAGTAAAATGAAAATGAAAATACAACCCGCAGAATGAAAGAAAATATATGCAAATGATGTGACCGACAAGGGATTAGTCTCCAAAATTTACAAACAGCTCATGAAGCTTAATATCACCAAAAACAAACTGCCTGATCAAAAAATGGGCAGAAGAGCTAAATAGACATTTCTCCAAAGAAGACATACAGATGGCCAAAAGACACAAGAAAAGATGTTCAACATCACTAATTATTAGAGAAATGCAAATCAAAACTACAATGAGATATCACCTCACACCAGTCAGAATGGCTATCATCAAAAAATCCACAAAGAATAAATGCTGGAGAGGGTGTGGAGAGAAGGGAACCCTCCTACACTGTTGGTGGGAATGTAAATTGGTGCAGCCACTATGGAGAACAGTGTGGAGGTTCCTTTAAAAACTAAAAATAGAGCTATCACATGATCCTTCCATCCCACTCCTGGGCATATATCCAAAGAAAAACATGGCCCAAAAGTATACATGCACCCCAGTGTTCATTGCAGCACTATTTACAATAGCCAAGACATGGAAGCAACCTAAATGCCCATTGACAGAGGAATGGATAAAGAAGATGTGGTATATATATACAGTGGAATATTACTCAAAAAAGAATGAAATAATGTAATTTGCAGCAACATAGATTGACCTAGAGATTATCATACTAAGAAGTGAAGTAAATCAGACAGAGAAAGAGAAATATCACATGATATCGCTTATACGTAGAATCTTAAAAAAAGATACAAATTAACTTATTTATAAAACAGAAACAGACTCCCATTTACTTTTCAATGTTTTAATAATAGGAAGTATGTTCTAAGGGAGAAGCTCATTTTTGTGATATAATTCTATGTATGAGCTTCCAGGCCTAGGCCTCTCATTAACAATGAGAACGAGTCCTAGTTTATTGTCTGCTACCCCCATCATGTCTCTGATGACATTTCTCTACTAGTGACAAGGATAATTTACTGGCTCCTTAGTTGATTCACAAGGCTGTTGTGAGAATTAATGAGGTGATGTTCTCAAAACGTGCACTCCCCCGATGAGAAGCTTCATATAAATAAAAAGTAGTCTTTCACTTAATTACAACTTTGATGCTGTTTGCTTGTCTTGGAATTTGGTTCTCTTTTGATACATGGTAGAAAGAGTAAAATAAACAATAATTTTCAGAGTGTGCTGTTTAAGTACTTCAACATTTACTTACCTATGACCTTTTTACCAAAATGAATGTGGAATTTATTTGTTTTCTTTCTATCCTTATATTTCAACTATGCATTGTAAATTTTAAAAAATGAATAGGAAATTCATGACATAGTTCAAAAATGAGATAGAGAAAGATGTGCACTGAGAAGTCTCCCTCCCATCTGTCCCCATACGTCTCCACTACTCAGTTTTTGTGTATCACTCAAGTATTTCTTCATGCAAATATTAGCAACATGAATATATATTCTAAGATTCCTCATTCTTACATAGGAGGGAGCATGATATCCATATTTATTCTTGTACCTCATTTTTTATTCACTTAGTATATCCTGGAGTTCTCTCTACATTAGAACTGAGAGTTCCCTCATACTTTTTGTGATGCAAATTTAGTTTATTTCTTTGTTCTGAAGAACCAAAAAGTTATAGATTCTACTCCCCATGTCATCTTTTACTATATCTCCACTACAATTTCTTATTTGTTTAATTCAACAAATGCTACTGAACTCCCTACTCTGTCTTTATCATTTTTTCTTCCACAGAGCTGTGCCAGAGTTCACCTATTAACTTACAAATAACCCTTCAAAACTGTGGTGATTTAAATGAAGGGATTAAAGAGAATGATGTGGTTTTACCTCTTTAACAAAGTTAGCACAAGAGAAATTTCCTTCAAGAATATCTTTAAGAAACTTTAAGGAGTATTCATTTACTTTATTATTTCTTTCACTCCCTGTTGTTGTCCAAATTTTTAGTTAGAAAGGTGGTAAGAAAGCAAATGCAAATAGTGGTCTTGGAATGTTATTTCTTTGCAGATCAGGTGAGGGAGATAAATTCAGTCTAAATATGTCTTCTTAGGACTCTTACTTGTAGAGTAACACAAGTTTAAATTGAATGGCTTAAAGTCCAAGGATATTCCTTTATAAGCAACTGACTAGTTGGAAGTAGGGAAGTGTATGGTAAATAATGCAGTTTTGAGAAAGAACTAAATAAGTAGAGAAAGAAATAAAAATAAAAACCCAAGTTCAAAGTCTATCTATTTGATAATACTTTTTAAAAATTTCATAATGATAATGTAAACTAAAAAGGTGTTTGGAGCACTTTATTTGGTAATCTCTTTTTCTACTTTTATAGTGTCCCATGACAGACAAATGAACTCAGTAATTCAATAGCCATATATAACTTTGGCTATGTGGAATATTTTATTTGGGAATGTACCCACTAGCCAATTGTGTGCATACCTGATGAGCCGGTGATCTCCATAGCTTTCAGATTTCTGCACTTGATGACTGTCAATGTCACACGTCCAGCAGTTGGCAAATAACAAAGGGAAAACATGATTTCACCCAGGTCTATACTTTCCTAGAAAGGCAATTGGTAATGTTAGCAATTTCAAATACCAGATAGTGAAAACAAAATATAATAGAGTGAAAAATTGCTTTAGTGGAATATTTGAATGCCATTTTAAATTGTTTTATTGAGGATACAGATTGCATTGCAAAAAAGCTGTAATAAACAGAGTAAGATAAAAGAGTATATCCCAGTTGCTCATTTGATATATCTACTTGTATTTCTAACAGAAATCTCAAACTTAATACAATCAAAATCAGACTGCTGATTCTACTCATTCCTAATCATCTTGTGAAACCAATTCCTCTGTCATCTTTCCAAAATCAGGAAATGATATCATAATTCACCCAAAGGCTGGAAGCAAAAACCTAGCAGTCACTTTCATTCTTCTTTTTCTCTCACCCCTAACACATCGAACCCATGTCTTGTCTACATTATCTACAAAACATATACGAAATTACTGACTTTCTTTTCAGCTCTATTACTATCATTGAAACCAATATCACTTCTTGCCAGGATTACTTCAGTAGTCTCTAAAACTGATCTCAGAAGTAAAGTGATCACTTATGAAATGCAAATCACATTATTTCACTTTCCTGCTTAAAACCATCTAAAGGCTCACAACTATATTGGAATAAAATTCAAATTCTTTACCTGGGCATATAAGTGGGGTAATTATAAATCCTGGTAATCTAGGAAATTCCAGATTTATACCTACTGTCCTGATATAATTATTAAGAACGTCTCTTTCCATTATTAAATATGTCTTTGTTTAGATAATGCATTACAAAGTCATACATATAAGGAGGCCCCATGTGATCTGGATCCATCTATCACTCTATTAATCTCTTGCCTCTCCCTCAGCTCACTCTTATGCAGGCACAAAAGCTTTTTTCTGTTATTCAATCGAATGACATTTGTTCCTGCTTTTGACCTTTGCATTTTCTTTTTCTCTCTCATATCTTTACATGGTTGACTCCTCTTCACCATGTAGGACTCAGCTCAAACAACATCTGTTCAGTGAGGCCTTCCCTCTTCCTATCTTATACCCATCCCACTCACATAACCTTCACATTTTTTTCATAGCACTTCTCATCACCAGAAATTATCCTTTACATTTATTTTTTGTTTCCCCAATTCCAATATATAAGGTCTAGGAGAGCACGGTTCTTATCTGTCTTATTTTTATATCTTAATGAAGGTACATAGCTGGCTCTCAGTGCAGTTTTTGAAGAAACGAAAGGATTATTAATTAATCTGGATTAAAACTGACCTGCTTTGTTTCATTAGTAAAGTAAAACTGTCCACAGTACCCTGGTATAGATAAATTTGCTGTCAGTGGCTGCATAGATGGTGAACAAATGAAAAAGAGTGTGAACAATGCACATTTAGGATGCTTCTCAAAGAGTTGTTTACAGGAATTAAATCAAATTATTCCTGGTAAGAGCTGGAGGAATTGGGCTCCTGGACTTCAGACTATATGACAAAGCTACAGTAATCAAAACAGTATGGTACTAGCACAAAAACAGAAATATAGATCAATGAACAGCATTGAAATCCCCGAGATAAACCCATGCACATATGGTCACCTTATTTTTGATAAAGGAGGCAAGAATATACAATGGAGAAAAGACAGCCTCTCCAATAAGTGGTGCTGTGAAAACTGTACAGCTACACGTAAAAGAATGAAATTAGAACACTCCCTAACACTATACACACAAATAAACTCAAAATGGATTAAAGACCTAAATGTAAGGCCAGACAGTATAAAACTCTTAGAGGAAATCATAGGCAGAACACTCTATGACATAAATCACAGCAAGATCCTTTTTGACCCAGCTCCTAGAAAAATGGAAATAAAAACAAAAATAAACAAATGGGACCTAATGAAACTTAAAAGCTTTTGAACAGCAAAGGAAAGCATAAACAAGATGAAAAGACAACACTCAGAATGGGAGAAAATATTTGCAAATGAAGTAACTGACAAAGGATTAATCTCCAAAATATACAAGCAGCTCATGCAGCTCAATATCAAAAAAACAAACCACCCAATCCAAAAATGGGCAGAAGACCTAAAGAGACATTTCTCCAAAGAAGATATACAGATTGCCAACAAATGCATGAAAGGATGCTCAACATCATTAATCATTAGAGAAATACATATCAAAACTACAATGAGGTATCACCTCACACCAGTCAGAATGGCCATCATCAAAAAATCTAGAAACAATAAATGCTGGAGAGGGTGTGGAGAAAAGGGAACCCTCTCGCACTGTTGGTGGGCATGTAATTTGATACAGCCACTATGGAGAACAGTATGGAGGTTCCTTAAATAACTAAAAATAGAACTACCATATGACCCAGCAATCACACTACTGGGCATATACCCTGAGAAAACCATAATTCAAAAGGACACATGTACCACAATGTTCATTGCAGCTCTATTTACAATAGCCAGGACATGGAAGTAACCTAAGTGTCCATCGACAGATGAATGGATAAAGAAGATGTGGCACATATATACAATGGAATATTACTCAACCAAAAGAAGAAACAAAATTGAGTTATTTGTAGTGAGGTGGATGGACCTAGAGTCTGTCATACAGAGTGAAGTAAGTCAGAAAGAGAAAAACAAATACCGTATGCTAACACATATATATGGAATCTTAAAAAAAAAAAAAAGAAGGTTCTGAAGAATCTAGGGGCAGGACAGGAATAAAGATGCAGACATAGAGAATGGAACTGAGGACACGGGGAGGGGGAAGGGTAAGCTGGGACGAAGTGAGAGAGTGGCATGGACATATATACACTACCAAATGTAGAATAGATAGCTAGTGGGAAGCAGCTGCATAGCACAGGGAGATCAGCTCAGTGCTTTGTGACCACCTAGAGGGGTGGGATAGGGAGGGTGGGAGGGAGTCACAAGGGGGAGGAGATATTGGGATATATGTATACATATAGCTGATTCACTTTGTTATACAGCAGAAACTAACACAACATTGTAAAGCAATTATACTCCAATAAAGATGTTTAAAAAATAATTAAATAAAATAAAGTGACATCCTTCAGATAAAAAATATATATATATTCCTGGTAAGACAAACTGTGGTAGATTTAATATGGCGGGAAATAAGTTTCTATGCATCCAGGTCCATAAAACTGTTTTTTAAAAATTCTTCATGAAGAACTATTAACATTTATTGGACTTATCCTTACAGTTTAGGTTCTGATTTATGTAACTCCCATTTCTTTATTCATGATCTAGAAGTAGTAGAGCCCAGCAATTAAGAGCATAAATTTTAGAGTCAGTTAAACTTGAGTTGATTCCTGTTTTCTACTTCTTGGCTGTGAGATCCTAGGAAATTTAATTAAGCTTTGAATCTTTGAGACTTCATTTTCAGATTGAGGAAAATGCCATCTCCACAAGGGTTTTAATCATTAATTGGGATAATGTAAATAAAGTCCAAGGCACACAGTGTCTGGCATATGATAAGGCATGCTGTTTTGTTCATTGCTGTATTGCTATCACATGGAGCAGGGCCTTACACATATCAGGTGCTCAGTAATACTGGACAAGTGAAAAAAATTAATAAAAAGAAGCATTATTTTTTGAGAAAAAATACTAAGAAAATAGTTATTTTAAAACAAAAGTATATCCAAATGTGTCTCCTCTGGGCTGTTTGATTGCTGCAGATCCAAAATAGCAAGAAAGATCCAAAAGGAGTGGTCTGAGAAAAAACAGGAAGAGTACAACCTCCTTCTAGTACTCATTCTTTTCATCACCAAGTAAATACTGAGTATTATTTGTTAAGTGCACTGGTAGGTGCTGTAGATACCAAAATAGAAATGGCATGATTCTGCCCTTGAAGATCTCAGTTGAGGAGGAAGAGAGTAGGCTATAAAGGGCTAAGAAAAGAAGTCTGAATTTTATTTTTATCTGATTCTTTATTTCTCTTTCTCTGTTTCCAAGTGTTTCTTTAGGCTCAATCAATGGACTGAAGTTCTCTGTCTGGTATCCATCCTTCTTTCCTTTACTGGACATTTCACTTCCCTGGAACTATCAATCAGATTCGGCATATTTTGTTGAAAGCTGGTAAAATTTAAGGGATCCCTTTATAAATGTAGAACAAGATACCAGTTCCACCAAGAAACATGGTGGGGATGGTGATGGAGAAGCTAGGAAAGAAATAGGAGACATGATCTCAGAGATGAAATACTTAGAATTCAACAGGAAATGAACTATATATAAGCAGAAAAAAGTATACAAACAGAGACATCTAAAGGGATTGGTAAATACAACATTTTCACATGTCTGACTGATATGGTTTTATTTTTACACATCACACTATCTGTAGAAGTAAATTTTCTGTTTCTTTAGATGTAGCACATGTTTACTGGATGGAACAAAGAAAGTTTGCTGTCTTTGGTCTCATCTCTCAAAGATCCTTTCTATGAATTCAGTTGCAACATAATTTTGACTATTAATGAGTATTGGCAAATATAAAGAGTTTAAACTGGGGAGTGACCAAAGAACTAGCCCAAATAAACTGAAAGCAAAGAGCATGATTAAAGGACATATCTGAGCTACTTCATATGACAAGCTAGTTGGCTTTTTGTTACTGCAGTAGTAAGAAATCTACTTAAATATTTAAATTCCATATAGTCAGGAGTTTTAAGGAAACTAGAATGAACTGAGTAGGGAAAATTAATGTATAGTATGCATGCATAATAACTGCACAAAAATTTGAATCTTCATTAGAATATTTTTTTTCCTTCAGGAAGTATGAATGTGAAAGAACTAAAACTGCCTACATATGGAAAAGGGCAAAATACTCTCTAGGGTAAATACCAATATTCTTCAACTTTTTAAATCTGGAAGAAATATAAGAGATAATTATGAGAAATGAACTTAACGAAGGTAAATGGCTGTATGACCTTTAAAAAGGTCCCATCACAAAAGTAACATCAGAACTCCAGATTTTGGTGACAGTTTTCTGAGCTACAATGTGCACTGATTTCAGTACCCACCACTGAATCTGTCTGTGTGTTGATAGCCCACCTCCAGGGATGAGGTTGAGTTTTATTTGCCTCTGTTTGCCCCAGATCACTGCAGTTTATAAGGAAAGTCTTAGTTTCAACAATCTGAACCCTCTAATGCCCAGCAAAGAACCAGGAAATAAATTGAAAGGTCTCTGAACATACAGCATAAATATAACAAAGTTATGCAATAAAATTCTCTTATATAAGGAGACTACATCTTCTCTTATTCAACACCCATTTACTATTATTTTAGACAAAATTCTAAGAAGAATGTTTACTTGGTATATCAGTCTATAGCAGTTCAAAACACACATGTGAAATGTAAAGATGGGGAAACTAACAGCACTAGGTCTAGCAAAGGCAGAGATAAATGATAGCTGCAAAGACACAAAGCATATAAAAAAGAAACAAATACTGTATGCTAAAAAAGGATAACAATCTAGAATCATTTTGTATCAAGGGTAACTAACACTAATAACTCTTCAGTAACTTAAAAATGACACTTTATTACAGACTTGAAGAGTAATTGATGTTCAAAATGATGACTGAGTCATCAACCTAGGGAAAATTATCCTATACGTTTTGTTTAAGAAGGTAGAGAAGTGTACACTATTTTTTAGAGTTATTTTTATCCAAAACCCTTAACATCTTTGAAGTGATAATTTTGGCTTAACATGAGAAAAGGCTTTGAGTTTCTGAAAATTTTATTTATGGGTAATCTCATTTACTGTAATTCGATATAAAAATGAAATTCCCATATTAACCTTTGAACAACTTTTGTGCCTTTGGGCAAATAATTATTTGAAAGCCTACTATAAAGCCTAGGATATCAGATTTCATAAAATTTCTTTCAAGTAGGATGACTTTTATTTCATTCTTATACACACCAATGTAATAGGTGAAACATTCACAGTGACAATCTTCTGAATCCATATTTGGAAAAAAGGCTCATGGAAAAAAGCTAACACTGAGGTTAGGTCAGGGACTATATATTTGATTTCTTCAACCTGGTTCCACAGACATAGAGCTGGGGAGATAAAGATCATTTTCTGATGACTGGTTACAGTCAGCCTCACAAACATATTCACAGTTATAAAGTTTTTGCATGTACTGTCTCTTCAAAATTAAAATAAAAATCATTGGAAAGATAAATTGATATGCAAATAGTTGCATTACATATCTTATTTCAGGACTAACTGAACAAATAGTGAGCTCAAGATATGGAGAGGAGGCAGTTTAAAGGCTCAAAAACTAGTGATTATAATAACCAGGGGAAGCACTCCTGGAGGGAAATAATCATTACATCGGCGTTTGAAAGATTAAAGAGATTGGATTTTACAGGGAAAAAGAGGAATGAAGCTCTATGTATGTACTATGATTAATACTCAGAAATAAGAATGGGCAATTTATGTTGAGAAATATGGAGTTTGGTGACCTGTTGGGGGATGTTTAAGGCTAGATGCAGTTGGCTTGGTGACTTCTCTGGGCAATAGGGATCCAAAGATTTTGGTAATATGAAAGACTGGGAGCTTGGAAATGGCATAGATTCCTGAGTCAGAAAAGCCAGAGTTGAAATCCTATATCTTCCATGTACTACTTCCCAAGCACATGGCAAAAATACATGACCTCCTTTAACTTCACTTTAACTTCACTTTGATCATAAGTAAAATGGGGATAATAACATCTGCCTCGTAAGGTAGGTATCATGCATCTAAAGTGCCTGGCATGAACAGACACTGAAAAAAAAAATAATGATGCTAATGAAAAGAATAGTTTAAAAAACATTTCTTTATTTTGAGTAGGCTAGATTAGGATGGAAAAAGACAGAAGAGAGGGGTCATTGAAATAAACAAGCATAGGAAGGTGTTGGCTGAAGAAAGGTTTGAATTCGGAGATATATTTGGAAAAATCACCAAGACTTATTTAAAAAATATTTAAATGAACAATTGGTTGCCATGGTGACAGCAGTCATCACATCCACCTAGCACCCTAAATGCAGCCTGCCTTCCTCATTTCTTGGTTGGTAAGAAAACAGATAGTTTTCCTCACATTGTTAAATGATACGTTATTGGCTAAAATGAGCTTCTTCATTAAGTTACTACATTACTTCATGAAATGAAGCTACAGTGAAATGAATACCCAAAGTGGGTCTGCTGAATTCAAACTACAGTAAAATACTTATTTCTCTCTGACCCACACGTCCCATCCACCTGAGAAAATCATGGAACTTAACCTCAATCAATCCATTTAACCCCACTTGGCCTCAGTTTCTTTGGTATAAAATGAGGGTGTTCAAAGAGATAAACTAGTTTATTTTCCAGCTCTAAAACTTTCTAGTCTTAAATACCAGTAAAATGAGGACTAAATAGTATACATAGCTCAGATATGTTCAGGAATGTATGGATAGGCCCTTTTAGTCTTCGTGTGCTACAGAGCTGGCAAAGCCTCGTTGGAAAGACCAGAAAGGATCAACTGGTGCTAATAGCTTGATTTCAAGTTCAAGAATAAGTGGTCATAAAACATGGCTATCAATTAAATTTCCAGACAATGTGGCTTAGATGAGGAAGGATCCAATCCTTAAGGCAGAGAGCATAGGGTTGATTTGGTTGGGGATTCGTGAGAAAAGGCCATACTGGACAATGAATATGCAGTGTCATTTATATTGTCCCCTGGCTCTGCTAAAAATTTCAATCGGATTGTGTTTGACTCTCTGATACGTGTTGGACACACAGGACCTACAATACAGTCCATATTCTTCAACATGACACATATGGTCCCTAACAATTTGGTCCCTATGTTTTTTCTACCTTCATTTTACAAATTTCTTGTTATACATAACAAACCCCCAAACTCTGCACTCCAGCTGTATCAAATACCTCATCAATCTGTAAACATTCATTCATTAGCATGCTTGTGTTAATTGAGAACATCCAAAATGGCACACACTCTTCTAGTCATTGAGGGAACACTGATGATCAAGACAAAATTTTCCTCCTCATAGGGCTTACATGGGATTTTAGACAAGTCACATAACCTCTCAGAACACCACACAATTAACTAGGGGACAAACTGGAATAAAAACATAGGTCTGCGTGATTTTAAAGTACATTTTTAAAATCAGTGTTGTAAGCATTTTTAAGAGGGATTCTTAGGTTCTAACTATGAGAATAGAGATGAAAAATACTTTATTCTTCCCATGAGGATCTAGGAGGACTTCAGAGGTGGGTGACTTTTAATCTGAATCTTGAGGAATGACTAATGGTAAAGGGAATTAAAAATAGAGGGAGCAGCATATAAAGAAGCTGTGGGTTGAGGCTTTGAAGTGTCTAAGCATGACCAGAAGGTAAACAGAGATCACTGGCTCAGGATCCCTTCTCAGGAATACTTACTCAGATCAACCCAGATTTTCTCTGCAGTCAGGATGAGATCCATTTCATGGCTAATAACAATTACCTGGACAGGTTGCATTTAGATTTAAAGGGGATAATATACAAAGATAATGTATGCCACGGGTCCAGTTTGCAGACTGACACATAGTAGATGCTCAAAAAATACTATTTTTTCTTGTTTATAACAATCTTTCTAGGGTCAGTGACTGATATAAGGTTGATGCTCAATAAAAAAGCATATTGAATGAATAAATCATAAAAGTATCAGGCCAGGTTATGACTTCAGGGACAGCAGGGACATCTACTGTTTGAAGAACTGAAGACTACTCAGTAATCAGAGATCAACTGAACAAAGACACTGTTCATGAATGTTGAGGGCTTTGTGAGTGAAACCCCTAGAAGTGTGCAAGGGCATGTCCATATATGGCTCAAAACACTTTTGAGCCATTTAAAGGTACACTAAGTTTTGGGGAGCTGAAGTTACATGATAATTTTCTACTAGTTTTATTGAATTTATTTCTTTGTAGATCCCTCTATGCTAGTGTGATCTGGTATTATGTTTGCTATAATTCTATAGTGCATTGGAATTTCAGAATTAAATGTATCCCTAAGGTGGACAGATTGCTTCTTTTCTTTGTACATCTGGCCATCTCTTCCACTCAGCCAGCACAAGTAGTCTAGTGACTATGGGAAGCAAACAAGAAGGAGGAAGAAGCTGTTTGAAAGAATACAGTTAGGGAATGTAATGAACATTATAATCCTTTTCCAGTTTCTAGCCCACTTCCCTCCTTTTCCTCCAAAGAACCAAAATTTTCACACAGCACTTCCTCCTTGCCCTTTCTCTTTATCCCAGTGATTCTGATTAAACCAGATTCCATCATGCTCAATGAAGGTGGGGAAGAAACAGCCAGAGGAGGGTCCTATCACAAAACCTAGTTACATTCCTGGATTTTCCCCATCATCTCCACTTAAAAATAGAGAAAATGCTCACCTGGTGTCCTTTAGCAGGACCTGCTAGTATTTCTGCAAGAAGGAAGGAATGCCTTTGTAATAAGCATATAATATTAGGCACTGTGCTTGGCCATGGCACAAAGATAAGGTGAAATATTGCTGATGTCAGGACAGGAATGGGCGGAGAGCGTGGAAGTGTTAGAGATGGGACCATTAGGAACCCTACTGAGCATTAAGTGCTTAATGGTCACAACCAAGAGCTATTATTGCCAGGGATGCTATTTAATAGTGCCTTGTTTCTTCTCAGTGGGAGAATTATTTTCAGCCCTCAATCTAAGCAGGAAATAACTCTACCTGACACACTGGTTTAGCTCTTATCCTATCCAACACAGCCATAGACTTAGCTACCAGGAGTCATTAAGTACTCAGGTTGAAGAGACAGAGCTGAGGCCTTAAAACAACCTTTCCTGGGTTTAACAAATCAAGTCTCCTAAGTCTCCTAACCACCTGCATAATAAGGACCCTGAAGCAAACAGGCGATAGCCTAATATAGACACTGGGACAAGAAGAACTTGGGACACAATAAGAGGATAAACATTTGATAAGAACTCCTCATTGTACTGGTTAAGAGATATCATAAGTTTCTTGCTGAGAGGAACTGGAGACTTATTCTCAAACCTTAATCACCATTTATAGATGGGGCATAGAAACCTTGTGTAGTAAACTGTGTACAGCAGTCCTTAGAGTGTTTGATGCTTTTAAATATCATTACAAAATTCCTAATTGAAGGAATTCCTCTCAGTATTGCTGTATGTAGATACTTGAACTGGATGAATTTTAAAGAATAAGAAATTGGTTTACTTGGTTCCTCCCCTCCACCACAAAGTCTATTCCCCACATAGTAGCCAGAGATCTTATTGATAACAAATGAAGCCATGGCTCACCTCTAATCAAAAGCCATCAATGGGGGCTTCCCTGGTGGCTCAGTGGTTGAGAATCTGCCTGCCAGTGCAGGGGACACGGGTTCGAGCCCTGGTCTGGGAAGATCCCACATGCCGCGGAGCAACTGGGCCCGTGAGCCACAACTACTGAGCCTGCGCATCTGGAGCCTGTGCTCCGCAACAAGAGAGGCCGCGATAGCGAAGAGGCCCGTGCACCGCGATGAAGAGTGGCCCCCACTTGCCGCAACTAGAGGAAGCCCTCACACAGAAACGAGGACCCAACACAGACAAAAATAAATATTAAAAAAATAAATAAATAAAAGAGCCTTCCCTAAAAAAAAAAAAAAAAAAATTTAAAAAAAAAAAAAAGCCATCAATGGTCTCACATGTCACTCAGAATAAAACTCAAAGGTCTTTCCATGACTTGAAGTCTCTAGATGATCTGACCCTCCTCTATCGCTCTCATCAGAGAGGCCTTATCTGACCACCCTATGAAGAGTGGCCCCACCTCACTGCCACTTCTTGTCTTTTACCCTGCCTCATGTTTCATATAGTACTTCCATTCATTGGACATATTAACATTTCTTTCATTATTACCTGTCTCCTTTTTCTACAAAATAAGCCTTATTAGCTTGGGGACATTTTATGTCCTAAAACATCCAGAAAAGTGCTTGGTAAATAGGAGAACTAAATAGAAATTTGTTGAATTGAGAGATTTAAGATCCTTGGTCTACAAATAGGGATAGCAGGTAACCAGCCTGTGTTAAAAAAGTGTTCTCCTAGTCATTATTTTTCACTGGATGGGAAATATATCATACTTGTTTCTCTATAAATAAATAGATTATAAATTGAAACATTTGCAGTATACTTGATATGATAACATCCCGTTTGGACATAATTTTCTGCTCTGGTTATCTAAGCTCTTCTCTAGACTGTTATTTCATAGGTGTCTACACTTGTAAAGGATCCCTTTACTTACCATAGGGTGTGGAGTTATGCATAGAATATATAAAAATTTAAAAGTACTCCAAAAACATAAATAAAATTGGTATTCAATCAGTAAGATCCTTGGTTTAGTGAACTAATTAAATTTATAGAAAGACTTAATGCAGTGTAAGCCATAGCACAGTCTTTTATAACTTGTCATGTTTTATTCAATTTAAGATTGAGGATAATAGTAAAGTAAAGAATATCTCATTCATTCAAAAAATTGTGATGGTAATACATTTAAGAAAGTTAAATATTAAGGTAAGAAATTTAAGACATGGAAGGAATTGGGATATTAGTAACCAAGTGGATAACAAATAGCTGTTTTCTTTGTTTGCAAGATTACAGCATGTTGGGGATAACTGACACTTTACTTAGCAACTTTAAATTTTACAGGAACTGCATATCTATTATCTTATTTTATTTTCAAAATTATTCCTGTGGAGTTGATATTATTATAAACTTCTTTTTTTTTTTTTTTTTGGTTGTGGAAACAAGTTCAGAAATGTTAAGCAATTTCACCAAAGTGATACGACTTGATGGTAGCAAATCCAGGATTCTAAAGGGCACTCACTTTGAGTTCCTGTGGTTTTCTGCTTTCCTCTGTGACTTTCCCAAATGGAAATACTGCTTCCCATTTTACTAACCAGAAGAACAAACTCAAATTTGTTTTCATGGCCTTAGATTTCAAAGCTAGTGAATGAAGTACTATATTTCTTTCAAAATTTTGTAAAAATTAGAAAATCAGTTACCTGAATTTTAGTAAGCTATTTAATGCAGTCTATCATAGAGGAAAAGGAGAATATTTTGAACATTCACATTTTAAAATCAACTGCTTATCCTTTTCACTATGTAAGAGAATGTTAAAAATTAAACTAGTTAAATGCAAGAGAGAAAGGAACAATTTTAACTCAACACTACCTGTAGAATTATACTAAATTCCTAAAACTTGCAACAGACTCACATATATTGCTAGAACATCATGGGAATAAAAAGCTTCTCTCTGTCTCCTATAACCTCCAAGCATTACAATACAGAAAGACACAACTGATACAATTAAATTATACTTCTAATATGGATTTTTCACCAATTACATCTAAGAAAGAAAAATAGCTTAGAAATTTCCTGAAATAACACTGATTCTGACTGCTGTTTTGAATAAGGCCAAGAGTCATTGTTTAGTTCTTCATGCATTTTTGATAAAAGTTGTTAATAAGATGGATCTGACAGGATTATAAATTTTAAAGGTTTTATACATATATTTTGTCATAAATATCTTATTAAAAATTTCTTCAATTTATGTATTTTGAAATTTTAATTTTGTAAACCAAAAGTGAACTTCCATGTTAAAAAAATTCTTTTCATATCTTTTTAGCATGTTTCAAGCATGGTAAAAATCTAACATAGTTCAGGGCAAACTACACTGAACTAAGAGTTTAAATCTAGTTTTGAACCTTCTATTAATCAGTTGTGTGAATTTAAGTGATTTTTTTTTTTTTAATTAATTTATGGTTGTGTTGGGTCTTCGTTTCTGTGCGAGGGCTTCCTCTAGTTGTGGCAAGTGGGGTCCACTCTTCATCGCGGTGCATGGGCCTCTCACTATCGTGGCCTCTCTTGTTGGGGAGCACAGGCTCCAGACGCGCAGGCTCAGCAATTGTGGCTCACGGGCCTAGTCACTCCACGGCATGTGGGATCTTCCCAGACCAGGGCTCGAACCTGTGTCCCCTGCATTGGCAGGCAGATTCTCAACCACTGCGCCACCAGGGAAGCCCTAAGTGATTTTTTATTATCACTGGACCTCCATTTGCTAAACTATAAAATGAAAGGAAATAATATGATAATAAGATCTAGACTTTCAAAATCCTACTCAGAACATACCCATGAACTTTTAGGTTAATATAAAAAGACTTCTGACTTATTATAAGTCTCATGCGGTTTACTCTGAGAACAAAATCTCAGATCATTATTATTTAACACATATTGATTTTACTTATATATAATTCTTCCAACTTAGATATTTTATTATACAACCTAAAACTAACAAATTGGAGAAGTAAGGAATGAAGGAAGCACATATACTTATATGGAGAGAAAATAGCATAATAGAAGAACAATGGACAAAAATAAAAATCTGCTTTTTAAATTTACTATCATAATTAATGGTCACAAAGATCACCACTAACATGGAAAGGTTAAGTTATATTCAGTAGCTTCTACTTAAAAAATAGGGATGAGTATAGCATTTTATGTGTTTCTAAGTTATATTTCTAAAGTAAGAAACTGGACACACAAATATATGTTTTGAAACCTATAAAATTATCATAAATTGGGGCAATTTTTAGACTATTCTAAATAAACAATCATTATTAACACTGAAACCTTGATTTTTAAAAGGCAAAAATTCAGATTTTTCAGTTGTGATGAAATGTGAAATTCCAGTGTAAGGAAGCCCTTGGAAATTCTCTGTGTAAAAAAGATTAGAAAATTTTAGGGTCCCTACCAGCACCGCCTTCCTCACAGTAGAATCAGATCCTAGGAATGTCTGCTGCTGGTGTCTATTTCCCCAGGGTTAGCTGCAGCATTCCCCTT
Source organism: Balaenoptera borealis (assembly GCF_965194805.1). Taxonomy (NCBI): domain Eukaryota; kingdom Metazoa; phylum Chordata; class Mammalia; order Artiodactyla; family Balaenopteridae; genus Balaenoptera; species Balaenoptera borealis. The sequence continues at coordinate 28,863,816 of NC_138870.1, forward strand.
CTTCCCTAGGAGACTCTCCAAGACCAGCAACTGAGTGGCTGACAGGATCTTTGTGCTCCAGCCTGGTGTCAGGCCTGAGCCTCTAAGGTGGGAGAGCTGAGTTCAGGACATTGGACCACCAGAGACTTCCCAGCCCCACATAATATCAACTGGCGAGAGCTCTCCCAGAGATCTCTGTCTCAGCACTAAGACCCAGCTCCACCCAATGGCCAGCAAGCTCCAGTGCTGGATGGCCCATGCCAAACAACTAGCAAGACAGAACACAACCTCACCCATTAGCAGAGAGGCTGACTAAAATCATACTAAGTTCACAGACACCCCAAAACATACCACCAGATGCAGCCCTGCTCACCAGAAAGACAAGATCCAGCCCCACCCACCAGAACACAGACGCCAGTACCTTGCACCAAGAAGCCTACACAACCCACTGAACCAAAATCACCCACTAGGGGCAGACACCAAAAACAATGGGAACTACAAACCTGCAGCCTGTGAAAAGGGGACCACAAACACAGTAAGTTAAGCAAAATGAGAAGACAGAGAAACACACAGCACATGAAGGAGTAAGGTAAAAACCCACCAGACCTAACAAATGAGGAGGAAATAGGCAGTCTACCTGAAAAAGAATTCAGAGTAATAATAGTAAAGTTGATCCAGAATCCTGGAAACAGAATGAAGAAAATAAAAGAAACATTTAACAAGGACCTAGAAGAACTAAAGAGCAAACAAATAATGATGAACCACACAATAAATGAAATAAAAAATTCTCTAGAAAGAATCCACAGCAGAATAACTGAGCACAAGAACGGATAAGTGACCTGGAAGATAAAATAGTGGAAATAACTACCGCAGAGCACAATAAAGAAAAAAGAATGAAAAGAATTAAGGACAGTCTCAGAGACCTCTGGGACAACATGGAACACACCAACATCAAATTATAGGGGCCCCAGAAGAAGAAGAGAAAAAGAAAGGGTCAGAGAAAATATTTAAAGAGAGTATAGTTGAAAACTTCTCTAATATGGGAAAGGAAATAGACAATCAACTCCAGGAAAAGCAGAGAGTCCCATACAGGATAAATCCAAAGAAAAACACGCCAAGACACATATTAATGAAACTAACAAAAATTAAATACAAAGAAAAAATATTAAAACCAACAAGGGAAAAGCAACAAATAACATACAAGGGAATCCCCCTGAGGTTAACAGCTGATATTTCAGCAGAAATTTTGCAAGCCAGAAGGGAGCGGCAGGACATGTTTAAAGTGATGAAAGAGAAAAACCTACAACCAAGATTACTCTACCCAGCAAGGATCTCATTCAGATTCGATAGGAAAATTAAAATTTTACAGACAAGAAAAAGTTAAGAAAATTCAGCACCACAAAACCAGCTTTACAAAAAATGGTAAAGGAACTTCTCTAGGCAGGAAACACAAGAGAAGGAAAAGACCTACAATAACAAACCCAAAACAATTAAGAAAATGGTAATAGGAACATACATATCGATAACTACCTTAAATATAAATGGATTAAATGCTCCAACCAAAAGATATACACTGGCTGAGTGGATACAAAAACAAGACCCATATATATGTTGTCTACAAGGAACCCACTTCAGAGCTAGGGACACATACAGACTGAAAATGAGGGGATGAAAAAAGATATACCATGCAAACGGAAATCAAAAGAAAGCTGGAGTAGCAATTCTCATATTGGACAAAATAGACTTTAAAACAAAGACTATTACAAGAGACAAAGAAGGACACTATATAATGATCAAGGGATTGATCCAAGAAGAAGATATAACAATTGTAAATATTTATGCACCCAACATAGGAGCACCTCAATACATAAGGCAAATGCTAACAGCCATAAAAGGGGAAATTGACAGTAACACAATCATAGAAGGGGATTTTAACACCCCACATTCACCAATGGACAGATCATCCAAAATGAAAATAAATAAGGAAACACAAGATTTAAATGATACATTAAACAAGATGGACTTAATTGATATTTATACGACATTCCATCCAAAACCAACAGAATACAATTTCTTCTCAAATGCTCATGGAACATTCTCCAGGATAGATCATATCTTGGGTCACAAATCAAGCCTTGGTAAATTTAAGAAAATTGAAATCATATCAGTATCTTTCCGACCACAATGCTAAGAGACTACATTTAAATTACAGGGAAAAGTCTGTAAAAAATACAAAAACATGGAGGCTAAACAATACACTACTAAATAACCAAGAAATCACTGAAGAAATCAAAGAGGAAATCAAAAAATACCTAGAAACAAATGACAATGAAAACACGACAACCCAAAACCTATGGGATGCAGCAAAAGCTGTTCTAAAAGGGAAGTTTATGGCAATACAATCCTACCTCAAGAAACAAGAAACATCTCAAATAAACAACCTAACCTTACACCTAAAGCAATTAGGGAAAGAACATAAAAAACCCCAAGTTAGCAGAAGGAAAGAAATCATCAAGATCAGGTCAGAAATAAATGAAAAAGAAATGAAGGAAACAATAGGAAAGATCAATAAAACTAAAATCTGGTTCTTTGAGAAGATAAACAAAACTGATAAACCGTTAGCCACACTCATTAAGAAAAAAAGGGTGAAGACGCAAATCAATAAAATTAGAAATGAAAAATAGAAGTAACAGCTGACACTACAGAAATACAAAGGATCATGAGAGATTACTACAAGAAAATATATGCCAACAAAATGCACAACCTGGAAGAAATGGACAAATTCTTAGAAATGCACAACCTGCCGAGACTGAACCAGGAAGAATTAGAAAATACAAACAGACCAAACCCAAGCACTGAAATTGAAACTGTGAGAAAAAATCTTCCAACAAACAAAAGCCCAGGATCAGATGGCTTCATGGGTGAATTCTATCAAACATTTAGAGAAGAGCAATGACCTATTCTTCTCTAATTCTTCCAAAATATAGCAGAGGGAGGAACACTCCCCAACTCATTCTACGATGCCACCATCACCGTGATGCCAAAGCCAGACAAAGATGTCACAAAAAAAGAAAACTATAGACAAATATTACTCATGAACATAGATGCAAAAATCCTCAACAAAATACTAGCAAACAGAATCCAACAGCACATTAACAGGATCATACACCATGATCAATTGGGGTTTTTCCCAGGAATGCAAGGATTCTTCAGTATATGCAAATCAATCAATATGGTACACCATAATAACAAACTGAAGGATACAAACTGTATGATAATCTCAATAGATGCAGATAAAACTTCTGACAAAATTCAACACCCATTTATGATAAAAACCCTGCAGAAAGTAGGCATACAGGAAACTTACCTCAACATAATAAAGGTCATATATGACAAACCCACAGCCAACATCGTTCTCAGTGGTGAAAAACGGCAACCATTTCCTCTAAGATCAGGAACAAGAAAAAGATGCCCACTCTCACCCTTATTATTCAACATAGTTTTGGAAGTTTTAGCCACAGCAGTCAGAGAAGAAAAAGAAATAAAAGGAATCCAAATTGGAAAAGAAGTAAAGCTGTCACTGTTTGCAGGTTACATGATACTATAAATAGAGAATCCTAAAGATGATACCAGAAAACTACTAGAGCTAATCAATGAGTTTGGTAAAGTAGCAGGATACAAAATTAATGCACAGAAATCTCTTGCATTCCTATACACGAATGATGAAAAATCTGAAAGAGAAATTAAGGAAACTCTCCCATTTACCCCTGCAACAAAAAGAATAAAATATCTAGGAATAAACCTATGTAAGGAGACAAAAGACCTGTATGCAGAAAACTATAAGACACTGATGAAAGTAATTAAATATGATAAAAACAGATGGAGAGATATACCATGTTCTTGGATTGGAAGAATCAATATTGTGAAAATGTCTATACTATCCAAAGCAAACTACAGATTCAGTGCAATCCCTGTCAAGCTACCAATGACATTTTTCCCAAAACTAGAACAAAAAATTTTACAATTTGTATGGAAACACAAGAGACCCCAAATAGCCAAAGCAATCTTGAGAAAGAATAATGGAGCTGGAGGAATCAGGCTCCCTGACTTCAGACTCACCTCTAAAGCTACAATAATCAAGACAGTATGGTACCGACACAAAAACAGAAATATAGATCAATGGAACAGAATAGAAAACCCAGAGATAAACCCATGCACATGTGGCCACCTTACCTTTGTTAAAGGAGGCAAGAATATACAATAGAGAAAAGACACCCTCTTCAATAAGTGGTGCTGGGAAAACTGGAGAGCTATATGTAAAAGAATGAAATTAGAACACTCCCTAACACTACACACAAAAATAAACTCAAAATGGTTTAAAGACCTAAATGTAAGGCCAGACACTATCAAACTCTTAGAGGAAAACATAGGCAGAACACTCTATGACATAAATCACAGCAAGATCCTTTTTGACCCACCTCTTAGAGAAATGGAAATAAAAACAAAAATAAACAAATGGGACCTAATGAAACTTAAAAGCTTTTGCACAGCAAAGGAAACCATAAACAAGATGAAAAGACAACCCTCAGAATGAGAGAAAATATTTGTAAATGAAGCAACTGACAAAGGATTAATCTCCAAAATATACAAGCAGCTCAATATCAAAAATACAAAGAACCCAATCCAAAAATGGGCAGAAGCCCTAAAGAGACATTTCTCCAAAGAAGATATACAGATTGCCAACACGGGAAAGGATGCTAAACATCACTAATCATTAGAAATGCAAATCAAAACTGTAATGAGGTATCACCTCACACCCATCAGAATGGCCATCATCCAAAAATCTACAGACAATAAATGCTGACGAGGGTGCAGAGAAAAGGGAACCCTCTTGCATTGTTGGTGGGAATGTAAATTGATACAGCCACTATGGAGAACTGTATGGAGGTCTATTAAAAAACTAAATATAGAACTACCATGCGACCCAGCAACCCCACTACTGGGCATATACCCTGAGAAAACCATAATTCAAAAGGACACATGTACCACAATGTTCATTGCAGCTCTATTTACAATAACCAGGACATGGAAGCAACCTAAGTGTCCATTGACAGATGCATGGTAAAAGAAGATGTGGCACATATATACAATGGAATATTACTCAGCCATAAGAGGAAACACAACCGAGTTATTTGTAGTGAGGTGGATGGACCTAGAGTCTGTCATACAGAGTGAAGTAAGTCAGAAAGAGAAAAACAAATACTGTATTCTAACACATATATATGGAATCTAAAGAAAAAAAAAATGGTTCTGAAGAACCTAGGGGCAGGACAGGAATAAAGACGCAGACCTAGAGAATGGACTTGATGACACAGGGAGGGGGAAATGTAAGCTGGGCCGAAGTGAGAGAGAAGCACTCACATATATACACTACCAAATGTAAAATAGATAGCTAGTGGGAAGCAGCTGCATTGCACGGGTAGATCAGCTTGATACTTTGTGACCACGTAGAGAGGTGAGATAAGGAGGGTGGGAGAGAGACTCAAGAGGGAGGGGATATGGGTATATATGTATACATATAGCCAATTCACTTTGTTATACAGTAGAAACTAATACAACATTGTAAAGCAATTATACTCCAATAATGATGTTAAAAAAAAGAAAAGAAAAAGATTCGAAAATTTTAACAATGTAATGGTTCTTTTTGTGGTTGAAGGCCTTGTCTTATTATCAAGAATATAATGGACTAATTTAGCTTCCCTTAAGGTAATAAACACACAAAACATCTTAGACACATGGCATGGTCTAAGAAGGTTACAGGAAATTAAACTGTTCGTAATCAGGAATCATTTTCTTTCTTTGTGGTATCATTCAGGGATACAAGAAGAAACAAACGACACACACAAATTAGAGTAATTCCAGAGGACTTAATGATGGGCCCATCTACAGTGATGTGAGCAGGAAGTAGGGAAACCACAAGAGATGCTGTGGTGCCCTGGTGCGGGTAAGAGTAGAGGTGGTAATGACCCCTACGTCTGAAAGGGCAAGGGGGTGGGGACATTTACCTGAATTCAGAAAGAAGTGGTAATAAGAATAGCCTACTTTGAGAGGAACGGTACCCTCAGATAAAGGACATTGCCATCCTGAGGCAATCTCTCAGAGAAAGATCTAAAGAGAATACATATCCAAATGTCATTCTCCTTCTGTCCTAACAGTTCTTGCCAGAACTCAGAGAGCAGAGAGTTTGCAGACAAACAGGCCAGCCACTTAAGGCACCAAACAGGGTGAAGAATATTGGAAAGGAACATACAGAAGATAACCAGGATCATTAACTCTTGAGGTTTTATAAGATACACTTTATAAGTGCATGCAGAGGTTGGTGAGGGAAAAAAGAGGAGGAGACGTGCCCAGTGGAAAAGGAACAGTCAAGTCAGGTGGGAGATGAGGGGCATGCTAGGTATCAGTATGAGTATATATATCATAAAAGAAGAAATAGTATCTACTCACTGAATCACAGCATACAGTAACTAAATAGATTTAAATTATCTCTCACACAAAACTTTCCGACCTAAATAGAAAAGCATACCACCTAAAACTACCTTCACTATTATAATAGGACATAGCCATTTTTAGCACCAAGATCTTCTTTCCTGTTTAATATGTCAACTACAACAACCAAAACCATATCCCTGTGATATCATTCTGTTTATACTTCTTGGCCGCTAATGTATACTGAGCATTTGCAAATGTCTGGCTTTATGCTAGGCACCTATTTAGTCTATTCAACAAACTATGGTTCACCTTCTCATAATCCCCATTTTGCAGATAAGATAGTTAAGACTTAGAGAGATCTAGTAACTTTCTCAAAGACATACAGATAAATGACACAGCAAGGATGCAAAGCCATGGTCAGTTTGTTCCAGAGTCCACAACAATGATTATATTAGCCTTTTATTAGCAGTTTAAGTAGTACATTCCTGTAATATTCATTACAGCATTCTGCTGCACAAAACAAAAGTTCAAAGTTAAAGCATATCTAAAAGTTAAATTTTGAATCATAATATTTGAGGTTGTTTAAAAAGCAAGATGATTTTTTTTTTTGCCTGTATTCATAGCATCTACATAATTTCCAATTTAAATTCCTACATTGTTCTAAATGTAAAGAGTGCAATTGCCATGTAGGTTGTCTATCATTCATGGGCCTCTATCTCTCTCTGTCTTTCTCTGTCTCTGGCTGTAGTTAAGAGGAAGTGAAGTCTAGTCACTAAAGAACTTAGGCTTTGGTGATTTATTGAATATGGAATATTTATGAGACAAAGTCCCTTTTAACAGTCTGTTGTTAAAAGTTGAGTAGGTGTTGGGGTGAAGGGCAAAATGGCAGGATAAGAAGACCCTTAGCTCACCTTCTCCCACAGACATACTGAATCTACACTTTACATATACAGTACTTCCTCCAGAAGACCTGAGGACTGATTGAACAGCTACTGAACATAGAAGGACCATATAGAAATGGGTAGAAAAGACAGAGACATGGTATCCATGGGCACCACACTCTCATTGCAGTAACCTGCAGTAGGGAGGGATATTGCTGAGGGGCCCGGGCACAGACTCATCTGCTCTGGGATACCATGAAAAAAATGGCAGTTTAAAGAGCATCTAAACTATATGAGAAGAAAATCCATTTACTAATCCTAGAGATTCTGCCAAATGAGCAGGACACTACTGGACCCCTCTCTGGGGTCAGAGGTACCAGGGACTCACCACTATTTGAGTCCCTCTGGGACTCCTCCCAGCCCATGCCCACTCCAGTACCAGCCCCAGCCATCCTGCCAAGGTGACATCCAGTGTAGCACTCCCAAAGTACTGCCCTCCAGACTGGCCCAAACCAGCTTCAGTGCCCCACCAAGGTGGCCTCAGGCACAGCACTACCCAGAAACCACACTTGGCCTGGACTGCTCCCACTCCAGCCAGCCTGCCAAAGCCACTAGGCACAAGCAATCTACACAGGAGATTCAGCCACACAGGCAACTCCATCAAGACTGTAGAGAATTAGCTGTTTTGCCTAATTCATAGAAACAAAAACTAAAGTCAAACAAAATGAGGAGACAGAAGAATATGTTCTAAACAAAAGAACAAAATAAAACCCCAGAAAAAAACCCTAATGAAATGGGAACAAGTAATTTAACTGAAAGAGTTCATAGAAACAGTCACAAGAATGCCCACTCAACTCAGGAAAAGAATGGAAAAATTCAGCGAGAACTTCACAAAGACTTAGAAAATATAATAATGAATCAATCAGAAATGAAGAGTACAATAACTGAAATAAAAATACACTAGAGGAAATCAACAGCAGATTATATGACAAAGAAAAACAAGCAATCTAAAAGAATAGTAAAATCACCCAATCAAAACAGCAAATAGAAGAAAGGATTTTCTTTTTTAAATGAGGAGAGTTTAGGGGACCTTACCTCTAGGATAAAAATCAAGCATTATAATATTTACAGAGTTCCCAGAAAAGGGAGAGAAAGACAAAGAGACGGAAAATGTATTTGAAGAAATAATGGTTGAAAACTTCCCTAACCTGTGCACATCCAGGTATAGGAAACACTGACAGTCCCAAACAAGATGAACCTAAAGATATCCACACCAAGGCATATTATAATTAAAATGGCAAAAATTAAAGATAAAGAGAGAATGATCAAGTTGGATTCATTCCGGGGATGCAAGGATGGTACAATATACACAAATCAATCAATGTGATACAACATATTAACAAAACAAAGGATAAAAATCATATGATCATCTCAATAGATGCTGAAAAACCATTTGATAAAATTCAACATTAATTTATGATAAAAACTCTCATCAAAGTGGGCCTAGAAGGAGTATACATCAACATACTAAAGCACATATATGATAAACCCATAGATAATATCATACTCAATGGTGAAAAGTTGAAAGCATTTCCTTTAAGATCAGGAACAAGACAAAGATGCCCATTCTTGCCACTTTTATGCAACATAGTACTGGAACTTCTAGCCACAATAATTAGTCAAGAAAAAGAAATAAAAGTCATCCAAATTGGAAAGGAAGGAGTAAAACTGTCACTGTTTTCAGATGACCTGACACTATATATAGTGTCAAAGACTCCACCAACAAGGTAGTAGGACTGATAAAAGAATTCAGTAACATTGAAGGATAAAAAACTAATATACAGAAATCTGTTGCATTTTATACACTAATAACAAACTGTCAGAAAGAGAAATAAAGAAAAACATCCCATTTAAAACTGCATCAAAAAGGATAAAATATCTAGGAATAAATTTAACCAAGAAGGTGAAAGACCTTTACTCTGAAAATTCCAAGACTTTGAGGAAAGAAATTGAAGACAATACAAATAAATGGAAAAATATACTGTGCTCATGAATTGGATGAATCAATACAATTAATATGTCCATACTACCCAAAGCAATCTACACACTCAGTGCAATACCTATGAAAATACCAATGGCATTTTTCACAGAGCTAGGACTAATAACACTAAAATTTGTATGGAACCACAAAAAACCTTGAATAGCCAAAGCAATTTTGGGAAAGAAGAACAAAGCTGGAGGTATCATGCTCCCTGACTTCAAACTATTCTACAAAGCTACAGTAATCAAAACAGTATGGTACTGGCACAAAAACAATCAATGGAACAGAATAGAGAGTTCAGAAATGAATTTACACTTAGCTAGGCAATTAATCTACATCAAAGGAGGCAAGAAAATACAATGGGAAAAAGCTTCTTCAATAAATGGTGTTGGAAACCTGGACAGCTACATTCAAAAGAATCAAACTGACTACTCTCTCACACAATATAAAGAAATAAACTCCAAATGGATTAAAGACCTAAATGTAAAAAACAACACTATACAATTCCTAGAAGAAAACAGGCAGTAACTTCTTTGATATTGGTTTAGCAATATTTTTTTGGATGTGTCTCCTCAGGCAAGGAAACCAAAAGCATAAATAAACCAATGGGACTAGATCAAACTAAAAAAGCTTTTGCAGAGGGAAGGAAACTATCAACAAAACAAAAAGGCTGCCTACTGAGTGGGAGAAGATATTTGCAAATCATATATGTGATAAGGCGTTAATAGCCAAAATATACAAAGAACTCATACAACCCAATATTGAAAAAGCAAACAACCTGATTAAAAAATGGGAAGAGGACATGAATAGACATTTTTCAAAAGAAAATATACTGATGGCCAATAAACACATGTAAAGGTGTTCAACATCACTAATCATTAGGGAAATGCAAGTCAAAAACCACAATGAGATACCACCTCACACTTGTCAGAATGGCAATTATCAAAAGACAAGAAAAAATTTTTGGTGAGGATGTGGAGAAAAGAGAATACAATGCTGGTGGAAATTGTAACTTGGGGCAACCACTATAGAAAACAGTGTTGAGGTTCCTTTAAAAAATGAAAAAAATAGAACTACCATATGGGCCAGCAATTACACTTCTGGGTATTTGTCTGAAGAAAAAAAAAAAAAACACTCTTTTGAAAATATATATGCACCTCTATGTTTATTGCAGCATTATTTACAGTAGCCAAGATATAGAAGCCACCTGTTTCCATTGATAGATAAATGGATAAAGAAGATGTGGTATATATGTATACAATGGAATACTACTCAGTCATAGAAAAAGAATAAAATCTTGTCATTTGCAATAATATGGATAGAACTTGGGGGTATTATGCTAAGTGAAATAAATCAGAAAGAGAAAGACAAATACCATGTAATTTCACTCATATGTGGAATCTAAAAAACAAAACAAACACAATAAAACAGAAATAGACTCACAGATACAAAGAACAAACTGGTGCTTACCAGAGGGGAGGGACAAACAACCTTAAAATTTATATGGAACCACAAAAGACCCAGAATTGCCAAAGCAATGTTGAGGAAAAAGAACAAAGCTGGAGGCATAACCCTTCCAGACTTCAGACAATACTACAAAGCTACAGTAATCAGAACAGCATGGTATTGGCACAAAAATAGACAAAGATCAATGGAGCAGAATAGAGAGCCCAGAAATAAACCCACATGCCTACGGTCAATCTTCAACAAAGGAGGCAAGAATATACAGTGGAGAAAAGACAGTCTCTTCAGCAAATGGTATTGGGAAAGCTGGACAGCCCCACGTAAATCAGTGAAGTTAGAACACTCCCCCACATCATACACAAAAATGAACTCAAAATGGCTCAAAGACTTAAATGTAAGACATGACACCATAAAACTCCTAGAAGAGAACATAGGCAAAACATTCTCTGACATAAGTTGTAGCAATGTTTTCTTAGGTCAGTCTCCCAATGCAATAGAAATAAAAGCAAAAATAAACAAATGGGACCTAATAAAACTTATAAGCTTTTGCACAGCAAAGGAAACCATAAACAAAATGAAAAGACAACCTACGTACTGGGAGAAAATATTTGCAAAGATGCAACTGACAAGGGCTTAATTTCCAAAATATACAAACAGCTCATACAACTCAAAAACAAAAACAAAAAAAACAACCCACTCAAAAAATGTGCAGGAGACCTAAATAGACATTTCTCCAAAGAAGACATACAAAGAAGACAACAGGCATGTGAAAAGATGCTCAATATCACTAATTATCAGAGAAATGCAAATCAAAACTACAACGAGGTATCGTGTCACATCTGTCAGAATGGCCATTATTAAAATGTCTACAAACAAATGCTGGTGAGGGTGTGGAGAAAAGGGAATCTTCCTACACTGTTGATGGGAATGTAAATTCGTGCAGCCACTATGGAAAACGGTATGGAGTTTCCTTAAAAAACTAAAAATAGAGTCACCATATGATCCAGCAATCTCACTCCTGGGCATAAATCCAGAAAAGAGGAAAGCTCTAATTTGAAGAGATACATGCACCTCAATGTTTGTAGTGGCACTATTTACAATAGCCAAGACATGGAAGCAACCTAAATATCCATCAACAGATGAATAGATAAAGAAGATGTGATATATATAGATAGATAGATATACACACACACATATATACACATACAGTGAAATAGGAATAATACTTAGCCATAATAAAGAATGAAATAACACACAGAGAAAGACAAATATTATATGCTATCACTGACAAGTGGGATCTAAAAAATAGTATAAATGAACTTATTTACAAAACAGAAATATTCAAAAAAATAATATTTGATAGACCCTTAGTTAGAAGATAATAGATTCAAACATTTTATAGCTATAAACCAGGTCAATGTGGTTACACACACACACACACACACACACACACACACACACACACACACACACACACTTCCATGAGAATTCCTAAATGTCTAGAACATAGTTGGTGCTGAAAAAAATGTTATTTGAATAGATGAGTAAATAAATAAATATGCAAAATGAAGTGGTTCTGTTCATAAGAAGGAAAGTTTTTCCTTACCTATGTAAACTTTCAATGGATTCTTGAGTGTGTATAAGAAAACTACATTTATATATTCAAAATACATTTGTCCTTATTATACAGGACTTTTTGAAAGAAAGTTAATTAAAATCTGAATAATATTATTCTCACATAGTTTAAGCATAAAATGTATATAAAGCAATATGTTGCAAATCATTCCTTCTCCATATTCATCCAGCTTCTACTATTTTTGCCAATAGGTAACAACTATTATTAAATTCTTATATCTTCTTATATAGAACTTTTTTAAATATATAACTGAATATGAATATATATTTCTCTTTCCCATTACAGAAGTAGAGGCATAGGGTACACACTGTCCTCCAATGTGATTTTTCCCTATGTTGGAGATACTTCTGTTAGTTGAAGAGCTGACTGGCTTGCCATATTTGTAATATACAGTTCTAAAGTGAAAACTAATTTTTTGCACAGAATAAAGACACACCTTTATTGTTTTCTTTTCATTCAACCTGAAATTAACAAAAAAACCCTGATAATTCCTGTTAAAAATATTAATCCCTCTTGCATAGAAATAATTTATTGGTAATAAAATTATAAATACATGATACTTGCCTCTTGTTTCAACCATTTAGGATTTTTAACAATAAATTTAAATTATTTCTGGTTTATTTTACATATGAAATTGTGTTACACACTGAATAATTTTTAATTTGTGCTACACACTGAATAATTTTTGCCTACAGAAAGTAGTTAATGTCAACAAATATAACCAAGCATATCAAAAGGTACATCATTGCACTGTTCTTTTTTTCTTCTGGGAGATTTGTACTAGCATACATTCTTTCACTTGACCTTATATGCAAATATGCTAAGTTATTTATTCAACAAGTATTTAGTGAGGGCATACGACTACATTACTTTCTTTCCTTTCTCCTTCTTTCTAGAACACTCTATAATTTCTGTGTGAAATTACTTAAAATTAAAGATGTGTGAGTAGGAAAAGACAGTTTCTTAAGCAAATTTCAACTCATTATTTTTTTCATTTTTGTTAATCTGAGAATATAAAATTGTTTAATAATTTTTCAAAAGCTTAAGAGAAGTTTTAATTAAATACTACATTAACCATAAAGATGATACTGGTGTATACTGTGAACTTTGGTCCCGTAGTCAAGAAATTTAGGTTTCATCAGTATCTTCGCAACAAAAAAGGCATAAACGGTATCTAGAACAGTGTGTGGCTCAGTGTTCCAGTTAAAGAGAAATGTCATTTGACTAGAATAATTTAATAATACACTTTATTATCTGCATACTTCCTTTCATATCCAGAATACTGAAATGGAAATGTCTATGCTGTGGAAGGCAGAATAAAGGCATCCCTAAAGATGGCTGCTTCCTAATATCCTGACCTAACTATGCTACCTACATGGCAAAAAGGACTTTGCAGATGTAATTAAGATTATAAACCTTGAGATGGGAAGCTTTTCCTAGATTGCTCACGTGGGCTAAATCTAAACCAAGGAATGCCCGTGACTGCTAGAATCTGGAAAAGGCAAGGAAATGGACCACCCCTAGAGGCTCCAGAAAGGAACAGAGCCCTGCCAATACCTTGATTTTAGTCCAATAAGACCTATGTTGGACTTCTAACCTACAGAAGTATGAGGTGATAAACTTGTGTTATTTTAAGACACTACATTTGTGGTAATTTTTACAGCAGAAATAAAAAAATTAATACTTCAAGCACATGGGAAAGTTGAAAATAAAATTGAAGAATTCATTAATATTTACCAAAAAAACAGTTTATGTTCTATTAGCAGTCAAAAATTGAAGATTCCACAAGGAATTCTTACTGTTTTTTAAGGACCAGTATGACATACAAAAACTTATGAATGTAAAAAAATAATCCACTGTCAATCACCTATAAAATTATGTTAAATTTTTAGACTTCATTTAGGGGTTACTTACCTGAACCCAAATATATTAACAGAACAGTTTTTATGGTAACGTTTGTTGCATCCCTAGTACTTACAGTGCATCAAACACAGAGTAGGCAATGAGCAAATATTTGTTGAATGAATGAAGGACTAATATAAGATTGGTGAATCAAGAGAAATAACGTAACAATTAATTATTATCTGCATTTGTAGAATTCTACAGAAGATGTCATATATTTAAAACAGTAAAATTCACTCTTCACCACTTTTATCCCTGTAGGAATATAAGTAATAAAGTGAAAAACAATATGAAATCAAAAGAGCCCCAATGTGCCTTTAAAATATAATCCAGGTTGTTCCCTAATAGATTATCACAGTGGAGGCCATGAAATAAAAACCTAACAACTAAAAATGTTTTGATGATGTAATGTAATAAACTGACAGTATAAATTTTTATTTAATTTATCCATATAATTTATAATGAAAATTTAATAACCCTAAATACTGGTTGTACTTAGTAAAACATTAATAAGGGGAAAATACAAAAGGAGCTATTTTGAATTAAAAAACAGTTTTCTTATTTTTTAAATAATCCCTGTCACTGTCCAAAACTTCAACATTTCTAGTTTATAATTTGTGGTAAAACTTAGACAAAAGATGTTAAGACAACCTGGTAGTAAAAAAATTAAATGCCTTCATTTAAAAACTAATAAATGAAAAAAATTTAGCAATCTAACATCCAAAGAGACCAGTTCCCTAATTCTGTTTCTCCAATTCTATTCTGGACAAATAATCTTGAATAAAAAAGAGATTTATGTATAGAGAATGCAACAAATTTTTAGTCTAACAAAATTTATGCCTAATTCAAATGTCCCACAATAAAAGAATGGTTAGGAAAATGGATCATATATTTCAACATCATGTATTAAAACATATATAGCACGAAAAAAATGAGTGTGAAAAAATGTAAACTTAGTTTGATCTTAATTATTTTAAAACATTCATAGAAAAAAAAGTAGAAAGCAATATGCCAAGTTTTTACATATAATTCATGGCATTATGGATTAATTTTATGTTTTTTACCCTGTTTCTAAAATTTTCAATATTAAATTATTTTATAATCAAAAAAAGCATTTTGTAATGAAAAGTTCTAATGTAAACAATTACTTCTTGATCATTCGGCATTTCAAATGCTATAATCATATCAATTCAACAAAATCTCCTGAAGGAATGGGCTGTTTTAGACCAAATCAGGGAGTTTCCAGTGGCATCAAAGTACATTTTAGGTTTAATCTGAGGAACGAAATCATCTTAAATAATGAAAGTCAATAATAACTATGAGGAAATTGGGTGCTGATAATAGGTTACAGATAAATATTTTACAAGAGAAAAGGCCTACTATTTTTGGCAAATTCCAAGAAATGTCCAATACAGTGAAGTAATGAATTTCCCCAAACAGGAAGTGTAGAAACAAAGGTTAGATGTTGAAGGAAAAGATTTTTTATTTATACAATCACTAATGTTACCTACATAGTGTTAAGTGTTTGAATTATTATGTATGTATGTAATCACATACTCTGCAGGTCTTTAGGATATAAATTCCATAATTTGTAGAACTAATGTGGGTAAAAATTAGTTTTATATATCACTGCAGGTCAAATAAAAAGGAATACATTGGTGGAATTATAACTTACTGTGGTAGCACAATGAATATCTTTCCATACTGTGGCTTCCCTGGAGAGATCAGAGGCTTCAAACAAATTATCAAAAATCACTTCCCCAATCATGTCATGTCTAGAAAATCTGTCAAAATCATACACACCGAAATGTAGTTTTCGGTTGCTTAGTTGATCATATGCTACAGGAAACTGAAAAGTTTCATCAAACACAGGATTTAAAGTTTTTCTGTGCACACGGGTCTGAAATTTCTTTTTCCTATCTGGAAGAAGATACATCTTCACATAAGGGTCAGAAGTTCCTGTGAAGTCTTTAGCAGGGAGATCTAAGGCTTTGATAATTTTAACAACTAGAAGTTCATTTTCATAATCATACTGGAGGGTGAAGTTAAGCTTCCCACAGGTTTTGACATCTTCTTTCTTGTTGCCCTCAGAGTCAACTGATTTCTGTTTGTAGAGCTCTGGTTTTATTCTCCCAATGCTGGTTGTTGTTTCTCCTCTTTGTAAAATGGGTTCTGTGCCCATGCCAAAATCAACACTGGAAACCTGCATTTGCCTTGGTAGGTGTCTTCTGAAGGAATTGTGTCTGTACACACACACATACACACAAAATCATTTAAGTAGATCATTTTGATGATAATGTTATATACAGTGGCATATAAACTCTCCCCCACACCCAGGATAATGGGAACATTATATCTACAGTAATAAACAGATGGATACACACACACACACACACACACACAGAGTTATTTTTGAAAAACCAGGAATGCAATATTCAAAGAAAAGTTCTCCTAAAATTATAGAAACACCTAAAACACACATACGTACATTTTTATGAGCTTTTGGTATTTTTATGTACCATAATAAGCACAAAACATTTAAACACAATTGTAAAGAAAGATGATTACCAAAAAAGTTCAATATTCTACAAAATGTTACCTGGGTGTATCTAGATGTAAACATTATGTAAACAAATCATTCAGATGGCTGGTTTCTTTTCATCTGGATATTTTGGTCTTATGAATTTCCCATTTTAGTGATGACAATATTAAAAAACATAAGTCCACATATTCTTACACTGTGTTATTTCTAATACTTAATATAACTAAATGAATGTGTACTTTTCAAAAGAATATATAGTTATGACAGAAAAAATGAGTACATTTTCCTTTTTTCAACATGGAGTGGGCTTCAGAAACTCTTAAGGATTAAAAGACTGTAGAATTTTAGAGTTTGGGGCTAAATAATAGTTCTTAAAATTCAAACTGAATTTCCTATACTCACTGTTACTATTTATCTCTCCAACGTTTCCAGAACATTAGGTATATCAGCTTACTAATGGATCATAAATGTGACTAGCATTAAGATCTGCTTCTCTTATACTTTCTCCATGATTTATAGCGTGAGCTATGTCAACTTATGTGTTTCCTCAAGGTCTGGTTCAGGTATTTTGTTCTTTTCTCTTCTCAGTCACTCCATCAGACTAATAATCAGTTTTGGGGCTATAATTACTACCTTTAACCTGGTGATTCCCTAGATATATCTCAGATAGACAAAATTCTAGTTCCATATCTCTTTGTCTTGAAGGGGGATTTCTAAACAATTGTCCTAATTTTGCCCCAAACTCAAGCAAACTCATTATTTTCTCTATTTTGCTTTCAAACCAGTTCACTCTTCCACAATCTCTGACAATAGCTCTAACATTTTTATCAGTCACTTAATGCTTGGAATCCTGCAGTATGCTTGTTTGAATCACTTTTCCTTTATTTCATGGGATTTGCTTAATTTTCTAAGTCCTGTTGATTTTTTGCTTTGAGACATCTCATATAATTGTCCATTCTGCTCTATTTCCATTGTTATTTGGTCCATATCCTCATCATCTCATACTTTGCTTTCTACAGTAGCCTTCAGCTTGGCTTTCCTTCTTTCATCTCTCTCTTAAATTCAATGTCTCTCCAGCACTTACTTCAAAATCCTTTACGCTTGTTGTTATACCTTTTTCCACTTGATCATAATTGAAAAATTATTTCTATATAAAGAAACAAACTAGGATAACTTTATCTCAGATGAGGGAATAAGCTCCTAATTAAAACTATACTGAATTTAAGACCCAATATTTTAGTTTCAGTATCTAAGTGAGTATATATGTAAAAGTCTTTACTAAGTTACTTAAAACTTGAAGTGATCTGTTTCCTCAGATTGATCTCCAGATTGATTCCATTTTAATGCATTGAACATGCTATGAAATGTATTTTGATCCTGAATCTATTCCAGATATACAAGATCAGGGGCTTAAATTAGGGTCAGGGAACCATCAGGGAGCATTTAAGAAATAATAAGAATTTAAAAAGGAATACAGGTATTATGTGTTGTTGTGAATTATTAAAGAGGTCTAGTATAATCCAGTTAATATATTCAATATTCTTAAGAGATTTAGAATATTTTACTAAACAATCTAATATTTCTGCCAAAATCACTTTCACTTATGCAACAATTTTAAATTATATTTTTATTTTTGTGAGCAAAAAGCCCCCAAGAAATTAATTCCTTATTTTTTATAAATTGATCCATAATTTCACCTCCCTTATGTTTTTCAACATAATAAAATTTAAGCTTCTATCCTCTCCCTAAAAAAATCAATAATTTATTTCTGATGCCACTGAATATAATTGGGCAGCTGTAAAGCCCCTTCTAACAAGAATCAAAACGTAGTAACATTTTTGTTCTAGTAAGCCAGTGCCCTAATTATGGAGTAAATAGTTCATGTTCTAAGTCACAGTTTAGCTAGTCAATTAAGAGAAGCTTTAATTATTACAATGTTAAACTATTGCCATGACAACACAGATCCTCTTTATCTTCTTGAATTTTTTTTCTCTTTTGGAATGACAGTGGTAAGTGTCTATTTAGTCTCACACAAACACCAACCAATTAAAGTACAGGCCATTTGACTGTTACTGACCCCACTCTTACCCTTCAAACCTAGGAAGGCACCACATAAGTACTCTTCCAGATGGAGAAGGAAAAACTTTTCCCACCCTGAAACATCTGAGAGTAACTACTAGATATAGTCAATATTATCTGATGCCATAGGAATAAAATGTATTAATATGGTAATTTTCAAATATTTTTTTCACCAACAGATCCTTTCTTTCAAACAAAATCAGAGACCAGAAGTTCAACACGTACGGACAGAGCTGCTTTGGTTAATGTGTGAGTAGAGTCCTGGAATCTCACTGGAAACCGTGCCAATTTTTCCACACTACCCAGGAGAAAGCACTTGAAGAGCATTACATTGAGATGAGATTAAAAAAATGCTGGACTGAAATCAGACTATAGTTTGGTCCCAGCCTCCCTATGGAGTAACAGCAACTTTGGGCAAGTCACTTCACTTTTTTGATGTTTACTTTCCTCATCCATAAAACCGTCCTTTCATAGTTGTGAAGGTTAAATGAGATATTACAGATAACTTTGAAACTTACTATTTTTCATACTGCTAATAATTATCATTAGAGTTTAGGACACATGGAGCTGAAGGGCAAATGCCATAATGAACTCTCTGGTTCTGACAATCTCAAATCTAGGTTTCCTGTTTGGGGATATGGAGTTGGCACAAAGTCATTCTTGTGTGAGCATGTCCTGGACTACCACCCTGGACAACGGATTCCCTCTGACTCTCACTTCTCAGCCACAGCAGTTCTTTTTTCCTTAAGTGGGAAACCTATATCCTCCTACTCTTACTTGCAGTGTCTTTACTATTAAATTTATCTTAGGTACTGCTTGAGAAATAAGAGGTGAAAAGCAAAAATATATTTAGCAGAGTTTTATTTGTTTATTCAATATGTTTACAAGGAGTTCATCTCTCTTTGTTTTAATATTGATATTTATATAGGAAACTATCACCATATATTAAAAGTTGTAACCCTGTTTTATAGCTAAGGAGGCTCAAATAATAAGACTAAATTAATTTTCTGGTAAACAAAGTTTTCATCTTTATTTGTTTCCTATTTTTTCCATTCAGTTTGAAAGAATGACAAGAGTGACTCATTCAGCACAAAAATATCTGAGCATATACCATGCAGGGCACTATATACATGAAGGCAGACTAAGTTGTATAATATACCACAAGGAATTTTTGAAATTAATTCATTGTCTGATGTCAGCACAATCCTCTATATCTTTAATCTCTTCTTTAACTGTTCGTCTCACGTTATTGCTCAGTAGAAGCCTGATTCTTCTCCAAGGACACTGTTTGCTCTGTGCCCCTCTCATGTGGTGGTTGATATTTTTGTGATAATGCTTGTTCCACTGGCCCTAGAAGTGAAGGAGTTGTCCATTCCTCTTGTCCTTCATTACCACATTCACATCATTCTCCCTGAATACACCACTCCAGGCTCTAAAGCTCAAGTCAACAGATCATATCCCCATTACCACTTATTGTTAGTAATTTACTAATACTCAAATCACTCCCTTTAAAGTGATTTTAATAACTTGGTTCACTAACTCTCTTTGACAATGTTTTTGCTTTGATTCCTAGCAGTGAACAAGTTTCTTCCAACTACTTGGCCTCTAGGTTCTTTTAATTCCTCTCCTCCAATGATGTTCTCTATTTACCTCAGTTACTACCATGTGCATAGCCAGATTTTGTCATTATTATTAGCTGCAAACTCTCCACAACCCCAATTTCATGCATGCTTCTCTCTGAGCAACACCTCTTTCCAGCTCACACCCTCCTATACTCCAATTCAAATAACTTTTCCAACTCACAAGAACCTCCAATACATTGATTCTGTCACTATTTCATAATCCCTAGTTCCTTGATATCACTTTTCCCTCTTTATCCAGTTTCAATTCCATTGTTAATCAATAGAGCCACTCTCACACATACATTCCCAATTCTCTTGTTGCTCTCTACCTTCTTAGTTGCAGGGCAAAACCACAGTCCTGGTTGAATTCAACTTTCCATCATTTCTACACCTGTACATGTGCAAGTGAATACAACTAGAGAAAAACATAAAAGAACTCTCAATGTTCCATTTTAAATTCATGACCACATTCCTCATTAAACTAACTAAACTAACTAACTAACACTGAACAGCAAACCATTCTCCCTCTCAATCTCCTAGATTCACAAGACTGTTTCACACCTTCTCACCTTTCTTCAAACCTCTAACACCTTCCTCATTCCCAATCTCAATTAATGACCTTACATCCTATTTCACTAATGAAGTTGAAGCAAAGAGCAGAAACCTTCTACCTCATCAACCCTGTTATCAACATCTGTATCCATATTCTTTACCTTTCTGATATGATTAATTACCCATGCTATTATCTAAAGCCAACCCCTTCACTTGTATATTAAATCCCATTTTCTCTCATGTCACCTTCAAGACTGCTCCTCTTTGCTTCCTGCATTATTAATTCTGCCTCTTTGCTGGATTATTACCATCAGCACAAGAGGATACTGTTATTTCTGCTATTTTAAAGGAACCTTCCATTCACTCTACTTCCTCTCTCTGTACTGCTGTTTCTCTAACACATCTGCAGCAAAACTCCTTGAAAGAGTTGAGGATAGTACATCCACTATCCAATTTATCTTCTCCCATTCTATATCAACTCACTCTAACTAGTTTTTCACATACCAATTCTGACATAATAGCTCTTGAAAATGTCAATTATGTCTCCCTGACATTGCTAAACTCAGCGGTCAATCCATGGTCCTCACCCCACTTGACCTTACAATAGTTACCTGACAGTTAATCACTCCTGATTTTTACATACCCTCTTCACTTGGCTTTCAGATTATACCCTCCTGGTTTTCCTTCTACTTTACTAGTCTTGACTTCTCAGTCTACAATGCTGTTCCTGATGTCTTAATATTGGAGTACTTCTGGGATTCATCTCTGGTTTTCTCTTTCTTATCTACACTCACCTCTCTGAAGATATTATCTTCTGGCTTTGAACACCATCTCTATGTGGACTCCAAGTTTACACATGTTTCACAGATTCTCTCCAGAATTTCAGAGTTATTATCTGGTTGCCTACTCAATTTTTCCACTAAGATTTCTAACAACATCCTTAAACACAACAGTTCCATATCTCCTGTTTTTGGCTCTCAAACTCACTCCATTCACAGCCTCATGTTTATCAATTTTATCTTTCCAGATGCTCAGGCCAAAACATGCAGTCATTCTTGACTCCTCTTTTCTTACTCATATGCCCAAGCTAATGTGTCATAGTCTGTTTGTTCTATCTTCAAAGTATATCCTGAATCCAGCCAGGATATAGATATATATATCCATCATTAACTACCATCTCCTTGGTCTGAACCACCATCACTTCTGGCCTGGATTACAGCCTCCATAGTGGTCTTTCTGCTTCTATCCTTTTGCCTCCTTCAATGTTTATACTCAAAACAACAGAGTAATCCTTTCAAAACAAGTTAGATCATGGCACTCTTCTGATTAAAAACTCTCTGGTGGCTTCCCATGTTACTCAGAGTAAAAGCCAAAAGTGGTTTGGGTCCTACTACCTCTCTGATTTTTCTCCTAGCATTCTCCACCTGGCTCTCTCTGCTACACCTACACTGGCTTCCTTGCTGTGGTTGGGACACAAAAGGCAGATTCCACCTTCAGGACGTCTGCAGTGGTTGCCTCCTCCACAAGGAAAGTTCTCCCCAAACACCCGCATGGACCACCCTTCCATCTCCTCATTCAGACCCACCAACCCCTTTATTTTACACTATTATTTTCTACAGAATTTATTATCTTCTAAAACATCATGTAACTGACTTAGTTATGTTGTTTGGTTCCTCTCCACAAGAATGCAGGTAGGGAATTTTGAGTTTTGTTCCCTAATGTGTATCAAATGTCTAGAAAAATGCCTGGCACATAACAAGTGTTCTATAAATACTGTTGAATAAATAAGTTAAAAATTTTCCTGGAAGAATTTAGCCATATGACTAACAATCCAATCATAATAAAAGCTGTTTGGAGAAAAAACTGGTTTTCTTCTCAATTATGCAATGTAATGCTTAAAATTAATTTAAGTAACTTATCTTTATTCTGTTCAAAGAATTTACAGGAAACTTGTTTTTAATAGTAATTAAGGAAATGAATGTTCTTATTCTGTAAATACTTGTCCCTTGGCCTTTCACCATGTTAAAAAAAAAGTTTACAAATCATAACAAGAGATGATAAGCAATTGCTTTTGATCCAGCATATATTTAAAGGAATAGAGTATGAAGTAATTAGGTTGGTAGTTTTTGATCTACAAATAAAGTTCTGAGAACATAATATTTTATATTAAAGAAAAGAAGTAATATAAAATGAAGACTAAATTAAAAAAAAAAAACTCACAATAACTACTTGTCAGAATAATAAATCCAAGAATATTCTGTTTGGTATTGCTAGGTCCCTATAAGGTCTTTTGACCTTAATTATGTATTCTAGCTCTAAATTTCTATGCTCAATTTGTCATTTAGGCCTTCCCTTACTTGGAAGTATGTTGCTGGCTATCATGAGCCTCTCTCCTAGAGAGGTCAGCTAGGATTTGAAGAAAAATGTTGTAATCCTGCAACTGAGTTCACCTACCACCCTGGGTCCCTCCTTCTGTTCCTCCACATCTCCTTGAGCATACTGCAAAGAGTGTATTGAAATCACCTGTTTCAGATGTGCCTTCCATTCCCCAACCCTTCTACTAGTAGTCTTTATAATAGCAGAACTAAATATTATTAATCTTTTCATGAATTTCATAGTAAACACATGCTGGGATTCAAGAAATGTCTGTTGGAGTTTGTATGAAATAATTTACTACAAGATTCTTGTGACTAATAAAAGTCAACTTCCCAAGAATTATTTGTACTATGAAGAAGAAGGGCCTAATCAATTTATAATTAGTACTTGTAAAGAGGAGATAATATTTATCAGTGCCAGAAAACAAACTCTCCAAGTTTGAATACATTTTATAAGGTTTTATTTCTGACCTTGGTTCAAAGAGCCACCCCATTTCAGAAGTTAGTTTATATACCAAATACATATGTTTCATAGCGGAGATTATTTAACAACCTCAAGCACCGGCACAGCATGTTTTATGAACTTTTATTTCAAGGAGATAGATCTCAGGTTCTCTATTGTTCTGGCCAAGCACTGCTTCTTGGTATCCTAGCTGGTTAAATACCATTTAAATTCTTCCTTTGTGTAACATCTTGTCTTCCACTCCTTACAGTATCTTGGAATGAAAATTGCAATTTTTGCTATCTTTTGAGAAGGATTTAACTTTTTAAAAAATCTCTTAAAGAAAACTATGCACTCCAGTATTACATATTTTTACGTAATTCTTCGTTTCTCTTTTAACAATCTACAATGAGTATTCTTTCTGACTTTATGTGTGATGATATTAAGAATTACTTTTCTAAGCAACCATAGCTAATTGTAAATCCATCAGCACATATGAGTCAATGATTTCTTTCCATGTCATGCTTTTGTTCATGTTCAAATGGATCTGTCACTAGGTTTCCTAATTATTTTCGGTAGGTACTTAGAATCCTCTCTAACAGTGGCTAACCTACATAATTTCTCATCCTCAACAAATTATTTTGCCACTTACAATTCACCTCATTTCACACTATTAATGAATGCACAGAAAATTGGTCCTTATACTCATCCTTGGGAGTATACCATCATTAACCTTCTCCTAATATTAGCACTGTTTATCTCACCATCTCATGCTGTCTTTAAAGGAGCAAAGCAAAGTGGAGAGATAATCAGTCAATCCAAATCATTCACTTGATGCTTATTATGCACCTACCCAGTGAGGAAATTAGGAGCACATTAAAGTAGGTTATACAGACTTGTTCTTTGAGAACTTGACATCTCAGATCTGGCAAACAGCTAGAGCTCAACATTAAGACAATAAATAATTGCTAGACTGTAGCTATGGCTTTAAAGGACAATAGCTTATAATTGGACAGAAAAAGATGCATTTTCCTTAAAGATCTTATAGTGGATAAAAAAGAGTTTATCATTCTAGACAAGGGAAGTAGCATAAGCAAAAGCACAGAGGCAGAGAGTTGAGGTCTACAGGAGGATGATAAAAAGACCAAGCACTCTTCTAACTGGCAACCATGAAAGATCCATTTAGATAGATAAAACGAAGTCATCAAATTCATTTACTGATTTTTTAAATTCAACAAATATACCCTGAGTTCCTACAGTGCTTTGTCTAGGTATCAAGATCAGTACAGAAATAAAATTGGCAGGTTTTCTGCCTAAGAAAGCAGTGTAGAGCTATATGTGTGGGGCAGTATGGACTCAAAATGTTATAAGATTTTTATCATGCCTGAACTACTATATTACTTTCAAAGTAGATGCCTTTTTCTACAGTCTGTCCTACAAACTGTTGTCAAATTAATTTTCCTAAAACACAGCTCTTTATCCAGGGGACTCTTTTGCTGCAAATATTTTTGACAGGACAGACCTTGAACAATTTTGGCCATGATCTCAAGGCCTTTTCAGACTGTAATTCCAGCTGACTTTATCTTCCATTATTCCTCCACTGACCTCTATTTTCTGATCAAGGTAACTTACCTGCTGTTTTCATAATAAGATTTCCCGTTCTGTGTCCTTTCACATAAAATGTTTCCATCTGGAATGCATACCCTCTTCCAATTGTCTTTATGTGAATTCCTAGTTTCCTTTGGCCTCAGTTTAATGGGACTTCTCCATGCCTCAGCTAAAAATGATTTTTCTAATTATCTTAATTCCACATTCTCCACCACACAGTTTGCACTTGTAGTTCCTTATATTGAAGTTGGTATCTTATCTCTCTGCATTATGTTGTGGATTTTTTTCCAGTTCACTAGAGTTTGCAGAGTGGACAGAGTATGTAGAATACACTGACTATACCTAAAAGTTATATCTGCTGACTGTATCTACTGAGTAAGGCTATTGGATTAATCAACAGTCAATCAAGACAGATGTGAGAATAATGTTAATAATAAGAAATACACAGATGTCTGTTGGGTTGTTTGGCTGCCAGCAGGTTGATGGGGCCAAATGTCCAGGTATTTGAAAAGGAAGATGAGAACTTGGAAAATGTGGCAGTTTCCGGCAATGCTGTTAACTAATCAAGATGTCGCTTAAGAATAGTGACAAATAAAACTTGAGAGGATATGTCATCTATTGTCTGAGCCAAATAAAAGGGAGTCCCAACACCAGACTAGAGCTGGGATATCTTAATAAGGTGAGGAAACCAAGCATTAAAGTTAAATTTACTGTGTGTGCGTGTGTGAGTGGTGGGGTGGGGGGCGGGAGGGGTTCTGATTTGCTAGACCTCAATGAAAAGTTAACATTTGAGCAGAATAATCTGATTTATAATGATGTGCCCTGGATCTCTCTGTCTGCATAATAAACTCAGCAATTTCCCCTTCCTCTCTATATAAAGGTAATTTTTAGTATGATGAAGTAATTATATAGATGAGGAGTTTTGAGAACTAGGAATAATCAAGTTTTCTGCAAGGAATTCATCCCAAGGCCAAACAGATTAAAATCATGACTCTTGTTATTCATGATAACCACATATAATTCCACATTTCTAACTGAGCAGAATGAGCAGGAAGAGGCCCTCATTCTCCAACCTCCAAACTACCTGTCCTCAGCAGACTTTAACCATCTTTGGTTGCAAAAAAACATATTCCCTTGGCTTTAACTCTTAAAACATGTTCCATCAATCCGGATAAATCTGAATTCTAACTTTCACCAGCTGCATGGCTTTAGGCAATTTTTAAAATCTCTCTGGGCTTCAGTTAACTCACAAGTAATGGGGATAATTAATAATACTTACTTCATACAGGCTGGCAGAGGATTAGCAGGAAGGATGCCTGGCATAGTGACTAAATTGCAGGCACTCAAAAACAATACTTTTTTTCTTCCTTCTTCAGCCACTCATAAACAAGGCAATTCAAAGAGGTCAATAAAATTATATCAAAGTTCTAGCAGAACTATGAATTTGTATTCCACTTTTTCTCTTAAGAAAATATGAGATGTACATGTACAATCCAATTTTTATGTTTTTTAAGATTGAGAGAAAAAGTTTTTTTTTTCTGATTTCTTCAATTTCATGTAATAACTGAGAAATCCGGGGCTAAAATGACCTGTTGTCATTCCCTATTGCATTTTATTTCTAGAAACCAATTCTGCATCCAAAACCAAGTCTTCACACATGTTTTCTCAGTATGTATTCTTTCATTCTCCCCTAGTTAGGGATAATCAGATAAGCTCTATGTTTACATTCAGCAGATAATATTTTGGAGATAGTACTTCATTTTTCTAAGGTTTCCAAAAAAAAAAATCTGCACAAAGAAAGGCAAGCTATTTTCATAGCTTACCTCAATTTGTCTTCATTAATTGAGTGTCCTTATGTAGGGTGCACTTATCAACTAAAAGAGTTGAATAATTCTGAATACTAAGTTGATATATTGTCATAGCCATTATCAATATTTTAAAAAAATGTTTTGTAGGTTAATTGAACATTTTTACCCTGAAATTTCTGGGTATGTTAAGGCTTTATTAAATATTATAGTTGACCACAGTTTGCAGATGTGATAGTAATGACAATCAAGTAACCAACCACATGAGATAATTTTGAAGCAGTTTTTCCTATAAATATAAAGAAGTGGCACATGGGATAATTATTTTATAGTTAAATATCCATAAATAAATTTAAATGAATGTATACTGGATTATAAAAATGAACCCAAATGCAGTGCTCAGGAAAACTTGTCAACATAATAACTAAATATGAGGCATACTTTGGTTATAAAATTTAAATAGCTCAGAGAAGTATAACACCTCCATCCATCCTCCTTACCCCAAAGTTTCTCATCCCCAAAGTAACAATTATTCTTACTCATCCCTCAGGGATTTATTTCAGAAAGAAGACAATTTATTTATAGATACAATCCTTTTTTATTTTATAAAAGATATATTGAATATTCTTTCAATCCTAGTAGCAAGCATGACCCATGCAGTTTTCCAACTTGATAGATTTCCAAACCCACAAAAACTATGTCATATCAGAAAGCATGGATGCATCTTTGATTTAGAGAAGTAGGAAGGTAAGATTAGGAAGTCAATCAATTAGCAGAAAACAGCACTCACCCCCATTGCTATTGATTTTTACCCTGTCCTAGGGTAAAACTAGTTGCTACTTCTGGGAATCAGAGAAACACCGCTACTAACATGTTTTTCGTGTTAAAGATTGAAGACCACACTTAGTAGAAAAAATGGCTTTTCACAAGAATCTTTTTCCCTTTACAGTTAACACAATTCAATACACACCACAGCAAATTATTTTCCTTCAAGCAAATTTCTGCTGATTTTTCCAGGCTGAGTTAAAATGTACTTACTTAAAATTTATCTCCTTAAGGAGGTCTCCCTCTTCCTTCCTTTCATGTACACTCCTTGCTATGCTCATGATATTCACCAAAGCTCTTGTGGAACTTACCATACTCTAACCAGTATAAGAGTTTGGTCTATGTGAGTTCAAATAAGCAATGAAATTTTCCAGCAGTTTATGGGTTAGGTGTTAAACAACTGTAGACTAAACATTAGTCTCTGTTACTCAGTTTTGACTGTGAACTTGTGGATGATTTCATGAAACGCATTGCAGATGGCTGTTTTCTTGATATTTATTGGTTGTTTTAAACTAAATTGAAAGACTGCAAATAGCAATGATCAAACAATGATATTTCAAAGGAAAAAGTCAATAAATAATAATCTCTAATTAGATGATTTTAATGAGACCTCAAATTCCACTAAGCCCCTTTCATGGTACTGCTCTCTGTTTGGCTTCTTTGTCCTTAATTTCTCTCTCTTCATCCTTATTTAGTCTGTCCTGCCAATTCCCTCCTTATTCTATTATCTGTTTCCTGTGTCTTTCTCATTTCTCCTGTTTGTCTTTTCTTTTCTCCTTTCCCACCTCAGTTTTTCTCTCTTAGAAAATCACATACAACACACACACACACACACACACACACACACACACACACACACACACACACACCACAAATAGTTTTATATATTTGATCTTTCCTTACCGGGATGAAGATGTAGGCTCAGTAGTTTGTCTTTGCACACGTGCATGTTTAATTAAATGTTCTGTTAAAGCAGTTTGGACTTCTGTTGGGATATCAGGGGAAGTGTGGCTGATTTTTATTGCAGGCTCAATAGCTTTCAGTGCTGGTTCTCCATTTTCTTTAACTTCTTTTTTCTCTTCAGTCTCAAAAACTTCAGTGGGAGCACTTGACATGCTCTGTGGAAGGGTACTGACATTGGAAGTCACGGGTTTGCTCTTCCAGCAAGGCCAGCACAACTTCCAGAAGACAAAAAGTGAAACAACCAACAAGGCCAGGCCACAAAAGCTGACAACAACTGCTAACAGGCTGACTGAAATATCTGGAAAAAATTACAATGTAAAGAAATATTAAGTCATTGATAGTGTATGTAATAGGGCAGCAACAGTGGGATAATTTGATATTATGGTTATTATTAATAGTTTACTGATTTAGAGTTTCAAAAATTTACTTTTAAGTATCTTTGTAAGGAGGAAATATTAATAACTATGTTTGGAAATTCTCAAAGGAGACAAAAATTTCTTTCCCAGGAAGTTTCCAATTGTATACAAGAAAAGCATGATATGTACATATTATTTCCAAGTATAGTACAAAGGTTCCAAGAGTTTGCAAAATGAAGGTTAGCTACATGCAACCTGCCTTGAAGTCATGAAGCTTAAGATGCTCTGAAACTGTATACAACTAGAAAGGCTTCTGTTTGCTTCATCTTTGATCTAAAGATGCAACCTTCTTACTCTCTAAGCAGGTAATGTTAAATATTTGTATAAACTGCTTTCTATGGTGTAAATGAGAATAACACATTACTAATAGAGAATGGGTACACAATTATTTGTATTTTCAAACTCCATAGGTCCTTTCTAATAAGCTTTCATGCTCCTAATTTCTAAAGTCCAAAATTGGTTGATGATTTCTTATCTAAGTATCTTTAAAATATTCTTATTTAAAAATAATTACAGGGACTTCCCTGGTGGTGCAGTGGTTAAGAATCTGCCTGGCAATACAGGGGACACAGGTTCAAGCCCTGGTCTGGGAAGATCCCACACGCCACGGAGCAACTAAGCTTGTGCGCTATAACTACTGAGATTGTACTCTAGAGCCCATGAGCCACAACTACTGAGCCTGAGTGCCACAACTACTGAAGCTCTTGCTACTAGAGCCCGTGCTCTGCAAGAAAAGAAGCCACCACAATGAGAAGCCCGCGCACTGCAATGAAGAGTAGCCCCCTCTTGCCGCAACTAGAGAAAGCCCACACACAACAACGAAGACCCCAATACAGCCAAGAATAAATAAATAAATAAATTTTTAAAAATAAAAATAATTACAAAATTAATATATGCTCATTATGTAAAATAATTAAAAGTGATATAGTAAAAAAAAGTTAATGATTGTATAAATAAACAAATGGCAGAGAAGAAACAAATCTCTCATGCAAAAGCACGCCAAACAATTTATGTGGATATTCTGCCCTCAAGGAAGTGGAGCATAGCTCTCCACTCCTTAACTGTGGGATGCACAAAGTGACTTTTTCCTAAAGAGTACTTGTATGGAAAGGGGCAAAAACGATGTAACTTTACACAGAAGAAATCTGAAAAATACTAACTTCACCCAGGTGATCAAAGGGAACACCAACAGTGACAAATCATGTTAATACCTTTGATAGGATGTGATGAATATGGCACTTTATCTTTGTGGTCTTCCTCCCCAAACCAACAACCTGAATCTAATCATGAGAAAAATAGAAGACAAATTCCAGTAGAGGGACATTCTACAAAAAACTGCCAATGTTGTCCAAAAAAAGGAAGTCTGAGAAACTGTCATAACCCAGAGACTAAGGAGACATTACAACTAAATGCAATGTGGTATCCTAGATGGAATCCTGGAGTTAAAAAAAAAAAAAAAAAGGACATTAGGTAAAAACTAAGGAAATCTGAATAAAGTATGGACTTTAGTTAGCAGTGTATCAATACTAGTTCATCAATTGTAACAAATGTACCATATTGATGTAAATTGTTAATAATAGGAGAAACTGGGTGTGGGGAATATGGGAACTCTGTAGTATTTTCCCATATTTTTCTGCACATCTACAACTGTTTTAAAAAGTAAAATCCATTTAAAAATGTTAAGAATATTCCCCTACCCACTTCCATTTTCACCTTCCTAAAATAATCAATGTTAGCAACCTGGTGTTATAGCACTCTTAAAGTTTGGAAGACCAAATAGATTTCCCATGAGGGGAAATTTTTCTAGATTTAGATAACCTTATACTTTTCTTTTACAACTTTGTTTAGCATCAGTGTCAAATATGAAACCAATTTCTTTTGTTTCTTTGTTTTAAATAAAGATGTTAGGAATATGTTACAGGCTTAACTGTGTCTGTCCCTCCATCCCTTTCAAATTCATAAGTTAAAGTTCTAAACCCCAGTACCTCAGAATGCGTATTTGGAGATAGAGACTTTTAAATTAGTAATTAAGGCAAAATGAGGTCATATGGATGAGCCCTAACCCAATATAACTGGTGTCCTTATAAGAAGAGCAGATAAAGACAAAGACAGTCACAGAAGGAAGACCATGTGAAGACCCAGGGAGAAGGCAGCCATTGACAAGCCAAAGAGAAGAGGACTCAGAAGAAATCAACCCTCCTGACACCTTTATCTCAGACTTCTAGCTTCCAAAACTCTGAGGAATAAGGTTCTGTTGTTTAAGCCACCCAGTCTGTAGTACTTGATTATGGCAGCCCTAGCAAACTAAAGAATAAATCCAATTTCCTTTAACCACCATTGTAAATCCAGGAGGTCCCACCTCTCCTCCAAAGCAACCAATAACCCCAGTTTGGTTTGCGTCTGTCCAGCCCAAGCACTAATAAACAAAAATATCTCTTAAGTAACTATAAAATATAGAACTATTTAATACAATTTTTAATATAAATGGCTACTGCATATTTCTTTATTCAATTTCCTTTTTTTTTTATTCAACAATACTTGAGGTCTAACTTCATGTCACAGCATTCCATAATACTTCATCATGATGGATATTTGGATTATGCCCACTGTTTGCTATTACAACATAACTACAATGAGCATCCTTGTACTCTTGTCCCTGTGCATATTTGTGAATATTTATCTAAAGTAAATATCTAGAAATAGAACCACAGGGTCACATGTTATGCACATATTTAGCTTTACTAGATATTTCCAGAAAGAACCCCAGACTGACTAACAAAAAACATCATATAAGTTTACCAGTTCCTACAATTTCAGAGAAATATTGTTGTATTTTAATTTTCACTGACCTGATGGGGAAATGATAGGTTGTTTATTTCTCTGATTAGTGAGATAAAATGGTTCTGGTTAAACTCTCAATTTGTAGCTGATGGAAATACATTAAGAAATTGAAATAATTCCAAGTTTTTATTGCTACTTAATTATAAGAATAAAAATTAATTTTGACATGCTATGATACATAGACACTAATATTTTCCTTTATTTTTCAATTGCTAGCTAAAGCTACATTGAATATATTTTCCATTTATATTCCATTGGTGAGGAATGTGTGATCATATTTCATATTTTGTAGTTTATTTTTACATTTTAAAATTATTTGTTAGCACCATACCTTGAGGGAAAGAGAAAAATTATAAAATGAATGTGCTTCCTGATTATTAACTACAGTTTTAAAATGGAGGAAGCCAATGATGGCTTCATAATCTTCATGTATTTTCAGCTCCACTTACATTATATATTTCTGGATATTTTAACTCAATTAACTTCTTCAGTGGCTAACTTCTACTGAGTTGGAGCCAAAGCCAAGATATAAGGAAACTGCAGGACAATGTGGGATAGAGGAAAGGATGGAAATACTTTTCAGTCTATAACTGAAAATGCCCCCTGTTTTTAGGTTTTTTGACCCAATTTCAACTTGTGTGTGTCGGGGGGCGGAATTCCCATACCACCAACAATTTTCTGGATACCAACTGGGTGTTCTTACAGTTCAACTCAATTC
Source organism: Balaenoptera borealis (assembly GCF_965194805.1). NCBI lineage: Eukaryota > Metazoa > Chordata > Mammalia > Artiodactyla > Balaenopteridae > Balaenoptera > Balaenoptera borealis. Next base: position 28,896,999 of record NC_138870.1, read on the forward strand.
TGACACCTGCCTACCAGAGGTAGCATTAGATTCCACAGGTTAAGGGTTCAGTCCTACATAACTGCCCCCCCTCCCTTCCGATGCCAGTAGCAAATCCAAGATGTTACCTGTGGTTTTCTGACCAACCGGCAAAAGATTGGAGGTTCCCACGACCCCCTCCTTGGGTTTGATTAATTTGCCAGAGCAGCTTACAGAACTCAGGAAACTCATTTCTTTACCAGTTTACTATAAAAAGATATAAGGATATATTATAAAAGGATTACCAGTTTATTATAAAAGGATATAACTCAGAAATAGCCAGATGGAAGAGATCATAGGGCAAAGTATGGGGAAAGGACATGGAAGCTCAGAGCACAATATTCTCAAATTTCTGCATGTACAACCCAGAAGCTCTCAAACCCCATCCTGTTGGGTTTTTGTAGAGGCTTCATTACATTGGCATGATTGAGTAAATAATTGGCCACTGGTGACTGATTCAACCTCCAGCCCCTTTCCCTTCTCAGGAGATCAGCAGGGGTGGGACTGAAAGTTCCAACCCTCTAATCACATGGTTGATTCTTCTGGAAAACAGCCCTCATCCTTAGGTGGGGTCCAAAAGTCACCTCATTAACCTAACAAGACATGGCTCTCATCACTAAGGAAATTCTAAGCGTTTTGGGAGCTGTGAGCCAGGAACTGTGGTTGAAGACTAAATATATATGCACAATATCACACCTCCCTTCTCACTAATGTGGTTCATAAAATACTTCATCCAAACCAAGTCACTTTTGAAAGTGAAAGGTTGTACTATCAACTGTACCAGAGTAGCGGGAATCAAGTCATATTCTGTAAACTTAGTAAATGGTCATCTTACCTCTTTTAGTCTAACATTCTTCCAAATTACCCAATCAGGTCAAATCTAAACTTTGAATGGCATTCCACAGTGTCTTTGTGATTTGACCCCTGGCTATTGACCCAACTTCATTCTTCTGCCACTCTCCTACCTATTCTCCTTCTCTTGACCACACGTTACTCTCTCATGATTTTTGTTCGGGTTGTTTCAAATAGTTCCAGGGCATTTTTTCCTCCTGTCTGGGTGCCTGGCAAATTTGTATTCATGCTTCAAAAACTAGATCCAGTAGTACCTCTTCCCGGAAGCTCTCTCTGCCTCCTCTGTCCCTAAGGGCCTTTAAAGCACACCCACTACCATAGCACTAGTAATAATTTATTGGCCTATAATCTTTTATCCCCAACACTTAGGACATGATGGTTTCAAAATTATTTTCTTTTGGATATTAGAAAGGTAGTATGGTATACATTATCTGGGATAACATCTAGTAAACAAACACATTAATATATATGTTATGAAATGTATGGATCAGTCACACTGAGTGGGATCACTGAAGACCGTAAGCAACTTAATGCCAATTTAGGTAAGGTGTTAGTGCCAAATTGGACAATTTTTAAAAATTTTAATTTATTTTTGGCTGCTTTGGGTCTTCCTTGCTGCACACAGGCTTTTTCTAGTTGCAGTGGGGGGGGGGGAGGGGCTACTCTTCGCGGCAGTGTGTGGGCTTCTCATTGCGGTGGCTTCTCTTGTTGCAGAGCTTGGGCTCTAGGCCCATGGACTTCAGTAGTTGCAGCACGTGGCCTCAGTGATTGTGGTGCACGGGCTCTGGGGTGTGCAAGTTTCAGTAATTGTGGCGTGTGGGCTCTAGAGTGCAGACTCAGTAGTTGTGACGCACAGGCTTAGTTGCTCTGTGGCATGTGGGATCTTCCCTGACCAGGGATCGAACCTGTGTCCTCTGCATTGGCAGGCGGATTCTTAACCACTGCGCCACTAGGGAAGTCCCCAAATTGGACAATTTGCGAAATAATTTTCAGGTTTCAGAGGTTTGGAGGTTTCATAATTGTGGACAAGGAATTGTGGATGTGTATTTATTTTGCTTCTCCAAATGCTCCCATCCTACCAATACACTTACTCCCTTTATTTACCTTTTTATTTTTAGTGTCTAGTATATATCACATGGTCAAAAATATTTATGGAGCTACTGAATACACATGTTGGGAATTATCTGAAAAGATACTCAAATGTCTGTGAACTTCAAGATGGCTAAAACTTGAGTGATATGGAGGGAATATATAGAAATTCTCATACTAGGAAAATAGTATAATATAACTTATACTGTGAAACCATTTAGACCTGGGTTAAAATGTCAACTCCACCACTGTGTGACTTTGGGCAAATTGTTTAGACATTAAGAGTCTCAGTAAAATGGGGGAATTTATATTTATTTCACAGGAATGTTGTGAGTTTTATATAAGGAAATGCATGTAAATTATTTAGAATCATAATTTGCATAAGTGCAACAATAGGTTGCTACTATTGTCAACTATTTTTTTTTCTTTAAACAAGAGTACCTAAGGGAAAAGAGGCATAGATATGGATTGAGTATGGATTGAATGGTGATTCACAGATTAGTTAGAAGAGAAACTAATCTTGTAATGCTATTTAGTACTGAAAGGAGTGAATTTGCTTATAATGGAGACCAAAATTTCTGAGTAAATATTAATGTTTCAGGAAGTTAATAAATAACATTCTATTTTCCTACTCAGTTGTGCTCAGAGAAACTGTGCAAGCAGGTAGCAATTAAAAAAAACAGGTGAATATCAGCTTAGGTCCATTAGAAAGTGGACTTGCTAATATATCACCTTGAATTAACTAGACTAGCCCATACAGTCACAGTCCTGGCTGGACAACCACATGTGTTCCCCATGGGTACTTGACCCTATAAAATCTACTACACAGAGGAGTAGAGAATATTTGTTTCCTGAGGATATAAAGCTTATAACTCAAAGAAAAGGGGGAAACAGGTAAGTCATTTCGTAGGGATGGGGTAGGCCAAGATTCCATGATTATCCTATCTTGTAGCTCCTTCTATCCAGAAATGTAAAGCAAGGGGGGAAGAGATTTCCCCACAACAGTAAGAAGTGAAAGAAGTTGCATTAGTTGGAATTTTACTGAGAAAAATAAAACTAAAATTATAAAAAGAAGCTTATTGCATTACACACTTTTTACATTGCTTATTATTGAAATTATGACTAATTATTAAAAGTATTTAAAAAACAAAACCAATAGTTTAATTCTTAGGTCTTTATGGCATTTTTTTTCAACAAAATTTGTTTAACAAGATAAAAAAAGAATTTGACTATCAAAAGATTAAGGGAGGATCTGTGAGAATTTATAAAGTCATCAAAATGCTTAAAATGAGTTTTTATGATTCAGTATTTAGCTATGACATGAAGGATGTTATGAGTTTGGACTTAGTTCAAATTCAAATAAGTAGTCCCAGGAACATTTTTAAGTCAAGGTATGAAATGGTTGAATATGCATTTCAGAAATAACCTTCTGGCTAGGGAGAAGATAAGAGTGGAGGCCAGCTAGAAGATGAAAAAATAGTTAACAGATTATAGTAGTCATCCACATGAGAGATTATAGTGGTTCTGAACAAGGGTGGCTGAAATGCGAAAAAGAGCACGTTGGGAAATCAAGGCTGTAGTGAAGGAGTGTGAAGATTGAAGGACAAGAATGTGATTCACTGGGAGACAAACAGGTTGTTGAAGTGAGGAAGACAATGACTTCAGCTTCAGCTGTGTTGGGTTTGGAGTACATACCCAACATGCAAATAGAAATTTTGAGTAAGCTGTTGGTCACTGCAACTCAAGATAAAATTGAAGGACTTTCTTAAATAGTAGAATCTGAATCCATGAAAGAGAAGATAAAAGCTCCTTAACAGATTCCTGAGGACACCGATAATAAAAGAAAGAGAACTTTAAAGAACAAAGAGCCTGCATAGAAGACTGGGAAAGAGTAGAAGTATGAAAAAAAATGAGATCAATGTGCTTTCATAGAAGTTTAGAGAATATTTTAAGAAGTGGTAAACAGTATAAAAGTTAAAATAAGTTCAATTAAAACAAAGGTTGGTAAGTATCCATTAACTTTAACAAGTAGGTCTTTAGTGTATTCGAGGAGACTAGTGAAGCAGAGACTGTTAAACAGATGAATGTGGTTTAATGAATAAATGGGAGTGAGGATGTGAATTCTGTGAGTGTAGATAGTTTCTTCAGGATATTGTATTCAGGAAAGGGGGAAACAGTAGCACATGGAATTGATGATGTTTGGATGTGCAATATTTTAGCATGTTTTAAAATTTATGGGAAGGAATCAATAGACAAGAAGAGATAGAAAATTAAGCAGAATGAATAATTAATAGTAAAGTCTCATAAAAGGTGACCGTGGGTGGAGTCTGAAGCAAAGGTGAAAGGATTGGATCACGTCTTCCTTTGTAAGAAAACGAGGATGGGCAGGAGACCTTCAAGATGGCAGAGGAATAAGACGTGGAGATCACCTTCCTCCCCACAAATACATCAGAAATACATCTACATGTGGAACAACTCCTACAGAACACCTACTGAATGCTATCAGAAGACCTCAGACTTCCCAAAAGGCAAGAAACTCCCCACGTACCTGGGTAGGGCAAAAGAAAAAAGAAAAAACAGAGACAAAAGAATGGGGACGAGACCTGCACCTTGGGGAGGGAGCCGTGAGGGAGGAAAAGTTTCCACACACTAGGAAGGCCCTTCACTCGTGGAGACGGGGGGTGGTTGGTGGGGGGGAACTTTGGAGCCACAGAGGAGAGCACAGCAACAGGGGTGCAGAGGGCAAAGCGGAGAGATCACCGCACAGAGGATTGCTGCCAACCAGTACTCACCAGCCAGAGAGGCTTGTCTGCTCACTTGCCAGGACAGCTGGGGGCTGGGAGTTCCAGCTTTGGAGGTCAGATCCCAGGGAGAGGACTGGGGTTGTCTGCATGAACACAGCCTAAAGGGGGCTAGTGCACCACAGCTAGCCAGGAGGGAGTCCGGGAAAAAGTCTGCACCTGCCTAAGAGGCAAGAGACCATTGTTTCAGGGTGCGCGAGGACAGGGGACTCAGAGCGCCACCTAAATGAGCTCCAGAGAAGGGCACGAGCTGCGGCTATCAGCACAGACCCCAGAGATGGGCATGAAACGCTAAGGCTGCTGCTGCAGCCACCAAGAAGCCTGTGTGCAAGCACAGGTCACTATCCACACCTCCTGTCTTGGGAGCCTGTGCAGCCCACCACTGCCAGGGTCCCGTGAACCAGGGATAACTTCCCCGGGAGAACACACGGTGCACTTCAGGCTGTTTCAATATCACGCCAGCCTCTGTCACCACAGGATTTCCCCGCATACTGTACCCCTCCTTCCCCCCAGCCTGAGCAAGCCAGAGCTCCCTAATCAGCTGCTCCTTTAACCCCATCCTGTCTGGGTGGGAACAGATGCCCTCAGTCGACCTATACGCAGAGGCAGGGTCAGTACAAAGCTGAACCCCAGGAGCTGTGCGAACAAAGAAGAGAAAGGGAAATTTCTCCCAGCAGCCTCAGGAGCAGTGGATTAAATCTCCACAATCAACTTGATGTACCTTGCATCTGTGGAATACCTGAATAGACAATGAACCATCCCAAAATTGAGGTGGTGGACTTTGGGAGCAACTGTAGACTTGGGGTTTGCTGTATGCGACTGACTGGTTCCTGGTTTTATGTTTATCTTAGTTTTGTATTTAGAGTTTATTATCATTGGTAGATTTGTTTAGTGATTTTGTTGCTCTCTTCCTTTTTTTAATTAATTTATTTTTTTAAAATGTAGATATATATATATATTTAAATTTTTTCTCTGTAACTGTGTATATGTATGCTTCTTTGTATGATTTTGTCTGTATAGCTTTGCTTTTACCATTTGTCCTAGGGTTCTGCCTGTCAGCTTTTTCTTTTATCTTTATTTTGTTTTTACTATTCTTTTTAGTGCTTGTTATCATTGGTGGATGTGTTTTTGGTTTGGTTTCTCTCTTCTTTCTTTCTTTCTCCCTTTATTTCTCCCTTTCATTCTCCCGTTTCTCCTCCTTTTCTTCCTTCATTTCCCTTCCCTTCCCCTCCCTTCCCTTCCCTTCCCTCCCTCCCTCCTTTCTTTCTTTTTTGCTTTCTCTCTTCCTTTATTTCCCCCTTTTCTTCTGAGCCACGTGGCTGACAGGGTCTTGGTGCTCTGGCAGGGTGTCAGGCCTGTGACTTTGAGGTGGGACAGCTGAGTTCAGGACATTGGTCCACCAGAGACCTCCCAGCTCCACGTAATATCAAATGGCAAAAGTTCTCCCAGAGATATCCATCTCAATGCTAAGACCCAGCTCCACTCAACAACCAGAAAGCTACAGTGCTGGACACCTTATGCCAAACAACTAGCAAGACAGGAACACAAAACCACCTATTAGCAGAGAGGTTGCCTAAAATCATAATAAGGTCACAAACACCCCAAGACACACCACCAGACATGGTCCTGCCTACCAGAAAGATAAGATACAGCCTCATCCACCAGAACACAGGCACTAGTTCCCTTCCCCAGGAAGCCTACACAACCCACTGAACCAACCTTAGCCACTGGGGGCAGACACCAAAAACAATGGGAACTACAAACCTGCAGCCTGCAATAAGGGGACCCCAAACACAGTAAGTTAAGCACATGAGAAGACAGAGAAACACACAGCAGAAAAGGAGCAAGGTAAACACCCACCAGACCAAACAAATGAAGAGGAAATAGGCAGTCTACCTGAAAAAGATTTGAGAGTAATGATAGTAAAGAGGATCCAAAATCTTGGAAATAGAATGCAGAAAATACAAGAAACGTTTCACAAGGACCTAAAAGAACTAAAGAGCAAACAAACAATGATGAAAAACACAATAAATGAAATTAAAGTTTCTCTAGAAGGAAACAATAGGAGAATAACTGAGGCAGAAGAACAGATAAGTGACCTGGACGATACAATAGTGGAAATAATTACTGCAGAGCAGAATAAAGAAAAAACAGAATGAAAAGAATTGAAGACAGCCTCAGAGGCCTCTGGGACAACATTAAATGCACCAACGTTCCAATTATAGGGGTCCCAGAAGAAGAATAGAAAAAGAAAGGGACTGAGAAAATATTTAAAGAGATTATTGTTGAAAACTTCCCTAATGTGGGAAAGGAAATAGTCAGCCAAGTGCAGGAAGCACAGAGAGTCCCATACATGATAAATCCAAGGAGAAACATGCCAAGACACATATTAATCAAACTATCAAAAATTAAATACAAAGAAAAAATATTAAAAGCATCAAGGGAAATACAACAAATAACATACAAGGGTATCCCCATAAGGTTCATGGTTGATTTTTCAGCAGAAAGTCTGCAAGCCAGAAGGGAGTGGCAAGACATATTTAAAGTGATGAAAGGGAAGAACTTACAACCAAGATTACACTACCCAGCAAGGATCTCATTCAGATTCGACAGACAAGTTAAAAAACTTACAGACAAGCAAGAGCTAATAGAATTCTGCACCACCAAACCAGCTTTACAACAAATGCTAAAGGAACTTCTCTAGGCAAGAAACACAAGAGAAGGAAAAGATCTACAATAACAAACCCAAAACAATTACGAAAATGGTAATAGGAACATACATATTGGTAACTACATTAAATGTAAATGGATTAAATGCTCCCACCAATAGACATAGACTGGCTGCATGGATACAAAAACAAGACCCGTATGTATGCTGTCTGCAGGAGACGCACTTCAGACTTAGGGACACATACAGACTGAAACTGAGGGGATGGAAGAAGATATTCCAAGCAAATGGAAATCAAAAGAAAGCTGGAGTAGCAATTCTCATATCAGACAAAATAGACTTTAAAATAAAGACTACTACAAGAGACAAAGAAGGACACTACCTAATGATCAAGGGATCAATCCAAGAAGAAGATATAACACTGGTAAATATTTATGCACCCAACATAGGAGCACCTCAATACATAAGACAAATGCTAACAGCCATAAAAGGGAAAATTGACAGTAACACAATCATAGTAGGGGACTTTAACACCCCACTTTCACCAATGGACAGATCAACTAAAATGAAAATAAATAAGGAAACACAAACTTTAAATGATACATTAAACAGGATGGATCTAATTGATATTTATAGGATATTCCATCCAAAAACAACAGAATACAATTTCTTCTCAAGTGCTCATGGAACATTCTCCAGGATAGATCATGTCTTGGGTCACAAATCAAGTCTTGGTAAATTTAAGAAAATTGAAATTGTATCACGTATCTTTTCCGACCAAAATGTTATAAGACTAGATATCAATTACAGGAAAAAATACTTTAAAGAATACAAACATATGGAGGTTAAACAATACACTACTTAATAACCAAGAGATTACTGAAGAAATCAAAGAGGAAATCAAAAAAAAACCTAGAAACAAATGACTATAAAACACGATGACACAAAACCTATGGAATTCAGCAAAAGCAATTCTAAGAGGGAAGTTTATAGCAATAAAATCCTACCTCAAGAAACAAGAAACATCTCAAATGAACAACCTAACCTTACACTGAAAGCAATTAGAGAAAGAAGAACCAAAAAAAACCCCAAAGTTAGCAGAAGGAAAGAAATCATAAATATCAGATCAGAAATAAATGAAAAAGAAATGAAGGAAAACATAGCAAAGATCAATAAAACTAAAAGCTGGTTCTGTGACAAGATAAACAAAACTAGCAAACCATTAGCCAGACTCATCAAGAAAAAAAGGGAGAAGACTCAAATCAACAGAATTAAAAATGAAAAAGAAGAAGTAACCACTGACACTGCAGAAATACAAAGAATCATGAGAGATTACTACAAGCAACTATATGCTAATGAAATGGACAACCTGGAAAAAATAGACAAATTCTTTGAAAAGTACAACCTTCTGAGACTGACCCAGGAAGAAATAGAAAATATAAACAGACCAATCAGAAGCACTGAAATTGAGACTGTGATTAAAAATCTTCCAACAAACAAAAGCCCAGGACAAGATGGCTTCACAGGTGAATTCTATCAAACATTTAGAGAAGTGCTAACACCTGCCCTTCTCAAACTCTTCCAAAATATAGCAGGGGGAGGAACACTCCCAAACTCATTCTACGAGGCCACCATCGCACTGATACCAAAACCACACAAAAATGTCACAAAAAAAAGAAAACTACAGGCCAATATCACTGATGAACATAGATGCATAAATCCTGAACAAAATACTAGCAAAGAGAATCCAACACACATTAAAAGGATCATACACCATGATCAAGTGGGGTTTATCCCAGGAATGCAAGGATTCTTCAATACATGCACATCAATCAATGTGATAAACCATATTAACTAGTTGAAGGAGAAAAACCATATGATGATCTCAATAGATGCAGAAAAATGTTTTAACAAAATTAAACCCCCATTTATGATAAAAGCCCTGCAGAAAGTAGGCATAGAGGGAACTTACCTCAACATAATAAAGGCCATATATGACAAACCCACAGCCAACATCGTTATCAATGGTGAATAACTGAAACCATTTCCTCTAAGATCAGGAACAAGACAAGGTTGTCCACCCTCACCACTGTTATTCAACATAGTTTTGGAAGTTTTAGCTATAGCAATCAGAGAAGAAAAAGAAATAAAAGGAATCCAAAATCAGAAAAGAAGAAGTAAAGCTCTCACTGTTTGCAGATGACATGATACTATACATAGAGAATTCGAAAGATGTCACCAGAAAACTACTACAGCTAATCAATGAATCTGGTAAAGTAGTAGGTTACAAAATTAATGCACAGAAATCTCTTGCATTCCTATACACTAATAATGAAAAATCTGAAAGAGAAATTAAGGAAACACTCCCATTTATCATTGCAACAAAAAGAACAAAATACCTAGGAATAAACCTACCTAAGGAGACAAAAGACCTGTATGCAGAAAACTATAAGGCACTGATGAAAGAAATTAAAGATGATACAAATAGATGGAGAGCTATACCATGTTCTTGGAAGAATCAACATTGTGAAAATGACTCTACTACCCAAAGCAATCTACAGATTCAATGCAATCCCTATCAAACTACCAATGGCATTTTTCACAGAACTAGAACAAAAAATTTCACAATTTGTATGGAAACACAAAAAACCCCAAATAGCCAAAGCAATCTTGAGAAAGAAGAATGGAGCTGGAGGAATCAGGCTCTCAGATTTCAGACTAGACTACAAAGCTACAGTAACCAAGACAGTTTGGTACTGGCACAATAACAGAAATATAGATCAATGGAACAGTATAGAAAGCCCAGAGGTAAACCCATGCACATATGGTCACCTTATTTTTGATAAAGGATGCAAGAATATACAATGGAGGAAAGACAGCCTCTTCAATAAGTGGTGCTGGGAAAGCTGGACAGCTACATGTAAAAGAATGAAATTAGAACACTCCCTAACACCATACACAAAAATAAACTCCTAATGGATTAAATACCTAAATGTAAGGCCAGACAGTCTTAGCAGAAAACATAGGCAGAACACTCTATGACATAAATCATAGCAAGATCCTTTTTGACCCACCTCCTAGAGAAATGGAAATAAAAACAAAAATAAACAAATGGAACCTAATGAAACTTAAAAGCTTCTGCACAGCAAAGGAAACCATAAAGAAGATGAAAAGACAACCCTGAGAATGGGAGAAAATATTTGCAAATGAAGCAACTGATAAAGCATGAATCTCCAAAATTTACAAGCAGGTCATGCAGCTCAATATCAAAAACACAAACAACCCAATCCAAAAATGGGCAGAAGACCTAAACAGACACTTCTCCAAAGAATATATACAGATTGCCACGAAACACATGAAAGGATGCTCAACATAATTAATCATTAAAGAAATGCAAATCAAAACTACAATGAGGTATCACCTCACACCAGTCAGTATGGCCATCATCAAAAAATCTACAGACAATAAATGCTGGAGAGGGTGTGGAGAAAAGTGCACTGTTGGTGGGAATGTAATTTGATAGAGCCACTATGGAGAACATTATGGAGCTTCCTTAAAAATCTAAAAATAGAACTACCACATGACCCAGCAATCTCACTACTGGGCATATACCCTGAGAAAACCATAATTCAAAATGTGTGATGTACCAAAATGTTCATTGCAGCTCTATTTACAATAGCCAGGACATGGAAGCAACCTAAGTGTCCATTGACAGATGCATGGTAAAAGAAGATGTGGCACGTATATACAATGGAATTTTACTGAGCCATAAAAAGAAATGAAATTGAGTTATTTGTAGTGAGGTGGATGAACCTAGAGACTGTTATACAGAATGAAGTAAGTCAGAAAGAGAAAAATAAATACTGTATGCTAACACATATATATGGAATCTAAAAAAAAAAAAAATGGTTCTGAAGAACCTAGGGGCAGGGCAGGAATAAAGATGCAGACGTAGAGAATGGACTTGAGGATATGGAGATGGGGAAGGGTAAGCTGTGATGAAGTGAGAGAGTGGCATGGACTTATATAAAGTAACAAATCTAAAATAGATAGCTAGTGGGAAGCAGCCCCATAGCACAGGGAGATCAGCTCAGTGCTTTGTGACCACCTAGAGGGGTGTGATAGGAAGTGTGGGAGGGAGATGCAAGAGGGAGGAGATATGGGGATATATGTATATGTATAGCTGATTCACTTTGTTATAAAGCAGAAACTAACACACCATTGTAAAGCGATTCTACTCCAATAGAGATGTTAAAAAAAAAAAAAGAAAAGGAGGATGGTTCTGGAATCAGGTAAGTTTATAGGTATAGGCAGGAAGACAAGGGAATTCTTGTTTGTAAGTACAATTTTCTCTGCAAAATAGGAGTTAGGGTCCACTGCCAGTTATTTTGGGATATTGGGGAATAATTTGGAATATTTAAACAGAGTGGGGAAAATCTGATATATGAACTTTAGAGAACAGGAGAAAATTGAATAGGAAAACAAAGGATGTCTGGTCAGAAATGAGGGTTCTTTTGATATTGGAGACTAAGAGTGATACTCATCTGCCTGGTTTTAAAACCTCCTAAATATTCAGTTTCTTTGGTGTAGGAATAGAGAAGCAGATGAATTTATCCATGAATGAGCACCCTCTACCTTCCCAGGAGAATGCGATAAACCTCAAAGGAAAAATGATTGCAATGAATAAATGATGTATCATAAGTATGATGCAATATTTGTTGACAGGGAATTCACACAGAGGTAGAAAACTGAATGGAGTTTCCAAATGAGAAAGATAAAAGCATAGGAGCTCTTCGTTGACGCTCGGAATATTTGAATTTATAATTCTAAAATAATACTGTTTAACATAATGACTAGTGTTTGAGCATGATCATAAAAGAAATGAGGTAAGGTGGAGAGGAGGAGAAGATAAAAGAAATGAGGTAAGGTGGAGAGGAGGATCTCTCTAGATCAAAATTTTAACGTCTCTGGATAATTAAAAAGAATCCATTATATGTCATTCATCCAATTATATCTTGGTAAGAATTAGAGTAAATGAAATTTCAAAAATTAGATTAGACTCAAAGATAATCAGGTTTAAAATTGCTCAAACTGTGATTTGACTACATACATATGCATAACTATTGCTTCCACCGGTATGTATCTACTTATCTATCTGTCTGGTTGGCTGACTCTATATCTCTGATTGATTTGTAGCTATAAAGATCTTACTCTTTTATCATGTCTTAATATCTCAAAATAAAGTGACATTGTTCTGAATAAAACAGGAAAGACCACTCTCATCAGCAAACAGAATAAGCCAAAAAATGCTAATTCCTCAGAATCTTTTAGTAAAACAGAACTTTGCTAAAGTCTAACATTTGCATGGTCTTAATTACTATGGAATGTAAATACTGTTAGGTCTAATTACCTATTAACCATGCAGATGGCTATGATGCAGAAAAACATAGGCCAATTTTCATGCTCTCAATTCCAATTACTACTGCCTTAGTTGATAATCTTATCTGTGTCTTTCTGCATCATTTTTTAAAATTTTAAAATTCTAGTTTTTTAATTTCTCAAAATGTACAAAGAAGTAATTTCTCAATTAATCAGAAATTATAATTTCTTGTATATTCCAAGTCTTTTGTTTCTTTGGTTGTCCTCATTGTTGCCTGATGACAGACCATGTTTATGGCAACATTCTGCAGAGAACAAGAGGTAATAAAACTCAAACCAGCAACTCTTATTCAGAGAAAGCTGAGGAAAGCTGCCTCTAAAACGAAAATTGGAATTACCTTTGAAGTTAACTTATTTATACTCTTCATATGGTGTTATTATTATAATGGGGCATAATTCTGATTTCTACAATAAGGGACCAAATAAATAGTGACTTAAACAAGATAGAAGTTTATTTCCCTCTCATTTAATTAATTGGCTCAGCATAAGAAAGCAGGGCAAATACATCAGCTTCAGGTGTTTGGAATCCTGGTTTCTTCCATATTTTTACTTTTCTATTCAAAGGTTTTTGCTTTCTCCTTAAAGTCCAAGATGGCAAGCTTAATGTCTACATTCCAGGCAGCTGGATGAAGAATAATAAGCTTGTTACAATTGCTAATAGCCATTAAGTAAGTGTGTCATAGTTTTCTCTGTGTATGTGCTAAAGCAAATACATCAGCATCAGAAGTCGCAGAATGAGTCTAAATCAGCTTGGAAGAAAATACTGGAGAAAATAGCGAAGCAGACCCATAACCCTCATAAGCCAAACTTTTGTTGGGTCAGATGAGTTTGGCAACATTGCCAACATTCGACATAACTGTACAGCTAGCTTTAGAGCACAGCAACACTAGATTTTATATCTTTTATAAATCCCTGCAAGGAAAAAAAATGCATCATTACTACTCTTGACAGCATTCTTGATGGTAAAGAGTCCAATAATGAGTGGATAAACAAAGGTATCACCAATTCTCAATCAAAAAGCCATTCAGAAGAATCAGACTCAAAACTTTAATTTTTAAATTATTTTAACCTATTTGTCTTTTATGCTTTCCTTTTTATATTTGTACAAGAGTGATATATGATATTAAAAATTTATGTCTAACTTTTAGAAGTTTTTCCATAAGTATAAAATAGAAATTCTATGTGATAAGAAAGCATAATTTAATTTGCATCCTTCTTTTTCCTTTTTTGGTATCATATAAAATAATGTTGTGTCTTGTAATCAATAGCATCTTAGATTCAATAAAATATGGTATCAAGTATAGTACCAAATATTGTGTTAAATTAGCCAAATTTATTTTTTAAATCTTTACATATATTCGTAATTGAGTAAATGATTTATAACCTGTGATTGTATATTAATTCTACATTTACATTAACTTGAACAACTGTGCACATTTAATTAATGGTACCAGTACCATTCTTATTAGTCAAGTAACTTCAGTGAAAGTGTTTGCCATATAAATACCTACTTGCTCCCACATCTAAGAAATTGAAGAACACACATGAATTTAGAAGAATTTGTTTAAATGTTTATTTTAGAATTTTTAGTACTAAATTAAAAGTATAAAAATGCAAATTTATAACATTAATTAATTAAATGTTTATTTAAAATATTTAAATTATGGTTAGGTCTATACAGTTGTGATGTGACTATGAGCTTAAGTGGGTTTGATTAGCTGAATTTATGAGGTCTGCTTTTCAAGCAACAAAGTTTCCTAAAACCTCATAGGGATTTGGATATGGAGAAGCAATTAAAGACTGACCAGAAATGAACTCAAATGCAGTTCAAATACTCTTATGTATATTCAATCACAGTATGTATGAAAAATCACATTTAAGGCCAATATATTGTTTTGTATTTTCCCTAAGCATTATAGCACTAAGTCTTATTATATCAATAAATTAATGAATTTAGTGGGTGATCTATCTATTTAGGGGGACAGGGAGAATCAGTGGCAAAAAGACTGCAAAAATCTGATTTTCTAAAAAAATGGCACATGATGAACTTTCCAGTGTACTAGTAATGTTGGCATCAATAATGTCTCTAAGAAAACTATTCCAAAAGAGTAAATTAAATAGTGTTGCCATCTGCAGTTAAGTTTTTATAAAGTTTACTAAAATATAGGATCTGTCAACTTAATTGCTTGATACTCAAGTCAATAACGCTGCTGCTGTTTCTGCTACTGCTGTAGTAGTAAATGGTAAAGAGAATGGTGAAGCTGCTCCTTACTGGCATTAAAAAAAACAGTAGGAGAATATCTTATTTATATATATGATTCATGACTTCTTTAAGGTAGAATAACTTTAGGATTACAGTCAACCCTCTGTATCCATGTTCTGTATCCATGGGATCAACCAACCACAGGTTGAAAATATTAAAAAAAAAAAAAATTCTAGGAAGTTCAAAAAACCAAAACTTGAATTTTTTACACAGGCTACTATTTACATTACATTTACATTGTATTTACAGCTATTAACATAATCATTTACATTGATTTAGGTATTAAAAGTAATCTAGAGATGATGTAAATTATATGGGAGGAAGCGCTGTAGGTTACATGCAAATACTACATCATTTTATATAAGGAACTTGAGCATCACAAATTTTGTTATCTGTGGGGGCTTCTAGAACAAATCCCCCATGGAGACCAAAGGAGGACTATACCTGAACTTCTCTGCCTCTACACCTATATGAAGGAATCTAAAAATATACACAATCTGGAAGCTTGCAATTGTCACTGCAACCTTAGAATAACTGACACCATCTGGGCAGTGCTGAAAGTAAAAAACCACTGTACCATTCAATGTCCATGTCCTCCTACCAATAATGTGTTTCTCATTAAACAAACAGTGAGTAGAAGGATCACCTACTGGAAATGTGTTTACGTAGGGATCTTTAATAAAGGACACAAGTACATAAGTTATAAGAATATTTACTTTAAAGAACAAAGTGAAGCTGAGTTGCTAATTAATATAATTAAAGATTTGGTAAATAATCTTTGATCCGTTTCATAGATATATATTGGTATTGGGAGTTTATTTGCAGATTAAAGTATTTTACTTCTAATTGTTGCATAGATTTACAAATGGAAAATGTAAAGCAATCTTGTGCATCTTTATATCGCATACACAACCTAGAAGGATGTATTTTCTAGTGACAGCCATTCAATAAATATTCATATATTAAATTGAATACCCCATTTGAATAGTATATATTTTCCCCTAAGGGCAGAAAAATATCCATGTAATTGTTTTAGACTATGTTTTGCCCACTTTTTGTTCCCAAGGGAAAGTCCAAAAAGAATTAGGATTACAACTACTTCTTGTAGTGCTTAGGATGAGCTCAGAACCCTTTCTACAATTCATATACTGTGCTTTACCTTAAGCTGATAATTGTGTATTTATAAAGATTTAAGAGCTAGTGTTTGTTTTCCAACCTTCAAATTTTCCTCATTATCAATCAATTTGAGACCCAGGAAACCACTATTCGGTGTATGATCACAAGGGGTGGTGGTGGGGTAGTGGTGGAAATCAGTAGTTTTATCCACAGTATCAACTGTTAAATGACCAAAGTACAGGTCTTTAAACTTAAATACTCTCATTTCTTTCACGTCACTTCCTTCTCTTAGTCTTATCTTTAGCAAGTGTATCATCAAAGACATTTCAGAGCAACTTATCCAATCACCACACAGGATTTTAAGTTCACTCTATTTTGAGTGTTTATCTCATGCTTAGCTACCATACACAAGACAAGCATATACACAATGTTCACCCAGTGCCTTCCACTAGTAGTTGAGTTTCATACATTCTTAGCAATTTAACACCTGCTGAATAAATGGAAAAGACTCTGTTGTGTTTATAAAAATTCACAAAATGTCTACGCTTCCAGAATATGTACAGAAGCAATTATGTATCATTCCGCTCCAGGGCCCAAATAGCAACATCTCCTCAGGTTCTGCCAAGTGCACACAGAAGCCTCTCGTGGTTCCTATTGCCAAGATCAGAGAATTTTAAAAGTGCAAATATTCCACTTAAATAATGGTATGCAAAGACTAAACCACATCTCTCCTCCACCTCAGTCCCCTCTCCCTTTGTCTTTGGTAGTAGTGGATGAGGGGATCACTAACTGTGACCTCTTTGCCTCCTCCCCAGCACAGAGTTCACCGTCACGTTCCACACTGAGCTACGGTCCAACTCTTACCTGTTGCCTTGGCTACCCTCAACCCACGAAGCCCTGCCAGGTGACTAAAATGACGGGAAAGTAAGGGGAAAGAAACAATACCCTACAGAAGGAATGATAACCTTCCAGCCCGATGACGAAAATCCCCAACCAGTGTTCGTCTCCCAAAGCAACAAGTGACCCTCTCACAAGGGACTCTTAAAACCACGCGGCCAGCAACTTCCGGAATCCATCTCGCCCGCGTCAACAGCACAACAGGCTGCACATAGCGCAGGTGGTAAAAAACCCTTTACCCCAAGCATGACCAAAACAGTGGCTCTGATACGCTCCCCACCCCCCTTTGAGAAAAATCTGTCACCTGAGACTTCTTTCCACCTCCAGATTTCTGAAGGTCGATGTGTCTCCTCCACCCCACCCCGTTTTTTCCCCCCAAGTTTCTTGAAGGGGCAGAGAGGGTGCCTGTGTTGGGGGGTGTATGAGCACGTGTGTAGAAAGGATTTATAACCCTTTGCCTCTGTTCCACGTAAATCTGTATGTGCACTGAGCCTTACCTGTCGCGTCAAAAAAATGGGATCCATAATCCCTGCTGTTGGGCCAACGTTGTCATGAAGCCCTATAAAGTCATATGTATTAAAGGGCTTTGCACACTGTCAAATGCTAGACAGCTTGCGGCCGCGGGTTATCCCTACAGGGATCTTTTCTGCTCTCGAGGGCCAAGGCAGCCCCATTTCCAACGCGGTTCTTTGCGTCCACGCCCGGATTCTTCCGCCCGGCCCCTTCCCCAAGCCACGACCCACCACCCGCGGTACAAGCTAGGACAGCCAGAGTCCGGGTGGCGAATGGCCCCCGCGGGCAGCGCTCGGCTAACAGTCGGACGCTGCCGCCCGCGCTCGCCCCTCCACTCCGGGAGGGAGATCGGAGGCGTGGGAGAGCTGAGAGAGGGGGGGTGCAGGCGCCTGGGAGCTAGAGACGGCGCCGGCGAGTACGGAGTGGACCGGAGAAGTGGAAGAAGCCGGGCAGATGGAGGCGAGGAGACAAAACCCGAACAATCCACGCTGGAAGTCGCCAGGAGCTGACCAGAAGGAAGGAGCGAGGTAGGATAGGAAAGCGCGGCGTCCCAAAGATGCGCCGGCGCCGCACTGAAGGCTCAGGACCCGGGAGCTTAGAGCCGAGAGGACGCGGGTCCCAGACGACTGGGGGGAGGTCGCGAGCGGAGCCCTCCCCCAATTACCTGCGGTACTTCCGCCCTGGCTGCCCCTGTCCGGGGGGAAGATGCTCGAGCATTTCTCCCACTCCACCTGGCCCGCGAAGCACAGCTCGGTGACGATGTGCAGCGCCTTCTGGCACAGACTGCTCACTCCGTCCTCCTTTTGGAAACTCATCGTTTGGCCTTGTTTCCCCCAGTTAGCCGTCCTTTCCCCTTCCCGTTACCTCTGTGCTGGCCCCTCTAGCGCCCTAAACCATAACCGGCCCTCGAGGACTTTGGCCGGAGAGCGCGCAGCTAAAAGGCGGCAATTTAGGAGCCCCAAGTTGGCCCCATGGCGGGAGCGGAGGGCTCGGGAGAAGGCGGAGAGGCTGGGGCGGTAACCAGGGCGAGGCAGAGGCGGCAGCGGCGGCTGCGAGGTTTTTGCCAACTCTCACGCGGCGCGAACGAGCCCAAGCGAGCTGGAGAGAGACCCGGCATGGAGTGCGGAGGGGAGGGGGTGGGAGACGTAAAAAAACTAAAGCCCTCGGCTGCTGCAGCGGTTGTGTTTCTGGCGGGTGCCTGATGGGGGCGCGTCCAATCGCAGCCTGACGCCGGCCCGGTGACCCCCAACAGAACGCGCCGTCCCCCTTCTTTAGTCCCCGGGGGAAGGGGGAGACCATGGGGGAGGGGCGGCCCGGCTCCCCTGCTGGGTTGTCCTGTTGAGGCTGGGGATGCTCTTCTGGGGGCACAGGAGGGCGAGAAATCTTGGTTTTCTCTGTACCTTTTTCAGCCTCCGTACACCAATCCCCTCTTCCCTCCAACGTGACTACGGATGTGCTCTATCCGGTTCTACTTTTCTGAAAAGTCATTCCAACTGAAAACAAACTGAAAAAGTTCAATTGAAAAAACCAGTAGATGAGTAATAAAACTAGATGTCTATAGAAAGAAGACATCCCAGGAAAGCATTTTAAAAATGATTGTTTAGAGACAGAATATTCAACCCAAGAGGTCTTTTTATTACTAGTAGTGAAATTCACCATGAGGTACATTTACTGATTACCCAGTTCAGTTTTTCTTTATGCATAAACAAACTGAATAGTCAAATTTTAATTGATTGCCTTTTTGATTTTTTCTTTGTTAAACTTAGGATATCCCAAAACAAAATATGTTATTTGTATTAATATTCAGTTAGGATTCTGTCCACTAATCTGGAATTGGCGATTGAGACTGCATAACCTGAACCCATTTATCACCCTTTCAAGTGACTTAAATACTGAAAAAGACAAGCCACAGTTGTTAAAGGGGAGGAGGGTTAATTTCAAATCTGTCACACACACCACTGCTTAACCTGAGGAAATTGTTTTCAGGTGTTTATCTCAGTCGAGGAGATGACTGAGGGGCTTGGACTCATAATTCTCTAATGCAAATGAATGATAATCACTAATGGAGCTAGAGCTACAAAATAATGTTAATAAACATGTGCCACAAGTTTACAGGAAATGCATTTACATTGCTTTTAAATTGTTTTCAGGCTGAGTTTGATCCCATATTATAACCTGAAGATTGATTTAACCTTTGTTAGGTAAGGATTCTTTACTTTAGAAGTGGAATATCCTGAATTTGTTCTTGTTGAGGAGGAAGACATTTCCCCCTACCCATCTTGATTCTTCAGGCTGGTCTACGAATTAAATTGATTTGAAGCAAATCAACAGGAGAAAAAATATGTATATAACATGTATACAGTGGGAGAGACTCAGGAAAAATGAGTAACTCACCAAAATGGCTGCAACCCTCACCTTAAAAGCCCTCTTCAGCTAAAGCAAAAAAGGGTGTTGGGGGTAGTGGTTTGGTACCTCGAAGGGGAGGAAGGCAATTCACATGGAGATGGGAAAGCAAATGCTTGGTAAACAAATGTGTTCTCGGCCATATGGAGACAAGAGAAATTTTAACAAACAGACCTTGCTAGGTTCCTCCCAGTCTACAAATCTAGTTCATACAATAGTTACCTATGATGATAGCTCCCTTCCTGGACTCCTCTATCTACGTTTTTTTAGGCAGCTAGGAGGAAGGTCGAAGTTTCTTCCTGAGTCTTTTTGGTACTGTTGTTTTCAGCTCAAAATAATCTATATGCCAAAGAGACATTTTGGGACAGCAGGTTTTGCTCCCGTAGAATAGGTTGTTTTATTTTAAACTGTTTGACAGTTTGTGATAAATTATTTCCTCTGTAAGGACACTGATAAAGCTTACTATAAATATTCAGCATAACATCCCAGTAGGGAGCATTTATTAGTTGAATCATTTTGACCTGATTCATAGGACAATTGGTATAACTAGGACTATTTTTATCGTGAATTAAGAGAAAGTAAAATCTGCAGGCTTCATTTCCTTTTTTTTTTTTTTTTAATGCACATCGATTTGGGTTTTTTTTTTTAGATCAGATTGACTAAAGAAATAATTTCACTGTGATTTAAAAAAATCTTGAATATCCACTATGTTTAAAGATAAGTGTTACTGAACAAGGGCTCCTGTGCTGATGTTACAGAAAGCCAAACTCTGACAGTGGGTGTTTGCAGCAAAGTAAGGATTTATTTGCAGGGCACCAAGCAAGAAGAACAGGCAGCTTATGCTCAAATGGCTTTCAGGCAAGGGTTTTTAAAGACAGTGTTAGGAAAGAAGGTCATAGGTTGTGTGATCAGCTTGTGGACATTCTTCTGATTGGTTGGTGGTGAGGTAATAGGGTGATGTTTTGGAAACCTCAACCTTCTGGTTCTAACCAGTCTGAGGCCTACATGCTTGTGGTCAGCATGTAGTCACCATCCTCCACCGGGGTGGGGGGGTCTTAGTTTCTACAGAATAACTTAAAGATACGCATCAGATTGTATATCTATCTTCAGGAGGAACTAGCAGTCCTGTGCCTCTATTGTCCTAATCATTAACTGCTTGAGCCTTCTCTTTGGAACTTAGTGAAGACCTTGAAGACTAATGCCTTTTTTTCTACAATCAAGAAATGGGGGACAGAGAGGAGATTCTGTACTCAGGAAGGCCCCTCAGGGTCCTGCTCAGTTTCATAAGTAACAGATTTTAGTAAGGCCCTTTCCAATTGTCCTTGCCCTCCAGTCCTCCACACTCTAGACTGACCCATATGAAACAACTTGTAATGTAATGCTGTGTTTTCATATTTACTATATGAGCTCTTGTGTGGGATGACCAAATCAGTGATTTTATACTACTTACTTGCTTATGTGGAGTAAGGCAGAATGTCTCTCTAATGACCCTCTTATGTTTGATTTCAGTGTTAAATATTATTAAGTAAGCAAATTCTGAAAATAACTTTCCTGGTATTTGTTTATGCTGTTCCTACTATTTGGTTGTTTATTACTATTCCTACTGCTGTGTTTCCACAACAAGCAGAGTTAATTTCACTTGGATATTCATTTTTCTGAATTCATTTGTCTGAAATATTTTTGCTTTCTTCTAAAATTAATACCATAAGGATTTGATTTATTTTAGGCCATCTAGAGATGGCATCTTTAGGCCATCTCACAGTTCATTAACAGGTGGGTCAAGTCAGGATTTTATGTCACTTATTAAAGCTCAGGTAAGAGTTTTGGGAAAGTAGAAACTGCATTGAAAGTCATTTTTTTTCAATGATGAAGGATAAGATGACAAGAATTTAAACTCACAGTCTTTAAATTTCTTTGCCAACTATTTTAATAAGAGCCTAATAAACAACACAATACAGATTTTCATATACTTCCTCACCAACACTCTGAAGGAGTTGCTAAAGTAGTAAGGAATGGGAGAACAGGTTAGGCTGACACTTACTGAACACCATTTGCTGTGTTAATGTGAGGCATTGATAGTCAAAAAATACAGGCTGTAAGGGTCTTTGTCACAGCTTCCTTCTGAGTGACCTTTGCATTAAGTAGAGGAGGAATTGGTTTGGGGGGGAAGATCCTATGAGAATTCCTGTGTGAGCTAAACTAGCCTCTTGAGTGGTAATTTTGGACATTCAGTACTCCCTGATTTCCCTGCTTGCTCAATGCTTTTCCAATTCTTTCTTTTTCCTCTTCCCATACCCCTTTCAAAATATGGAGGAGAGGGAGTTATCGTCTCAGGTAGAGATCTACCCGAGGTATTGGTGGATTTTCTGAGGAATTCAAGCCCAACCCTGGGGGACAGGACTCTTAGATCACTCTGAGGGACCACTCCAAAAATGTAAGGGAGGATCCAGGATATATAGGCGTTTTTGCAACAAAAACCAGGTAGTCTGAACATAAAAACATTACTGTTAAAGAAAACCAGATATCTTAAGTTAAGGAATTTGGCACTTTTCTATATATGGGAAGATGCAAGAGTCTGGGCTCATTGAAATCATTCCTTTGATATGCACCTTAACTATGTGGGGCCAATATTCTGGGTTTTCCCATCCTGAGTCTCCTCAGGGTGCACCTTTGGGGGGGTTGCTGCAGTGATTGACTGCTTGATGGCAGGCATCCTGTTTCTATCCTGAGTTCCCTCAAAGGCTCACCTTTGGGGTGGCTGCAATGTGATGGCTTGATGGCTGCAACACCCTTTGTTTACTGATATGGCAGTCAGCATGTTTTTTCACTCAAATAATTTCAAATATTACTTGATCCCAAAGACAGGAAGTAAGAGAGTGAGTAAATGAAGAAATATCAGAACAGCTGAGCTCACTCTGAAAATGAAGATCAGAGGCAAATATTACATTTTAATTTATTTAAAGCTTTACCACATTCCTTTTCTGTGTTCTATAGTAGCTCAGGTTCATAAGGGCCCAGTTCTAACTTCCTGTACATGCTTGAGCCTTCTCCGTATTTCTTAATTTGGAGAATGGCATCGTCATTCACACCCAAGTGGTGATGATGATGACCAGATTTCTGGCTTGCAGGCATGGGTATTGCTATTGAGAAATCCCATTCTATTCTGGCTCCAGATCCTTTTAATCAATCTGATTCATCACTCTGGAAGGTTTGGTGTCTTCTCTTTTTCCATTGTGTTCACTTGTTCATTTATCCTGACAGATATTCAGTGAGCATTTCAGAGACTCAATTTTGAGAAATTCTACTGATTTATTCCTTTGATAATCCTTTGCTTTCTATTTTTCTATATCTTTATCTTTTTCTATATCTATATCCATATCTATCTATTCTATATCTATATCTTTCTATTTCTTTCTTCCTGTCTAGAACTCCTTTATGTTGGATTTCGGACCACCAGGATTGAATCTTTTATTTTGTTATTCTTCTGCTTTCCATCTCTACCACCCCCTACTCTTTGCAGTTGAAATTTTGGGAAATTTCCTTGACTTTATTTTCTTTTTCTAAAGAAAATTGAAGTATAGTTGATTTACAATGTTATGTTAGTTTCTGTTGTACAACAAAGTTATTCAGATATATGTATGTGTATATATATATATATTCTTTTTCATATTCTTTTCTATTATAGGTTATTACAAGTTATTAAATATTGTTCCCTGTAGTATATAGTAGGACCTTGTTGTTTACATATTTTATATATAGTAGTTCATATCTGCAGATCCCAAACTCCAATTTATCCTCCCCCTTTCCACTTTGGTAACCATAAATTTGTTTTCTATATCTGTGAGTCTGATTCTGTTTTATAAATAAGTTCATTTGTATCATACTTTAGATTCCACATATAAGTGATATCATATGAAGTTTGTCTTTCTCTGTCTGATTTACTTCATTTAGTATGATAATCTCTAGGTCCATCCATGTGGCTGAAAATGGCATTATCTCATTCTTTTTTTATGGCTGAGTAGTAGTCTACTGTAGACATGTACCACATCTTCTTTATCCATTCATCTGTTGATGGACATTTGGGTTACTTCCATGTCCTGGCTATTGTAAATAGTGCTGCTATGAACATTGCAGTGCTTGTATTTTTTGAATTAGAGATTGATCTGGATATATGCCCAGGATTGGGATTGTTGGATCATATGGTAACTCTATTTTTAATTTTTTAAGGAACCTCCATACTGTTCTCCATAGAGGCTGCACCAATTTACATTCCCACCAACAGTGTAGGAGGGTTTTTTTTTCTTCACACCCTCTCCAGCATTTATTATTTGTAGACTTTTGATGATGGGCATTCTTACCTATGTGGAGTGATAACTCATTGTAATTTTGATTTGCATTTCTCTGGTAATTAGTGATATTGAGCATCTTTTCATGTGCCTATTGGCTATCTGTATGCTTGACTTTCTTTTATGAACTTTCTATTAAATTTCTACAATTTCAGCTATTATAGTTTTAAGATATGCATACTTTTTATTGATTGTTTTTGTTTCTTATTTCATGGACATATAGTCTGTACTTCTTTTCAGACCATGTTAATTGTTATCTTTAACTTTCCTCCACTGCTTCTGTCTTGTGTCTTTTCCCTCTGAATAACTTCTTTTTGCTCTAGTTTTATTGAGATATAGTTGACATATAACATTGAATAAGTTTAAGATGTATAACATAATGATTTATGTGTATATTATGAGATGATCACCACATTTTAGTGTATCATGAACTGTAGCAATGTAAGTATTAAAATACCAAAAGTGTGGATTAAAGAATACCATTCCCTCAATAGAAAAGAGAAAAAAGAAAACTACAAATAGTGATTTGGGCTTCGAGCTATGCTTTCATTTTGTGAAACTGGTATGTCAATAAACCAAAATTCATGCAGATCAAATGAGAGACCTAGAATTATCCATTAATGATTTGCAAAAAAAAGGCTTGTCATCTATTACACTCTCATTTTAGTAAATGATCATCCAGGGGTTCTTCCATCCAAAAATTTTACTACCACTGAAATTCATTTGTTCTGTCACTAGAGAACTCTGACTAATGCACTCTCTTAATCTCATCTCAGGTGGTCTGTCTCCTAATCTTGATGAGCTACTCTTGTCCCTTTAATCTTGCCTAAGGTGGTTTCTTGGCTGCTCCTCTCTTGATTAGCATCTGCTTGAATCTGCCCTTTGGAACTCAGGGAAAGTCATGGAGGCTGGAGTCTTGCCTACAAAGAAATGGGGAACAAAAGGGCCTCCATGCCGAGGAGCCCCACAGGGCCCCACTTGGTTTCATTACCCCCTTTTCTTTGATGGGGTGACGACTGCTCTGACTACTTCCTGCTGAGATGGGGTGTAGTCCTGCCTAAATTTGGAGGAATAGATACCGAATTAGAAATATTTGAGTTCCAAGTCCCAGATCCAAGTCTTATATGATTAAGATATCAGTCCCTTAGGAATAAGCCTGAAACCCGGTCCAGACTTGGCACTTTGGAGAGACTTGTAGCCAGTTGTTTTCAAACCATTCCCTGTATGGGGAAAACCCATTAAGGCAATCCTGAAGACCTGGAAATAGGAAGCTGACCACATATCTAGCAGTTAAAATTATTGAAAGAATCAGCATATGAATCTATAGTTTTGTAGTAAAAGGTATGAGAAAGGATAAGAAAACAGAATTTTCATTCCATTTGTCAAAACAAATAATTTCCCAAAGGGTGAGATATCTACTTTTTGGGAGTCTGCTCACTGGCTGTAGGCAGGCTTGGCTGATTCATCTCTGGTAATCTTCTTACTCTAGTGTGATGTACCCACAGTTTTACTCCATGCAATTTTAGAGAAGCGTGACTAGTAATAAGAACATCATAGGGTCCCTTCCATTTTTCTTCAAGCTGCTGCTCAGGTCATTGCTCTTTTTCACACTTTCAGCAGCGTCTTGTCTCCCGGCTTTGGAGGGATGTAAGGAAGCTTCCAGGCGAGGGGAGACCCAGATTCTGGCAGAGGTATCACAACATAAGGTGCTATCTTTTCTGCTTCCCCAAAATAATTTCTTGGAGAAGGAAGTCTAGGGTGGTCCAGGAAGGAGGAAGAGAGGAACATCCTCAAGGCAAAAGTGCAGCTGCTAAGGCTGTCCCTCTTCCACCATCTATTCCGGCCTCAGAGTCCAGCTGCTGGGATGGTGGACAGGGTATGATTGAGGCTCAGCCTTTCCAGGCAAGGGTCCCAGGTGATCTGGCCTTCAGGGACACCCCTGGGACCATCCCCAAGTTGGCCCCTTCATGGTTGCCAAAACTGTTACCCAAAGCTCAGCCTCTCTTTACACTGGTGCCAAATCAAATCTTGGAGACAGAGTTTTGGGTGAAGTAGAAAAAGATAACTTTATTGTTTTGCCAGGCAAAGGGAGACACACCGGGCTTCTGCCTCTAAAAACTATGTGTCCCTGAATAACTTTTGTTTGTTTGTTTGTTTGTTTGTTGTTTTTCATATTGTGGGATTTTCTCAGGTGTCTG
Source organism: Balaenoptera borealis (assembly GCF_965194805.1). Classification (NCBI taxonomy): domain Eukaryota; kingdom Metazoa; phylum Chordata; class Mammalia; order Artiodactyla; family Balaenopteridae; genus Balaenoptera; species Balaenoptera borealis. The sequence continues at coordinate 28,923,602 of NC_138870.1, forward strand.
CTGATAAAAATGACTAGATGTAAATGCTCTCTATTTCTATTTAAGAACACTATAATATGGAGTTGAAATGCATTAATAAGGCTTACAACCAGTGAGCTTCACTGAAGGATGATTCAGTGTACTTTGAAGTGGAGCATCCCAAAATTTCAGAGAAGGACAATCTAATCTTTCATTAGAGATATGGGGTAATAATTAAAGTCTGTCTGCTTTTACTTAACCATCCTTTTTCTGGTGCCTCAATCTGCCCTCTTGAAATCCTGTTGTCTTGTTTCTGGAGCCTTTCTATCTCCAGGGAAAAACCCTTTTATTTGCAAGATTGGAGAAGTGTAATCACCTGACCACAAGAATTTTATGGGTGGAGACTTGAGCCTCAAGACATTTAGAGAATTACACTAACTCCTAACCCCACCTTTTTTAGCCCTTCACCCTACCCCCAACTTCTGCAGAATCAGTACAAGGTATCTTCATATTTGCGTTTTTCTGAGGCTCTATGAGGTGATGCATTAACTTCTCATTTTTTATCTGCCTCTAGAGGTTTAAGCTCCCTCTACTCAGGACGGCAGTTACTACACCTTCTTCTATCTTGGAAAGGTATTGACATTTTTTGTCAACTCCTGTGTCCTCTCCTATTCTTTTTATCCTATTGGATTTATAGCCTTTCATTGCTGTATTGTCATGTCAGTGTCATTTCAAGAGGGGTAGGAAAACATATCTTCAATCCATCATGTTTAACTGTTTAAAAGGACAGTTCAGATTATGTCATCCCAGTGCTTCCTCATTGTGCTTTAGATATATAGAATACCTTGCATGTGGCCTGTAAAGCCCTACCTGACTTGACCTCTGCCTATTTTCTTTGTTCTCTACTGAATTCTTTGACTTTGTGCTTTCTTTTTATTCTCTATGTCATAATTTAAATTGAATAATTAATTTGATATAAAATCTAGTACATAGAGAACTTTTCTTCATTCATTACTGCTCTTTTCCAATTGCCTTGTGCTGTGCCAGCTGTAACAGTCATTTGATAAATATGAATGAATGAATAACTTAATGTATGCCATTTGTTAGCCCTATTGCCTTCTTTCTAGTTATCAGAAATAAAAACCTTTAATTATCTGTTTCAGAAATACCACAGTAGAAAAGGTATTCCATGCAAATGGAAACAACAAGAAAGGTGGGGTAGCAATACTTATATCAGACAAAATAGACTTTAAAATAAGACTATAACAAGTGACAAAGAATGACATTACATAGTGATAATGGGATTGATCCAATAAGAAGATCTGATAATTGTAAATATATATGCACCCAACAGAGGAACACCTAAATATACAAAGCAAATATTAACAGACATAGGGAGAAAATGACAGTAACACAACAGGAGACTTCAACACCCCACTTACATCAATACAGATCATCCAAACAAAAAATCAATAAGGAAACACTGTTCTTAAACAACAAAATATAAGCAAACCAAATTCATCAATACATTAAAAGGATCATACAACATGATCAAATGGGATTTATCCCAGGGATGCAAGAATGGTTTCATATATGCAAATCAATCGATGTGATACACAATATTGACAAATTGAAGAATAAAAATTGTATGATCATCTCAATAGTTGCAGAGAAAGCTTTTGACAAAATTCAACATTTGTGATAATAACTCTCAACAAAGTGGATATAGAATGAACATACCTCAACATAATAAAGGCCATATACGAAAAGCCCACAGTTAACATTATACTTGATGGTAAAAAGTTGAAAGCATTTCCTCTAAGATAGGAAGAAGACAAGAATGCTCACTCTTTTATACAACATAGTATTGGAAATCCTAGCCACAGCAGTCAGACAATAAAATGAAATTGAAAGAATCCAAATGAAAGGAAAAAGTAAAACTGTCAGTGTTTGCAGGTGACGTGATACTATGCATAGAAATCCTAAAGAAACCATTAAAAAACTACTAGCATTCATCAATGAATTCAGTGAAGTTGCAGGATACAAAAGTAATATAGAGAAATCTACACACTAACAATGAACTATCAGAAAGAGAAATTAAGAAAATAATCCCATTTACAATCTTATTAAAAAGAATAAATCTAAGTAGGGAGGTAAAAGAGCTGTACTTGGACAACTATAAGAAACTGATGAAAGAAATGAAAGGTGACACAGGTGGAAGGATATGTCGTGCTCATGGATTAGAAAAAAATGTTGTTAAAATGACCATGCTACCCCAAGCAATCTACAGATTCAGTGCAATCCATATCAAAATACCAAGGGCATTTTTCACAGAACTAGAAAAAATAATCTAAAATTTGTGTGGAAACACAAAAGACCCCAGGTAATCAAAACAATCTTAAGAAACGAGAACAAAACAGGAGGTATAATGCTCCCTAAGTTCAAAATATACTACAAAGCTGTAGTCATCAAAACAGTTAGTACTGGCACAAAAACAGCCACATAGATCAATGGAACTGAATAGAGAGCTCAGAAATGAACCCAAAGTTATATGGGCAACTAATCTATGACAAAGGAGTCAAGAATATACAGTGGGGAAAAGACAGGCTCTTTGATACATGATATTGGGAAAACTGGACAGCTACATGTGAAAGAATCAAACTTTTGCACAGCATATACAAACATAAACTCAAAATGGATTAAAGATTTAAATGTAAGACCTGAAACGTAGGCAGTATGCAATTTAACATTGGTCTTAGCAATATTTGTATGGCTGTGTCTCCTCAGGCAAGGGAAACAATAGGGAAAATAAGCAAATTGGACTACATCAAACTTAAAAGCTCTTGCACAATGAAGAAAACTATCAACAAAAAGGAAAGACCGCCTGCTGAATGGGAGAAGATGTTTGTAAGTGATATATCCAACAAGGGTTTAATATCCAAGATATACAAAGAACTCATACAACTTAATGTCAAAAAAACCCAAAAAAACCCAATTTAAAAAATGGGCAGAATATCTGCATAGACATTTTTCCAAAAAGGACAGACAGATGGCCAATAAACACATAAAAAGATGCTCAACATCACTAATCAGATAAATTCAAATCAAAACCACAGTAAGATATCCCCTCACACCTCTTAGAATGGTATTATAAATAAATAAATAAATAAATAAGTCGGTGAGGATGTAGAGGAAAGGAAACCCTCTGCACTGCTGGTAGGAATGTAAATTGGTGCAGCCTCTATGGAAAACAATGTGGAGGTTTCCCAAAAATTTAAAAATAGAGCTATAGAAAATTAAATAGAACTGTTTGCATGATCTAGCAAATCCTCTCCTGGGTATTTATCCAAAGAAAATGAAAATACTAATTAGAAAAGATATATACACCCCTATGTGCATTGCACATTATTTACAATAGCCAAGATATGGGAGCAACCTAAGTGCACATCAATAAATGAATATATATATATATAGTTATGTTACTTAGCCATGAAAAAGAATGAAATCTTGCCATTTGCAACAACATGGATGGACCTAGATGGTATTATACTAAGTATAATAAGTCAGACTCAGAAAGACAAATACTGTATGATTTCACTTATATGTGGAATCTAAAAAACAAAACAAATGAACAAGCATAACTAAACAGAATCAGAACTACAGTTAGAGAGAAGAAACATTGGTTGCCAGAGGGGAGGGGTATAGAGAAAGGAGAGAAATAGGTGAGGGAGATCAAGAGGTACAAACTTTCAGTTACCAGAAAAATGAGTGACAGGTATGAAATGTACAGTGTGAGGAATATAATCAATAATTATGTAATATCTTTGTATGGTGACATATGACAACTAGACTTATTATGGTGATCATTTAAAAATGTACAGAAATATTGAATCACTACATTATGGGCTAGGAACAAACATAGTGTTGAAGGTCAATTACAATTCAGAAACAAAGTGTAACCAACTAACTAACTAACTCAGAAAAAAAGCAGATTTGTGGCTAGCAGAGGCAGAGGGTGAGGGGAAGAGGAGTTGGAGGAAGGCAGTCAGAAAGTACAAACTTCCAGTTACAAGATAAGTAAGTACTAAGGATGCACTGTGTAACAAGATAAAGATAATTAATACTGCTGTAAGTTATAAATGAAAGCTATTAAGAGAGTAAATCCTAGGGTTCTCAACATAAGGAAAAACATATATTTTTTCTATTTCTTTAATTCTGTATCTATATGAGATGATGGAAGTTCACTAAACCAATTGTGGTAATTATTTCATCATGTATGTAAGTCAAATCATTATGTCATACACTTTAAACTTATACAGTGCTGTATGGCAATTACATATCAATAAAACTGGAAGAAAAAAGAAGTGAAACACCAGAGTATAGCAGAAACTGATAAACTGTTATATTCCCAGGGAAGTTGAGAGAATAGGTGTTAGAAGAAAGAGCCTGTGATAGTAGTGGAATATGTCCTTTGAGAAGAAAGAAGGTGGTCACTTGCACTTTAGGAACAATTCTAAATTTTGAGCACCTGCTTTGTGTCAAGACTGTTATACATTTTATTTTTTAATTTAATAATGATAATGTTAATTAAATAAATTATCTAATAATTTATAATTAAATAAATAAATAAATAAAACTAAACACTTCGTAAGCAAATAGTAACTCATATATTAACTCATTTAGAACAGTGACAGGCATAGTTTAATCTTTTTACATATATTAACTTAATTCTCACAACAAACTTATGAGATAGGTGCTATTTCCCACTTTACAGATGAGAAAGCTGAGCCACAGAGAGTTGAAGTTGCCTTCCTTAGGCGATATAACCATTAGTAGTTGAGCCTAGATTTGGAGTAAGTCCTTAAGGTTGCAGAACTTGGGTTCTTAACTATTGCAGTATGCTGCTGCTTCTCACCTATCCTCATGAGATGCTTATAGGGTAGGAAAATGAGATTAAAAGACATTAAGCCAGGCAGGTGTATTGATAAAAGCATATAATGATAAAAGTATGACCTTTCTCTACCTCTCCATTCACATTAGCAACCAATACTACCCCCAATAGTTATACAATTTAAGAACTTAGCATACATCTTAGTCCCATTCTTCTCCTCTCTCATATGATTTAACAAGTATATGGATAGACATGTATAAATAGATGTTCTATCATTGTCTATTTCCCAGAAAGGTACAGTTCTTACCCAACTGTAATTAATGAAAATTCCTTCAGTTCAACTGGGTAGCTTTAATTATTTTAAGTGACAATAAATTTTTCAATGTGATGATATACCATAATTTATTCAGCAATTTCCCTACTGATGGAAATTCACTTTATTTTTAGTTATTCGTCACTATGGATCCCTCTACAATGCAGTGACACATGTTGTAGCAGTGCGTGGTGTATGTTGCAGTGAACTTCCTAGATCCTTACATACTGAAAATTTCATTTATATGACCTAGGTTCCCAAAGAAGAGAATTCTGCTATATGAAATCACATTTAAAATCACATTTCTACCAGAAACATATAAGAATATAATTTTCTTTGCATCTCTTGCTTACAAAAATAGAGGTTACTACTTTAAAATTCTTGCCATTATTTTGAGTGTATTTTTTCAAAGACTTCACTAAAAAAAAAGAATGATATGGTCATATTTGTATATTTTTGTAAATTTTTATATAATGTGTGTATAAATGAATTTAAAGTTAAGTGTAAAACATTTTTAATTAAAAAAAGGATGTAGGAGTAGCCATTATTTATCTTTTAAATTAGTGATCTCAAAGCTTAGCATGTATCAGAATCATCTTGCGGGTTCGTTAAAACACAAATCCTGGTAGAGTTCAGAGTTTCTGAATCAGTAGGTCTGAGGTGGGGGTATAAAAATTTGCATTTCTAAGTTCCTGCTGGTCCAGGGACCACACTTTGAGAACCGTTGTTCTTTGCGGCCTCTTTAAAACCAAGAATTATTTCTAAGACTTTATACCAGAAGTAAGCCCCCAAATAGTCCCACCTAATTAATAGTCAAGTAACTACAAAATTTAGTAATATGATAATCTTTTTAAAAATGTGATAAGACCCAATGTAGGCCAGATTTGGGGGGGAAATGGGTAATTGTGTACACTGCTAGTAAGAAGATAAATTGATACATATTTCTCTAAAATTACAGTGTTGCATACTCTACTTAGAAATCCACTTCTAAGGGTTTATCCTAAGGAAAATATCATAAACGTGTTCACTGATTTAGCAACAAAAATATTTATTGAAACATTGTTTGTAATATTAAAAATGTTAGAACTGTCTGCATTTCTAAATAGGGGATTTATTAGATCAATTGTGGTATATCCATAAAATTGAATACCACTCAGCTATTCAATAAAAATTAATCAGATTATATAGATGTACAAATTTACTGATTTATAAATATTAAGAAAAAACAACAAATGCTCACAGTGGTTATGTCAGATGGGCTTAGCAGCTATGATGACTGGTGCTCTACACCTCTTCCAACCTCTTCTCAGATGCTTTCCTATTCTGTAGAGACTAGAAAGATAGAAATTCCATTCCTTAGGCTCCATTGCAGCTTGAGCTCTCTATCTGTTTAACACCCACAAACCCCATGTTATTGCAGGAAATTTGGAAGGTACAAGTGAGGCAGTAGATATACTTTTGTTACTCCCATTTCTTCTCACAAGCATAGTCATAGAATCATTTGATTTTTTGCTACATCATCAAAGGGGTCCCCGTGTTGAGTCGCTTGTAATGTGATTGTCAAGAAGCTGACCATGGGACATCCATTTTGTCGTTGTGTAGTATAGCATGCACAGAGTAGATTGTGGAGCAGTTTCCTAGTCCTGGCAGTGATGGCATGATTTTTGAATTCTAACTTCTAATCATTTAAGAATCAGTAATTCCCTGTGGTATGGCTCTGGCATTCTTTCTGACAGCACAACCTAGAATCTGTCTCTTTCCTCTTTACAATAATTCTGTAAGCCATTTAGTATTTGGTAAAATCTATTTTGGTTTATAGTGGTGGAAAAGATTCTGTTCTCTGTAACTGAACACTGAGCACTGATAAGATTAGATAATTTCATTCTGTATTATCTAATTAACAACCATGTATTACTATTGAATATGAAAAAGCTATTTATATAATAATAGTAATATTGTTTAGAATTAATCTAAAGTTTACAAAGGGGCTTATTTTAAAATTACAATAATATTTTGAACAAAGTATGATAGTTTAGTAGTTAAGAGTTTGAGCTTTAGAGACAACCTAAGTTTAAATCCTAGCACTGCCACTTCCTCCTTTAGTATTCTTGATCAATAAAGCTTCTAAAATCTCAGAATCATTTGCTATAAACCTGAGGATTATAATACTTTATCTATGGTGTGACGATTAAATGAGATAATGTATGTAAAGCTGAGATCCCAATGCTTAATATTTTACAGGAATTAAATAAATGGTGGCAGTCTCGCTGTCTCCCTTAAACTTTCATAGAGTTCACATTTTTCCACCCTGATTGTAAGAACATCCAAGCATCTCTTTTTTTCAGTGCTTTGCTTTGAACTGCATTTCATTATACAGCATCAAAATAAATTTAGATAAATGTCCTACTATCATTTAAATTAGATGCAAGAAACGTGAAAATATTAAATGAAAATGATTTCTCCATGTGAGCTTATATTTCATTATCATTGACATTATTTAAGAAAACAAATTCTACTTTATAGTTAAGTGGTTTTAGGATTCTTTCAGCTCACCGATTGTTTCAAGGTGAAACAAGTGCTTACCTGGTGTTCAAAATACAGCAACACATCAATATCTGATAATTAAGGAATTATTGTTTCCTTGGATTCACATGCATAACCCTTAGTAACGTTAATAGTGAATGAGAACACAACGAATTTCCTAGGAATTTAAAATAGGAACATGCTTCCAAGTTGTTTTTACTCAAGTATCTGGAGTACATAGGGCAAATATTACCTTTAAATATACACCCAAATATTGTGTGATTACAGATAGAACTCTGAAACTGTCAACAAGCTCGAAGCACCTTGTCTAGTAGAGCTAATTGTTTCTGCTAATGTAGTTGCAATCACTTTATTCTTTTGCAGTGTTCAGTTGCCTAGAGAGAGGAATGCAATATGTGCCCACTGCATAAACAAATAGAAAACCACCTTTTATGAGGTTCAATCTTATCACCTTTTTTTTTCCTTTTCTTTTCTTTTCTTTCTTTCTTTTATTATTATTATTATTATTATTATTATTATTTGGCTGTGTTGGGTCTTTGTTGCTGTGCACAGGCTTTCTCTCATTGCAGCAAGCGGGGGCTACTCTTCCTTGAGGTGCACAGGCTTCTCATTGAGGTGGTTTCTCTTGTTGCAGAGCATGGGTTCTAGGCATGTGGGCTTCAGTAGTTGCGGCTCGTGGGCTCAGTAGTTGTGGCGCACAGGTTCAGTAGTTGCGGTGCATGGGCTTAGTGGCACACAGGCTTTGTTGCCCTGCAACATGTGGGATCTTCCTGGACCAGGGATCGAACTTGTGTCCCCTGAATTGGCAGGCAGATTCTTAACCACTGCACCACCAGGGAAGTCCCTCACCTTGTTTTTATTAGTATATACACTAACAAACTGAGATGATGTTAGTAAGTTTTAATTATGAATAAATGATAATATATATCATATATATACTTTTGTTACTCCCACCATTTCTTCTCATGTTACTTTGAATGTGTAATTCCTGTATTCTTAAGTGATGCTCATGAGGATTATTTCTTGAGAAAACATGTGCTCCTGAGTTGTAGGTAACTATCTGAGATTCTTTTCTGCTTTAACTAAAGAGAATGAGATTAGGAATGCCTCCTTAAGACCTTTTCTTTTAAATAAGAGCTTGTCACTAATTTGAGAGAAAACTTGTTAATAAGTACAAGAACTATGTTCGTTCATTCATTCACTCATTCAGTATCTATTTGTTGAGACCTACTATGCAATAGTCTGAGTGCTGGAGATACAGCAGTGAACAAATTAAACAAAGGATATAAATGATGCAGCCCCTTTGGAAAACATTTTGGAAGTTCCTAAAAATGTTTAACATTGGGTTACCATATGACCAGAAATTCCATTCCTAGGAATACACCACCAAAGAACTGAAAACATATGTTCACACACAAAAATTGTATATTGATATTCATAGCATCATTATTCCTAGTAGCCAAAAAGTGGTAACATCCATCAGCTGATGAATGGATAAACAAATGTGGTACATCCTTATAGCATAAACAAAAATGGAATTGACTCTAAAAATTTATTACAAAATAAGTTCTCTTCTTCAGTTAACTTCTCATTTTTAACTGAAATGAAATGTAGAGGGGAAAAATTATCTGGTATGTTAGTCTGTGCAGTGTGACAACATTGTTCCTCAGGTGGGTTTCTCACATCTTCTGGGGAGCAGTATGATTCTTCAGGGGAGAATTTAGATGTTTACAATCACTTATAGCCTAAAAACTTTAAGATGTTCAGTCTTGGTTTAACCCATTCATGATTATATTAAAAGAAAATGGTAAATCCCTTTAAAAATTTTTTATATAATTAAAAATTTCTTAGATACTATAATACTATATGCTTGACTTCCAATAAAATGTACTAGAATACATAGAATAAGATCCCTTTAAAAGACATTTGCTTAAGAAATTTTACTACTTTTTAAATTCTACTAAATAGATTTTGAGAAAACATAAAGACCATTGTTAAAAGGACAAGCTTGGGAAATAATTTGATTACATTATAGAATTCAAAGATTTAGCAAAGCTTGTCAATAGTCTAGATCCTATAGAGAATATCTTCATAAGTAAGTTGTAAATACAAGTAAGAGAATTATTTCCATTTGTAATTCATGTATTCTGTCTTAATAGTTTGTTATTTGTTTCATATAAATCATTTAAAAAATACATTACAAGAGTGACAACATGGAAAGTGGCAAAACAAGGAGCTCACTCCACTGAAACAGTCATTAAGCTGGCAAAACAGACAAAGAGCGTTGGAACAAGGTGGCAGAATAGAAGTATATGGAGCTCACCTCCCCCCTTAAAAACATCAAAAATACATCTACGTGTGGAAAAGTTCTCACAGGAAACTAACTGGAAACTGGCAGAAGAATACCTATACAACCAAAGCTGCAAAAGGACTTCCACATAACCAGGTAGGATGGAAAAAAGATATAGCATCAGAACCTCCACCCCCAGAAAAGATCTGAAAGGAAAAGATAGTCTACATGGGTGGACCCTCATTCTGGGGAGTGAGCAGGTTAAGCCATAGACTGAGCATCCCATTTGCCACATGGTGTTCCAGAGATCTACACAGAGGAGACATGGCTACTAGGAGAACCACTGGGACAGATTCAAGGGCTGGAGAAGCCTAGACCCCACTTACAAAGAGTGTGCAAGTGCTGGTTCGCCAACAAATATGATGGAGAGAGCTCCACACTAGTGGTTGCTGCCTTGCCACACTCCCCAATCCAAGTGGGGCAAACACCTCAGCCTGCTCATTCCACAACACAGCTTGACACGGGATCTGGGCCAGTTGAGCCCAGGAAAAGATTTGGTTTAGCTTTGCAGAACCAGCCCGGGTGCCTGGGGTGTGGTCTGGGTGGGGCAGCAGCAGACATTTTTGGCATTTACTGAAGAGGCACCATGACCAGTAAGCTGTGGTCCCCACTCCCAGTCAAGTAAATGCTCCAGTATCACCCACTCAATGCCATACAGCACGGGGTCTGGAGCAGACAGGTTCTGGAAGAAGACTATCTAGGGACACAGATTGGGAGCATGGAGAGTGTGGTCTGTGTGGGGCAGTGGTGGCCATTGTTGGCTCTTACTCAAGCCACATCTTGGGAACCACCCTAATCAGCACCACATTGCTGTCCTGTTCCCAGCTGAGTGAATGCTCTGGTTCTGCCCACTTCATGCTACAGCTTGGTGCTGCATCTGGGGCAGACAGGCCCTGGGAGAAGACCTGATTTAAGGATGCAGAGGAGGCTCAGGGGCCTGGTATCTGGTTCAGGTGGGGTAGTGGCAGCCAGTATTGGTGCTAGCTCAATCAGCAACCCAGAAACAGCCCAGATCCCTGACAGCAGTGCAGCCAATTCAATTCCTACTGCCACAACACCCTGATCCCCAGCCCTAGCCTGGTGAATACTGTGGCCCCACCCACTCCATGCCATAGCATTTGCAGTAGCTCTGGGACAACCAAAACAGGTGAAAGTATGTGACCTTGGGCTGTGTTTGAGCAGAGCTGTGGATGTCTATATAGGTGGTGCATCAGACCTCTGTGAGCACATGAACCTCACTTACTTCAGCACTCCCCTGCTTTGGGGCAAAACACAAACTCAAAAGGAACAGAGCCTGCTCAAACCTGACCCTCAGGGCTTCTGCTATAGCAACTAGGGAGTAGACCTCACCCCTAAGAGGGTGGCAACAGCCATGGAGCAAAAAGGAAGTCCCACTTCACACACTGTGCAAGCTTTAGGTCTTCCAACACCAACCACATCCACTGTCAAAGTGATAGAGGCCAGCATACCCTGAGGAAAGACATGGTCGGTGTCCACATCAAAACCAGCCCTGCTACCAAAGACATTCAACACATGCTGTCTACACAGGGATGCTCCCACATAAAAATACCTCTTCAAGATCACAATAGATAACTGTTACTCCTAAATTTGTAGAGATAGAGAAAGATAGGTAAAATAAAAAAGCAGAGGAAATACTCCCAATCGAAAGGGCAAGAGAAATCTCCTGAAAAAAGAAAGAGATAATTAGTCTACCAGACACTGAATTAAAAAGGTGGTAGTAAAAATGTTAACTAAAGAGAGATTATTGATATAAAAGCAGATCTTTTAAACAAGGAAATAGAAAATATAAAGATAACTCAAACTAAAATTGATAATTAAATCATTCAAGAAGCAATGAATAGCCAACTAAATGACACAGAACCATGAATAAGTGATCTGGAAGACAGAATAATGGAAATCACCCAATCAGAACAGCAGACAGAAGACAAATGAAAGAAAATGAAAGTAGCACACACCATCTATGGAATAATAAAAACCATGCCTACGTACATGTAATAGGGATTCTAGAAGGAGAAGAGACAGAAAAGGGGGCTGAAAATGTATTTTAAGAAATTATGACTGAAAACTTCCCAAACCTAAAGAAGGAAACAGATATCCAGGTACCAGAAGCACAGAGGGTCCCACATCAAGACATATCATAATTAAAATGGCAAAAAAAAACAAAAAAAACAAATAAAGACAGAATTATAAAGGTAGCAAGAGAAAAGCAAGGAGTCAATTTTAAGGGAAGCCCCATAAGCTTATCAGCTGATTTCTCTGCTGAAAATTTGCAGGCCAGAAGAGAATGGCATAATCAAAGACCTGAAAGGGGAAAACTGGCAACCTAGGTTACTTTACCCAGCAATTTTATCATTTAGAATAGAAGGAGAGATAAAGAATTTCTGAGACATACAAAAACTAAAAGAATTCAGCAATACTAAACCTACTCTAAAAGAAAAGTTGATGGGTCTTCTCTAAATGGAAAAGAAGCAAGAATCTACAGGAAAGGGAAAATCCCAAGAGAAAAGGAAAATATATAGTAAAGATTGAGGATCACTTAAATAAGTCAGCAAATAGATTAAAAATTGAAAAAAGCATGTAAAACCGACTATAGTTACAATAAACAGTAAAGTGATACACATGAAGATATAACATAGGACATCTAAAACACAAAATGTGGAGAAGGGGAGTAAAAAATGTAGATCTTTCAGAATGTGTTTTTGAACTTATGACTATCAGTTTAAAGCAAGTAGATATAATTATGGGTAAACATTATGAACCCCATGTAACCACAAATCAGAAACCTACAGTAGATACACAAAAACGAAAAAGAAAGTAATTCAAGCATACTACAAAAGAAAATAATCAAACCACAAAAGGAAAAACAAAAAGAAGAACAAAAGAACAAACAAAAAACACCTGAAAAACGGGAATAAAATGATAATAAGTACATACCTATCAGTAATTACTTTAAATGTCAATAGACTCAGTGCTCCAATCAAAAGACATAGGGTGGCTGATTGGATTAAAAAAACCCAATAACTTGCAATATGCTTCCTACAAGAGACCCACTTCAGGGCGAAAGACACACACTGAAAGTGGGGAGATGGAAAAAGATATTTCATACATGTGGAAATGACAAGAAAGTGGGATAGCAATACTTGCATTGGACAAAATAGACCTTAAAAACAAAGGCTATAATGAAAGACAAAGAAGGGCAGTATATTGCCATTTGCAGCAACATGAATGGATCTAGAGATTTTTATACTAAATGAAGTAAGTTGGAAAGAGAAAGACAAATACCATATGATATCACTTATATGTGGAATCTAAAATATGACACAAATGAACTTATCTGCAGAACAGAATCACAGACATAGAGAACAGATTTGTGTTTGCCAAGGGGGAGAGGCAATGGGGGAGGGATGGATTGGGAGTTGGGAATTAACAGATGCAAACATTATAGATAGAATGGATAAACAACAAGGTCCTACTGTAAAGCACAGGGAACTATATTCAATATCCTGTGATAAACCATAATGGAAAAGAATATGAAAAAGAATGTATATATATATGTATAACTGAATCACTTTGCTGTACAGTGGAAATTAACACAACATTGTAAATCAACTATACTTGAATAAAATAAATTTTTTAAAAAGGGCATTATATAATGATAAAGAGATCAATACAAGAAGAGGATATAACACTCGTTAATATATAAGCACCCAATACACAAGAACCTAAATATGTAAAGCAAATACTAAAAAAACATAAAGAGAGAAATTAACAATAATACAATAAGAGTAGGAGACTTTTAACACTGACATCAATGGACAGATCATGCAGACAAAAAATCAAAAAGGCAACAGAGGTCCTAAATAACACAGTAAACCAGTTGGACTTAACTGATACCTACAGTCACTACATCCAAAAAACCAGAATACACATTCTCATCAAGCACGCAAGGAATGTTCACTAGGACAGACCACATACTAGGTCACAAAAGAAGCCTCAACAAATTTAAGAGGATAGAAATTATATCAAGCATCTTTTCCTACCCTAGCTGTATTAAACTGGAAATCAACTACAGAAAGAAAAAAGGGAGAAGAAAGAACATATGGAGACTTAACAACATGCTACTAAAAAAACAATAGGTCAATGATAAAATCAAAAGAGAAATCAGAAAATAATTAGAGACAAACAACAATGAAAACACAAATTTACAAAATCTATGGGATGCAGCAAAAAGAGTTTTAAGAGAGAACTTCATTGCAATACAGGCCTTCCTCAAGAAACAAGAAAAATATCAAATAAATATCCTACCCTGCCACTTTAAAGAATTAGGAAAAGAAAAACAAACGAAATCCAAAGTCAGCAGAGGGAAGGAAATGATAAAGATGAGAGAGATAAGAAATAGAATAGAGATAGAAAATAATCAAAGATCAATAAAACCAAGAGCTTTTTTTTTTTTTTTTTAAGGTAAAAAAAATTAACACACCTCTAGCCAGGCTCACCAAGAAGCAAAGAGAGAGGACCTACATAAACAAATTAAGACATGAATGAGGAGAAATAGCAACTGATACCACAGAAATACACACACACACACACACACACACAAATCATAAAAGAATACTATAAACTGTTATGCCAACAACCTGGAAGAAATGGACAAATTTTAAGGTACACACAGCTTCCCAAGACTGAGTGAAGAAGAAAAAGATAAATTGAACAGACCATTCACTAGAAGTGAAATAGAATCTGTAATTTGAAAATAAAAAAAAATCACTGCAAACAGATGTCCAGGACTGGATGGCTTCACTGGGGAATTCTACCAAATATACAAAGAACTTATAACTACCCTTCTCAAGCTATTCCAAAAAATTGAAGAGGAGGAAACACTTGCAAATTTATTCTATGAGGCCACCATCATCTTGATACCAAAGACAGATATAGACACTACAAAAGAAGAAAATTACAGGCCTACATCTTTGACGAATATAGATGCAACAATTCTCAACAAAATATTAGCAAACTTAATCTAACAATACATAAAATTATCATACACGATGGTCAAGTTGGATTTATTCCAGGGTCACAAGAATGGTTCAACATATGCAAATCAATCAATGTGATACACTATATTACAAAAGGAAAGACAAAAATACATGATCATCTCAATAGACCTAGGAAAACATTTGACAAAATCCAACATCCATTAATGATAAAGACTTTCATCAATGTGTGTATAGAGGAAACATAATAAAGGTCACTTATGACAAACCCACAACCAATAAGATACTCAACAGTGAAAAGCTGAAAGTCTTCCTGTGAACTTCAGGAACAAAACAAGGATTCCCACTCTCACTACTTCTATATAACATAGTATTAGGAGTCCTAGTCATAGCAATCAAACAAGGAAAAGAAATAAAAGTTATCCAAAGGGATGTGAAGAGGTAAAACTGTCAGTATTTGGGGATGACGTGATATTTTATATAGAGAATCCTAAAGTCTCCATTCAAAAACTATTAGAATTATTAAGTTAATTCAGCAAGGTTGCAGGATACACAATTAATATACAGAAATCTGTTACATTTCTGCTAAATACTCTAATAATGAGATATCAGAAAGAGAAAGTTAAAAAAAAAGCCTGGTTAAAATCACATCCAGCGGCTGGTTGGGGCAAGATGGCAGAAGAGTAAGACGCAGAGATCACCTTCCTTCCCACAGATACATTAGAAATACATCTACACGTGGAACTGCTCCGACAGAACACCCACTGAATGCTGGCAGAAGACGTCAGACCTCCCAAAAGGCAAGAAACTCCCCACGTACTTGGGTAGGGCAAAAGAAAAAAGAAATAACAGAGACAAAAGAATAGGGACAGGACCTGCACCAGTGGGAGGGAGCTGTGAAGGAGGAAAGGTTTCCACACACTAGGAAGCCCCTTCGCGGGCAGAGACTGCGGGTGGCAGAGGGGGGAAGCTTCAGAGCCACGGAGGAGAGTGCAGCAACAGGGGTGCGGAGGGCAAAGTGGAGAGATTCCCGCATGGATGATCGGTGCCGAGTAGCACTCACCAGCCTGAGAGGCTTGTCTGCTCACCTGCCGGGGTGGGCGGGGGCTAGGAGCTGAGGCTCGGGCTTTGGTCTGGATCGCAGGGAGAGGACTGGCGTTGGCGGCATGAACACAGCCTGAAGGGGTTAGCGCACCCCAGCTAGCCGGGAGGGAGTCCGGGAAAAAGTCTGCAGCTGCCGAAGAGGCAAGAGACTTTTTCTTACCTCTTTGTTTCGTGGCGCGCAATGAGAGGGGATTCAGAGCGCCGCCTAAACGAACTCCAGAGACGGGTGCGAGTGGCGGCTATCAGTGCAGACCCCACAGCAACAGGGGCACAGAGGGCAAAGCGGAGAGATTCCCGCACAGAGGATCAGTGCCGACCAGCACTCACCAGCCCGAGAGGCTTGTCTGCTCACACGCCGAGGTGGGCGGGGGCTGGGAGCTGAGGCTCGGGCTTTGGTCTGGATTGCAGGGAGAGGACTGGGGTTGGCGGCATGAACACAGCCTGAAGGGGTTAGTGCACCACAGCTAGCCAGGAGGGAGTCTGGGAAAAAGTCTGCAGCTGCCGATGGGGCAAGAGACTTTTTCTTGCCTCTTTGTTTCCTGGTGCGCGGGGAGAGGGGATTCAGAGCACCGCCTAAACAAACTCCAGAGATGGGCGTGAGCCAAGGCGATCAGCACGGACCCCAGAGACGGGCATGAGATGCTAAGGCTGCTGCTGCTGCCACCAAGAAGCCTGTGTGTGAGCACAGGTCACTATCCACACCGCCCCTCCCGGGAGCCTGTGCAGCCCGCTACTGCCTGGCTCCCATGATCCAGGACAAGTTCCCTGGGAGAACGCACTGCGTGACTCAGGCTGCTGCAACTTCCTGCCGGCCTTTGCTGCCGCAGGCTCTCCCCGCATCCATACCCTTCCCTCCCCCCGCCTGAGTGAGCCAGAGGCCCCGAAGCAGCTACTCATTTAACCCCGTCCTGTCTGGGCAGGGAACAGACACCCTCAGGCGACCTACACGCAGAGGCGGGTCCAAATCCAAAGCTGAACCCCGGGAGCTGTACTAACAAAGAAGAGAAAGGGAAACATCTCCCAGCAGCCTCAGAAGCAACAGATTAAAGCTCCACAAACAACATGATGTGCCTCCATCTGTTGAATACCTGAATAGACAACGAATCATCCCAAAATCAGGAGGTGGACTTTGGGAACAGAATATATTAATTTTTCCCCTTTTCCTTTTTTTGTAAGTGTATATGTGTATGATTTTGGGTGAGATTTTGTCTGTATAGCTTTGCTTTCCCCATTTATCCTAGGGTTCGGTCCATCCGTTTTTTTTTTTTTTTTCTTTTTTTTACCTAAAATTTTTTTTTTCTTAATAAATGTTTATTTAATAATTTTTTTCTTATTTTCTATTTTTAAAAATTAAAAAAAAATTTTTCTTAATAAGATTTTTCATATTTTTTATTTCAAAAAATTAAAAATAGTTTTTTCTTAATAAATTTTTTTCTTAATAATTTTTTTGTTATTTTTATTATAAAAATTAATAAATCTATTTTTAAAAATTAAAAAAAATTTTCTTAATGAATTTATTCTTAATAAATTTTTTCATTATTTTTATTATAATAGCTTTATTTTATTTTATTTTATTTTATCCTCTTGCTTTCTTTCTTTCTATTTTTTCTCTCTTTTATTCTGAGCCGTGTGGATGAAAGGCTCTTGGTACTCCAGCCAGGCATCAGGGCTGTGCCTCTGAGGTGGGAGAGCCAACTTCAGGACATTGGTACACAAGAGACCTCCCAGCTCCATGTAATACCAAATGGCGAAAATCTCTCAGAGATCTCCATCTCAACATCAAGACCCAGCTTCACTCAACGACCAGCAAGCTACAGGGCTGGACACCCTATGCCAAACAACTGGCAAGACAGGAACACAGCCCCATCCATTAGCAGAGAGGCTGCCTAAAATCATAATAAGGCCACAGACACCCCAAAACACACCACCAGTCATGGACCTGCCCAACAGAAAGACAAGATCCAGCCTCATCCACCAGAACACAGGCACTAGTCCCATCCACCAGGAAACCTACACAACCCACTGAACCAACCTTAGCCACTGGGGACAGATACCAAAAACAACAGAAACTACGAACCTGCGGCCTGTGAAAAGCAGACCCCAAACACAGTAAGATAAGCAAAATGAGAAGACAAAAAAACACACTGCAGATGGAGGAGCAGGGTCAAAACACACCAGACCTAACAAATGAAGATGAAATAGGCAGTTTACCTGAAAAAGAATTCAGAATAATGATAGTAAAGATGATCCTAAATCTTGGAAATAGAATAGACAAAATGCAAGAAACATTTAACAAGGACGTAGAAAAACTAAAGAGGAACCAAGCAACAATGAAAAACACAATAAATGAAATTGAAAATACTCTAGACGGAATCAATAGCAGAATAACTGAGGCAGAAGAACGGATAAGTGACCTGGAAGACAAAATAGTGGAAAAAACTACTGCAGAGCAGAATAAAGAAAAATAATGAAAAGAACTTAGGACAGACTCAGAGACCTCTGGGACAACACTAAATGCACCAACATTCGAATTATAGGGGTCCCAGAAGAAGAAGAGAAAAAGAAAGGGACTGAGAAAATAATTGAAGAGATTATAGCTCAAAACTTCTCTAATATGGGAAAGGAAATAGTTAATCAAGTCCAGAAAGCTTAGAGAGTCCCATACAGGATAAATCCAAGGAGAAACATGCCAAGACACATATTAATCAAACTATCAAAAATTAAATATAAAGAAAACATTTTAAAAGCAGCAAAGGAAAAACAACAAATAACACACAAGGGAATCCCCATAAGGTTAACAGCTGATCTTTCTGCAGAAACTCTGCAAGCCAGAAGGGAGTGGCAGGATATACTAAAAGTGATGAAGGAGAAAAACCTACAACCAAGATTACTCTACCCAGAAAGGATCTCATTCAGATTTGATGGAGAAATTAAAACCTTTACAGACATGCAAAAGCTGAGAGAGTTCAGCACCACCAAACCAGCTTTACAACAAATGCTAAAGGAACTTCTCTAGGCAAGAAGCACAAGAGAAGGAAAACACCTACAATAACAAACCCAAAACGTTTAAGAAAATGGGAATAGGAACATACATATCGATAATTACCTTAAATGTAACTGGATTAAATGCTCCCACCAAAAGACACAGACTGGCTAAATGGATACAAAAAAAAGACCCATATATGTGCTGTCTACAAGAGACCCACTTCAGACCTAGAGACACATACAGACTGAAAGTGAGGGGATGGAAAAAGATATTCCATGCAAATGGAAATCAAAAGAAAGCTGGAGTAGCAATTCTCATATCAGACAAAATAGACTTTAAAATAAAGACTATTACAAGAGACAAAGAAGGACACTATATAATGATCAAGGGATCGATCCAAGAGGAAGGCATAACAATTGTAAATATTTATGCACCCAACATAGGAGCACCTCAATATATAAGGCAAATACTAAAAGCCATAAAAGGGGAAATCAACAGCAACACAATCATAGTAGGGGACTTTAACACCCCACTTTCACCAATGGACAGATCATCCAAAATGAAAATAAATAAGGAAACACAAGCTTTAAATGATACATTACACAAGATGGACTTAATTGATATTTATAGGACATTCCACCCAAAAACAACAGAATACACATTTTTCTCAAGTGCTCATGGAACATTCTCCAGGATAGATCATATCTTGGGTCACAAATCAAGCCTTGGTAAATTTAAGAACATTGAAATCATATCAAATATCTTTTCTGACCACAATGCTACGAGATTAGATATCAATTACAGGAAAAGATCTGTAAAAAATACAAACACATGGAGGCTACACAATACACTACTTAATAACGAAGTGATCACTGAAGAAATCAAAGGGGAAATCAAAAAATACCTACAGACAAATGACAATGGAGACACGACGACCCAAATCCTATGGGATGCAGCAAAAGCAGTTCTAAGAGGGACGTTTATAGCAATACAAGCCAACATCAAGAAACAGGAAACATCTTGAATAAACAACCTAACCTTGTACCTAAAGCCAATTAGAGAAAGAAGAACAAAAAAAAACCCCCAAAGCTAGCAGAAGGAAAGAAATCATAAAGATCAGATCAGAAATAAATGAAAAGGAAATGAAGGAGACAATAGCAAGGATCAATAAAACTAAAAGCTGGTTCTTTGAGAAGACACACAAAATGATAAACCATTAGCCAGACCCATCAAGAGATAAAGGGAGAAGACTCAAATCAATAGAAATAGAAATGAAAAAGGAGAAGTAACCACTGACACTGCAGAAATACAAAGAATCATGAGAGATTACTACAAGCAACTCTATGCCAATAAAATAGACAACCTGGAAGAAATGGACAGAGTCTTAGAAATGCACAACCTGCCGAGACTGAACCAGGAAAAAACAGAAAATATGAACAGACAATTCACAAGCACTGAAATGGAAACTGTGATTAAAAATCTTCCAACAAACAAAAGCCCAGGACCAGATGGCTTCACAGGCGAATTCTATCAAAAATTTAGAGAAGAGCTAACACCTATCCTTCTCAAACTTTTCCAAAATATTGCAGAGGGAGGAACACTCCCCAACTCATTCTACGAGGCCACCATCACCCTGATACCAAAACCAGACAAAGATGTCACAAAGAAAGAAAACTACAGGCCAATATCACTGATGAACATAGATGCAAAAATCCTCAACAAAATATTAGCAAACAGAATCCAACAGAACATTAAAAGGATCATACACCATGATCAAGTGGGGTTCATTCCAGGAATGCAAGGATTCTTCAATATACACAAATCAATCAACGTGATACATCATATTAACAAATTGAAGGAGGAAAACCATATGATCATCTCAATAGATGCAGAGAAAGCTTTCGACAAAATTCAACACCCATTTATGATAAAAGCCCTGCAGAAAGTAGGCATAGAGGGAACTTTCCTCAACATAATAAAGGCCATATATGACAAACCCACAGCCAATATTGTCCTCAATGGTGAAAAACTGAAACCATTTCCACCAAGATCAGGAACAAGAAAAGTTTGTCCACTCTCACCACTATTATTCAACATAGTTTTGGAAGTGTTAGCCACAGCAATCAGAGAAGAAAAAGAAATAAAAGGAATCCAAATCGGAAAAGAAGAAGTAAAACTGTCACTGTTTGCAGATGACATGATACTATATATAGAGGATCCTAAACATGCTACAAGAAAACTCCTAGAGCTAATCAATGAATTTGGTAAAGTAGCAGGATACAAAATTAATGCACAGAAATCTCTTGCATTCCGATATTCTAATGATGAAAAATCTGAAAGTGAAATTACGAAAACACTCCCGTTTACCACTGCAACAAAAAGAATAAAATATCTAGGAATAAACCTACCTAAGGAGACAAAAGACCTGTATGCAGAAAATTATAGGACACTGATGAAAGGAATTAAAGATGATACAAATAGATGGAGAGATATACCATGTTCTTGGATTGGAAGAATCAACATTGTGAAAATGACTCTACTACCCAAAGCAATCTACAGATTCAATGCAATCCCTATCAAACTACCACTGGCATTTTTCACAGAACTAGAACAAAATATTTCACAATTTGTATGGAAACACAAAAGACCCCGAATAGCCAAAGCAATCTTGAGAACGAAAAATGGAGCTGGAAGAATCAGGCTCCCTGACTTCAGACAATATTACAAAGCTACAGTAATCAAGACAGTTTGGTACTGGCAGAAAAACAGAAATATAGATCAATGGAACAGGATAGAAAGCCCAGAGATAAACCCATGCACATATAGTCACCTTATCTTTGATAAAGGAGGCAAGCATATACAGTGGAGAAAAGACAGCCTCTTCAATAATTGGTGCTGGGAAAATTGAACAGGTACATGTAAAAGTATGAAATTAGAACACTCCCTGACACCATGCACAAAAATAAACTCAAAATGGATTAAAGACCTAAGTGTAAGGCCAGACACTATCAAACTCTTAGAGGAAAACCTAGGTAGAACACTCTATGACATAAATCACAGCAAGATCCTTTTTGACCCAGCTCCTAGAGAAATGGAAATAAAAACACAAATAAACAAATGGGACCTAATGAAACTTAAAAGCTTTTGCACAGCAAAGGAAACCATAAACAAGTCCAAAAGACAGCCCTCAGAATGGGAGAAAATATTTGCAAATGAAGCAACTGACAAAGGATTCATCTCCAAGATTCACAAGCAGCTAAAAACAAAAAAACAAAAAATCCAATCCAAAAATGGACAGAAGACCTAAATAGACATTTCTCCAAAGAAGATATACAGATGGCCAACAGACACATGAAAGAATGCTCAACATCATTAATCATTAGAGAAATGCAAATCAAAACTACAATGAGATATCATCTCACACTGGTCAGAATGGCCATCATCAAAAATCTAGAAACAATAAATGCTGGAGAGGGTGTGGAGAAAAGGGAACTCTCTTGCACTGTTGGTGGGAATGTAAATTGATACAGCCACTATGGAGAACAGTATGGAGGTTCCTTAAAAAACTAAAAATAGCACTACCATACGACCCAGCAATCCCACTACTGGGCATATACCCTGAGAAAACCATGATTCCAAAAGAGTCATGTACCAAAATGTTCATTGCAGCTCTATTTACAATCGGCAGGACATGGAAGCAACCTCAGTGTCCATCATCGGATGAATGGATATAGAAGATGTGACACATATATACAATGGAATATTACTCAGCCATAAAAAGAAATGAAATGGAGGTATTTGTAATGAGGTGGATGGAGTTAGAGTCTGTCATACAGAGTGAAGTAAGTCAGAAAGAGAAAAACAAATACAGTATGGTAACACATATATATGGAATTTAAGGGGAAAAAAAAAGATCATGAAGAACCTAGTGGTAAGACAGGAATAAAGACACAGACCTACTAGAGAATGGACTTGAGGATATGGGGAGGGGGAGGGGTGAGATGTGACAGGGTGAGAGAGTGGCATGGACATATATACACTACCAAATGTAAAATAGATAGCTAGTGGGAAGCAGCCGCATAGCACAGGAAGATCAACTTGGTGCTTTGTGACCACCTAGAGGGGTGGGATAGGGAGGGTGGTAAGGAGGGAGATGCAAGAGGGAAGAGATATGGGAACATATGTATATATATAACTGATTCACTTTGTTATAAAGCAGAAACTAACACACCATTGTAAAGCAATTATACTCCAATAAAGATGTTTAAAAAAAAATCACATTCAAAAACAAAAACAAATGAACAAAAACAAACAAACAAACAGAAAAACCTAGGAATAAACTTAAGCAAGGAAGTGAAAGACATACTTGTGGAAAAGTATAAAATATTGATAAAGGAGATTGAAGATGATTCAAAGAAATGGAAGATACCCTGTGCTCTTGGATTCGAAGTATCAATGTTATTAATATAGACTGTAGTACAAAAAGCAATCTACAGATTTAATGCAATGCTTATCAAAATACTAGCAAAGAGAATCCAACAGAACATTAAAAGGATCATACACCATGATCAAGTGGGTTTTATTCCAGCATTGCAAGGATTCTCTGAACTAGAACAAATTTTCTCTGAACTAGAACAAATAATCCTAAAATTTATATGGAATCTCAAAAGACTCTGAATTGCCAAAGCAATCCTGATAATAAAAAAAGAAGAAAGCTGGAAGTATAACCATCCTGTACCTCTGAGACAGTTATGCTTTGGTATCCCATACTACAAAGACATAGTAATCAAAGCAACATGGTATTGGCACAAAATCAGATATGTAGATCAGTGAAACAGAATAGTGCCCTGAGAAATAAACCCACACATCTACAGTTAATTTATGCAGACATAGGTCCAAGAATATACATAGAGAAAAGACAGTGGTGCTGGGAAAACTGGACAGACACATGTAAAACAATGAGTTTAGAACATTATCTCACACCACATACAAAAATAAACTCAAAATATTTTAAAGACCTAAACATAGGACATGACACTTTAAAACTCCTAGAAGAGAACATAGGCAAAACCCTCTTTTACATAAATATTTGTAAATGATGTAACCAATAAAGGATTAATATCTAAAATATATGAACAGTTCATACTCAATATTGAAAAACCAAACAATACAATTAAAAACTGGGCAGAAGACTTGAATAGATATTTTTCCAAAGAAGACATACAGATCACTGACAAGCACATGAAAAGGTGCTTAGCATTGCAAATTATTAGAGAAATGCAAATCAGATCCATGAGTTATCATCTCATATCTGTCAGAATGGCTATCATCAAAGTCTACAAATAATATGTTGGAGAGGATATGGAGAAAAGGGAACACTCTTACACTGTTGGTGTGAATGTAAATTTGTGCAGCCACTGTGGAAAACAGTATGGAGGTTCCTTTAAAAATTAAAATAGAACTACCATATGATTCAGCAATTCCACTCCTGAATATATATATGGAAATAATGCAAACACTCATTTGAAAATATACATGCACCCAATGAAACAGATGATTGGATTAAGAAGAAATATGTATATATATATCGATATATAGAGATCTATATATATATCTTCTTAATATATATGTATTAATATACATATATGTATATGTACACATATATATTATCAGTGATTAAAAAGTGAAATATTGCATTTTTAGCAATGTGGATGTACCTAGTGAATATTATGCTTAGTGAAATAATTCATACCAAGAAAGACAAATACTGTATGATATCACTTATATGTGGAATCTAAAAAATAATACAAATGAATTGCAATACAAAACAGAAACAGACTCACAGACATAGAAATTAAACTCATGGCTATCAAATGGGAGAAGGAGAAGGGTGAGGGACAAACTAGCATTATGATATTAACAGATTCAAACTACTATAGATAAAATAGATAAGCAACAAGGATTTACTGTATAGGACTATACCCAATACCTTATAATAACCTATAATGGAATATAATCTTCAAAAACTGAATCACTATGCTGTATACCTGAAACTAATACAATCTTGTTAATCAACTATACTTCAACTAAAAAAAAAAAAAAAAAAAAAAAAAAAAAAAACGCTTGACAGAATAAACATTTGTAGAACCCTAGAAACTAATGAAAATTTTATAGCAACTAGAGAAATGCTTAGTGGAGGAAAACTTTGCTAAATTTCAGCATTTAAGGAAACCCTTGTCAGGTGACTAGCTGAATGTTGAGATAATGGAACAGAGAATTCAGTGACTATATACAACAAGGAAAACAAGTTTTTGCTAAAGTAGCTTCAAGAAGTCACAAAACAAATGGACAACTGCACCTCTCAACAGGCAACAGCAGAAAACCTTAGGGAGGGAGAAAATCTGACTTCCAGAGTTTCCACATTGTAATATTCAAAATATTGTTTTTAACAAAAAAAAATCAAGTCATATAAATAAACGGGAAAGTATGGCCCATTCATAGGAAAAAAAAATTGATATAAACCATCACTGAAGAAGCCCAGACATTGGACTTACTAGATAAAACTTTAAATCGACTGTTTAAATTTGCTCAAAAATCTAAAAGAAACCACTGACAAAAAACTAAATGAAACCAGGAGACTGATGCCTTATGAAATAGAGAATATCTATAAAGACATAGAACTACCATATGATTCAGCAATTCCACTCCTGGAATTTTAATTATAAAAAGGAATCCGAAATTTTGGAGTTAAAAAAATACAACAGCTGTAATAAGAGATTCACTCGAGGGATAAACAGTATACTTGAATAGGCAGAAGAAAGAATCAATTAACTTAAAGATAGAATAGTTGAAATTATTCACTTTGAAGAATTGAAAGGAAAAAAGGAAGTAAAATGAACAGAGCCTAAGGAACCTTTTGGGCACTATGAAGTATACTAACATGGCATAATGGGATCCCAAGAAGATGAAGAGAGAGTTAAAGAGAATGAAAGAATATGTGGAGAAATAATGGCTGAAAAGCTAACACAATTTGGTAAAATACATGAATCTACAAATCCAAAAATTTCATCAAACTCCAATAGGATGAACTGAAAGAGATTCACATTGAGACATATTATAATCAAACCGTCAAAAACCAAAGATAGAGAACCTTGAAAGTAGCAAGAGAGAAGTGACTCATAACCTGCAAGTAATCCTCAATAAGACAAATAAGTGATTTAACATTACAAATTATAAAGGCCATAAGACAATGGATGAAATATTTAAGTTACTGAAAGAAAAAAAAGCTGTTGACCAAGAAGTTTATATCTTGTGAAATTATTCTTCAAAAATGAAAAAGAAGTTAAGACATTAATAAATAAACAAAAGCGATAGACTTGCCCTACAATAAATGTTAAAGGGAATCCTTTATGGTGAAATAAAAAGATATTAGACAGTGACTTGAAGGCATATGCAGAAATAAAGAAATCCAGTAAAGGTAATTATATAAATAAATACAAATGTTGTATTATTGTATTACTGGTTTATAGCACCTCTTTCTAATATATGGTTTGAAAGATAAATACATAAAACAATAATTATAAAACTTTAGCATATACACATGATGTATAAAGATGTAGTTTTTGACAATAATAATACAAAGGGGGGATTGAGCTATATAGAAGCAGACATTTTGAATGCTACTGAAGCTAAGCTGATGTCAGTTCAAACTAGACTGCTATAATTTTATGTTGCTAATTGTAATCCTCAGGAAAATCTGTAAGAAAATTACTGAAACTGTACAGAAAAGAAGATGAAGAGAAAATCATAATCGTACACTGGAAGTAATTGATTATAAAGAAAAGAAAATAGTATTAGAGAAACTGAGGAGCAATGAAAATTAAGCTATATAAAAAACAGAGAGCAAAATGGAGAAGTTCTTACTTATCACTAATCACTTTAAACATAAATAGATTAGATTCACCAATTTAAAGACAGAGATTGGCAGAATAGATTTGAAAAACAAAACAAACATTGCTAAGAGACTCACTTTAGATCCAAAGACACAAATAGGTTCAAAATGAAATGATGGGAAAAGGTGCAAATGGTAACAAGAGAGCTGAGGTACATATAATAGTATGAGAAAAGTAGAATTTAAGTCAAAATTGATAGAAAAACCAAGAAGAATATTGTATATTGATGAAAGTGTTATTTAATCAAAAATACATAAAAATTATAAATATATACCATTCAAATAACAGAGCCTTAAAATATATGAAGCAAACACTGACAGAATTGAAATGTGACACAGAGTGTTCTAAAATGATAGATGGAGATTTCAATATGCTATTTTCAATAATGGTAGAACATTTAGACTGAAGACCGATAAAGGAAATAGAGGACCTTAACAGCACTATAAAACAATGAGTCTTAAGATATATATACATATATATATATGTATACATACCTTAAGTTTTATATATATATAAAACTCTATTCAGTGACATCAGAATACACATTCTTCTCAAGTGCACGTGGACATTATTCAGGAAAGATAATATAATAGGCTACAAAACATGTTTTAATATATTTAAAAGATTGAGATCATAAAAGTATCTCCTCTGACCACTGTGGAATGAAGCTAGAAGTCAATAAGAGAAAAAAAAATAAACTAGAAAATTCACAAATATTTGGAAATTAAATAACACACTGTTAACAACCAATTAGTCAAAGAAGAAATCATGAGAATAATGAGAAAATATTTAAAGATGGGAGAAATAAAAATAACATAATGTAAAAAACTTACTTCATGCAGTGAAAGCAGTGCTCTGTGGGAATTTTATAAGTTTAAATGAGTACATTATAAAAAAAGGAATAAAGATCTAAAATCAAAAACAGAACTTTATACCATAAGGAATTAGAAGAGCAAGGCCAACCTAAACACAAAGCTAATGAAGAGAACTAATAAAGTGGAATAAACAAAGTAGAGAAGAGAAAAACAATAGAATCAATGAAACCAAAAACTAATTCTTTAAAATGATCAAAAAAAATTGAAAAAGCTTTAGCTAGATTGACGAAGGGAAAAAAACAGAGAATGTGAAAGTAACAAATCAGAAATGAAAATGTCGTCATTGCTACTAATCTTACAGACATTAAAAGGAGTATAAAAGAATACTACAAACAACTGTATATCAACTAATTAGAAAACCTAGATGAACTAGACAAATTCCTACGAACACACAAATAGTCAAAACTGACTGAAAAAGTAATAGAAAATCTGGACAGACCCATAGCAAATAAAAAGATTGAATCAGTAATCAAAAACCTCACTAAACTAGGGGCAGGACAGGAATAAAGATGCAGAAGTAGAGAATGGACTTGAGAACACGGGGAGTGGGAAGGGTAAGTTGGGATGAAGTGAGAGAATGGCATGGACATATATACACTACCAAATGTGAAATAGATAGTTAGTGGGAAGCAGCCACATAGCACAGGGAGATCAGCTCGGTGTTTTGTGACCACCTAGAGGGGTGGGATAGGGAGGGTGGGAGGGAGACACAAGAGGGAGGAGATATGGGGATATATGTATATGTAAAGATGTTAAAAAAAATAAAATAAAATAAGGGGAAAAATATCACTAAAATAGAATCAAGGACCAGATGCCTTTTATAGTGAATTCTACCAAACATTTAAAGAAGAATTAACATCAATCCTTCTAGAATGCTTCTGAAAACTAGAAGAGGGAGGAATACTTCCTAGTGTTATATGAGGCCAGCATTACCTTATTTATTATCAAATCCAAAGACACCAAAATAAGAGAAAACTATAGACCAATATCCCTTATGAATAAATATGCAAAAACAACAAAATACTAGCAAACCAAATCCAACAGCATATGAAAAGGATAATGTACTCTGACCAAGTGGAATTTATACCTGGAATACAAAGGTGGTTCAACATAAAAAAATCAATGTAAAAACCACATTAATAGAGCAGAAAGAAAAAACCCATTATCATCTCAATTGACTCAGATAAAGCATGTAACAAAATTCAAAATTTTTTAATGATAAAAACACCCAGCAAACTAAGATTAGAAGGCAACTGCCTCAACATGATAAAGGGCATTTATGAAAAACCACACTAAGATAATCAATGATGAAAGACTGAAAGCTTTCCTCCTAAGATCAGAATTAAGACAAGTATGCCTGCTTTCATTACTGCTGTTCCACATTGTACCAGAAGTTCAAGTCAGGCAGGACAGTTAGGTAAGAAACAGAAATAAATGGAATCCAAACTAGAAAAGAAGAAGTAAAACTATTTCTATCATAGAAGACATGATCCTATATGGAAAATCTCCCAAACTAATAGAGCTAATAAATTAATTCAGCAAAATTGTAGAGTACAAGATCAACAAACAAAACCAGTTATGTTTCTACACAAGACAAATTAAGAATCTAAAAAGAAAACAGTTCATTTGTAATATTACCTAAAAAATAAAACACCTAAAAATAAATTTAACCAATGAGGTAAAAGACTTATACACTAAAAATACAAAAGACATCCTGTGTTCATGGATTGGAAGACAATATTGTGAAGATGGCAATATTACTCTAAGTGGTCTATAGATTTAATGCAATCCCTATAAAAATTCTAGCATCATTTTTTTTTGCAGAATTTAGAAATACCAATTCTCTACAGATGGCCAAGAAGCACATGAAAAGCCGCTCAACATCACTAATTATTAGAGAAATGCAAATCAAATCTACAATGAGGTATCACGTCACATCCGTTAGAATGGGCATCATCAGAAAATCTACAAACAACAAATGCTGGAGAGGGTGTGGAGAAAAGGGAACCCTCTTGCACTGTTGGTGGGAATGTAAACTGATACAGCCACTATGGAGAACAGTATGGAGGTTCCTTAAAAAACTAAAAATAGAATTACCATATAACCCAGCAATCCCACTACTGGGCATATACCCAGACAAAACCGTAATTTCAAAAGACACATGCACCCCAATGTTCATTGCAACACTATTTACAATAGCCAAGACATGGAAACAACCTAAATGCCCATTGACAGATGAATGGATAAAGAAGATGTGGTACATATATACAATGGAATATTACTCAGCCATAAAAAGGAACGAGATTGGGTCATTTGTAGAGACGTGAGTGGATCTAGAGACTGTCATACAGAGTGAAGTAAGTGAGAAAGAGAAAAACAAATATCGTATATTAATGCATGTATGTGGAACCTAGAAAAATGGTACAGATTAACTGGTGTGTAGGGCCGAAATAGAGACACAGATGTAGAGAACAAATGTATGGACACCAAGGGGGGAAAGTGGTGGTGGAGGGGGATGGTGGTGGTGGGATGAATTGGGAGTTTGGGATTGACATATATACACTAATATGTAGACATATATACACTAATTGATATATATACACTAATAGATAACTAATAAGAACCTGCTGTATAAAAAAATTAATTAAATAAAATTCAAAAATTTAAAAAAAAAGAAAGAAATACCAATTCTCAAATTTATATGGAATTGCAAGCCCAAGCAATGAAAAAGAAGAAAAAAAACTGGAGGACTCACACTTTATGAATTCAAAATTTAGTACACAACTGTAGTTAATCAAACCAATGTGTTACCAGCATAAGAATAGATATACAGACAGATGGAATACAACGAAAAGTCCAGATCTTAACTCATACATATGTGTCCAATTGATTTTTGACAAAGGTGCCAAATCCATTCAATGGGAAAATAGTAATCTCTTTAACAGGCAATGTTTGGCTTGCACAACAGAATATCCACATGCAAAAGAATAAAGTTGATGCTTACTTCACATAGTATACAAAAAAATAACTCAAAATGGGTCAATCATCTAAATTTAAGGGTTAAAGATATAAAACGCTTACAAGAAAACATAGGGATAAATCTTCATGACACTGATCTGACAATGGGTTTATCAATATGACACCAAAGTATGAGCACCACAAGGAAAAGTAGATAAACTGGACTACATGAAAATGTAAAGATTTGTGCATTCAAAGGACATTATCAAGAAACTAAAAAAGACAACCTATGCAATGGGAAAAATATTTGCAAATCATACCTGTTAAAGATCTATTATCCAGAATATATAACGAATTCTTCCAACTCAACAAGATGACATACAACCCAACTTAACAGGCAAAGGACATGAATAAAGATTTCTCCAGAGCAGATATACAAATAGACAACAAGCACATATGATGCTCAACATCATTAGAAAAATGCAAATTAAGATCACAACAAGATACCACTTCACACTCACTAGGATGGCTATAATCAAAAAAATGAAAAAAAAACAAATGACCAAAATGTAGAGAAACTGGAACCCTTGTACACTGCTGGTGGGAATATAAAATGATGCAGCCACATGGTAAAATTTGGTTATTCCTTAAAAAGTTAAACAGAGAATTGCCATATGGCCCAGTATTTGTACTTCTAGATATATACCCCAAAGAATTAAAAACAGGTACTCATATCAATTCTTGTATGTGAATATTCACTGCAGCTCTTCACAATAGCTAATATGTACAAATAACCCAATGTCTTTCACTGGATGACTAAACAAGCAAGTGAGGTGTATGCATAGAACAGAATGTTACTCAGTTTAAAAAGGAATGAAGTACTGATACGAGCTACAATGTAAAAGAGGCTTGGAAACATTATATTATGTGAATGAAGCTAGACACAAAAATGTCACGTATTATATGGTTACATTCATATGAAATAGCATAGGTACACCTATAAAGCTAGAAAGCAGATTGATGATTTCCAGGGATGAGGCTAAGGGGAAATGGGAGTGACCACTTAACGAGAGCAGAGTTTTCTTATGGGGTGATGAAAGTGTTTTGGAACTAGATAGAGGTAAGAGGTGATTAAACAACATTGTGAATATATTAAATGCACTGAATTATACACTTTTAAATAGTTAATTTTATATTGAATAAGTCTTACCTCAATAAGAAAATAAAGAAGCCACTGCATTATAGTGACTTAAAAAAAAACAAAACAAAACACTGAAGGCATGAATCTGAAAGTAGTACTAGTCAGGGTCCAATCAAAGCACACAGTAATTTTAACAGGGAAGATTTAATATAAAGAATGATTAATGATAATCATAATTACCTAACTAATGGGAAAAGAGAACTCTGAAGAATACAAGAACTGATTTAGGGATAAGCCTCCCTTTTGGCTGAGACACAGAAAATATGGAAGAAATTTCCTCCCAAGGCTCAGATCCAGACCTTATTGGAGAGGGTGTGGCAGTTGCCCGTAGGATGGTGGAAATGATTGCTGATGTCCTGCACTGTGGAACTTACTGGTAATCTTCTTGCAAGGGTGATGGACTGAGAAGTTGCCTTCTGGGGAAATCTGCTCAAGAAGTGCTGCTGCCTGTTGCACACTGCAGGAATTTACCAAGAGGAGCGCCCTGAAACCAAAAAAAGAATACATTTCCTTCTGCTGGGTCCCTCCAACACTCTGCATTAACCAAGCTTAACGTAGTGCCTACTGGCAAAGGAGAAATATTTATGAGGTTACATTGTTATTTCTATTATTACATAGCAGGAAATAAAAGAGGGTTATCAGCTGAGAAGCAATAAATTGATAACTGGAACAGAAATTATTCTAAAGTAAGTTTAGAAAAAATAAGTTACACAAAGATCTCTAACTCTAGCAATAGCCTGCAAAATTAGTTCAGGAGTCATGTAATAATCCATATATGATTACTTGGCTGTCATCTGGGTTTGTGATATTACCTAAAATCATCTGGAGTTGGGTAGACATATTCCTTAGAAAAAAATGTAAGATCGTTTTTAAAAATAGACATATAAAAGTATAATGTTCAGTTGAAGGTATTAGATAGAACTGTAACAGTGAATTTTCAAGCACTGTCAATAAGACATGCTTATTGATTTAAAAAAGGGTATAATCTGCCATTTCGACTCTCAGATGCTAGTCATTATTTTCAAGTAGAGCTTATACAGGGTACCTACATAGGAAGTAAGATGATAACTAGTCATGTAGGAAAATACACTAAAATAAACATTTCTAAATTGTTAAAAAAGGTAATTTTGATCAAGTTGAATAATCATAACATTGAAGATAACAAATAACTGTTAGGACACAATTATAGCATCTCTATTATAAAAACTTTTTCTGGTTTTTTTTTTTTTTTTTTTTTTTTTTTTTTTTAGAGCAAGGTATAAGTGTCAGAAATAAATTGTTGCAATAGAACATTGTTTAAGGGTTATTACTTTATGGGCTTTATGGGATAAAAATTCCTGTCTTAACTTTGACATTTGTCTTTGAAAAATGGTTCTCACTGCAATATTTATACAACAGCTGGAGACCGTTATCTTGTGACAACTTTTCATTGCATTGACATTATCTGTTAATTATTTTTACCACCACTATTTTCAAGCCTAGTGTGCTGTATATCCTGTCTCTTACCAGTTGCATGATTGCTCTTTCCTTCCTCATCGATGAGTCTGAAAGATATACAAACTTTAAAAGTGAAACTCAAACAAAGGTCATACTTTGCACAAAGATTTCTGGAGAAATTCATACAGCATGGTTCAAAAATAATTTCAAGTATTTGAAATTTTTCCTGATATGCACTGTCTCTGTTGGTATGGCCATGATAGCCTCCAAATTTCCTTTCTCCTGGGTACATCTATCCCTTTCAAATGACCTTTGAGTGAAATTCCATATAGCTTTATGTAAATGTCTCCCACTTCATGAATATCCTGTATGAAATTTGATGAACATTTATTCTATAAAAGCGTAATCAATTGTAGGTTCTTTTGGTGATGACAGAAGGATTAAGCAGACCGCATCAGAAATAGAAAAATGAAAGAAAGATCCTGTCCTCAGGGAAATTATGGGCTTGTAGGAAAAATATACCTTTTCCAAACTATGTAATAAACATATATTTTCTTTAAAATTGTCTCCTTGCTTCTGGTGACCTCTCTTTAATTGCCCTACCTTTGTCTTCCTGTCTTCTTGGTGAGATTTCATAAAGCTCCCCAGCCTGTTAGCTCAGATCTTGTGCTCCTTAGGGGAGGATACACTACCTCCTTTCACCCGTTATCCTCTCCAAAATAGAATATGTTGTATTGTACTCCTAAAATTTCCCCTCTTAACCACTGACTTTTCCACTCCTCTCTGCCATAGGGTACCATTCTTGATGCTTTAGTTCCCAAAGAAAGAACAGGGAATGTGGTTCTTAGCCAGCCGTCTTCTTGCCTGACACTATCCTATCCCGTATCTTCATATGGTTGTCTCCTTATAATTCCACTCAAATGTCCCTTCATGAAAGAGGCATTACCTAAACATTTTATCTTAAGTATCCTACTTCCTCAATTCCTAAATTTCGATTACACTTGATCCAATTATTCTGATTTACACTCTTCATAACATTTATGATTATCTGAAATAATTTTTTTTTCAAATGTTTGCTGCTTAACGTCTGTGTTGCTTCAATATGATGTTAGTACCAGAAAGATGAGTACATTTTTTAGTTGACTTCTCTATTCCTACCACCTAGCATGGTACTTGGTATGTGGTAAAATCTCAAAATATATATTTGTTAAATGTATGGATGAATGAACTGCACCCAGTCCTTTTAAGGGGAAAGCTTCAAATCTGAGACTAATCTGAAATCCCAAGTCTGAAGGAAGGGCAAATTTTCTCTCTATTTGAGCTGGCACATCTGACATCTATCTTTTTCTCCCCTTGGACTTTGGAACTCCTGGTTCTTAGGCCTTTGGACTTGGGCTGAATTACACACTGGCTTTCCTGGTTCTCAAGTTTGCTGACAGCAGATTCTCAGCCTCCATAATCATATGAATCAATTCCTATAATAAGTCTTCCTCTCTCTCTCTCTTATATTATATATAATATATATTATATATGTATATATAATTTATAAACAAGTATGCTTATCTACCTCTATATATTTATATACAGTTGACCCTTGAACAACATGGGTTTGAACTGCACAGGTTCACTTATATGTGGAGTTTTTTCAATAAATACATACTACAGTACTACATGGTCCATGATTGGTTGAATACATGGGTATGGAGGACCAACTGTAAAGTTATATTTTCTTCTGCAGGGTGGGGAGTCAGCGCCCCTAACCCTTGTGTTATTTAAGGGTTAACACTATATATTTTATATATATATATATATATATATATATATATGGGAGAGATATATATATATATTCCCTGGAGAATCCTGACTAATACAGATTTTGGTACCAAGAGTGGTTTTAGAGAAACAGAATTTTAAGGATGAGTTTTATGAATTGGTTCTGGGGTTTCTAAAATTGACTTTCTAATCTGATCATACTTAAAAATGCTAATGACTCTATTTCCAGTAGTAAAGAGTGCACTGATAGCGCATGCCATGAACTGTTTATAGAGATACATATAACATTTGCCTTGGATACTCCTAATCATTCACTTTGGCAAGGAGCTAAGTGACTCGTATATGATACTTCAGAACACTTTGGGGAAACTAGGGAATGTAATGAGGTTTGTTGGTTGCTCCTAATGTCACTGGTTAAAATGTGAATGAACAAAAAGTGATCACAGGAATTCAAATTCCCAGGACAGTTGCCATATAAATGACCTAAAACTTTCTACATGTGCTCTGAAGGACAGCTTTACCTCCTGTAAAGACAAAGCAAAAATTGCTAAAAATCAAATGCTGAATCTCAGCCCATGATTGGACTAATTACAATACAGGTTGAACTTACAGCACAACAGGGTGTCTACTGTTAAAGTGAGGCCATTGATTGATTGGAAAAGAATGGGATGGGGTTGTGTGTAGGAAGACCTTGATGAAGTGGAGAACAATGAGTACCTAAGTTCTTTTGAGTTTTCTTTACCAGTAGAAGCAGCCTTCACACCTCCTGTGGAATTAGCCACTCTATTCCCAGCAAAAGTGGCTTCTCCAACCCCAGTAGAAATGGTCTCTCACATGAAACCCTGCCCATGGTTGTTTATAGCAGCTATATTCATAACTGACAAAATTCAGTTGGAAGCAACCAAGATGTCCTTCAGTAGGTGAATGGATAAGTAATCTGTGGTACATCCAGGTGAAGGAATATTACCCAGCACTAAAAAGAAATGACTATAAAGCCATGAAAAAGCATGAAGGAACCTTAAATGCATTTTACTAAGTGAAAGAAGCTAATCTGAAAAGACTATAAACTGTGTGAGTCCAACTATATAACATTCTGGAAAAGGTAAAACTGTGGAGAAAGTGAAAAGATCAGTTGCTGCCAAGCATTTTGGACGATGGAGGGATGAACAGGTAGAACACAGGATTTTTAGGGCAGTGAAAATACTTTGTGTGAGGTCAAAAGGACTCCACTGAGATCAGGATCAAGATGGTGGAGGAGTAGGAAGCAGAGTTCACCTCCCTCCACAGAAACATTGAAAATACATCTACAAGTGGAACAGTTTACACAGAACAGCTATGAGATCCGACAGAAGACCTCAGACATCTGAGAAAACAAGAAAACCCCCACATAACTGGGTAGGAAGAAAAGAAAAAGAAACAGAAGGAATCAGGATAGGGCCTGTGTGCTGGGGAGGGAGTTGTGAAGGAGGAAAGGTTCCCACGCCTTGGGAAGGCTCCTCACTAGCAGAGAAATTAGACTGGACAGAGGGGGAGTTTTCAAGCCTAAAACAGGAGAGCAGCAACTGGTTTGTGGAAGGCAAAATGGAGACTAACCTGAACAGAGGCTCACACCAGTACACTGCACTCTCTAAACTGAGATACACCTCTGTCAGTGAGGGTGGGAGTCGAATACCGAAGCTCAGACTCTGAAGTTAGGTCTCAGGAAGAGGACCAGGGTTAGGTGCAGAAACAGCCTAAAGAGGTCAGGCCATGGCAACTGAGGGTGTACTAGGAAGAAGCCTGGACCCACCAGAGAGGCAAGGCATGATTATTGGGAGGTGCATGAGGAAAGGGATGGGACAGCCATAAGAACTTCTATCCCTGTGAGCACTCCCAGGAAACAGGACACTGCCCACAGGAGCTCCAGGTATGATGCAAGTTGCTGCCACCATCTTGGGCTCCAGAGGCAGGTACTGACCACCTCTTCCAGACCTGCGGGCAGACACCAGGCCCTGCCCTGGCTGACCTGGAAGGTCATGGACAGCTCCTGGAACTAGGAATTCCGCCAGTGGGACACAGGACCTACCCCCGCTGACCCAGAAAGGCACAGACCGATCCAGCCACTAGCAATTCTGCCAGAGGGACCCAGGACCTGCCCATGCTGTCCTGGGAGGGCTCTGATAGCTTCCACAACTAGGAAATCCACCAGTGGGTGCTGGTACCTGCCTCTCTGTCCTGGGAGCATGTGGAAACCTCTTGTTACCACCAGTGGGTGCCAGGACATGCCCTACTGTTCTGGGAGGGTGCAGAAAGTTTCTGTGACTAGGAAATCCATCAGTGGGTGCTGGAACCTGCCCTGCTGTCCCAAGAGGTTGCAGATAGCTCTTGATACTTGGAAATCCACCAGTGGGTGCTGGGACACGTCCCACTGTCCCAGGAGGGTGCAGATAGCTTCCACAACTAGGAGATCCAACAGTGGTGCTGGAACATGCCCTACTGTCTTGGGAGTGTGTGGATAGCTCTTACTACTAGGAAATCCAAGAGTGGGTGCTCGTATCTGCCCTGCTGTCCCGGGAGTGCACAGAAACCTCTTGCTACTAGGAAATCCGCCAGTGGGTGCTGGGACAAGCCCCGTTGTCCTGAGAGGGCACAGATAGCTCCCAACACTAGGAAAATCACCCAGAGTACTGGCTGAAAACTCAGCTGACCCCAGGGACTCTATGACTAAGGAAGAAGAGCTGAAATCTCTCTTCACAGCTGTGCAAACAGTAGAGTTACACCTCTGCTGATGGGTTCCTAAATTCAGCACCTGTGAAACATCCAAAAAGACAACAGGTGCTCTTGCAGCTGGGACAGGTCTGGCTTTAGCAACTGTGGGATCTATGGGGATGTACACCTGGGGGTTGGGCCAGACCAGAGTTCAAGCAACCTCCATAGCTCCTACAGGGGTCCAGGTGCATAACTACTGCAGTCCTGGGACCTAACCTCAGTAGACCTGCACCAGTGGCTGGGTGAAAACAATGCCTGAGAGTGACCAGGGCCAATTGCTGGCATACCCACAGTTAAGGCAGGACTGAGAACAGTGCCAACAACAG
This sequence comes from Balaenoptera borealis, assembly GCF_965194805.1. Lineage (NCBI taxonomy): Eukaryota > Metazoa > Chordata > Mammalia > Artiodactyla > Balaenopteridae > Balaenoptera > Balaenoptera borealis. The sequence continues at coordinate 28,962,033 of NC_138870.1, forward strand.
TATACTTTGTGAGCCTGCACAGTGGGCAAAAGGGGATACAAAAGAGCATATTCACAGGTGAATATCTCCAGAGGAGGAAAACACAGTGGCTTCTCTCCCAGTGGGAATGCTCCAATTCCACCTACCTCCCACTGCAGATCAGAATCACAGATAAGAAACAGATCTGGGGGCCTCTACTACAACAAATAAGGAGCAGACCCTGCCCCTAACAGGACAGTGACAATCACAGAGCAAAGGGAGACCCCACTCAATATCTAGGGCAGGCTCTGATCACCAAAACACCAATCAAAACCCCTATCAAGGGGATAATGACACAAACCTTTGGACCAACCTCACCCACCAGGGGGCAGACATCAGGTCAAGAGGAGCTATGATCCTGCAATCTGCAGAAAGGAGACCACAAAAACAGTAAGTTTGACAAAATGAGACAAAAAATAAATATGTGGCTGATGAAGGAGCAAGTTAAAAACCTAAAAGAAGAACGGAATGAAGAGGAGATAAGCAATCTATCTGAAAAACAATTCAGAGTAATGATAGTAAAAATGATCCAAAATCTCGGAAACAGAACAGAGGCATGGATTGAGAAGATACAAGAAATGTTTAACAAAGACCTAGAAGAACTAAACAATAAACAAACAGAGATGAAGAGGACAATAACTGAAATGAAAAATACACTAGAAGGAATCAATAGTAGAATAACAGAGGCAGAAGAACAAATAAGTGACCTGGAAGAAAGAATGGTGGAAAGCTCTGCCATAAAACAGAATGAAAAAAAAGAGTGAAAAGAAATGCGGATGGTCTCAGAGATAAACCCAAGCACATATGGTCATCTTATCTTTGATAAAGGAGGCAAGCATATACAGTGGAGAAAAGACAGCCTCTTCAATAAGTGGTGAAGGGAAAACTGGACAGGTACATGTAAAAGTATGAAATTAGAACACTCACTAACACCATACACAAAAATAAGCTCAAAATGGATTAGACACCTAAATGTAAGGCCAGACACTATCAAACTCTTAGGGGAAAACATAGGCAGAACTCTCTATGACATAAATCACAGAAAGATCCTTTGTGACCCAGCTCCTAGAGAAATGGAAATAAAAACACAAATAAATAAATGGGACCTAATGAAACTTAAAAGCTTTTGCACAGCAAAGGAAACCATAAACAAGACCAAAAGACAACCATCAGAATGGGAGAAAATATTTGCAAATGAAGCAACTGACAAAGGATTAATCTCCAAAATTTACAAGCAGCTCATGCAGCTCAATAACAAAAAAACAAACAACCCAATCCAAAAATGGGCAGAAGACCTAAATAGACATTTCTCTAAAGAAGATATACAGATTGCCAACAAGCACATGAAAGAATCCTCAACGTCATTAATCATTAGAGAAATGCAAATCAAAATTACAGTGAGATATTATCTCACACTGGTCAGAATGGCCATATCAAAAAATCTAGAAACAATAAATGCTGGAGAGGGTATGGAGAAAAGGGAACACTCTTGCACTGTTGGTGGGAATGTAAATTGATACAGCCACTATGGAGAACAGTATGGAGGTTCCTTAAGAAACTAAAAATAGAACTATCATATGACCCAGCAATCCCACTACTGGGCATATACCCTGAGAAAACCATAATTCAAAAAGAGTCATGTACCAAAATGTTCATTGCAGCTCTATTTACATTAGCCAGGACATGGAAGCAACCTAAGTGTCCATCATTGGATGAATGGATAAAGAAGATGTGGCACATATATACAACGGAATATTACTCAGCTATAAAAAGAAATGAAATTGAGTTATTTGTATTGAGGTGGATGGAGTTAGAGTCTGTCATACAGAGTGAAGTAAGTCAAAAAGAGAAGAACAAATACAATATGCTAACACATATATATGGAATCTAAGGGGGGAAAAAAAGGTCATGAAGAACCTAGTGGTAAGATGGGAATAAAGACACAGACCTACTAGAGAATGGACTTGAGGATATGGGGAGGAGGAAGGGTAAGCTGTGACAAAGTGAGAGAGTGGCATGGGCATATATACACTACCAAACATAAAATAGATAGCTAGTCAGAAGCAGCACATAGCACAGGGAGATCAGCTCAGTGCTTTGTGACCACCTAGAGGGGTGGGATAGGGAGAGTGGGAGGGAGGGAGATGCAAGAGGGAAGAGATATGGGAACATATGTATATGTATAACTGATTCACTTTGTTATAAAGCAGAAACTAACACACCATTGTAAAGCAATTATACTCCAATAAAGATGTTAAAAAAAGAAAAAAAAGAAAAAAAAAAAAAGAAATGCGGATGGTCTCAGAGACCTCTGGGACAACATTAATCACACCAACATTTGAATTATGGGTGTTCCAGAAGAAGAAGAAAAAGAGAAAGGCCCTGAGAAAATATTTGAAGAGATCAAAGTTGAAAACTTCCCTAACCTGGGAAAGGAAATAGTCATCCAAGTCCAGGAAGCACAGAGTCCCATACAAGATAAACCCAAGGAGGAACATGATGAGACACATATTAATCAAACTGACAAAAGTTAAATACAAAGAAAGAATATTAAAAGCAACAAGGGAAAAAGCAACAAATAACATACAAGGGAATCCCCATAAGGTTATCAGCTGATTCTTCAGCACAGACTCTGTAGGCCAGAAGGGAGTGCCATGATATATTTAAAGCGATGAAAGGAAAAAACCTACAACCAAGAATACTCTACCCATCAAGGCTCTTATTCAGATTCTACGGGGAAAAAAAAAGCTTTTCAGACAGGCAAAAGCTAAAAGAATTCAAGGCCGCCAAACCAGCTTTACAACAAATGCTAAAGGAACTTCTCTAGGCAAGAAACACAAGAGAGGAGAATAAAAGAGTAAAGGAAGAAAAACGACCTACAGAAACAAACACAAACAATTAAGAAAATGGCAATAGGAACTTACATATCAATAATTACCTTACATGTAAATGGAATAAGTGCTCCAACCAAAAGGCAGAGACTGGCTGAATGGATACAAAAACAAGAAACAGATATTTGAAGTCTACAAGAGACCCACTTCAGATCTAGGGACACATACAGACTTTCTAAAAGTGAGGGGATGGAAAAAGATATTCCATGCAAATGGAAATCAAAAGAAAGCTGGAGTTGCAATATTCATATCAGACAAAATAGACTAAAATAAAGTCTGTTACAAGAGACAAAAAGGCACTACATAATGACCAAGGGATCAATCCAAGAAGATTGAACAATTGTAAATATATGTGGACCCAATATAGGAGCACCTCAATACATAAGGCAAATGCTAACAGCCATAAAAGGAGAAAACGACAGTAACACAATAATACGGGGGAATTTAACACCTCACTTACACCAATGGACAGAACCTCCAGACAGAAAATTAATAAGGAAAAAAAAGCTTTACATGACACAATAGACAAGATGGATTTAATTGACATTTTTAGGACATTCCATCCAAAACCAGCAGATTACACTTTCTTCTCAAGTGCCCACAGAACATTTTGCAGGATAGATCACATCTTGGGTCAAAAATCAAGTCTCAGTAAATTTAAGAAAATTGAAATCATATCAAACATCTTTTTGGACCTCAACACTGTGAGATTAGAAATAAATTACAGGGAAAAAAATGTAAAAAACACAAACACATGGAGGCTAAATAATACGTTACTAAATAACCAAGAGCTCACTGAAGAAATCAAAGAGGAAATCAAAAAATACCTAGAAACAAATGACAATGAAAACACAATGGTCCAAAACCTATGAGATGCAGCAAAAGCAGTTCTAAGAGGGAAGTTTATAACAATACAATCTTACCTCAAGAAACAAGAAAAATCTCAAATAAACAATCTAACCTTACACCTAAAGGAACTAGAGAAAGAAGAACAAGCAAAACCCAAAGTTAGTAGAAGGAAAGAAATCATAAATATCAGAGCAGAAATAGATGAAATAGAAACAAAGAAAACAATAGCAAAGAGCAATAAAACTAAAAGCTGGTTCCTTGACAAGATAAACAAAACTGATAAATATTTACCAACACTCATCAAGAAAAAGAGGAAGAGGACACAAATCAATAAAATTAGAGGTGGGTTAACCAAGATGGCGGAGTAGAAGGACGTGCTCTCACTCCCTCTTGTGAAAGCACCAGAATCACAACTGTCTGCTGGACAATCATTGACAGGAAGACCCTGGACTTCACCAAGGAGGATACCCCACGTCCAAGGACAGAGGAGAAGCCACAGTGAGACAGTAGGAGGAGCGCTATCAGAGTAAAATCTAATCCCATAACTGCTGGGTGGGTGACTCACAGAGTGGCGAACACTTATACCACAGAAGTCCACCCACTGGAGTGAAGGTTCTGAGCCCCACGTCAGGCTTCCCAACCTGGGGGTCCGGCAACGGGAGGAGGAATTCCTAGAGAATCAGACTTTGAAGCCTAGTGGGAATTGATTGCAGGACTTCGACAGGACTGGGGGAAACAGAGACCCCACTCTTGGAGGGCACACACAAAGTAGTGTGCGCATCGGGACCCAGGGGAAGGAGCAGTGACCCTGGGGGAGACTGAACCAGACCTACCTGCTGGTGTTGGGGGGTCTCCTGCAGAGGCGGGGGGTGGCTCTGTTTCACTGTGGGGACAAGGACTCTGACAGTGGAGCTTCTGGGAAGTGCTCCTTGGCATGAGCCCTCCCAGAGTCTGCCATTAACCCCACCAAAGAGCCCAGGTAGGCTCCAGTGTTGGGTTGCCTCAGGCAAAACAGCCAACAGGGAGGGAACCCAGCCCCACCCATCAACAGTCAAGTGGAATAAACTTTTACTGAGCTCTGACCGCCACAGCAACAGTCAGCTCTACCCACCACCAGAGCCTCCCATCAAGCCTCTTAGATAGCCTCAACCACCAGAGGGCAGACAGCAGAAGCAAGAAAAACTACAATCCTGCAGCCTGTGGACCAAAAACCACATTTACAGAAACATAGAAAAGATGAAAAGGCAGAGGGCTATGTACCAGATGAAGGAACAAGAAAAAAACCCAGAAAAACAACTAAATGAAGTGGAGATAGGCAACCTTCCAGAAAAAGAATTCAGAATAATGATAGTGAAGATGATCCAGGACCTCGGAATAAGAATGGAGGCAAAGATTGAGAAGATGCAAGAAATGATTAACAAAGACCTAGAAGAATTAAAGAACAAACAAACAGAGATGACCAATGCAATAACTGAAATGAAAACTACACTAGAAGGAATCAATAGCAGAATAACTGAGGGAGAAGAACAGATAAGTGACCTGGAAGACAGAATGGTGGAATTCACTGCTGCGGAACAGACTAAAGAAAAAAGAATGAAAAGAAATGAAGACAGCTTAAGAGACCTCTGGGACAACATAAAACGCAACAACATTCGCATTATAGGGGTCCCAGAAGGAGAAGAGAGAGAGAAAGGACCAGAGAAAATATTTGAAGAGATTATAGTCGAAAACTTCCCTAACATGGGAAAGGAAATAGCCACCCAAGTCCAGGAAGCGCAGAGAGTCCCATACAGGATAAACCCAAGGAGAAACACGCCGAGACACATAGTAATCAAAGTGGCAAAAATTAAAGACAAAGAAAAATTATTGAAAGCAGCAAGGGAAAAACGACAAATCACATACAAGGGAACTCCCATAAGGTTAACAGCTGATTTCTCAGCAGAAACTCTGCAAGCCAGAAAGGAGTGGCATGATATACTTAAAGTGATGAAAGGGAAGAACCTACAACCAAGATTACTCTACCCGGCAAGGATCTCATTTAGATTTGATGGAGAAATCAAAAGCTTTACAGACAAGCAAAAGCTAAGAGAATTCAGCACCACCACACCAGCTCTACAACAAATGCTAAAGGAACTTCTCTAAGTGGGAAACACAAGAGAAGAAAAGGACCTACAAAAACAAACCCAAAACAATTAAGAAAATGGTCATAGGAACATACATATCGATAATTACCTTAAACGTGAATGGATTAAATGCCCCAACCAAAAGACATAGACTGGCTGAATGGATACAAAAACAAGACCCATATATATGCTGTCTACAAGAGACCCACTTCAGACCTAGGGACACATACAGACTGAAAGTGATGGGATGGAAAAAGATATTCCATGCAAATGGAAATCAAAAGAAAGCTGTAGTAGCTATACTCATATCAGACAAAATAGACTTTAAAATAAAGAATGTTACAAGAGACAAGGAAGGACACTACATAATGATCAAGGGATCAATACAAGAAGAAGATATAACAATTATAAATATTTATGCACCCAACATAGGAGCACCTCAATACATAAGGCAACTGCTAACAGCTCTGAAAGAGGAAATCGACAGTAACACAATAATAGTGGGGGACTTTAACACCTCACTTACACCAATGGACAGATCATCCAAAATGAAAATAAATAAGGAAACAGAAGCTTTAAATGACACAATAGACCAGATAGATTTAATTGATATATATAGGACATTCCATCCAAAAACAGCAGATTACACATTCTTCTCAAGTGCGCATGGAACATTCTCCAGGATAGATCACATCTTGGGTCACAAATCAAGCCTCAGTAAATTTAAGAAAATTGAAATCATATCAAGCATCTTTTCTGACCACAACGCTATGAGATTAGAAATGAATTACAGGGAAAAAAACGTAAAAAAGACAAACACATGGAGGCTAAACAATACGTTACTAAATAACCAAGAGATCACTGAAGAAATCAAAGAGGAAATCAAAAAATACCTAGAGACAAACGACAATGAAAACACGACGACCCAAAACCTATGGGATGCAGCGAAAGCAGTTCTAAGAGGGAAGTTTATAGCTATACAAGCCTACCTAAAGAAACAAGAAAAATCTCAAGTAAACAATCTAAACTTACACTTAAAGAAACTAGAGAAAGAAGAACAAACAAAACCCAAAGTTAGCGAAGGAAAGAAATCATAAAGATCAGAGCAGAAATAAATGAAATAGAAACAAAGAAAACAATAGCAAAGATCAATAAAGCTAAAAGTTGGTTCTTTGAGAAGATAAACAAAATTGATCAGCCATTAGCCAGACTCCTCAAGAAAAAGAGGGAGAGCACTCAAATCAATAAAATCAGAAATGAAAAAGGAGAAGTTACAACAGACACTGCAGAAATGCAAAGCATCCTAAGAGACTACTACAAGCAACTTTATGCCAATAAAATGGACAACCTGGAAGAAATGGACAAATTTTTAGAAAGGTATAACCTTCCAAGACTGAACCAGGAAGAAACAGAAAATATGAACAGACCAATCACAAGTAATGAAATTGAAACTGTGATTAAAAATCTTCCAACAAACAAAACTCCAGGACCAGATGGCTTCACAGGTGAATTCTATCAAACATTTAGAGAAGAGCTAACACCTATCCTTCTCAAACTCTTCCAAAAATTTACAGAGGAAGGAACACTCCCAAACTCATTTTTTGAGGCCACCATCACCCTGATACCAAAACTAGACAAAGACACAACAAAAAGAGAAAATTACAGACCAATATCACTGATGAATATAGATGCAAAAATCCTCAACAAAATACTAGCAAACAGAATCCAACAACACATTAAAAGGATCATAGACCACGATCAAGTGGGATTTATCCCAGGGATGCAAGGATTCTTCAATATACGCAAATCAATCAATGTGATACACCATATTAACAAATTGAAGAATAAAAACCATATGATCATCTCAATAGATGCAGAAAAAGCTTTCGACAAAATTCAACACCCATTTCTGACAAAAACTCTCCAGAAAGTGGGCATAGAGGGAACCTACCTCAACATAATAAAGGCCATATATGACAAACCCACAGCAAACATCATTCTCAATGGTGAAAAACTGAAAGCATTTCCTCTAAGATCAGGAACGAGACAAGGATGTCCACTCTCACCACTATTATTCAACATAGTTCTGGAAGTCCTAGCCACGGCAATCAAAGAAGAAAAGTAAATAAAAGGAATACAAATTGGAAAAGAAGAAGTAAAACTGTCACTGTTTGCAGATGACATGATACTATACATAGAAAATCCTAAAAATGCCACCAGAAAACTGCTAGAGCTAATTAATGAATATGGTAAAGTTGCAGGATACAAAATTAATGCACAGAAATCTCTTGCATTCCTATACACGAATGATGAAAAATCTGAAAGAGAAATTATGGAAACACTCCCATTTACCATTGCAACAAAAAGAATAAAATACCTAGGAATAAACCTACCTAGGGAGACAAAAGACCTGTATGTAGAATACTATAAGACACTGATGAAAGAAATTAAAGATGATACCAACAGATGGAGAGATATACCATGTTCTTGGATTGGAAGAATCAACATTGTGAAAATGAGTATACTGCCCAAAGCAATCTACAGATTCAATGCAATCCCTATCAAATTACCAATGGCATTTTTTACGGAGCTAGAACAAATCATCTTAAAATTTGTATGGAGACACAAAAGCCCCCGAATAGCCAAAGCAGTCTTGAGGCAAAAAAATGGAGCTGGAGGAATCAGACTCCCTGACTTCAGACTATACTACAAAGCTACAGTAATCAAGACAATATGGTACTGGCACAAAAACAGAAACATAGATCAATGGAACAAGATAGAAAGCCCAGAGATTAACCCATGCACCTATGGTCAACTAATCTATGACAAAGGAGGCAAAGATATACAATGGAGAAAAGACAGCCTCTTCAATAAGTGGTGCTGGGAAAATTGGACAGGTACATGTAAAAGTATGAAATTAGAACACTCCCTGACACCATGCACAAAAATAAACTCCAAATGGATTAAAGACCTAAGTGTAAGGCCAGACACTATCAAACTCTTAGAGGAAAACATAGGCAGAACACTCTATGACATACATCACAGCAAGATTCTTTTTGACCCAGCTCCCAGAGAAATGGAAATAAGAACACAAATAAACAAATGGGACCTAATGAAACTTAAAAGCTTTTGCACAGCAAAGGAAACCATAAACAAGACCAAAAGAGAACCCTTAGAATGGGAGAAAATATTTGCAAATGAAGCAACTGACAAAGGATTGATCTCCAAGATTTACAAGCAGCTCATGCAGCTCAATAACAAAAAAACGAACAACCCAATCCAAAAATGGGCAGAAGACCTAAATAGACATTTCTCCAAAGAAGATATACAGATGGCCTACAGACACATGAAAGAATGCTCAACATCATTAATCATTAGAGAAATGCAAATCAAAACTACAATGAGATATCATCTCACACTGGTCAGAATGGCCATCATCAAAAAATCTACAAACAATAAATGCTGGAGAGGGTGTGGAGGAAAGGGAACACTCTTGCACTGTTGGTGGGAATGTAAATTGATACAGCCACTATGGAGAACAGTATGGAGGTTCCTTAAAAAACTACAAATAGAACTACCATACGACCCAGCAATCCCACTACTGGGCATATACCCTGAGAAAACCATAGGTCAAAAAGTGTCATGTACCACAATGTTCATTGCAGCTTTATTTACAATAGCCAGGACCTGGAAGCAACCTAAATGTCCATCAACAGACGAATGGATAAAGAAGATGTGGCACATATATACAATGGAATCTTACTCAGCCATAAAAAGAAATGAAATGGAGGTATTTGTAATGAGGTGGATGGAGTTAGAGTCTGTCATACAGAGTGAAGTAAGTCAGAAAGAGAAAAACAAATACCGTATGCTAACACATATATATGGAATCTAAGGGGGAAAAAAAAAGGCCATGAAGAACCTAGTGGCAAGACGGGAATAAAGACACAGACCTACTAGAGAATGGACTTGAGGATATGGGGAGGGGGTGGGGTGAGATGTGACAGGGTAAGAGAGTGTCATGGACATATATACACTACCAAATGTAAAATAGATAGCTAGTGGGAAGCAGCCGCATAGCACAGGGAGATCAGCTCGGTGCTTTGTGACCACCTAGAGGGGTGGGAATGGGAGGGTGGGAGGGAGGGAGATGCAAGAGGGAAGAGAAATGGGAACATATTGTATATGTATAACTGATTCACTTTGTTATAAGGCAGAAGCTAACACACTATTGTAAGGCAATTATACCTCAATAAAAATGTTTAAAAAAAAAATTGAGTCAAACAAAGGGGCATGAGGCAATCTGGGAGGGTGATAGACATGTTTATTATCTTGATTGTGGTGATGGTTTCATGGGTATATACATCAATTAAAATTTATTAAATTGCACATTTTAAATAGGTGCAGTTTATTGTATGTCAATTATACCTCAATAAAGCTATAAAACCGATAAAAAAAAAAAAGTGCTAACAAAAGATCAAGATGAAAAAAAAAATTAATTACATGGGACTTAGTGAACTGATGAGGATGAGTATAATTTTTGTGACTTTCTGTCTGAATTAAAAAAAAAAAAATCCCACAAGGACTCAGAGGCAAAGAATATACAAATCAATTTTCACTGCAAAGTAAAGGAGCTGTTACAGTGGAGGATTACTGGACTGAATGTCAATATTATGACATAGTATGAGTGTGTTTCATGATTGGTAATTGCAATCATTGTTGCTTTTGTTGTGGTCATCCATGTACAATGCTTGGTGTCAGTCTATTTATCTCTTGTAAAAATAAAAAAAAAATAAATAAAATTAGAAATGAAAAAAGAAAAAATAAATTAGAAATGAAAAAGTAGAAGTTACAACGGACACCACAGAAATACAAAGCATCATGAGAGACTACTACAAACAACTCTGTGCCAAAAAAATGGTCAACTTGGACGAAATGGACAAATTCTTAGAAAGGTATAATCCTCCAATACTGAACCAGGAAGAAATAGAAAATATGAACAGACCAATCACAAGTAATGACATTGAAACTGTGATTAAAATTTTTCGAACAAACAGAAGTCCAAGACCAGATGTCTTCACAAGTGAATTCTATCAAACATTTAGAGGAGAGCTAACATCCATCTTTCTCAAACACTTCCAAAAAATTGTAGAGTAAGGAACTCCCAAACTCATTCTACAAGGCCACCATCACACTGATACCAAAACCAGACAGAGATATTAAAAAAAAAAAAATTACAGACCAATATCCCTGATGAATATAGATGCAAAAATCCTCAATGAAATACTAGCAAACAGAATCCAACAACACAGTAAAAGGATCATACACCATGATCAAGTGGGATTTAATCCAGGGATGCAAGGATTCTTCAATATACACAAGTCAAACAATGTGATACACAATATTACAAACTGAAGAATTAAAACCATATGACCATCTCAATAGATGCCGAAAAAGCTTTTGACAAAATTCAACACTGATTTATGATAAAAACTCTCTAGAAAGTGGACATAGAGGGAACCTATCTCAACATTATAAGGGCCATATATGACAAACCCACAACAAACATCATTCTCCATGGTGGAAAACTGAAAGCACTTCCTCTAAGATCAGGAACAAGAAAAGGATGTCCACTCTGACCACTATTATTCAGCATAGTTTTAGAAGTCCTAGCCATGACAATCAGAGAAGAAAAATAAACAAAGGGAATCCAAATTGGAAAAGAAGAAGTAAAACTGTCACTGTTTTCTGATGGCATGATACTCTGAATAGAAAATCCTAAAAATACCACCAGAAAAGTACTAGAGGTAGTCAATGAATTTGCTAAAGTTGCTGGATACAAAGTTAATGCACAGAAATCTCTTGCATTTCTATATACTAACAATGAAAGATTAGAAAGAGAAATTAAGGAAATAATCCCATTTACCATTGCAACAAAAAGAACAAAATACCTAGGAATAAATCTACCCAAGGAAGTAAAAAACCTGTACTCAGAAAACTCTAAGACACTGACAAAAGAAATCAAAGATGACGCAAACAGATGGAGAGATATACCATGTTCTTGGATTGGAAGAATCAATATTGTGAAAGTGACTCTACTACACCAAGCAATCTACAGATTCAGTGCAATTCCTATCAAATTAATTACCAATGGCAGTTTTTTAGAGAATTAGGACAAAAAATCTTAAAATTTTTATGGAGACATAAAATACCCTGAACAGCTAAAGCTACCTTGGGGAAAAAAACGGAGCTAGTGGGATCAGACTCCTTGATTTCAGACTATACTACAAAGCTAGATTAATCAAGACACTATGGTACTGGCACAAAAACAGAAATATAGATCAATGGAACAGCATAGAAAGCCCAGAGGTAAACCCACTCACCTATGGTCAACTAATCTATGACAAAGGAGGCAAGAATATACAATGGAGAAAAGACAGTCTCTTCTACTGGACTGAATGTCAATATTATGACATAGTATGTGTGTGTTTCGTGTTTGGTAATTGCAATCATCGTTGCTTTCGTTGTGGTCATCCATTTACAATACTTGGTGTCACTTTACTTATCTCTTGTAAAAATAAAATACAGTGTGTGTGTGTTAAAAAAAGAAAAAAAGACAGCCTCTTCTATAAATGGTGCTGGGAAAACTGGATAGCTACATGTAAAAGAACGAAATTAGAACACTCCCTACCACCACACACGAAAATGAACTCAAAATGGATTAAAAACCTAGATGTAAGACTGGACTCTATAAAACTCTTAGAGGAAAACATAGGAAGAACACACTTGGACATAAATCACAGCAAGATCTTTTTTGATCCCCCTTTAGAGTAATGGAAATAAAAACAAAAATTTAAAAATGGGACCTAATGAAACTTAAAGCTTTTGCACAGCAAAGGAAACTATAAACAAAATGTAATGACATGTAATTACATGTAAATGTAATTCTCCCATCAGAATGGGAGAAAATATTTGCAAATGAAGCAACTGACAAAGGATTAATCTCCAAAATATACAAGAAGCTCATACAGCTCAATATCTAAAAAACAAAGAACCCAATCTAAAAATGGTCAGAAGACCTAAGTAAACACTTCTCCAAAGAAGACATACAGATGGCCAAGAGGCACATGAAAAGTTGCTCAATATCACTAATTATTAGAGAATTTCAAATCAAAACTACAATGAGGTATCAACTCACACTGGTCAGAATGACCATCATCAAAATATCTACAAACAATAAATGCTGGAGAGGGTGTGGAGAAAAGGCAACCCTCTTGCACTGTTGGTGGGAATGTAAACTGATACAGCCACTATGGAGAACAGTATGGGGGTTTCTTAAAAAACTAAAATTAGAATTACCATATGACCCAGCAATCTCACTACTGAGAATATACCCAGAGAAAATCATAATTAAAAAAGACACTTGCACACCAATGTTCATTGAAACACTATTTACAATAGCCAGGTCATGGAAGCAATCTAAATGCCCACTGACAGACAAATGGATGAAGGAGATGTGGTACATATATACAGTGGAATATTACTCGGCCATATAAAGGAATGAAAGTGGTTCATTTGTAGAGAGGTGGATGGTCCTAGAGACTGTCATACAGAGTGAAGAAAGTCAGAAAGAGAATAACCTACATCGTTTATTAACACATATATGTGGAATCTAGAAAAATGGTACAGATGAACTGGTTTGCAAGCCAGAAATAGAGATACAGATATAGAGAACAAATGTATGGACACCAAGGGGGGAGAGCAGGGAGTGGGTGGTGGTGGTGGGATGAACTGGAACATGGGATTGACATATGTACACTATTATGTATAAAGTAGATAAATAATAAGAACCTGCTGTATAATAAAAGAAAAAAACTCTGAAACTAAAAGATGGTTCTTCGAGAAGATAAACAAAATTGATAAACCATTAGCCAGACTTATCACGAAAAAAAGGAAGAGGGCTCAAACCAATAAAATTAGAAATGAAAAAGGAGAAGTTACAGTAGACCACACAGAAATATGAAGGATCATAAGAGATTACTACAAGCAACTATATGCCAATAAAATGGACAACCTGGAAGAAATGGACAAATTCTTAGAAACGTATAACCTTCCAAGACTGAACCAGGAAGAAACAGAAAATATGAACAGTCCAATCACAAGCAATGAAATTGAAAATGAGTAAAAATCTTCCAACAAGCCAAAGTACAGGACCAGATGGCTTCAGAGGTGAAGTCTATCAAACATTTAGAGAAGAGCTAACACCTATCTTTCTCAAACTGCTCCAAAAAATAACAGAGGAAGGAGCACTCCCTAGCTCATTCTACAAGTCCTCCATCACCCTAATACCAAAACCAGACAAAGATATCACAGAAAAAGAAGATTATAGACCAATATTACTGATGAGCTTAGATGCAAAAATCCTCAACAAAATACTAGCTCACAGAATCCAACAACACATCAAAAGGGTCATGTATCATGATCAAGGAGAATTTCTTTCAGGGATGCAAGGATTCTTCAACATACGCAAATCATTCAATGTGATATACCATATTAACAAACTGAAGAATAAAAACCATATGATCATCTCAATAGATGCCGAAAAAGCTTTTGAAAAATTCAACACTCATTTATGATAAAAACGCTCCAGAAGATGACAATAGAGGGAACCTGCCTCAACATAATAAAGACCATATACGACAAACCCACAGCAAACATCATTCTCAATGGTGAAAAACAGAAAGCATTTATTAAGATCAGAAACAGGACAAGAATGTCCACACTCGCCACTATTATTCAACATAGTTTTGGAAGCCCAAGTCACAGCAGTCAGAGAAGAAAAAGATATAAAAAGAAGCCAAATTGGAAAAGAAGAAATAAAACTGTCACTGTTTGCAGATGGCATGATACTCTACATAGAAAATCCTGAAGATGCTACCAGAAAACTACTAGAGCTCATCAGTGAATTTGGTAAAGTCGCAGGATACAAAATTAATATAAGATAATCTGTTGCATTTCTACACATTAACAACAAAGGATCATAAAGAGAAATTAAGGAAACAATCCCATTTACCAATGCAACAAAAAGAGTAAAATACCTGGGAATAAACCTACCTAAGGAAGCAAAAGACCTGTACACACAAAACTATAGGATACTGATGAAAGTAATCAAAGACGACACAAACAAATGGAGAGGTATACCATGTTCTTGGGTCGGAAGAATCAATATTGTGAAAGTGGCTATACTACCCAAAGCAATCTATGGATTCGATGCAATACCTATCAAATTACCAATGGCATTTTTGGCAGAAATAGAATAAAAGTATTACATTTTGTATGGAAACTCAAAAGACCCCAAATAGCCAAAGCAATCTTGAGAAAGAAAAACTGAGCTGGAGGAATCAGGGTCCCTGACTTCAGACTATACTACAAAGCTACTGTAATCAAGACAATTGGTACTAGCACAAAAACAGAAATAAAGATCAGTGGAATAAGATAGAAAGCCCAAAAATAAACCCACGGACTTATGGTCACCTACTCTATGACAAAGGAGGCAAGAATATACCATGGGGAAAAGACAGCCTCTTCAATAAATGGTGCTGGGAAAACTGGACAACTACATGTGAAAGAATGAAATCAGAACACTCCCTAACATCATACACAAAATAAACTCAAAATGGGTTAAAGACCTAAATGTAAGGCTGGACACCATAAAACTCTTAGAGGAAAACATAGGCAGAACACGCTTTGACATAAAATGCAGCAAGATCTGTTTTCATCCACCTCCTAGGGTAATGAAAATAAAAACAAAAAGAAACAAATGGGATCTAATTAAACTTAAAAGCTTTTGCACAACAAAGGAAACCATAAAGAAAACAAAAAGACAACCCACAGAATGGGAGAAAATATTTGGGAATGAAGCCACCGACGAGGGATTAATCTCCAAAATATACAAACAGCTCATGCAGCTCAATTGAAAAAAACAAATCACCCAATCAAAAAATGGGCAGAAGACATAAATAGACATTTCTCCAAAGAAGACCTACAGATGGCCAAACTGCACATGAAAATATGTTCAATATCACTAATTATCAGAGAAATGCAAAGCAAAACTACAATGAGCTATCATCTCACACCAGTCAGAATTGCCATCATCAAAAAATCTATAAACAATAAATTCTGGAGAGTGTGTGGAAAAAAGGGAACCCTCCTACACTGTTGGTGGGAATGTAAATTGGTATAGCCATTATGGAGAACAGCATGTAGGTTCCTTAAAAAACTAAAACTAAAACTATCATATGACCCAGCAATCCCACTCCTGGGCATATACCCAAGAAAACCATAATTCAAAAAGATACATGCACATCAATGTTCATTGCACTGCTATTTACAATAGCCAGGACATGGAAGCAACCGAAATGTCCATCAACAGAGGAATGGATAAAGAAAATGTGGTACATATATACAATGGAATATTAGTCAGCCTTAAAAAAGAACAGAATAATGCCATTTTCAGCAACATGGATGGAACTAGAGATTGTCCTACTGAGTGAAGTAAGTCAGACACCTAAAGACAAATATCAGATGATATTGCTTATATGTGGAATCTGAAAAAGAAAGGGTACAAATGATCTTATTTACAAAATGGAAGTAGTGTCATGGATGTAGAAATAAAACTTATGGTTATCAGGGGGTAAAGGGGGAGGATAAATTGGGAGATTGGGACTGACATATACACACTACTATATAAAAAGTAGATAAGTAATAAGAACCTGCTGTACAGCACAGGGAAATCTCAATACTCTGTAATTGCCTATATGGGAAAAGAATCTAAAAAAAAAAATAAAGAGTGGATATATGTATGCATATGTATATGCATATACATATACACTTTGGTGTACACCTGAAACTAACACAACATTGTAAATCAACTATACTCCAATAAAACTTTTAAAAAATTCTTTGTGTGATACTATAGTGATGGATACAGGTCATCATGCATTTGTCCATACCCACAGAGTGTACAATACTAGGAGTAAACCCTAAGGTAAACTATAGACTTTGAGTGATTATAATGTGTCAATTTAGGTTCATTCTTGGTAAAAAAAAATATATATTACTCTGATGGAAGATGTCAATAATGGGGGAAATTACATAGATTTTGGGAAGGGAGGTATATGGGGAATCTCCATATCTTCCTCTCAGATTTGTTATAAATCTACAACTACTCTAAAAAGTGTCTTAAAGCAAAATTGACTAGCCTTGAGAGTGGCAATTTCTCACCAGCCAGCAAGCTTTTTAAGATATTAAAATATCATAAAATACAGAAAATAATAAACAGTATATTTAATAATTAATTTTATATTTGATAGGGACTATGTTGTTATATATTTCTAATATTATAAAGTGTTCTTAAGAGCTACATGGACAGTTTACATCTGGAAACTAAATTATAAAGGAGAACATTTAATTACTGATATACAAAAGTATTTAATAAAGGAGGAAAATTCTGTACAACAGTAATAAAACACAAATAGATGAGTAGTATGAAAGGAATTTTATTTTTGCAGACAATTAGATCCATAAAATTCTGGCAATAAGCCCATCAGCTCTCATTGTTATTAGATTGCTCTTATAACAGTGTCCTCATTACTTGTAAACATTTGTAAAGAGATAATTGTTTTATTCCTGCATGTGTGTGTGTGCATGCACGTGTGTGTACAAAATTTTTTAAAGAAAAAGTTTACCTATTGAAGGCTAAACTTTTACCCATATTAATTCACATGTCTTTAGTATGTTAGTATTTATAACACTTAGGTGTGTTTTTTTTTTTTTTAACTTACACAGGCTTCCCCTCTGCCCCTCAGGAAAACTCACAGAAGAGTGTATCTCTTAAAATTTATGACACTAAAGAGCATCTTAAGAGGCCAATGGATTAGAAAATTGGGACAAAGTAAAATCAAATAACCTGCTTAAGTGTACACACTTATTGAGATTATACAGATACAATGCATAGTTTCATGCCTGATGCATGGTAAATAATCAACAGATCACAGGTGTTATTGAAAATAACCAAATACATACAAATCTACTGTATATTTCACCACAAATGTGATATATTCTCTGATGTATAACCAAAGTATGAATAGATTCTTTTTTGTTCGTTTGAGATATTTTTAATGAAGATTTTATGTGTGTCTTACTCCTTGTGTGTCTATTTTCATCATTTCCTATATAATTATTCTTTGGCTCAATACCAAGGTGGAAGATCAAAAGAGTGGCATTTGAAGATATAATTTCTTCAATGGGAAATATTCTCTTTTCTACTCTAAAGTAAAACACAGGCATAGTTTCTCCTTATCAGACTTTATATAAGACTTGAAGTGGTAAATAGGTGGGAATAAGTTAACACTTAAAATTATCTGTTTTTACTTGCTAAAATAATATGTGTATCACTATGTCAATATAAAATATATTTTATAGCAATAGCTATTAAAGAAAGGTCATAATACAATTTCAACAAGTTTAGGTCTCCATGAACACAATTTGCTTCTAAATATTAAGCTTATAAGATCATAATCTTAGAAAATATGAGAAAGATTGCAATAACTATAAACATTAATGGGAAAATTAGCCATCCTGTGAGATTTCAATATAATATCTAAATAATTAACAGATCAAGCAGACATTAATAAGGGAAAAGAACAAAATACAAAAAATAAAATAAATAGAAGAAAAAATAAAGAAAATAGAATAATAGAAATGTGATGAACCAGGGAATTGGCACTTCTGGCAGGTTGGAGTAACTTGTTCTAGACTTGTCTTCCTGTTTGAAAAAAAAGAAAACCCAGAAAATGATGCAAAATATATGAAACATCTGTTTTCAGTCCTTGGACAATAAGCATATTAGGACTATACTCCCTAAGAAAAGGAAAACAAATGAGATGAGCCCTACAAAATATCCTATGTTTTTGTCTGAAGGCACATTCTGAACCTTGATACCCAAAGGGTCAAACTTTTATGGTAAGGCTAAACTGCCCCTTCTCCCTAGCAAAGCTGAAATCTAATCTTGAAAGGATCAAGCTTAACTTAACTGCCTGATAAAGAAAGTTCAATATTATTTAAAGGTACCAGAAACACATAAACTCAAAATACACCATGTAATCCCCAAATTACTATACATTCCATAGAATTTTAAAAGTGGAAGCAT
Organism: Balaenoptera borealis; assembly: GCF_965194805.1. NCBI lineage: Eukaryota > Metazoa > Chordata > Mammalia > Artiodactyla > Balaenopteridae > Balaenoptera > Balaenoptera borealis. The sequence continues at coordinate 28,981,124 of NC_138870.1, forward strand.
TCTCATATTCATTTTACAAGTATAATCTTGCTACAAAAACTATATACTGAGAACATGAGAAGTTGTAACTGTAGGCCAAAGTTAATTATGAAGGTAAGTCTAATTATCTTTAAAAAAAAACTACAAGCAAATCAACAGTACATGAAAAGGGAAACTCAACAGGACCAAACTGAATTTATCTTAGGAATACATGAATGACTTAACATTAGGATAAGCAATATATTACTGTAATTCCCCACATTAATAGAGTAAAGAGAAAAGCAGTATGATTTTTACCAGTAAAGGAAGAAATACTATTTGAAATACTTTACTACAGAGAATTAACCTTATCAGAACTCTGGAAGATAGTCGAACGTTTACAGCAACCAAATGAATGCATAACCAGGAGAAAGCACTGTTAAACAAGATGGGAGAAATTTGTGTTGTTTAAACATACCATCCCCCAATCCCTTCCCCAATGCAGTGGTTGTATTGAAAGTGGTAACCTGTATTCCTAGTGCAGGTACTTGGTCCTTGAGGAAGCAGAGTCCTCCCCAAAGAATTATGTCTGTCTGATTTGTCCTGTCAGTGTGTTCTCTGAAGGATTAATATGGCCTTTTTTCTCCTAATGTGGAATTTCTCAGGGGCAGAGAAATGGCTATGTCTACACAGAGGATGTACCATGAAAACATTGAAAACCAAATGAACAAGATGCTACCACCTGGGGCAAAAAATAAGTTGAGGCAATAGGCAAATTGAAAGCTGTAGGAAAAATTGGGAAGTGAGAATCTTTGAAGACTAAAAGCTCCTTAATATACTGGGTAGGTTAGGATGCCTTGCACATGTCTAGGGAAGGATGCATGCTCAAAAAACACCATAAGCTTTTACTCCTGGCTTGTCTTTAGTTTCAGCATGTGCAGGAAGTAAAGGCTATGTCAGAGTTGTAAGTGACCTGGCTAAACAGTGAAGAGTGTCCCCAAACCAGAGCCAATCTGCAAAGACTGATAGAGTATCTATTTTTCTTTTATTTATTTTTTTTCTGTTTCTGCACATCATAATATTTTAAATGCCCATTTTTCAACAAAAAAAAATTAAAGTGTGAAAAAAACAAGAACAAGAATCAAGAAAAAAAAATCTGTCTATGAGACTGTGGGACATCAGCGTACCAACATTTGCATAAAGAACATCTTAAAAGGAGAGGTGAGAAAGGCAGAAAGAATAACTGAATAAACAATGGTCAAGACTTGCAAAGTTTGAAAAAACAAGCAAACAAACATGAATCTACTCACCCAAGAATCTCACCAAATTCCAAGTAGGGTAAACCAAAGAGATCCAGACTGAGAAACATTATACCAAACTGTCAAAAGCCAAAGACAATAAGAGAATCTAGCAATGAGCAAGAGAAGATTTACTTGTAATATACAAGGGATCTCCGATCAGATTAACAACAAATTTCTCTTTAGAAACCATGGAGAACAGAAAACAATGGGATGGCATATATAAAGTGCTGAAAGAATAAATCTACCAGTCAAGAATTCTATATCCAGCAAAACTATCCTTCAAAAAAATGAAGAAGTTAAGACATTATTAGAAAAACAAAAGTATCGTGAGTTCATTACAAGTAGATCTGCCTTACAAGAAATGATAAAGGGGATCCTATAGGCTGTAATGACGTGTCACTAGACAGTAAACTGAAGTCACATGAAAAAATAAAGTATGGTGGTAAAGCATTACACATAGGTAAATACAAAATCCAGTAGTATTTTATCTTTGGTTTGTAACTCCTCTCTTTGTTTCTTATATTATTTAAAAAATCAATTCATAAAACAATAATTATAAATCTGTAATAATGGGCACATATGTAATAATGGGTACATATGTAATCTGTGACAATAACAATATAGAAGGAGAGAGATGGAGGTGTGTAGAGGCAGAGTTTTAGTATATTTGTGAAGCTAAGTTGTTATTAACTCAAAATAGGTTTAAAAAACTTTACAAAATGTTATGCAATTTTTAAAGGTTACTTTTCATTTATAGTTGTTACAAAATATTGGCTATATTCCACATGTTGTACCATACATCCTTAAGCCTAACTTACACCTAATAGTTTAAAGCTCCCACTCCCCAACACCTATAGCCCCACCCCACTGGTAACCACTAGTTTATTCTCTAGATCTGTGAGTATGCTTCTTTTTCGTTCTATTCACTAGTGTTTTGTACTTTTTGATACAACAAATAAGTGATATCTTACAGATTTTTTTTGAATGAATTATTTTACTCTAAACTGGATGGAGTTTAGTCTCCTTTGGGATAATTATCCTACAGTTTTTGTTTTTCCCTGACTGACTTAGTTCACTTAGCATAGTGTCCTCCACATCTATCCATGTTGCTGCAAGTGGCAAAATTGTGTTCATTTTTTTAATAAGTGAGTTGTATTCCATTGTATATATCTACCACATCTTCTTCACCCATTGATTTGTTGATAGAGACTTAGGTTGCTCCCTTATCTTGGCAATTGTTAATAATGCCGCTATGAACATTGGGGTGCATGTATCTTTTCTAATTAGTGTTTTTGTTTTTTTCAGATATAAACTCAGGAGTGGAATTCCTGGGTCATATGGTAGTTATATTTTTATCTTTTGAGAAGCCTCCATCTGTTTTCCACAGTGGCTGCACCAATTTACATTCCCACCAACAGTGTAGGAGGGTCCCCTTTTCTCTACATACTCTCCAACATTTGTTATTTATGTGCTTTTTAATGATAGTCATTCTGACAGGCATGAGGTGATATCTCATCCTGGTTTTGATTTGCATTTCTCTGATGATTAGCAGTGTTGAGTATCTTTTCAACTGCCTGTTGACCATCTGCATTTACTCCTTGGAAAATGTCTGTTCAGTTCTTCTGCCCACTTTTTAAATTGGGATTTTTTTTATGTTGAGTTGTATGAGCTGTTTATGTAAGTTGGATATTAATCCCTTATCTGTCATATCATTTACAAATATTTTCTTCCATTCAGTAGGTTGTCTTTTTGTTTGTCAAGGGTTTCCTTTGCTGTGTAAAAACTTTTAAGTTTAATTAGTTCTCATTTGTTTATATTTGCTTTTACTTCCTTACTTTAGGAGCCAAAAAAAAAAAAAAATACTGCTACAATTTATGACAAAGAGTATTCTGCCTATGTTTTCCTCTAGGAGTTTTATGATATCTGGTCTTACATTTAGGTCTTTAATCAATTTTGATTTATTTTTGTATCTGGTGTTAGAGACTATTCTAATTTCATTCTTTTCCACGTAGCTGTAAAGTTTTCCTTGCACCACTTATTGAAGAGACAGTCTTTGATCCCTCATATATTCTTGCCTTCTTTGTCATAGATTAATTGACCATAAGTGCGTGGGTTTATTTCTGGGCTCTCTATCCTTTTCCACCGATTTATGTGTCTGTTTTTGTGCCTATACCATATTGTTTGATTATTGTATTTTTGTAGTATATTCTGAAGTCAGGGAGCTTGATTCCTCCAGCTCTGTTCATCTTTCTTGAGACTATTTTGGCTATTTGGGGTCTTTTGTGTTTCCACCCACACAAATTTTAAAATTATTTGTTCTAGTTCTGTGAAAAATGCCATTATGTATTTTGATAGGGATTGCATTGAATCTGTAGATTGCCTTGGATAGTATGGTCATTTTAACAATATTGACTCTTTCAATCCAAGAACTCAGTACATCTTTCCATCTGTTTGTGAGGTCTTCAATTTCTTGTAGTGTGTCTTTCTTGTAGTAGTGTCTTATAGTTTTCAGAGTACAGGTCTTTTGCCTCATTAGGTAGGTTTATTCTTAGGTATTTTATTCTTTATGATGTGATGGTAAATGGGATTGTTTCCTTAAATTCTCTTTATGATACTTTGTTGTTAATGTATAGAAATGCAACAGATTTCTTTATATTAATTTTTTATCCTGCAACTTTACCAAATTCATTGAAGAGGTCTAGTAGTTTTCCAGTGGTATCCTTAGGATATTCTATGTATAGTATCACGTCATCTTGTGACAATGACAATTTTACTTCTTCCTTTCCAATTTGGATTCCTTTTAACTCCTTTTCTTCTCTGATTGCTCTGGCTAGGACTTCCAAAACTATGTTGAATAAAATTTGTGAGAGTGGGAATCCTTTTCTGGTTCCTTGTCTTAGAAGGAAAGCTTTCAGCTTTTTACCATTGAGTATGATGTTAGCTGTGGGTTTGTCATATATGGCCTTTATTATGTTGAGGTATGTTCCCTCTATGCCCACTTTCTGGAGTGTTTTTATCATCAACAGATGTTGAATTTTATCAAATACTTTTTCTGTGTCTATTGAGATGATCATATGGTTCTTACTCTTCAGTTTGTTAATGTGGTGTATCACATTGATTGATTGGGGTATATTGAAAAATCCTTGCATCTGGGGGTTAATTCCCACTTAATCATTGTGTATGATCTTTTAAAAGTATTATTAGATTCAGTTTGCTAGTATTTTGTTGAGAAATCCTGCATCTATGTTCATCAGTGATATTGGCTTGTCATTTTCTTTTTTGTGTGATATCTTTTTCTGATTTTGGGATCAGGGTGAGGTTGGCCTCATAGAATGAGTTTGGAAGTGTTTCTTCCTCTGTAATTTTTGGAATAGTTTCAGAAGGATAGATGTTAAATCTTTTCTAAATGTTTTGTAGATTTTACCTGTGATGCCATCCTGTCTCGGATTTTTGTTTGTTAGGAGTTTTAAAATTACTTATTCATTCATATTTCATTGCTGGTAATTGGCCTGTTCATATTTTCTATTTCTTCCTGGTTTAGTCTTGGGAGATTGTACCTTTCTAAGAATTTGTCCATTTCTTCTAGGTTGTCTATTTTATCCGTGTATAATTGTTCATAGTAGTCTTTTATGATCCTCTGTATTTCTGTGGTGTTGCTTTTAACTTTTTTTTCATTTCTGATTTTATTGATTTGGGCACTCTCCCTTTTTTTCTTGGTGAGTTTGGCTAAAGTTTTGTCAATTTCATTTATTTTTCAAAGAACCAGCTTTTAGTTTCATTGATCCTTTTATTTTGTTACTCTTTATTTCATTTTATTATTGCTCTTATCTTTATGATTTCTTTCCTTCTACTAACTGTGGGTTTTGTTTGTTCTTCCTCTAGCTGCTTTGGGTGTAAGGTAAGATTTTTTTTTTTTTTTTGATATTTTTCATGTTTCCTAAGGGAAGCTTATATTGCTATAAACTTCCCTCTTAGAACTGCTTTTTCTGTGTCCCATAATTATTGGGTCATTGTGTTTTCATTGTCATTTGTCTCTAGGTATTTTTTATTTCCTCTTTGATTTCTTCAGTGATCCATTGGTTGTTTAGTAGCATATTGTTTAGCCTTCAAGTGTGTGTGCTTTTTGCAGTTTTTTTCTTACAGTTGATTTCTATTTTCATAGCATTATGGTGGGAAAAGATCCTATTTTAAAATTTATTGAGGCTTGTTTTGTGACCTAGTATGTTATCTATCCTGGAGAATGTTGCATGTGTACTTTCAAGGATGTGTATTCTGCTCTTTTTGGATGAAATGTTGTACATATATCAATTAAGTCCATTCAGTCTATTCTGTTATTTAAGGCCTGTGTTTCCTTATTGATTATCTGTCTAGATGATCAGTCCATTGATGCAAGTGAGGTGTTAATGTCCTCTACTATTATTGTGTTACTGTCAATTTCTTTTTTGTGTGTCTGTTAATATGTGCCTTATATATTTAAGTGCTCCTACATTTGGTACATATATATTTACAAGTATTATATCTTCTTTTTGGATTGCTACCTTGATCTTTGTGTAGTGTCCTTCTTTATCTCTTGTAACAGTATTTTAAAGTATATTTTATCTGATATAAGTATAGCTACTCTGGCTTTCTATTTATATTCATTTGTATGGAATACCTTTTTCCATCCCCTTGCTTTCAGTCTTTATGTGTCTCTATATCTGAAGTGTGTTTCTTGTAGGCAGCGTATATAGGGGTCTTGTTTTTGGATGCATTCATCCACTCTATGTGTTTTGGTTGGAGCATTTAGTCCATTTATATTTAAGGTAATTATTGATATGTATGTTCTTATTACCATTTTGTTAATTGTTTTAGATTTGTTTTTCTAGTTCTTTTTTTCCTCTTCTTTTTTTTTTCTCTTCTCTTGTGATTTAATGCCTATCTTTAGTGTTATGTTTGGATTCCTTTTTCTTTTTTGTGTGTATATCTATTATGGATTTTTTGTTTGATATTACCATGAGGTTTTTGTACAGCAGTCTATACATACACGTGATTGTTTTAAGTTGCTGATCTCTTAATTTCAAATGCATTTAGGCACCTCCACCACTGCCACCACCCTTGCTTCTGCTCCTTGCACTGCTGGCAGTGGCCCCAATTGGGGGTGTGGGGAGATGGGGGCCAGTGTTGAGGCTTGGAGCAGTGCATCCCACTGCATTGGCTCAGGCTGCTGCTGCTGCTGAAGCTGCTGCCACTCTGACACCTGATCTGGGGCCAACTACAGTGCCCAGCTCTTCTGCCTCTGACAGTGCTGCCTCTGCTGGGCTGCACAGGCCAGTGGGTAGGGTGGCAGCCTTCATGCCTTGTTCTGGGGGCCCCATGGCCTGGCCCAAGTCCAGGGTAACTGGGCAAGGGGGCCAGACAGGAAGAGCCAAATAGGAGGTGGCCAAAATAGGTTGTTTTAAGTGTAAAATACCAGTTGTAATCCCCAAGGTAACCACTAGGAAAATACTATGTTCTGATTACTCCTAGAGTTGAACCTGCCATCTTGAGTTTTCTGTTCAACTTCAAACTCAGAAATCCAGTTGCCTACTTGATAGCTCCACCTGCCTGTATCTCAGACATCTCAAAATTAACCTGTCAAAACTGAATTCCAGCTTCTCCCAACACAATATGTTCTTTTAATATCCTTCCTCATCTTGGTTGATGGCAACTCCATCCTTGCAGTTCCTCAGATAAAAAACATTGGAGGAATTCTATACACTTCTCTTTATCCAACAAACTACACCCAGTCCATCAACAAGTACTCTTGGATCTACTTTCCAAATATATTCAGAATTCTTCCACATGACTACTCATGGCCCTTACTTCTGGTCCAGTTAACCACTGTCTCTTGACTGAATTATTGAAATGGCCTGTGAACTGTCTCACTGTTCCTTCCCTTTTTCTCTTCCCTGCTCCTTCTAGTTTTAAAGAAGTCAGTGTGATTCTTATAAATCACTCCTTTGCTCAAATCTTCCCTTTTATACAGTTAAAAACAAATTCCTTGTAGTAGACTGAAGGACTATTCATGGTCTGCTGCCCCGCACCCCTCTGCTTTATGTCCTACTAATCTATCCCACAATCACTCCACTCCACACCACACAGTTTTCTCCTTGTTGTTTATTGAACACTCCAATATTAACCTAAATCAGAGGCTTTGCACCAGTTGTTCCTTCTATCTAGGATTTGCTTCCCCCCAGCATCTGTGTGTCTCATTCATTCCAGTCTTTTCACCTTCTTAATGAGTCTTCCCCTCCTTTCTCATCCCACAGCAAACTCTGCTTTCTCAATACTGCTTACCCTGCTCTATTTTCCCATGGCATTTATAACCTCCTAAATATCATGTATATTTTCTGTTTTGTTCACTGATGTATCCTCAGAATAGGTCCTCAGTAAAAACACTACTTGAACCCACAAAAAATGGACAGAACTTCACCCTTAAAAATACATTTTAAGCAAACTAGAAATAGAAATGAGTTTTCATGTAAAACTCATGTAAAATTTCATGTAAAATTTACGTGTGACATGGAAAACTTTTAAACTTTTTAAGAAAATATAGGAAAGCATCTTCATGGCATTGGAGTAGGGGAAGAACATCTCCTAAAGGTATAAAAGCTTAAATAAATATTTAATAATTTTTTACATTGAAAATTAAAATGTAGATTAATCAAAGACACTATTAAAAAGTAAACAAACCAATCTATATATTAGAAAGCAGGAATTTTCAACACAAAAATATAACATGTTTTTATGCATTATATAGAATGCTACAATGTTAAAATATAAAAACTATGACTAAACCTTTGGATAAGTAAAAATGACCCACCTTTACTAATCAGAAATGCAAATTTAAACCGCAATGTGTTTACATTTCAGGCTCCTCAAGTTAGCAAAAGTTAAAAATGTTTGTAAATACCAATGTTTGTTGAAAATGTGGAGCAACAAAAATCGTTATACACTATTTTGAACTCTAAATTTGGAAAAGTAGAATGAAATTGAAGATGCTCAAACCCTTTGACATAGCAAGCACACTCTTTGGCACATGCCATAGAAAGACTCTTACACTTTTTCAAAAACAGATATCTTTAAGAATGTTTAAAGTGTCAATGTTTGTAATCTCTACTAACAGAAATAAAGTAAATATCTACCAAAAGAACAATACAAATAAATTGTGGTATATTTAATTGAGTATTAAACGACATTGCAAAGGAATAAATCACATCACCATATATGAATTATAAAACAAAAACAAAATGCAAGTTTTACTGTTTTTACAACAAAATTATTATACTCTAAATATAAAATAACATAAATTCTGTCTGTAAGGCATTTTGGTTATTAGAGTTTAATGCATATTTAAATAATTTCTCTATCTTAAAATTATGATTTTTTTCTATTTTTATTTTATTTATTTTTTAAAATTAATTAATTTATTTATTTTTGGCTGTGTTGGGTCTTCATTTCTGTGTGAGGGCTTTCTCCAGTTGCAGCGAGAGGGGGCCACTCTTCATTGCGGTGCGCGGGCCTCTCACTGTCACGGCCTCCCCCGTTGCAGAGCACGGGCTCCAGATGCGCAGGCTCAGTAGCTGTGGCTCACGGGCTTAGTTGCTCTGCAGCATGTGGGATCCTCCCAGACCAGGGCTCGAACCCGTGTCCCCTGCATTGGCAGGCAGACTCTCAACCACTGCGCCACCAGGGAAGCCCATGATATTTTTTATAAGCTAAAGCTAACTTATAAATTAATTTATTTGAATATGGTTCTAATTAGGTATACATCTTATGGAAAAGATAGTTAATGAACCAGTAGACAGAACGATGGGGTTTGTTGAATTCAGCCAGTGTTCACTATCAGTTACTCGGTATCTGACATTATGTAGCCACAGTGGAAGAGTTGGAGATTATGTAAGGACCCAACAACACGGATTCCCATTTGCCAGGGTCAATCAACCTCTGAATGTTCAACCTGTGGACAAGAGAGATAACCTCTGATATGGTACTATACCTTAAGAACTCAAACCAGTCACTTGGGACAAATTGGCTATGTTGGTCTCTCCCATCCTAGAAAAGTCAGCTGTTTGTCCTCTCAGGGGTACATGCATATATAACAAGTATAGGTTTTTCTTTTTCTACCTAGAAAACCTCAACCAGCACCATTACCTGAGGAGTTTAGAATGTCTAATCTATAGGTATGTAATCCCATACTGTATACCAACCAACCAGAGGACCCACTTCACAGTGAAGGAGGTATAATAACAGTGGACCCACGCCTCTGGGCTCCACTGGGTCATATTACATACCATAGTATCCAGAAGCAGCTGGCCTCATAGAATTCTGGGAAAGCCTTTTAAAAGCACAGCTGAAAGACCACTTGAAGACAGCACTGTTAAAGAATGAGATGTTATCTTTTAGAAGGTAGTACATGAATTGAATCAGAGGCTTCTTATATGATCCTGTGGCCTCAATACATGGATTCAGAAAACAAGGAGTGGAAGCAGGACTGGCCCAACTACCATCACTCTCAAAGGAAAGAGTGACTAGGAGCCCTTTTGCTCCCCAGCCCCACAACTCTGGGTTCTTCAGCGTTGGAGGTACTGGTTCCTAAAGAGGACACTTGACAGGAAAGAACAAGTATCCGATTTAGCTTTTATCTATGACTTCCCAGGGAACTTTGGACTTTTTTAATCCATTGACTAGCAGGCAAGAAGTATCACCATATAGGGATAACTGACACTGATCAACATAGGGTGGTAAGATTGTTTTTAGACAATGTGGGCTGGGAGAAATACATGTGCATCTACTTCGATGATCTATTTGGGCTCCTTTTGGTAATACCTTGCCCCATTATATCTGGGAACATACACATGTAAAACCCAGGCCAGAGAGGAGTATGATTACAAGGATTCAGACCCTGCAGGAATAGTCTTGGTTCATGCCTCCAGATAAGCCAGAAAAACCTGCCAAAATAAGAGCTAAGGGGAAAAATTTTAGAATGGCAGTGGAGAAGAGAATATCAGTTACATCTTCAAGATTAACTGCAATAATCAGTGTTGTAATTCATCCTTACAACCTCCCTCTTCTAAATTTCCTATTAGGTCGAGAGCCTCACAGGAACATGAAAGAGTTGGGAATCATGCCCCACCTCACTGAGGGTAGAATATTTACAATCTTCCAAATTATTTGAAATTTTCTGTATGGTAGAATAATTCTGTATGAAAGATTTGTCTTTCCCTCCGTTTATCTATTTATTTAATCATTTATTTCAGTATGGACTCATGGGGGCTTACTTTGTTCTTTGGTTATAATTCAAAACTACTTTACTTATGTTGTTGCTGAAATTGTTCCAGACATGGCTGCTGTGAGCTCTTTCATTTGGTTCTTGACATATCACCATCATTGTTTTTTTTTACTTCATTTATAAATGATATTTTTTTCTGGATATTGAATTTTGGGCCGGCCATTTTTTCCCCAGCATTTTCATGATGCCATTATCTTGTCTTTTGTCTTCACTAATTTTACTGTTAATCTTATCTTTGCTTTCCTGAATATAATATGTATTTTCTTGTTTCACTTTTTCTTTGGCTTTTCAGCAGTTTGATGATGATGACCATATGTGTGATTTGAATTGTGTGGTTTTTTTTTTTTTTTTAATCCTATTATGGGTTTGCTGTGTTTCTTGAAGCTTTGGGTTGATATCTTTCATCAGTTTGGGAAAATACTCAGTGATTATTTTTCTGATATTTGTTTCTTCTTTTTTATTCTCCCTCATCTTTTCTTCTAGGTGTCTAATTATATTTATATCAGACTATTTGATGTCTTTTCCACTGATCTCTGGGGTTCTGTTCTGTTTTCATTCTTTTTCCTCTTTGTACTTTATTTTGGATAATATATATTGAGCTATCTTTGAGTTCACTGGGCCTCATTTCTGCTTTGTGTATTCAGCCCTTAAACTATCCAATGAATTAAAAAATTAAATTTTATTTTGATACAATCTAAAGCTTACAAAAAGTGTAAGAACAGCATAATGAACTTTTGGAATCATTTTAGAGTATGTTGCCCACATGATGTGCTATCACACCTGACTACTTTAGTATGTATTTCCTATACAAAGGACATTCCCCTACAAAAATACAGTACAACCATACAAAACCAGGAAAATAATATTTATTCATTATTACCATCTAGATCTGTGTTTCCATTCATATTTTGCTTATTGCTTCAATTTTCTTCTTTATAACAAATGATCCAGTCCAGAATCATATATTGTGTTTAGTTGTAATGTTTCTTTAATCTCCTTTGATCTGGAACAGTTTAGTCTTGCTTTTATTTTCATGATCTTGACACTTTTGTAGAGACTACATGTAAATTATTTTATAGAATATCTCTCAATTTGGATTTTTCTTATTGATTCTTATTGGATTCAGGTTATATACCACAGGCAGTAATATCATAGGAATAATGCCAATTTTTCTCATTGAATGCTTGCAAGTGTTAAGGGATTTTAATCTGTTTTATTATTCATGATGTTGATCCTAATCATTTCCCAAGCTTTTCTACTCTAAAGTTACCATCCCCCCTTGAACTAATAAGTATTTTGAGGAAATGTATTTGAGGCTTTGTAAGTATCCTAAATTAAATGATTCTCATCAAACTTCCAATGTATTCTTTTAATTATTTGGATCAATATCGACTCATGTATTCATTTTTTATTCAGTGGGTTATACTGAAATGGAATTGTCATTTATTTTGATTTGGTAACATTTCCCAGACTTCATTAGTGAGGGTGCTTTGAAACTGGATCCTGTGTTCCCTTCTCATCTCCCCACTATTCTTTGAGTACTTTCTTACTTTCTGGCTCAGCAAGATGCTCCAAGCTCATCTTGCACTTTCCTCCATTTCTGGAATTAGCCATTTTTTACAAGAAGTTCTGTTCCCTTTTAGTGGATGGATGAATGTTTTTAGAACGGAAATTCTGTGCACTATGTATTCTCATTGCTCTTGGGGAGTAACTGCTTCTGGGCTCTCTCAGTGGTCACTGTTAAGGATTATTTTTGTTTAAACACATGCACACACACATTTGTATCTAAATTTATTTCTATAGCTAATAATATATAACCCTTGCCCAGGAGTAGAGAACTTTTTCCCTTGCAGTCCCTTCCCTATATCCTCCCAGATATCCTCCAGTGTTACCAGTCTATAACCATCATGCTCTCTCTTCCCAACCATAATTGAAGTTTACTAGTGTCCTCTGCTATATCCCTCCTCCCTACATATTAGGTATTTTGCTCCATGGGGAGAAGGTCTGGAGAGATTCACAGTGTCCACTCTTCTTCTCCCCCAACTAGCATCTTCAGAGAGCTTTCTCTGGCTTTTCCCTGTTCCTCCCTGTGGGAGACTGATGGGATTTCTGGAGGAAAATCATGTAAAAGTGTTAGAAGCCCCGTATGACTCCAGCCCTCAGGAGCTTGTCATGTTTACATTAGCCCACTCTTTGTCTCCATCATTTCATCAGAATTCACAGTTTAAATTCTTACCAAGATTATATGGCATTTGGTGGCTCCTGCTACAGGTAAGCAAATGCTGGTGTCTTGTGTCTCCCTGAAGCTTCCTGCCTTTCTAAATTGTAAGATGGTTGTTTCCCCTGCAAACAAAATTCTCTGATGGGTCCAAGAAAAGTCATTGATGTTGCAGTTTTTTCCAGATTTTTCTTGTGAAGGAGAGCATTACAATTTCCTTGTGCTTTACATATCCAAGATGAAACGAGAAGATTAGGAAACCAATTTTTATTTTACATTTTTAAATTTTTTACTTATTTTTTAAGAAAAAATTTTATTGTTATTTTTCTTCCAGTTTTATTGAGGTATATTGTCATTGAGCACTATATAAGTTTAAGGTGTACAGCATGATTATTTGACTTACATAATTCATAAAAAGATTAGCACAATAAATTTAGTGAATATTTATCATCTCATATAGATACAAAATTAAAGAAATAGAAAAAAAATTTTTTCCTTGTATTGAGAATTCTTAGGACTTACTCTCTTAACAACTTTCATTTATAACATATGAGTGTTAATTATATTTATCATGTTGTTCCTTACATCCCTAGTACTTATTTATCTTATAACTGGAAATTTGTACCTTAAGACTGCATTCATCCAATTCCTCCTCTCCCAACCACCCTTCTCTGGTAGCAACAAATATGATCTCTTTTTCTATGAGTCTGTTTGTTTTTGAAGTATAATTGACCTAAAACACTATGTTAGTTCCTGTTATAAAACATTGTGATTTAATATTTCTATATACTTCAAAATTATGATATGTCATGATACAAAGATATTATATAGTTACTGACTATATTTCCCCACTGTACGTTTCATCAAGTGACTCATTTATTTTGCAACTGAAAGTTTGTACCTCTTAATCTCCCTCATCTTTCCTCTCTCCACCTTCCTCTCCTATGGCAATCACCTCTTTGTTCTCTGTATCTATAACTCTGTTTCTGTTTTGTTATGTTTGTTTATTTGTTTTATTTTTAGATTCATCATATAAGTGAAATTATACCGTGTTTGCCTTTCTCTGTCTGACTTATTTCACTTAGCATAATACCCTCTAAGTCCATCAATGTTGTAGGAAATGGCAAGATTTCATTCTTTTTTATACCTGAATAATACGCCATATATTCCATTGTGTTTATACACCATATCTTCTTTACCCATTCATCTATTGATGGGAACTTAGGTTACTTCCATATCCTGGCTATTGTGAATAATGCTACAGTAAACATAGGGACATATATCTTTTCTAATTATGTTTTTGTTTTCTTCAGATAAATACCCAGGAGTGGGAGTGCTGGATCATATGACAGTTCTGTGTTTAAATTTTTGAGGCATCTCTGTACTGTTTTCCACAATGGCTGTACCAATTTACATTCTTCAGTGATCCCTTGTTTTTTTAGTAGCATATTGTTTAGCATCCATGTTTGTGGGTTTTTCAGTTATTCCTTGAAGTTGATTTCTAGTTTCATTGAGTTGTGGTCAGAAAAGATGCTTGATATGATTTTAGTTTTATTAATTTTACTGAGCCTTGTTTTGTGGTTTGGCATGTGATCTATTCTGGAGCATGTTGCATATACACTTGAAAACAATGTGTATTCTGCTGCTTTTGGATGGATTGTTATATATATATATTAAATCAATCTGGCCTAATGTATCATTTAAGGCCGGTGTTTCCTTACTGAATTTCTGTCTGGATGTTCTGTCCATTGATGTAAGTGGAGAATTAAAAACCCCTACTGGGGACCTCCCTGATGGCACAATGGTTAAGAATCTGCCTGCCAGTGTATGGGACATGGGTTTGATCCCTGGTCCAGGAAGATCTCACACGCCGTGGGGCAACTGGGTCCATGCGCCAAAACTACTGAGCCTGCGCTCTAGAGCTTGTGTGCCACAACTACTGAGGCTGCACTCTAGAGCCTACAAGCCACAACTACTGAGTCTGCATGCTACAGCTACTGAAGCCCACGCACCTAGAGCCTGAGCTCTGCAACAAGAGAAGACACCGCAATGAGAAGCCTGCACACCACAATGAAGAGTAGCCCCTGCTCACCGCAACTAGAGAAAGCCCATGAGCAGCAACAAAGACTCAACACAGACAAAAACAAACAAACAAATAAATAAATTTATATAAAAAACAAAACCCAAAAAAACCCTACTGGTATTGTATTACTGTCAATTTCTCCATTTATGTCTGTTAAAATTTGCTTTATGTATTTAGGTGATCCTATGTTGGGCACATATATATGTACAGTTGTTATATCTTCCTGTTGGATTGATCCTTCTATCATTATATATTGTCCATTTTTGTCTCTTATTACAGTTTTTGTTTTAAAGTCTGTTTTGTCTGATATAATATTACTACCCCAGTTTTTCTTTTGTTTCCATTTGCATCGAATACCTTTTCCATTCCCTCACTTTCAGTCTACAGATGTCTTTAGAGCTGTAGTGCCTCTTGTAGGCAACATACACATGTCTCTTGTTTTTGCTTTCATTCTGTCACTCCATGTCTTTTGATTGGAGGATTTATTCCATTTACATTTAAAAATTATTTATAATATGTACTTATTGACATTTTGTTAATTGTTTTGGGGTGGTTTTGTAGTTCTTTTTTGTTCCTTTCTCCTTTTTTCCTCTTCCCTTGTGATTTGATCACTATCTTTAGTGTTATCTTTAGATTCTTCTCTATTCTTTTTTTTTTTAACATCTTTATTGAAGTATAATTGCTTTACCATGGTGTGTTAGTTTCTGCTTTAAAACAAAGTGAATCAGTTAGACATATACATATGTTCCCATATCTCTTCCCTCTTGCAGCACCCTCCCTCCCATCCTCCGTATCCCACCCCTCTAGGTGGTCACAAAGCACCGAGCTGATCTCCTTGTTCTATGCGGCTGCTTCCCACCAGCTATCTATTTTACATTTGGTAGTGTATATATGTCCATGACACTCTCTCACCCTGTCACATCTCACCCCTCCCCCTCCCCATATCCTCAAGTCCATTCTTTACTACGTCTGTGTCTTTATTCCCATCTTGCCACTAGGTTCTTCATGACCTTTTTTTTTTTTCCCTTAGATTGCATATATATGTGTTAGCATACTGTATTTGTTTTTCTCTTTCTGATTTACTTAACTCTGTATGACAGACTCTAACTCCATCCACCTCATTACAAATACCTCCATTTCATTTCTTTTTATGGCTGAGTAATATTCCATTGTATATATGTGCAACATCTTCTTTATCCATTCATCCAATGATGGACACTTTGATTGCTTCCATGTCCTGGCTATTGTAAATAGAGCTGCAATGAACATTTTGGTACATGACTCTTTTTGAATTATGGTTTTCTCAGGGTATATGCCCAGTAGTGGGATGGCTGGGTCGTATGGTAGTTCTATTTATAGTTTTTTAAGGAACTTCCATACTGTTCTCCATAGTGGCTGTATCAATTTACATTCCCAACAACAGTGCAAGAGTGTTCCCTTTTCTCCACACCCTCTCCAGCATTTATTGTTTCTAGATTTTTTGATGATGGCCATTCTGACTGCTGTGAGATGATACCTCATTGTAGCTTTGATTTGCATTTCTCTAATGATTAAGGATGTTGAGCATTCTTTCATGTGTCTGTTGGCCATCTGTATATCTTCTTTGGAGAAATGTCTATTTAGGTCTTCTGCCCATTTTTGGATTGGGTTGTTTGTTTTTTTGTTATTGAGCTGCATGAGCTGCTTGTAAATCTTGGAGATGAATCCTTTGTCAGTTGCTTCATTTGCAAATATTTTCTCCCATTCTGAGGGTTGTCTTTTGGTCTTGTTTATGGTTTCCTTTGCTGTGCAAAAGCTTTTAAGTTTCATTAGGTCCCATTTGTTTATTTGTGTTTTTATTTCCATTTCTCTAGGAGCTGGGTCAAAAAGGATTTTGCTGTGATTTATGTCATAGAGTGTTCTGCCTATGTTTTCCTCTAAGAGTTTGATAGTGTCTGGCTTTACACTTAGGTCTTTAATCCATTTTGAGTTTATTTTTGTGTATGGTGTCAGGGAGTGTTCTAATTTCATACTTTTACATGTACCTGTCCAATTTTCCCAGCACCACTTATTGAAGAGGCTGTCTTTTCTCCACTGTATATGCTTGCCTCCTTTATCAAAGATAAGGTGACCATATGTGCATGGGTTTATCTCTGGGCTTTCTATCCTGTTCCATTGATCTATATTTCTGTTTTTCTGCCAGTACCAAACTGTCTTGATTACTGTAGCTTTGTAATATAATCTGAAGTCAGGGAGCCTGATTCCTCCAGCTCCATTTTTCGTTCTCAAGACTGCTTTGGCTATTTGGGGTCTTTTGTGTCTCCATACAAATTGTGAAATTTTTTGTTCTAGTTCTGTGAAATATGCCTGTAGTAGTTTGATAGGGATTGCATTGAATCTGTAGATTGCTTTGGGTAGTAGAGTCCTTTTCACAATGTTGATTCTTCCAATCCAAGAACATGGTATATCTCTCCATCTATTTGTATCATCTTTAATTTCTTTCATCAGTGTCCTATAATTTTCTGCATACAGGTCTTTTGTCTCCTTAGGTAGGTTTATTCCTAGATATTTTATTCTTTTTGTTGCAATGGTAAACGGGAGTGTTTTCTTAATTTCACTTTCAGATTTTTCATCATTAGTGTATAGGAATGCAAGAGATTTCTGTGGATTAATTTTGGATCCTGCTACTTTACCAAATTCATTGATTAGCTCTAGTAGTTTTCTGGTGGCAGTTTTAGGATTCTCTATGTATAGTATCATGTGATCTGCAAACAGTGACAGCTTTACTTCTTCTTTTCCGATTTGGATTCCTTTTATTTCTGTTTCTTCTCTGATTGCTGTGGCTAAAAATTCCAAACCTATGTTGAATAATAGTGGTGAGAGTGGGCAACCTTGTCTTGTTCCTGATCTTAGTGGAAATGGTTTCAGTTTTTCACCATTGAGGACAATGTTGGCTGTGGGTTTGTCATATATGGCCTTTATTATGTTGAGGAAAGTTCCCTCTGTGCCTACTTTCTGCAGGGCTTTTATCATAAATGGGTGTTGAATTTTGTCGAAAGCTTTCTCTGCATCTATTGAGATGATCAAATGGTTTTTCTCCTTCAATTTGTTAATATGGTGTATCACGTTGATTGATTTGTTTATATTGAAGAATCCTTGCATTCCTGGAATAAACCCCACTTGATCATGGTGTATAATCCTTTTAATGTGCTGTTGGAGTCTGTTTGCTAGTATTTTGTTGAGGATTTTTGCATCTATGTTCATCAGTGATATTGGCCTGTAGTTTTCTTTCTTTGTGACATCTTTGTCTGGTTTTGGTATCAGGGTGATGGTGGCCTCATAGAATGAGTTGGGGAGTGTTCCTTCCTCTGCAATATTTTGGAAGAGTTTGAAAAGGATAGGTGTTAGCTCTTCTCTAAATATTTGATAGAATTCTCCTGTGAAGCCATCTGGTCCTGGGATTTTGTTTGTTGGAAGATTTTTAATCACAGTTTCAATTTCAGTGCTTGTGATTGGCCTGTTCATATTTTCTATTTCTTCCTGGTTCAGTCTCGGTAGGTTGTGCATTTCTAAGACTCTGTCCATTTCTTCCAGGTTGTCTATTTTATTGGCATAGAGTTGCTTGTAGTAATCTCTCATGATCGTTTGTATTTCTGCAGTGTCAGTGGTTACTTCTCCTTTTTCATTTCTAATTCTATTGATTTGAGCCTTCTCCCTTTTTCTCTTGATGAGTCTGGCTAATGGTTTATCAATTCTGTTTATCTTCTCGAAGAACAAGCTTTTAGTTTCATTGATTTTTGCTATTGTTTCCTTCATTTCTTTTTCATTTATTTCTGATCCGATCTTTCAGATTTCTTTCCTTCTGCTAGCTTTGGGGTTTTTTTGCTCTTCTTTCTCTAATTGCTTTAGGTGCAAGGTAAAGTTGTTTATTCGAGATATTTCCTGTTTCTTGATGTATGCTTGTATTGCTATAAACGTCCCTCTTAGAACTGCTATTGCTGCATCCCATAGGTTTTGGGTCATCGTGTCTCCATTGTCATTTGTTTCTAGGAATTTTTTGATTTCCCCTTTGATTTCTTCAGTGATCACTTCGTTTTTAAGTAGTGTACTGTGTAGCCTCCATGTGTTTGTATTTTTTACAGATCTTTTCCTGTAATTGATATCTAGTCTCATAGCGTTGTGGTCGGAAAAGATACTTGATACGATTTCAATTATCTTAAATTTACCAAGGCTTGATTTGTGACCCAGGATATGATCTATCCTGGAGAATGTTCCATGAACACTTGAGAAAAATGTGTATTCTGTTGTTTTTGGGTGGAATGTCCTATAAATATCAATTAAGTCCATCTTGTTTAATGTATCATTTAAAGCTTGTGTTTCCTTATTTATTTTCATTTTGGATGATCTGTCCATTGGTGAAAGTGGGGTGTTAAAGTCCCCTACTATGATTGTGTTACTGTTGATTTTCCCTTTTATGGCTGTTAGTATTTGCCTTATGTATTGAGGTGCTCCTATGTTGGGTGCATAAATATTTACAATTCTTATGCCTTCCTCTTGGATCGATCCCTTGATCATTATATAATGTCCTTCTTTGTCTCTTGTAATAGTCTTTATTTTAAAGTCTATTTTGTCTGATATGAGAATTGCTACTCCAGCTTTCTTTTGATTTCCATTTGCATGGAATATCTTTTTCCATCCCCTCGCTTTCAGTCTGTATGTGTCTCTAGTTCTGAAGTGGGTCTCTTGTAGACAGCATATATATGGGTCTTGTTTTTGTATCCATTCAGCCAGTCTATGTCTTTTGGTGGGAGCATTTAATCCATTTACATTTAAGGTAATTATTGATATGTATGTTCCTATTCTCATTTTCTTAAATGTTTTGGGTTTGTTATTGTAGGTGTTTTCCTTCTCTTGTGTTTCTTGCCTAGAGAAGCTCCTTTAGCATTTGTTGTAAATCTGGTTTGGTGGTGTTGAACTCCCTCAGCTTTTGCTTGTCTGTAAAGGTTTGAATTTCTCCATCAAATCTGAATGAGATCCTTGCTGTGTAGAGTAACCTTGGTTGTAGGTTTTTCTCCTTCATGACTTTAAGTATATCCTGCCACTCCCTTCTGGCTTGCAGAGTTTCTGCTGAAAGATCAGCTGTTAACCTTATGGGGATTCCCTTGTGTGTTATTTGTTGTTTTTCCCTTGCTGCTTTTAATATGTTTTCTTTATATTTAATTTTTGATAGTTTTATTAATATTTGTCTTGCCATGTTTCTCCTTGGATTTATCCTGTATGGGACTCTCTGTGCTTCCAGGACTTGATTAACTATTTCCTTTCCCATATTAGGGAAGTTTTCAACTATAATCTCTTCAAATATTTTCTCAGTCCCTTTTTTTTTCTCTTCTTCTTCTGGGACCCCTATAATTAGAATGTTGGTGCGTTTAATGTTGTCCCAGAGGTCTCTGAGACTGTCCTCAGTTCTTTTCATTCTTTTTTCTTTATTCTGCTCTGCAGTAGTTATTTCCACTATTTTATCTTCCAGGTCACTTATCCGTTCTTCTGCCTCAGTTATTCTGCTATTGATCCCGTCTAGAGTATTTTTAATTTCATTTATTGTGTTTTTCATCGTTGCTTGGTTCCTCTTTAGTTCTTCTACATCCTTGTTAAATGTTTCTTGCATTTTGTCTATTCTATTTCCAAGATTTTGGATCATCTTTACTATCATTATTCTGAATTCTTTTTCACGTAGACTGCCTATTTCCTCTTCATTTGTTAGGTCTGGTGTGTTTTGACCCTGCTCCTTCACCTGCTGTGTGTTTTTTTTTTTTTTTTCTTCTTATTTTGCTTATCTTACTGTGTTTGCGGTGTCTTTTTCACAGGCTGCAGGTTCGTAGTTCCCGTTGTTTTTGGTATCTGTCCCCAGTGGCTAAGGTTGGTTCAGTGGGTTGTGTAGGCTTCCTGGTAGAGGGGGCTAGTGCCTGTGTTCTGGTGGATGAGGTTGGATCTTGTCTTTCTGGTGGGCACGTCCACGTCTGGTAGTGTGTTTTGGGGTGTCTGTGGCCTTATTATGATTTTAGGCAGCCTCTCTGCTAATGGATGGGGCTGTGTTCCTGTCTTGCTAGTTGTTTGGCATAGGGTGTCCAGCCCTGTAGCTTGCTGGTCGTTGAGTGAAGCTGGGTCTTGGTGTTGAGATGGAGATCTCTGAGAGATTTTCGCCGTTTGGTATTACGTGGAGCTGGGAGGTCTCTTGTGGACCAGTGTCCTGAAGTTGGCTCTCCCACCTCAGAGGCACAGCCCTGATGCCTGGCTGGAGCACCAAGAGCCTTTCATCCACACAGCTTAATTGCTGAGCATAATCCAGTCTTGAAAACAGATTCTTCTCTATTCTTTGTGTATGTATCTATTACAAGTTTTTGGTTTGCGGCTACCATTAGGTTTACGTATAACAACCTCTTTGTATATATGATTATATTTACGTTGCTGACCTCTTAAATTCAAATGCAATTTAACAACCCTCTATTTTTACTCTTCCCACCATGTTTACTGTTGACATCATATTTTACATCTTTTTGTTTTGCATATCCATTAACTACTTATTGTGGATATGGATAATTTTACTACTTTTGTCTTTTATCTTTCCTACTCACTTTATAAGTGGTTTATTTGCTACCTTTACTATATATTTGCCTTTGCCATTGAGATTTTTCCTTTTGTAATTTTCATATTTCTAGTCATGGCTCTTTCTTTTTCACTTAGAGACATCCATTTATCATTTCTTGTAAAGCTGGTTTTGTGGTGCTGAACTCTTTTAGCTTTTGCTTGTCTGTAAAACTCTTATCTATCCTTCAAATCTGATAGTCTTGCTGGGTAGAGTATTCTTCATTGTAGCTTTTTCCCCTTTCATCACTTTAAGCATATCATGCCACTCCTTTCTGGTTTGCAGAGGTTCTACTGAAAAGTCAGCTGATAGCCTTATGGGAGTTCCCTTGTATGTACCTACTTCTTCTCTTGCTGTTTTAATATTCTCTCCTATCTTTAATTTTCCATTTTATTTACAATTAAATGTAATTGTAATTAATTACAATGTCTTGGTGTGGTCATCTTTGGGTTGATCCTGTGTGGAACTCTCTGTGCTTCTTGTGCTTGGATGTTTATTTTCTTTACCAGATTAAGAAAATTTTCAGCTTATTATGTCTTCAAATATGTTCTCTGCTCCTTTCTCTCTCTCTTCTCCTTTGACCTCTATAATGCTATGTTAGAACACTTGATGTCATCTCAGAGGTCTCTTAAACTTTCCTCATTTCTTTTTATTCTTTCTTCTGTTCAGCTTCAGTGATTTCCACTACTCTGTCTTCCAGCTCACTAATCTGTTCCTCTGTATCATCTAATCTACTGTTGATTCCTTCTAGTGTATTTTTTATTTCAGTTATTGTATTCTTCAACTGCTAGGTTCTTCTTTGTATTTTGTAACTCTTTGTTAAAAACTTCTAACTTCTCACTCTGTCAAACCAATCTTCTCCAGAGTTCTTTGAGCATTATTACAATCTTTACCTTGAACTCTTTTTGAGAGGATTGTTTATCTCCACTTCACTTAGTTCTTCTTGGAGTTTATTTTTTTCTTTGATTTGGAACATGTTCCTTTGTTGCCTCATTTTGCCCAATTTTTGGTTTTTATTTCTATGTATTTGGTAGGTTGGTTACACTTCCCAACCTTGGAGAAGTGGCCTTTTGTAGGAGACATTCTGTGCATCCCAGCAGCACATTTCCCTCTGGTCACCAGAGTTGTAAACTGTAGGTGTGTGCCCTATGTGGGTTGCACGGGTCCTTCTGTTGTTATAGGCTGACTTCTGCAGATAGTCTGGTATTTGTGTCTGAACCCTAGTCCAGTTGGTGCCAGGCCCTGCCTTGGGCAGAGGCTGCCATTCACTGGTAGGTGAGAATGGGTCACAAGGCAGCTTCCTGTGGAGACCCAGGGTGTCCCAAGGCTAGTGTATACCTACTTGTGAGCAGAGCCATGTTCTAGGGTATTTGGTTATAGGGCCAGTGTCCCAGATCCAGTGTCACCCTGCTGGTTGCCAATGCCCATTTCTGATATGGCTGACTGTGGAGTCTGTGTTGTCCCGAAAATGGTGTCAGCCTGCTCTTGAGTGGGCCTGGATATCATCTTGGCTGCCTGAAGGATCCAAGGTATCTTGGAGCTGGTGTTGGCCTGCTGGTGGTCATGGCCAGGACCAAGGTGGTCCTGGGGTAATGCCTGCTCACTGGTGAGCAGATCCATGTTCCAGGGTATATGGCTGTAGGGCCCTGCAGTTCCTCGAGCTTGTGTAAGCCCTGTGGTGGGCAGAGCTTTTTCCTGACACAGCTGGCTGTGGCTGTAGGTCTGGGGTATCCTATAATGGGAAGACAAACTTCCAGAATGTTTGACTTTGGAAACCAACAGGGCTTATTTTGGGAGAGCCAGAGTACTGTGGGAAATAGAGATTCTTCTCTTAAAGGGCACACAGAAAATATCACATGCTTTGGGACTCAGACCTGAAGCAGTAATTTGAAAGAAGCCTGGGTCAAACCTACCTGTTGATCTTAGAGAGCCACCTGGACAGGTTGGAGGTGACTGGAACTCATCGAGTGGACACAGACACTGACAGAAGCCATTTTGGGGAATTTTTTCCTACCACAAGGACACTGGTGCTATCAAGTGCTATTTTGGCATCCTCCCTCTAGCTTATTAGCATGGTGACCTGGCCATGCCCACTAGCCTGTTGACAACAGTACTGGGATGCCTCAGGCCAAACAGCTAGTCAGGTGGGGACACAGCCCCACCCACCAGCAGGCCAGCTGCCTTAACAACGTCCCCTCTGACCCCACAGATGACCCTAACGTGGCCCTGTCCACCAGAAAGCCCAGAACACATCCCCACACACCAGTGTGCTAGCACTAGCCCTGAGACTCCTGAGGCACCACAGCCAGATGTTGGGACCTAGCCCAATAGTTGGCTGACACCAATTCCAGGACCCCCAGCGCCTTATAACTGAAGACTCTGGGACAAGGCTCCACCCACCAGTGGGATAGCACTTGCCCCAGGACCAGCTTCATCTACCCAAGGGTGGACACCTGTCCCAGGACCACTACACCTGTGCAGCCTGCTGTGTCAGGGCCCACCTCACCCACCAGCAGGCCAACACCAGCTCTGGGGCACATTTGACCCCTCAGCCAGTCTCCTTGGGATTTGGCTCCATCCACTCAAGGCACATCTTTCTTTTGGGCAGACAGCTAGGATCAGGGACATAGCAAAACGATTCAAATGAGAGTTGAGCTGAGTCAATATTATGTGACAGATTTAGTTAATTTCACTACATTTTTATTTTCAAATGTCTTGAGGGTGAGATCTTTCCTATGTGTATCAGAGTCTCCTTCTTCTAGTAGTACATTGGCCTCTAAGCACCATAAGAATATAGAGATCTATCTCTACTTTTCAGCCAAACACTAAACTTCTATGCTGTCACACTCTTAGCAAAAGTACTATGGGGGAGAATCAGTGTGATGGTGGAACTAGCTGCATATTTTTGTTTCTACAAACTCCAATTCATCCCACCAACTCACATTATCATTAAAAACTCTATTAGAAATTCCTAAATTCCATAGAGTCCCTTATGTAGTGGGAGCATCTATTCTCTGTTCTACATAATGGGCAAATGTTCCCAGTAAGGGATGTGATTATTAAATTCTGATCACCTAAGAAGTACTTGTCTCTTTTGGTAATGCAGTTCTTTAGACTTCTTTGTTTATACAATGTTTTTTTTTTCCCCTAAAAATAATGCCATTTCTTTAGTTCCTACACTAAGAACAAAAGTTTGTCATATCCTATATTTTGCAAAGTAAAACATTTGCATCTATGGATTGCTTTTCTATTCTTTTTCCCCCTTTGAACTATTGTGTAATTTATTTCTGTCATTTTTATTTTTTAACCAGTTTTGAAATTACATATTTTGTTGTTATCCTGTTATTAACTATAATAGAAATTAAAACATACATACCTGTTAAAGTCTAAACTTTCTCATCTACCTTCCACTAAGAGGATAAGTTAATTATTCTAAATCCTCTCAAATGTTATAGTATTGTTGGTATGCATCTTACTTGGATATTTAAACCTCAAAATATTATTATGTTATACAGTAATTTAGATATATTTACACATATATAACTTTCTAAATTATCATTCTTTCTTGCAGCTCAGACTCTCCTTCTGTTACCCCTTTCTTTCTGCCTAAACTCTTAAGAATTTCATTTAGTCAGTCTTTGGTGGCAAATTATTACACTGGCAAACTTTCATGGCTTTGTGTTTCTTGCAGTATAATCAACATACCATGAAATTCATCCTTTTTAGTGTGCGTTTCTGTGAGTTTTCATAAATATATATTGTCAATGTACCACCAACAATATCAAGAAATGAGACTTCCCAGCAAGATGGTGGAGCAGAAGGACATGAGCTCACCCCTTCTTATAAAAACACCAAAATCACAACTAACTGCTGAACAACCATCAACAACAATAACAAAAACCTCTGGAACCTACCAAAAAAGGTACCTTACACACAAGGACAAAGAAGAAACCACAATGAGATGGTAGGAGGGGCGTAATCATGATAAAACCAAATCCCATACCTGCCTGGTGGGCAACCCACAAATTGGAAAATAATTATACCACAGAATTTCTCCCACAGAAGTGAAAGTCCTGAGCCCCACATCAGGCTTCTCAGCCTGGGAGGCTGGTAACAGGAGGAGGAGCCCCCAGAGTATCTGGCTTTGAAAGCCAGTGGGATTTGATTGTAGGAATTCCACAGGACTAGGGGAAACAGAAACTCTACTCTTGGAGAGCACACACAAGGTCTAGTGCACACCAGGACACCTCCAAAAAAGCAGTGACTTCATGAGAGAATGGGCCAGACCTACCTGCTAGTATTGGAGGGTCTCCTGCAGAGGCGGGGGGTGGCTATGGCTCACTGTGGGGACAAAGACACTGGTAACAGCAGCTGTGGTGAGTACTCATTGGCATGAGCCCTCCTGGAGGCAGCCATTCCCCCACTCTAAGATCTAGCCACACCCAACAGCCTTTAGACTCAAGTGCTGAG
Source organism: Balaenoptera borealis (assembly GCF_965194805.1). Lineage (NCBI taxonomy): Eukaryota > Metazoa > Chordata > Mammalia > Artiodactyla > Balaenopteridae > Balaenoptera > Balaenoptera borealis. The sequence goes on from NC_138870.1 coordinate 29,007,086, forward strand.
ACACCTCAGGCCAAAAAACTGGACAGGAATACAGCCCCACCCATTAGTGGACAGGCTGCTTAAAGTCTTCCTGAGCATGACCCTGTCCACCAGAGGGAAAATACCCAGCTCCACCCACCATGGGCAGGAACCAAGCCACCAGAAGCCTGCACAGACAGCCTCTTAGGCAGCCTTATCCACCAGAGGGCAGACAGCAGAAGCATGAAGAACTACAACACTGCAGCCTGAGGAATGGCAACTGCAGTCACATAAAGTTAGACAAGATGAGACAGCAGAAGAATATGTCCCAGATGAACAAACAAGATAAAACCCCAAAAGAACAACTAAGTGAAGTGGAGATAGCAATCTACTGCAAAAAGAATTCAGAGTAGTGATAGTGAAGATAATCTGAGATCTTGGAGAAAGGATGGAGGCACACATCGAGAAGATACAAGAAATGTTTAACAAAGAACTAGAAGAACTAAAGAACAAAGATGAACAATACAATTACTAAAATGAAAAATACACTAGAAGGAATCAATAGCAGAGTAACTGAGGCAGAAGAATGGATAAGTGATCTGGAAAACAGAATGGTGGAAACCATAACCATGGACTAGAATAAAGAAAAAAGAATGAAAATAAATGAAGACAGACTAAGAGAACTCTGGGACAGCATGAAAAGCACCAGCATTCACAATCTAGGGGTCCCAGAAGGAGAAGAGAGAGAGAAAGGACCTGAGAAAATATTTGAAGAGATAATAGCTGAAAAATTCTTCAACATGGGAAAGGAAACAGTCACCAAAGTCCAGCAAGGGCAAAGAGTCCCAGGCAGGATAACCCAAGGAAGAACACAACAAGACACATAGTACTCAAACTGACAAAAATTAAAACAAAGAAAAAATATTAAAAGCAACAAGGGAAAAGCAGCAAATGATATACAAGGGAACTCCCATAAAGTTATCAGCTGATTTCTCAGCAGAAACTCTGCAGACATGATAGAAGGGAGTGGCACAATATATTTATTTAAAGAGATGAAAGGCAAGAACTTACAACCCAAAATACTCTACGCAGCAAGGGTCTTATTCAGATTCAATGGAGAAATCCAAAGCTTTACAAGAAATGAAACTGTTCTAACATTCCAGAGAATTCCCTCTTGCTCCAACACCTTGGAAACTACTGATTTGTTTCTATCCTACCATTTTGTCTTTTCTGTAATGATAGGATGTAGTTATTTGAGTCTGGCTTCCTGAACATAGCATAATGCATTTGTGTTCCATTCATGCTGTTGCATGTAGTTCATTCCTTTTTATTGCAGAGTAGTATTCCTTTGAATGGAGGTACCACAGATTGTTTATCCATTAACAAGTTGAAATACATTTGGGTTGCTTATAATTTTTGGCAATTATGAATTTTATAACTATAAACATTCAGATACAGGTTTTTACATGAACATAAATTTCATTTCACTTGCATAAATACTTGAGTGGTATTGCTAGATTATATTTTAAGGATATGCTTAATTTTATAGTAAGTTGTTAAACTACATTCATTCAGCTTCATTCATTTTGCATTGCCATCTGCAATATATGAAAGTTGGTTAACATCGTTATCATTTTAGCCATTCTAATCAATGTGTAATGGTATCTCATTGTGATTTTAATTTGTCTTTCCCTAACGACTAATGATGTTCAGCATCTTTATATGTGCTTACTTGTCATACATATATCATCTTTGGTTATGTTTGTACTCAAACATTTTTAATTGGTTGTTTTCTTATTATTGAATTTTGAGTTTTAAAATTATATTCTGGAAAAAATCCTTTATCAGATATGTTTTGCAAGTATTTTCTTCAATCTATGACTTGAGTTTATTTCCTTAATGGTCTCTTTCAAAGAAGAGAAGATTTAAAATTTGAAGAATGCAATTTATCTAGTTTTCATTTTTAATAATTTTTTATTGGAGTATATTTGATTTACAATGTTGTGTTAATTTTTGCTGTACAGCAAAGTGAATCAGTTATACATGTATACATATACACTCTTTTTTAGATTCTTTTCCCATATAGGTCATTACAGTGTATTGTAGTGGAGTTCCCTGTGCTATAGAGCAGGTTCTTATTAATTTTCTATTTTATGTATAGTAGTGTATATATGTCAATCTCAGTTTCCCAATTTACCTCCCCCATTTGCCACCTTGGGAACTATAAGTTTGTTTTCTACATCTGTGACTGTATTTCTGTTTTGTAAATAGGCTCATTTGTACCTTTTTTTAGATTCCACATATAAGTAATACCATATGATATATGTCTTTCTCAGTCTGACATACTTCACTCAGTAGGATAATTTTTAGGTCCATTCATGTCATAGCAAATGGCATGATTTCATTCTTTTTTATGGCTGAGTAATATTCCATTGTGTATATGCACCACATCTTCTTTATCCATTCCTCTGTTGATGGACATTTAGGTTGTAATGTACTGGCTATTGTAATTATTGCTGCAATGAACATTGGGGTGCATGTATCTTTTCTAATTGTGGTTTTCTCCAGATATATGCCCAGAACTGGTAGTGCTGGATCATATCGTAGCTCTACTTTTAGTTTTTTAAGTATCCTCCATACTGTTCTCCATGGTGGCTTACCAATGTACATTCCCACCAACAGTATAGGAGGGTTCTCTTTCCTCCACATCCTCTCCAGCATTTACTGTTTGGATTTTTTGGTCATGGCCATTCTGACTGGTGTGAGGTGATACCTCACTGTAGTTTTGATTTGCGTTTCTCTAATAATTAGTGATGTTGAATATCTTTTCATGTGTCTGTTGGCCATCTGTATGTCTTCTTTGGAGAAATGTCTGTTTAGAACTGCTGCCCATTTTTTGATTTGGTTATTTGTTTTTTTGATATTGAGCTGCATGAGCTGTTTGTATATTTGGGAGATTAACCTCTTGGAAGTGGATTTGTTTGCAAATATTTTCTCCCATTGTGTGTGTTGTCTTTTCATTTTGTCTACAGCTTCCATTGCTGTGCAAAATTGTTTAAATTTAATTATGTGTCATTTGTTTAATTTTGTTTTTATTTTCATTACTCTAGGAGGTGGATCAAAAAATATCTTGCTGCAATTTATGTCAGAGAGTGTTCTGCCTATGTTTTCCTCTAAGAGTTTTATAATGTCCGGTCTTCAATTAGGTCTTTAATCCATTTTGAGTTTATTTTTGTTTATGGTGTTAGAAAATGTTCTAATTTCATTCTTTTACATGTACTGGTCCAGTTTAGCCACCAGGACATATTGAAAAAACTGTCTTTTCTCCATTGTATATTCTTGCCTCCCTTGTCATCAATTAGGTGACCACAGGTGCATGGGTATATCTCTGGACTTCCTATCCTGTTTCATTGATCTATATTTCTGTTTTTGTGCCAGCACCACACTGTTTTGATTACTGTAGCTTTGTAGTATAGTCTGAAGTCAGGGAGTTGATTCCTACAACTCTGTTTTTCTTTCTCAAGATTGCTTTGGCTATTCAGGGTCTTTTGTGTTTCCATATAAATTGTAAAATTTTTGTTCTAATTCTGTGAAAAATGCTGTTTGTAATTTGATGAGGAATGCACTGACTCTGTAGATTACTTTGGGTAGAATATTCATTTTGACAATCTTGATTCTTCCAATCCAAGAACATAGTGTATCTCTCCATATGTTTGTGACATCTCTGATTTCTTTCATCAGTATCTTATAGTTTTCTGAGTACCGGCCTTTTGCCTCCTTAGGTAGGTTTATTCCTAGGTATTTTATTCTATTAATGCAATGGTAAATGTGATGCTATCTTTAATTTCTCCTTCTAATTTTTTATTGTTAGTGTATAGCAATACAAGAGATTTCTGTGTATTAATTTTGTGCAACTTTACCAAATTCACTGATGAGCTCTAGTAATTTTCTGGTAACTTCTTTAGGATTATCTATGTATAGTATCATGTCATCTGCAAATAATGACAGTTTTACTTATTCTTTTTCCATTTTGATTTCTTTTATTTCTTTTTCTTCTCTGATTGCAGGGTCTTGGACTTCCAATACTATGTTGAATAAAAGTGGAGAGGGTGGACATCTTTGTCTTGTTTCTGATCTTAGAGGAAATGCTTTCAGTTTTTCACCATGGAGAATGATGCTTGCTGTCGGTCTGTCATATATGACCTTTTTTATGTTGAGGTAGGTTCCCTCTATTCCTACTTTCTGGAGATTCTTCATTATAAATAGGTATTGAATTTCGTCCAAAGCTTTTTCTGCATCTATTAAGATGATCATGTGGTTTTTATTCTTTACTTTTTAAATTTGTTGTATGACATTGATTGATTTGTGGATATTGAAGAATCCTTGCATCCCTGGGATGAATTCCACTTGATCATGGTGTATGATCCTTTTCATGTGTTGTTGGGTTTGGTTTGCTAGTATTTTGTTCAGGATTTTTGCATCTATGTTCGTCAGGGATATTGGCCTGTAATTTTCTTTTCCTCTGATATCTTTGTCTGGTTTTGGTATCAGGGTGATGGTGGCCTAGTAGAACGAGCTAGGGAGTGTTCCTTCCTCTGCAATTTTTTGGAATAGTTTGAGAAGGATAGGTGTTAACTCTTCTCTAAATGTTTGGTAGAATTTGCCTGTGAAGCCATCTGGTCCTGGACTTTGTTTGTTGGTAGTTTTTTTATCACAGTTTCAATGTCATTACTTGTGACTGGTCTGTTCATATTTTCTATTTCTTCCTGGTTCAATTTTGGGAGACTGTAAGGATACAGAATTTATGAGAATTTGTCTGTTTCTTCTAGGTTGTTCATTTTATTGGTGTATAGTTGTTTGTAGTGGTCTCTTATGATCCTTTTATTTCTGTGGTGTCTGTTGTAACTTCTTTTTCATTACTAATTTTATTGATTTGAGTTCTCTTCCTTTTTTTCTTGATGAGTCTGGCTAAAGGTTTATTAATTTTGTTTATCTCCTCAGAGAATCAGCTTTAATTTCATTGATCTTTGCTATTGTTTTCTTTGTTTTCATTTCATTTATTTCTACTCTGATCTTTATGATATCTTTCCTTCTACTAACTTTGGGTTTTCTTTGTTCTTCTTTCTCTAGTTACTATAGGTGTAAGATTAGGTTGTTTATTTGAGATTTTTCTTATTTCTTGAGGTAAGATTGTATTGCTATAAACTTCCCTCTTAGAACTGCTTTTGCTGTGTCCCATAGGTATTGGATCATCGTGATATTGTTATTTGTCTCTAGGTATTTTTTGATTTCCTGTTTGATTTCTTCAGTGATCCATTGATTATTTAGTAGCATATTGTTTAGCCTCCATATGTTTTTGTTTTTTAAAGTTTTTTTTTCTGTAATTGATTTTTAAAAAATTTTTTTTTATTCATTTATTTTTGGCTGCATTGGGTCTTCGTTTCTGCATGAGGGCTTTCTCTAGTTGCAGCAAGCTGGGGCCACTCTTCATTGCGGTGCGCGGGCCTCTCACTGTCGCGGCATCTCTTATTGCAGAGCACAGGCTCCAGACGCGCAGGCTCAGCAGTTGTGGCTCACGGGCCCAGTTGCTCCGCGGCATGTGGGATCTTCCCAGACCAAGGCTCGAACCCGTGTCCCCTGCATTGGCAGGCAGATTCTCAACCACTGCGCCACCAGGGAAACCCCTGTAATTGATTTTTAATCTCATAGTGTTGTGGTTGGATAAAATGCTTGATATGATTTCAATTTTCTTTAATTACTGAGGTATGATTTGTGACCCAAGATGTGATCTATCCTGGAGAATGTTCCATGTGCACTTGAGAAGAAATTGTATTCTGCTGCTTTCACATGGAATGTTCAATAAATATCAATTAAGTTCACTTAGTCTAATGTGTCATTTAAGGCCTGTCTTTCCCTATTGATTTTCTGTCTTAATGATCTATCTATTGATGAAAGTAGAGTATTAAAGACCCCCATTATTATTGTGTGAATGTCAATTTCCCTTTTTATGGCTGTTAGGATTTACCTTATATTTTGAGGTGCTCTATGTTGGGTGCATAGTATTTACAATTTATATCTTCTTCTTGGATTGATCCCTTGATTATTATATAGTGTCCTTCCTTGTCTCTTATAACAGTCTTTATTTTAAAGTCTATTTTGTCTCATATTAGTATTGCCTCTTCAGCTTTCTTTTGATGTCCATTTGCATGTAATATCTTTTTCCATCCCCTCACTTTCATTCTGTATGTGTCCTAGTTCTGAAATGGGTGTCTTGTAGACACCGTATATATGGGTCTTGTTTTTGTATCCACTCAGCCTGTCTCTGCCTTTTGGGTGGAGAATTTAATCCATTTACATTTAAGATAAGTATTGATATGTATGTTCGTATTGCCATTAACTTAATTGTTTTGGGTTTGTATTTTGTAGGTCTTTTTCTTCCCTTCCTTTTTTGTTCTCTTCTCTTGTGGTTTGATGACCATCTTCAGTGTTGTGTTTGGGTTGCTTTGTGTGTGTGTGTGTGTGTGTGTGTGTGTGTGTGTGTGTGTATCTATTGTAGTTTTTGGTTTCGCTGTTCCCATGAGTTGTTGATATAGTAGTCTATGTATGTACAAAGTTATTGTAAGTTGCTGGTCTCAGTCCTGCCTAGAGAAGTTCCTTAAGCATTTGTTGTAAAGCTGGTTTGGTGGTGCTGAATTCTCTTATCTTTTAGTTGTCTGTAAAGCTTTTGATTTCTCCACTGAATCTGAATGAGAGCAGTTTGGGTAGAGTATTCATCATTGCAGGTTTTTCCCTTTCATCATTTAAATATATCTGTCACTCCCTTCTGGCATGCACAGTTTCTGCTGATAACCTTATGGGGATTCCCTTGTATGATATTTGTTGCTTTTCCTTTGTTGCTGTTAATGCTTTTTCATTATCTTCAATTTTTATCAGTTTGTTTAATATGTGTCTTGGCATGTTCCTCCTTGGGTTCATCCTGTATGGGATTCTCTGTGTTTCCTGAACTTGAGTGAGTGTTTCCTTTCTCATGTTAGGGAAGTTTTCATCTATAATATCTTCAAATATTTTCTCAGGCCCTTCCTCTTTCTCTTTTTCTCTTCTGGGACCTCTATAATGTGATTCTTGGTCTGTTTAATATTGTCCTAGATGTCTCTGAGACTATCCTCATTTCTTTTTATTCTTTTTCCTTTATTCTGTTTTATGGCAGTGATGTCCACCACTCTGTCTTCCAGCTCACTTATTCATTCTTCTGCCTTAGTTGCTCTGCTATTGTATTTTTCTAGTGTATTTTTCATTTCAGTTACTGTATTGTTCATCTCTGTTTGTTTGTTCTTTAAATCTTCTACCTCCTTGTAAAACATCTCTTCTATCTTCTTGATCTGTGCCTCCATTCTCTTTCCAAGATCATCTTTAGTATCAGCATTACCCTGAATTTTTTTTCAGGTCAATTGCCTATCTCCTCTTCATTTAATTGTTCTTGGGGGGATTTAATCTTCTTATTTCTTTTGCAACATATTTCTCTGTCATATCTTTTTGTCTTTCGATGTTTGTGGTCTTCTTTCCATAGGCTGCAGTATCTTAGTTCCTATTGCTTTTGGTGTCTGCCCCCTCATGGTTGAGGTTGGTCAAGGGACATATGCAGGCTTCCTGGTGGGAAGGACTGATGTCTGTCCACTGGTGGGTGGAGCTGGGTCTTGTCCCTCTGATGTGCAGGGCTGTGTCAAGCAGTGTGTTTTGAGGTGGCTATGTGTTCAGTATGACTTTAGGCAGCCTGTCTCCTGATGGGTGGGGCTGTGTTCCTATCATAGTGGTTGTTTGTCCTGAGGCTTTCCAGCACTGGAGGCTGCACATAACTGGGTGGGGCTGGGTCTTGGTGCCAAAATGTGGACCTCCAGAAGAGATCACTCTGATTCCCTAAGGCTTCTGTTACCAGTGTCCTTGCCCCCACCGTGAGCTATAGTCAACCCTCACCTCCCCAGGACACCCTTCAAGACTCCTAAGTTAGCGTAGCCCAGGTTCCTATGGAGGTGCTTCTTTGTGCTGGGTCCCAGTACACATGAGACCTTGTGTGCACCCTCCAAGAATGGAGTCTTTGTTTCTCCCAGCCATGTGGAACTTCTGCACTCAAGCCCCACTGAACTTCAGGGCTAAATGCTCTGGGGGTTCTTCCTACCAATGCCAGACCCTCAGACAGTCTTGGAGACCTATTTTATGTGGGTTTAATGACCCCTGTGTATCATTGTGGGTTTAACATTTTTTGGTTCAAGGGTAGTTTTTAGTATAGATGTCTGCCACCTCTTTCCTCAGTGTATGCTAGTCATTATCCCCTTGATGGGAGGTGTGACTGATGTTATGGTGACCAGAACCTGCAATGATATTGAGCAGGGCCTCCCCTTTGCTCTGTGGTTGTCACTAACCTGTCAGAGGTGGGGTGTGCTCCCTAGTTTTTGGAGTAGAGGCCCCCAGATATGTTTCTTAGCTGTGTTTCTGAGATGCACTCTGAAGTAGCCAGGATTGGAGCACTCCCACTGTGAGAGAAGCCACTGAGTATTCCTCCTCTGGAGCTGTTCACCTGTGGGTGTGCTCTGTTGTGTCACCTTTCACCCATTGTACACTATCTCAGATTACACTGTTGTCATTGCTCTCAGCCTCACCTTGATCGTGGGTATGCCACAAATTGACCCTGGTGTCTCCCAGACATTGTTTTCAGCAGGCTACCAGCATAGATCCACTGATGTCAGGTCCCAGGATTACAGTAATCGTGGATCTGGATCTGCTGTGGGTGTTATGGGGACAGCTCAGACTCTGGCCTGGCCTAACCCCCACATGTATGTGCCCACAAAGTCTACAGCTGCTAATGCTAGATCCATCTTGGTTGTGGGAGCAGTTTTTGTCCATTCAGATGATCTTTAGGTGCTGATTTGACAAAGCCAGTTGTGGGGGTGTAAATTCATGGGTTGTGCAGCTGCAAGGAGAGATTTCAGCTTTTCTTCCTTAGTTGTACGGCCCCTGGGGCTAAGTTGTTGTTTCAGTCCCACCTCTGCCTGTGGGCCACCCACAGGGGTCTGCTCCCAAGGCTGCCTGGGAGCACATGAGTCTGCCCCAGCGAGAAGGGGGCAGCTGGGGTCATGATTATGCCTGCTGCTGCAGGTACAGGGTGCAGAGGAGGTGGTGGCTGCTGGGGTTGCGGGAGTCCCAGTGAGGACAGGTTGTGAGGGGGAGCTGGTGACTGCAAGCATGAGAGAGCCGGCCCCAGTGGGAGCCCTTTCTAGTGCCTGTGGATGCAGGGGCCAGCGTGCGGGGAGAGAGGCTGCAACGGCGGCCCCACTCCTTGCACGTCACTCAACAATGGCACTTCACTTCTATGACAGTCCGGCTTTCGTCCACAAGCATTCCCAGTTGTGGATTTCCTCGCTCCCATCCCCACAGGCTATCTCCTCATAGCCAGCATCAGTCTTCTCTCTGGGTTCACTCTCCAAACCCCACGTTCCACCACCCAGCACCCCTCTGCACAGGTGGACACAAGTCTCAATCTGGGCCACACAGAGCCATGTCACAGACCATCTGTGTAGGTCTCACTTTGTCCTGCTTGCCACAGACCTGTTGATGTGCTCTCCTCCAATAGCCCCCCAAAACTCCCCTTCTGTCCCAATTGATCTCCCTGATGGTGAGAGGGCTTCTCTGGATGCAGGAATCTCTCCTTCTCCTTCACCTCACCCCACAGGGGCACAGGTTCATCCCGCTTCCTCTCCTCTTCCTTTTCCCTTCTTCTTTCTTTCATCCTACCTGGTTACATCGGGATCCTTCTTGTCCTTTTAGGTGTCTGAGGTCCTCTGCTCATGTACAGCTTGTGCTCTGTGAGAATTGTCCCATTTGTAGATATATTCTTGATGTATTTGTGGGAAGAGATGAACTCCACATCCTCCTACTCCTCCGCCATCTTGACTCCTTGCTCATTAATTTTTAAAGGAGTTTTGTCAATGTTTTATAAACTAGCTTTTTTTTTTCCCATGAGAGAACTTGTCCATACAAACTAGCCCATCACTAATAACAAATATGGGTTATCCCTCACCATTTCAATTGATTTATTCTAGTAGAGTAATGTTTATGAAATTACTGCCTTTGTGCGTAAAACTATAACTTACTGTGTAAAAATAGTATATATAATATTAATAAAAACAATCGGGAAAAATCAACATTAATTTTTTTTATAACTAAGGTCTAGTGAGCACCTGTTATATATGATAAATATGGCAGACAATGTTCCTTTTATTGCCAAATTGACATGAAATATAATAACTTACACGGAAAATTTGTGAATTGTTATCCTCTAATGTGTTCCTGTACATTTTTTTAGCTGAAAATTGGTGAAGTGGTTCCCTTTCAGAAGAGGACTTAACGTTCTTAAACATTCATGTGCCTATATTTACACCAAGAATTTAACTCTTTCAATAGTAGTAATGTATCAAAGAATAAGTTTATAATGTATCTTGAGTGGAAACACCACTATTTCTTTTGTCCTTGAGTTATGTAGTACACTTTCTCAGATTTATATGGAGGCAAGCAGATTGAAAGATTTCAGAAGTCTAAAGTATAATATTTTATATAAAGCTCAAGAAATATTGCCTTATCTGAAACTGGCAAGATTAGTTTGGTATCCAGATTGAACAGCCTGTACTATGTATTTTAAAGTAATTTGATATATGATTAAGCAGGAATTGCTAAAAGGTTATGAATGATAACATTCAGGATCTTGTTAAATCAATCTTATCTCTATGGGAACTGAATTTCTATATTTGTGTGAATTTAAGATATCTTATTTATTCATTATTAATTTGATATCTTTATTCATGCATTCACCCATTTCCTCAACAAGAATTTATTGATCACCTGGTAAGAGATATATTCACTTTAGTAAATGATCAGTAGAATTAAATACCCCAATTCAAAGTCTACCACGATGTATGATATCAGAAAGATTACCACCTCCTTCATTAAATGATGACGTAGAGGAGAGGGATATGGGCGTCGGAAAGTTCTGAGACCTCTTCTTGCACTATAATTCCATCTGTATTACAAATTTGTTCAAGAGAGTATCTTACCTCTTGTTCGTTTAGAACCTAATAAAAAGATAAGAAAATAACATATTACGCTAGAACACCATAAAAATAGTTTTAAAAAGTATTAATCAAAGTTTTAAACAAGTCAAGTTATAAGTAAAGGTATTTGAATACAAAGGCAATCAGCAAGGTTAGGAATCTCCAAAGGAAGATATGACAGATTTTCAAGTTTAGCATCTTAATCTTGACTGTCCTAATGACTCACCCTAACCAAGATCATGAGACATTTCAGCATATAATGTAGAATGCCAACTTGTTAATTTATTTTAATTTCCAATGACACAAATAATTCCTAGTGAGTCATCTTGAGTAGCATATTCCTTATACCAAAAACACCACAGGGGAAGCTAAACTCTCAGTGGGACTTTTATTTCAGGGGATACACATAGGTTCCAAGCAGTAGGGGATACAAATAGGATATTATGTTTAATAACATTAGGTTCCAGGGCCTATGCATCCAGATCAATGAGATCAGGTAGTCTGACAGTAAGTTAAGATGTATACAAGTGCCAACTCCATCTACCTTACTGACTCTGGATATCTAGATTCCTGGTTGACCAACCTCAGTTCAAAATGATTCATTGTCTCTTAAGATTAATCAATACATTCAACTAAGGAACAGTCAAATCTTTTCGTATCTTTTGCCTGTCCTTATTCTAATTCAGTATATGTAGAATTTAGAGCATGTCTTACTAAAGGCAATATTAGTCATTTATATCCAGGAACTACGGGTAGGTGTGCGGTTTACTTGTTCAGTACACAAAATCTGTTGGGAAGTGATAATGTCATTTAAAGCTTTTCAAAGTTTAATATTAAAATAATTATTATCTTGTTTATTTCTGTACTGGTTTATTGTTTGAAACATTGAGCTAAGTGATCTACATTCTTTTTCATTATGAAAACTGCCAGTATTTATATTTAGAAAAACTCATTTGCATGATACATTATGGAATTTTAGAAATATGTGATAGAAGTTAAGATAATACAATCACATTATCATATCTTAAAGACTTTGTCCTAGATTTCTATAATTTAAAAATATTTGTTGGGGCTTCCCTGGTGGCGCAGTGGTTGAGAGTCTGCCTGCCAATGCAGGGGACGCGGGTTCGGGCCCTGGTCTGGGAAGATCCCACATGCCGCGGAGCGACTGGGCCCGTGAGCCACAATTACTGAGCCTGCGCATATGGAGCCTGTGCTCGGCAACGAGAGGGGCCGCGATAGTGAGAGGCCCGTGCACCGCGATGAAGAGTGGCCCCCGCACCGCGATGAAGAGTGGCCCCCGCTTGCCACAACTAGAGAAAGCCCTCGCACAGAAACGAAGACTCAACAAAGCCATACATACATACATACATACATACATAAAAAGAATGTAAGCAGACAAGAATAGCATTAAAAAAATTAAAAAAAAATATTTGTTGATTATATTGTAAGTTTGAGTTATTATATAACTATTTGGTAACAAAATATATTTCCAAATAGCATAGTATAGGATATGTGAGTTTTAAATTGAGTCATTCTGACAGATACTGTACAATACGTTAAACACATTGATACACATTGTGGAAAATTTCACATATTACTATTTCTGAAATTTTGTTTGGCTTTAATTGCCAAGAAATATTGATTACATTTTTGCTGATTGATTAACTATTATCTCTTTGCTCCAAATCCACCTTTGTATACTCTCCTCTGTGGTTCTGTGTTTCTGTGGTTCTGGAGCAGAAACTGCAAACTACATTACCATACTCTTTGTATACTCTCCTCTGTGGTTCTGTGTGCCTGTGGTTCTGGAGCAGAAACTGGAAACTACATTACCATACTCCTTTGCTAAAAGGCTTCTGCCAATAGGAGGTGCTGGGGCAGTGGTTCTGAACCTTGGCTGCATTTTGGAATCATGTGGGGAAATTTGAAGAATATTACTACCTAATTTCCATACCCTCAAATTAATATTTTATTATTTTCAAGTGAGGACTGGGCATCAGGGTTTTTTAAATTAAGTGATTCTAATGAACAGGTAAGATTAATAATTTTTACAATATAGGATAGCAGTCAGGGAGAAGGTTTTTCCTCCTGCTTTTGATCTTTCTTCTTTTACTGCCACTTGCACAGCAAATTTCACCCCAGGAGGGGCAGATAGCTCCAGTTTCCAGTCTCCTTCAGGCATTTCCAGAATCGCTTTCATGTGTCCTCTCAAGGATACCAGCAAAAGCTCAGTGATGACACTACCCCTTCCTCAGAAGCCTGAGAATTCTCCTTCAAGCTCTTAAGGTAGTAGTATCACCCAAGATACATCTTTCCTTCAAAAATCTGAGCATGTATTTCACAAAGCCTTAACTCTTAGCTTCTAATTTCTGAGATCCCCAATCTTTTCTTTTATTCCACCAGCTTTGGGGTAGTTCCCTACTCTATAGTTTTGATCTCTGAGTTATATTAGCATTTCCCTTTTGCTCTTTCAATACTCCAAAACTTGTGTAACCATTTTTCTCTATTAAAGCTCTTTTGTGGAAATATAGATGTTTTCTATTTTCTTTGCTGGATCCAACTGTACCTCTACTTTTTCCTAACTATTTCAATGATATTGCTCTAATAGTCATAGATTAAATAGGAAATTGGAAGATAATGGATTACTGAATTAGAATTAAGGGGAAATTTACTCCAGCCCCCCCACTCAAGTAAATGAAATTCAAAAAGAGAAAGTTTACCTAGGAACCTGATTGCAACTTGTAACATCTAGTACTGCTTATTGTGGTATGTGACCAAGAGGTATAAGTGGTGTCTTAATAAAAAATGAATACATTGTTGTTTATTATTCTGCTTTTACAAGAGCAATAAGAGGTTGTTTAAGATATGGATTATAATTAAGAATATGGTTTTTAAGACAAGCATTCAAGGAAATAATTTGACAATATTTTAAATATTTTAATCTAGATGTTACATTTAAATGTTACATTAAATAGATTAAAAGAAGTTTAAATATATTTTCCATGTGGAAAATTTCAATGACAATTATTTTACTATTTATCTTCTATACATGGTTATTTAGGATCTGTATAGGGAATAATTGGATCATTTAAAATGTAATCAGTACTTTTTCTGCTTTCTTTGTTTTATGTCCTGCACCAATGCTATATACTCAAAAATAACGATTGGTATTCATGATAGCTATCCAAAACAATAAAGAATTACCTCTATCAAAGGAAATGGATAATACTGTGGTATTATGGTATAATTTATGAGAGGTGCTTAAGTTTTAAAAAGTTACACGTGACCCACCACCAGAGCCTCACATCGAGCCTCTTAGATAGCCTCAACCACCAGAGGGCAGACAGCAGAAGCAAGAAAAACTACAATCCTGCAGCCTGTGGACCAAAAACCACAGTTACAGAAAGATAGACAAGATGAAAAGGCAGAGGGCTATGTGCCACATGAAGGAACAAGAAAAAAACCCAGAAAAACAACTAAATGAAGTGGAGATAGGCAACCTTCCAGAAAAATAATTCAGAATAATGATAGTGAAGATGATCCAGGACCTCGGAATAAGAATGGAGGCAAAGATTGAGAAGATGCAAGAAATGATTAACAAAGACATAGAAGAATTAAAGAACAAACAAACAGAGATGACCAATACAATAACTGAAATGAAAACTACACTAGAGGGAATCAATAGCAGAATAACTGAGGCAGAAGAACGGATAAGTGACCTGGAAGACAGAATGGTGGAATTCACTGCTGCGGAACAGACTAAAGAAAAAAGAATGAAAAGAAATGAAGACAGCCTAAGAGACCTCTGGGACAACATTAAATGCAACAACATTCGCATTATAGGGGTCCCAGAAGGAGAAGAGAGAGAGAAAGGACCCGAGAAAATATTTGAAGAGATTATAGTCGAAAACTTCCCTAACATGGGAAAGGAAATAGCCACCCAAGTCCAGGAAGCGCAGAGAGTCCGATACAGAATAAACCCAAGGAGAAACACGCCAAGACACATAGTAATCAAAGTGGCAAAAATTAAAGACAAAGAAAAATTATTGAAAGCAGCAAGGGAAAAACGACAAATAACATACAAGGGAACTCCCACAAGGTTAACAGCTGATTTCTCAGCAGAAACTCTGCAAGCCAGAAGGGAGTGGCATGATATACTTAAAGTGATGAAAGGGAAGAACCTACAACCAAGATTACTCTACCCGGCAAGGATCTCATTTAGATTTGATGGAGAAATCAAAAGCTTTACAGACAAGCAAAAGCTAAGAGAATTCAGCACCACCAAACCAGCTCTACAGCAAATGCTAAAGGAACTTCTCTAAGTGGGAAACACAAGAGAAGAAAAGGACCTACAAAAACAAACCCAAAACAATTAAGAAAATGGTCATAGGAACATACATATCGATAATTACCTTAAACGTGAATGGATTAAATGTCCCAACCAAAAGACATAAACTGGCTGAATGGATACAAATACAAGACCCATATATATGCTGTCTACAAGAGACCCACTTTAGACCTAGGGACACATACAGACTGAAAGTGAGGGGATGGAAAAAGATATTCCATGCAAATGGAAATCAAAAGAAAGCTGGAGTAGCTATACTCATATCAGATAAAATAGACTTTAAAATAAAGAATGTTACAAGAGACAAGGAAGGACACTACATAATGATCAAGGGATCAATCCAAGAAGAAGATATAACAATTATAAATATATATTCACCCAACATAGGAGCACCTCAATACATAAGGCAACTGCTAACAGCTATAAAAGAGGAAATCAACAGTAACACAATAATAGTGGGGGATTTAACACCTCACTTACACCAATGGACAGATCATCCAAAATGAAAATAAATAAGGAAACAGAAGCTTTAAATGACACAATAGACCAGATAGATTTAATTGATATTTATAGGACATTCCATCCAAAAACAGCAGATTACACGTTCTTCTCAAGTGCGCACGGAACATTCTCCAGGATAGATCACATCTTGGGTCACAAATCAAGCCTCAGTAAATTTAAGAAAATTGAAATCATATCAAGCATCTTTTCTGACCACAACGCTATGAGATTAGAAATGAATTACAGGGAAAAAAACGTAAAAAACACAAACACATGGAGGCTAAACAATACGTTACTAAATAACCAAGAGATCACTGAAGAAATCAAAGAGGAAATCAAAAAATACCTAGAGACAAATGCCAATGAAAAAACGACGACCCAAAACCTATGGGATGCAGCAAAAGCGGTTCTAAGAGGGAAGTTTATAGCTATCGAAGCCTACCTAAAGAAACAAGAAAAATCTCAAGTAAACAATCTAACCTTACACCTAAAGAAACTAGAGAAAGAAGAACAAACAAAACCCAAAGTTAGCAGAAGGAAAGAAATCATAAAGATCAGAGCAGAAATAAATGAAATAGAAACAAAGAAAACAATAGCAAAGATCAATAAAACTAAAAGTTGGTTCTTTGAGAAGGTAAACAAAATTGATAAGCCATTAGCCAGACTCATCAAGAAAAAGAGGGAGAGGACTCAAATCAATAAAATCAGAAATGAAAAAGGAGAAGTTACAACAGACACCGCAGAAATACAAAGCATCCTAAGAGACTACTACAAGCAACTTTATGCCAATAAAATAGACAACCTGGAAGAAATGGACAAATTCTTAGAAATGTATAACCTTCCAAAACTGAACCAGGAAGAAACAGAAAATATGAACAGACCAATCACAAGTAATGAAAGTGAAACTGTGATTAAAAATCTTCCAACAAACAAAAGTCCAGGACCAGATGGCTTCACAGGTGAATTCTATCAAACATTTAGAGAAGAGCTAACACCCATCCTTCTCAAACTCTTCCAAAAAATTGCAGAGGAAGGAACACTCCCAAACTCATTCTATGAGGCCACCATCACCCTGATACCAAAACCAGACAAAGACACTACCAAAAAAGAAAATTACAGACCAATATGACTGATGAATATAGATGCAAAAATCCTCAACAAAATACTAGCAAACAGAATCCAACAACACATTTAAAGGATCATACACCACGATCAAGTGGGATTTATCCCAGGGATGCAAGGATTCTTCAATATACGCAAATCAATCAATGTGATACACCATATTAACAAATTGAAGAATAAAAACCATATGATCATCTCAATAGATGCAGAAAAAGCTTTTGACAAAATTCAACACCCATTTATGATAAAAAACTCTCCAGAAAGTGGGCATAGAGGGAACCTACCTCAACATAATAAAGGCCATATATGACAAACCCACAGCAAACATCATTCTCAATGGTGAAAAACTGAAAGCATTTCCTCTAAGATCAGGAAAGAGACAAGGATGTCCACTCTCACCACTATTATTCAACATAGTTCTGGAAGTCCTAGCCACGGCAATCAGAGAAGAAAAAGAAATAAAAGGAATACAAACTGGAAAAGAAGAAGTAAAACAGTCACTGTTTGCGGATGACATGATACTATACATAGAGAATCCTAAAACTGCCACCAGAAAACTGCTAGAGCTAATTAATGAATATGGTAAAGTTGCAGGATACAAAATTAATGCACAGAAATCTCTTGCATTCCTATACACGAATGATGAAAAATCTGAAAGAGAAATTATGGAAACACTCCCATTTACCATTGCAACAAAAAGAATAAAATACCTAGGAATAAACCTACCTAGGGAGACAAAAGACCTGTATGCAGAAAACTATAAGACACTGATGAAAGAAATTAAAGATGATACCAACAGATGGAGAGATATACCATGTTCTTGGATTGGAAGAATCAACATTGTGAAAATGAGTATACTACCCAAAGCAATCTACAGATTCAATGCAATCCCTATCAAAGTACCAATGGCATTTTTTACGGAGCTAGAACAAATCATCTTAAAATTTGTATGGAGACACAAAAGACCCCGAATAGCCAAAGCAGTCTTGAGGCAAAAAAATGGAGCTGGAGGAATCAGACTCCCTGACTTCAGACTATACTACAAAGCTACAGTAATAAAGACAATATGGTACTGGCACAAAAACAGAAATATAGATCAATGGAACAAGATAGAAAGCCCAGAGATAAACCCACGCACCTATGGTCAACTAATCTATGACAAAGGAGGCAAAGATATACAATGGAGAAAAGACAATCTCTTCAATAAGTGGTGCTGGGAAAACTGGACAGCTACATGTAAAAGAATGAAATTAGAATACTCCCTAACACCATACACAAAAATAAACTCAAAATGGATTAGAGACCTAAATATAAGACTGGACACTATAAAACTCTTAGAGGAAAACATAGGAAGAACACTCTTTGACATAAATCACAGCAAAATCTTTTTTGATCCACCTCCTAGAGTAATGGAAATAAAAACAAAAATAAACAAGTGGGACCTAATGAAACTTCAAAGCTTTTGCACAGCAAAGGAAACCATAAACAAGACGAAAAGACAACCCTCAGAATGGGAGAAAATATTTGCAAATGAATCAATGGACAACGGATTAATCTCCAAAATATATAAACAGCTCATTCAGCTCAATATCAAAGAAACAAACACCCCAATCCAAAAATGGGCAGAAGACCTAAATAGACATTTCTCCAAAGAAGACATACAGACGGCCACGAAGCACATGAAAAGATGCTCAACATCACTAATTATTAGAGAAATGCAAATCAAAACGACAATGAGGTATCACCTCACTCCTGTTAGAATGGGCATCATCAGAAAATCTACAAACAACAAATGCTGGAGAGGGTGTGGAGAAAAGGGAACCCTGTTGCACTGTTGGTGGGAATGTAAATTGACACAGCCACTATGGAGAACAATATGGAGGTTCCTTAAAAAACTAAAAATAGAATTACCATATGACCCAGCAATCCCACTACTGGGCATATACCCAGAGAAAACTGTAATTCAAAAAGACACATGCACCCGAATGTTCATTGCAGCACTATTTACAATAGCCAGGTCATGGAAGCAACCTAAATGCCCATCAACAGACGAATGGATAAAGAAGTAGTGGTACATATATACAATGGAATATTACTCAGCCATAAAAAGGAACGAAATTGAGTCATTTGTTGAGACGTGGATGGATCTAGAGACTGTCATACAGAGTGAAGTAAGTCAGAAAGAGAAAAACAAATTTCGTATATTAATGCATGTATGTGGAACCTAGAAAAATGGTACAGATGAGCCAGTTTGCAGGGCAGAAGTTGAGACACATATGTAGAGAATGGGCATATGGACACCAAGGGGGGAAAACTGCAGTGGGGTGGGGATGGTGGTGTGCTGAATTGGGCGATAAGGATTGACATGTATACACTGATGTGTATAAAATTGATGCCTAATAAGAACCTGCAGTATAAAAAAACAAAAAAACAACAACAAAAAAAGTTACATGTCATTCCCCTTTCCCAAGAGCTCTCTGTGGTGAGTGTGACAGATATTCATAAACTCTATCTTTGCTTTAGAGTCTAAGATATTGGAGACATTTTCTAGTTAGAATCAGAACTAAATAAAATACATACATGTCATGTCTATTTTCTAGATGTAAAATCACAGTTTACTTTTAAATAATCAAATTAAATTAATTGACCAAATTAAATCAAAATAAAAATAGTAAGAATTTTTTTTGAAAAAACAATGCATTAAAATAGATATTTATACTAATAGATTCAGAGGATAGGCATTAAAACTATAAGAGCTCAAAAAACCAAATTTCTGTAAGCAAGGAATTAAAGATAACTTGTAGTTATATATTTTATGAAAAATATACGTAGTTGAAAATTTTCTGCAGATGAATAACAATACATAGAGTGACAGGGAGACCCAATTTATTTGGAGGGAAACAAGTAAAACATACAAATTATATAGTGACAAGTGCTTCTTGTATGATGAATGCCACCTCTTTCATAATAAAACTCCTTGAGGCACCAGAATAATTTGTGTTATACAACAAGACCTGAGAATAATCAATTTCCTATAATAGTTATAATGTATTATATTTTGAATGCATTTTTCCATTCTATATTAAATAATAGAAACTTCATCTTAGTTTTCAGCAGAGGGCACTAGAACACATCATGAAACAAAATAATCTAATGGAAAAAAGTCATCAACCCATGGAATATAGTTTTTTTAATGTCCTACATTTAACATAAGACAGTTAAAAATAAATAAACTTATTAACATTTTTTAAAGTCAGTATTTCACATAATAAATTTATCAAAATTCCGTTTAAGTTGCAATCCTCAAAATTCCTACTTTGTTCTTTCAAACATGATGCAAGTTACCTATTATGATTCGGTGACAATGTAGCTTGCTCATTTATATGGATTAGGTATCCAGATATGATAAAAAAAATTTAACAGCTCTTTAATAAACTGTCTTTCTGTCTTTACACGTAACGAATAGATTTGCCCGGACTCAGAAGCTGACATTCTTTTTTGTTCTGTACAAGTGATTTAAAATATGTATGATGTGGAAACATTCTACTTTGTTTCTACTATAAACCAGATGATAAAGCTTCTTTGTATCATCACACTTAATAGAGATAGCAAGATTTCTCATGGCTTTACTAACAAGCTTTTATGAGTATTCAATAAAGGAAGTAACTTGTCACTTAAGCAAGACAGCTGTAATAGTTACATATTATTAAAAAATTGAGACTAAAGCTCTTTTGAAGACTTTAGCTTCAAATTAAGACAAAATGCAGGATTATTTTAAAAAGACAACCAAAATGAGAATACTGAGTAATTATTGTGATTTTTTTGTTTTTATGAACATATTTTGATGTGTCTTTACTAACATAAAATGAATATATTTTAACTAAAAGCAAGTTGTATGAATAGTTTATTTATTTTTTGTATTGGTCTGTAATGAACATAAGAATCTTGTGACATAATAATTTATAGTAGAAATTCTAATATACATATTTTCCTATCCATTCTCATGATTTCACTAATAAATGATACTTGAATTCTAATTTTTATTTATGTTGTAACATCAGTACACATTTCATAATTTATTGTCCTTCTGTGGGGAAAGAACATCTTTGATGCTTTCAGTGTTTGAAAAGGTGGGCATTTATAAATGCAGAATGGTGAGTCACATGTTTAATTAAATCAAATTTCTTTATGTATTTAAAACTCAGGCAGACAAATTTCCTTATTGCAAAAATGATCCAGTTTATGCAGAATGTACAGCAAGAAAATGTATAGAGCAACAAGTTTTAAATGCTATTTTTACTTTGCATAATGAATGTATCATGATCAAAATAAAGCAAAACATAGTATTAAGCCAGGCTTCTCACATATTTCTTATTCTACTCCATGGGAACGAGAAGAGCCAGAACAGAAGTGGTAATTTTTAAAAAAATAATTACCAGCCAACACCAGCCCAAAATAAACAACAGTTACAAATAGAAACAAAAATTATAATCATAATCTGATAAGACCAAAGTTGTTTTCTGGCACTTTGAGTTACCATGGAAATGAAGTCAAGTAGTTTTTGGTGTACAACAAAAAAGAGAGAGAGAAATACAGAGATTTCCCATATATACCTTGCCCCCATACATGTATAATCTCCACCATTATTAACATCATGTATAAGAATGGTACTTTTTTTTAACTAACGAACCTACATTGACATATCATCTTCATCCAAAGTCCATAGTTTACCTTAGAGCCTATAGATCAAGTTGGGAAGAACTGACACCTTGGCAACGTTAGACTTCATATCCATGAAAATGGGATATTTCTCCTTTTTGATTCTATTCATCAGAATTGTGGTTTTCCTCATATAGATATTGCACACATTTTGTTATATTTATGCCTAGGTATTTCATTTTCAGGGTACTAATGTAAATAGTACTGTGTTTGTTACTTTTAAATTCCACTTTTTCGTTGTTAGCATAGAGGAAAACAATTGACTTTTGTATATTAACCTTGAATACTGAAACATTGCTCTAATGGCTTATTAGTTCCAGGAGATATTTTGCTGATTCTCTTAGATTTTCTACATAGATGATCATGTCATCTGTGAACAAAAACAGTTTTGCATCTTCCTTCCCAATCTGTATAGCTTTTATTATCTTTTGTTGCCTCATTGCATTAACGAGGACTTCCAGTACAAAGTTGAAAAGGGATGGTGAGAGGAGTTATCTTTTCCTTGTACCTGATCTTAGTGGGAAAGCTTCAGGTTTCTCACCATTACGTATGATGTTAGCTGTAGGTATTTTGTAGATTGTCTTTATCAAATTGAGAGCATTCTATCTATTCTTATTTCACTGAGAGCTTTTATCATGAATAAGTATTGGATTTTGTCAAATGCTTTTTTCTGCATCTATTGATATGATCATGTAATTTTTCTTTTTTTTTCTTAGTCTGTTAATGTGATTAATTGCATTAATTGATTTTTTAATGTTCAACCAGTCTTGCATATCTAGGATAAATCCCACTTAGTTGTGGTGTATAATTCTTTTTATACATTGTTGGATTCAATTTGCTAAAATCTTGTTGAGGATTTTTGTGTTCATATTCATCAGAGATATTGATATGTAATTATCTTTTCTTGTAATGTCTTTGTTTCAGTCTTATGGTAATGTTGGCCTCATAGAATAAAAGATATTCTTAAAATTCACAATTGCATTGAAAATTTGTGCATCAGGCAAGATGATATCCTGTCAGTTTTGATCCTTCTAACATCAACTAAGTGGAGTTACAATTTTCCTCCTTCATATAAGTCATATTTTCAAATGACATTTGGTCTGAATAATTGTTAGCAGTATTATTTATGTTCATATATCTATTTGCTCAAATATCTTATTTGGTGCAGGACATTTTAAGTGTCTTTGCAATCCTTGTACAATAAAATGACATCAATTTTTTCACTTTTATAAATGTGGAAGCTAAAGCATGAAAATTTTAAATAACAAAATAAAAATCATTGTTAAGTCAATAACAGACTTAGAACTAGTTAGGTCTATTTTTTTTCTAACCTTGCTGACAAAAACAAAACAAATAAAAACTCAAGAAAAAATCCATAGAAGTAATTGAAGAACAGTGATATTCAACACAGATAATATACTGTTGTTGCTTTAAAATGTTAAACCTGGTCTGTGACTGAGTTATGTTAGTAATAAGCCCAGGTTATTTATGTAGTAAGGCTATATATCTCAGGCTTATACAAAATAAGTCTTTGACTTTTTTATAATTTTCTCTGTAAAGATAACCCTGTCAGTATATTTAAAGGAACATGGATATACCTGGAAAAAAATATTTTTACTTCTTACCATTTCTAACATTCCTTTCTTTTTCCCCAGCTCACTACACACACAGCTAAAATTTTTCCTAGAGCCCATAAATTCTGAGTTGTCCTCAAAACAGAGTAACACAGAAAAAAAATCCAGCCAAAAAGAGATGGAAAGGAGAGCTGGAAGCATTTTAAAATTTCTTTTTATGTCTGCTAACTCATTCTCATTAAGACTATCTTCTGATTCTTAATAAGACCAATATAATTTTCCTTTAAACTCTGCTCAAATGGTCCCATACTTATTTTTATAGTTAATGTTGAGTGGTCCTTTACTAGAACTCTCAAACTAGGTTTTAAGTTAGTGGTAATTTACAAACTTTCAGGTGTGGAGGAAAATGGGAAAGAAGTCCAGAAATAGTTGTCATTGACTGGGAATTGTCTTATTATGTATTCTTTTTATTAAAACTTAATTTCAGTAGAATCAAGTAGTGAGTAATATCAAAAGAGAATTTTTATTAAATTATAAGCTCCTTCAGCATGGTTATTGAATAGATTCATCTCCCTCTTTGGGAAAATTTATTTATTCTCAAATTATAGATTCAAGTAAATAGGTATGAAACAAATCAACAGTGTTTTTCATTTTCTTCACCTATTAAGTTTCACTTTCAAATCAGAGAAGGATAAATGTATTCAGGAATTTAAAGAAGAATCATCTTTGCTTCCTGCCCTTACATAGCATCGTTCCTCATCATTATTCTACCTAAAGGGGAAACCCTTCTATTTTCATATGCCTCCAGAAGAAAAAATAATTTTTTCTGTGATCACTAGAGTATCTTATTGGCTAAGAACAAAACAAGTGTAGGAGATACGGCATTGGTTCTCTGAGAACCTTTGTTTGAAAAATGGTTATTATTAAGATGTGGGGTTAAGAGCTGTTCTTATCTCTGTACTTCCTTTTCCTTTTGACGCATGCAGCATCAAATAAAGCTAGCCATCAGGTGGGAAAAATAAAAGGCACAGCTGTCTCAGTAAAGAACTTGCTCCACTGTCAAATTCCATTCTTGTTGTTGGTTCTTCCTAACCCCTCCCAGGTCTTTTGCTGCACTGTTTCTCTTGATTTACTGACAGCTGACCATCTTATTCAGGTGAAAGTTTGTCCTGACTTTTTCCTCCTTTACTCTTTACCTCTTTGTTCTTTTGTGTGTGTGTCCAAATCTCAGCATGACTTTAGATGAATAAGAAATTTTAAATAACTTGGGTTTAAACCTTAGAGAAAATTACTGAAAACATACTAAACAAGTAAATTTATATTACATAATTTACTTACCTTATCTCCACTCTAACATAGTTTTATTATAGTATGAACACTTAACATAAGATGCATCCTTTTAACAAAATTTTGTGTACAATACAATATTAATAGCTATAGGCATAATGTTGTACAGAAGACCCCTAGAACTTATTAATCTTGCAAAACTGAATGTTTTTTTACTCATCGAGTAGCAAGTATTTACTTCTATCTCCCTGCAGCCCCTGGCAACCATCGTTCTACTCTCTCTTTCTATGAATCTGACTCATAGAAATACTATATAAATACTAAATAAATAAATACTTATATGATACCTCATATAAGTAGAATCATGCAGTATTTTTCCTTCTGTTACTGGCTTATTTCACTTAGCATAATATCCTCAGGGTTTATCTCTTATATTTCCATTCACCTTTGAAGAAATCTCAAGCTCACTGGCTAACTTTTCTAATGATTTCTATAACTCTAACCTTTCAGATGTCTGAAGGATTTTTTTTTTCAAACATTCACTTCCTCTTTAGATCTGTGATCATCATTGTGTATCATCAGTAGTCCAAGAATTATTAACAGTCTCCCTTGTCAAATTGGTGACTGGTATTTTGTCTTGGAACTCCTACCATCCCATTCTTCCTGACACTATTTTATTGTCATTCTGAGCCTTCCCTGACTGTACTTTATTCTGTTTTGCATTCCCCTAAGTATGGTTGTTTCCCAGTCCTCAGCCCACTGTGCTTATTTCAGTCAGACTGTTTCTTTCATGATCATCGAAATATTAGAGAACATAAAATTACACTGGAAAGACTGTTGGACTTTGAAGCAAATATCGAGAGTACAAATTCAGGCCTCTTTGTTCACTACTTATGTTATCATAGGCTAATCAATTAATCTTTCCAGGCCTTAGTTTTCTCATATTTTAAATTAAAATAATGGTAATAAAATCTTCCTTGAATCATTTTTTATGAAATTCATATGAGTTATTATGTGTAAAAATAATCAAAACTATATTTTAAAATGGAAGCTCTTTGAGGGCAGAGATTATGATTTATTTATCTTTTTACAATAATGTACCTAATAGGCTGTATTTGTTCAACTGAACAAGTGATGAAAATAAATGAATTTATTTATAGGATTTCTAACTTTAAATGCTAATTATTAAAACATTATGAGACCGACCCACTTCATTCAATAGACATTTATAGAGTAGATACTAGGTACAATGCACTTGACTATATTTTGTAAGTAATACAAGATGAATAAATACTTTATTCAAAGGAGCTCACAGTCACAGAAATTGTAGAACACTGGAACCCAAAGAGACCTTCTAGCTCAGCCCCTTCATTTTACATATATGGGAAGTGAGAAATGGAATTTAAGTAACTTTTCCAGGGTGAAAATCTATTAAACTACAAAATGCAGTAGAATTTTGTAGCATGTGTACAAATAACTTAAGTACATGGCAGATTGTGAGATATGTATGAGAGAAACACAAACAATGCTCTATGATTTTATGGGACTCTGTGTTGTATAATGAAAAGAGCTCCACCATAAAGACCTTCCCAGATCACTATTTACAATGTGACTTGTAAAAGTTGTTTAAAGGCTGAGAACAAGTTTTTCCATTTGTAAAAATAGCAGCATGATAAAGATATTGCAATATTGTGTGAGTTTTTGACACAAAATAAGCACTTGATAGTGGTAATTATTATTTTTGTGATGAGTCTATAGTATGTTATAAATTTAAACAACAAATAAATGAGACTTTTTAATATCCTAAACCAATTTTATGTTTGTGTATGTATATGTACACAGACACACTTGCATGTGCATGCTTAGTATTTAATTTCTTCCAAACTTAGAAAGTTCCATTTTGTGAACTGGTATATTAAGGATTTGTCAAACCTAATAGCAGATGAGATATTCCTGCTCCATAAGAGTTAGAAGGCAGTGCATATCCATGATAGAGGAAAGCCTAGATCAGAGATCAAAAATTAGACCTCAGCTTGATAATAAATGTACTTGGGAAAAGGAAGGGAGATTAAAGTTAAGTATAAGATGGTTCATCTCCCCTCCATTACCAGATGTAAGTTTAGTTCAATGCATTCTTAAGACCAAAGGGGAAAAAATTGAGCTGAATAACAAAATAATGAAAGAAATTAACTAAATAAAGAGTTAAATTGAGGTCATGCCTTAAAATCACATAACTTCAATGGTACAGTTCAGAGTCAGAAAACACACCTTCTGAAACTGGCAAAGTCATACGTCTTAAAGCTTTATGTAAACTCTATTACAAAGTATATTTTCAACGTCCAAACGATAACATTAATTAAAATTATGCAGCTTTTAACTAAAGTGGAGAGGGAGGAATATGTAGATCCTTGCTGAATTTGGATTTGTAAATAAGAAATAGGCAATTCTGACAAGGGGAAAGTTAATTTTTCACACTTCTTTTACATCTGAATGATAAAGCATTATCAAGAAATTCAAGTTCTAGAATGGATTCTTAATAGACTAAAAATAGCAAATAGTGATAGTATAAGTTAAGTCATAAGGACTTGGTGATGCATTGCATAAAATGTGTGTGAGAAATGTCAAAGATCATCTCCAGGTGTTTAGTAAGTGACAGAGACCTTCACTGTCCTTGGAAACACCAGAGAAAGAGTAAGTTTGATTTTTGACATGACCAGATGCTTTTGAGACATTCACTGGAACTGATGGTTACATTGATGGATACAGGCCTCTGGAACTCAGTGAAGTGAAGAAGGGAGAGCATAGTTTAAATATGGTAGATTAGAGATAGCTGCAAATTCTTTGACACTTGAACCTCTGAGAGGTCTATGTTCCCTTCTCTCAAAATAGGGTGGGCTCTCTGCATTGACAAGTAAGAACATACTTGAAATGATTCTGTGGCAGTTTCTAGGCCCAGGCCTCAAGAAACTGGTAGCTTCCAATTCCTGTCTCTTGAAATATTTTCACTAGGGGAAAACAGTTGTCACATAAGCCTGCCTTACTGTGGTATGAGGAAGTCAAACTTCCCCTTGTGGAAAAACCATAAGGAAGAGGAAAAAAAGCTCAACCAACCTGTGCTATTCCAGCCATCCAGCTCAGGTGCCTAACATGTGAGTGAAGAAGCCATCTTGAACATTTCTTATTGCATAGTGGTAGAAAGTACAGCAAAACTGTCACCTGAGGTAATATGAAAAATAGAAATTTCATCTAATAAAATGATGGATCTAGCTGAGGAAGTTTCCAGACAGAATGTCAAAAGTGTCAGCTGGTTTCTTTTATTTGCTAATCATTAGGTACAGACAGAGAGAAATTATATAAAGAAGTAATTATTCCTTCATTATGAAGAATTTAAAGACAATATAAAGGAGTCAAAACTTGCTGAGTTAGAAAATAAAACTGTTTTATTCCCAGTCTCTTCTAACAAAATATTTTCAAAGTAAGAAAGGGCATCAGGGCAGAGATTAAATCCAGGGTGCTATTAGGAAAACATGGTTTCCAGATAAAGATGACCTAAAACTGTGATTGTAAAAACCCAAAAGTGTGATTGTAAACCTTTGTTAAGAGCTCAAAAAGATGTAAGGGCATGACTTGCAGACACTTGTAATTGGGCAGTATGGTTTCTAAGAATCTTAGTGGTCTTCTGGAGGGACATCTTCTCAGAACCAAAATTTAGTACATATATAATTTTTGAATGAATGAGCTGGGAATCAAAAACTTCATAAAGAAACGCTTGGCAAACATTCTCTAACAAGAGGGAAGTGAATCACTATTTCATACGGTGCAAAATGTCAAAGGAGTTTGTGAGTAATTAGTCACAACAGACATCCCTGTGAGCAATGTCAAACAGGAACCTGGGTCTTCATAATTAATAAGAACCCTTCCACATGGCTGTTCTCAGCCCTGGTAGGGTTACAAATGAAAGTCTGGAAATGGGCAAATATTTCTGAACACACCAATATGAGAATAGCAAATATTACTTTAATAACTATGTAAGAAAGTACAGAGTTCACTATAGGTCCTTGGATAAACGGTTTTCTTTTAGTGCACACATCAGTGATAATTTCAAAGGGGGAAGCCTGAGAGAGTCAAACTCCATTGCAGTTTCTCTTTTTTTACTTTTCTAAAAATTGAAGCAGAGTTGAATTACAAAATTGTGTTAGTTTGAGGTTTATAGCATAGTGATTCAGCTTTTTTTTCTAATTGTATTCCATTTTAGGTTATTATAAGATACTGAATATAAATCCCTGTGCCAAACAGTAAGTTCTTGTTGCTTGTTTCTTTTATGTATAGTAGTTTGTATCTGTTAATCTCATACTCCTAACGTGCCCCTCCTCCACTCCCTCTCTCGGTAACCATAAGTTTTTTATGTATGTGAGTCTTTTTCTGTTTTTTATATATATTTATTTATATTATTTTTTAGATTCCACATATAAGTGATATCATATAGTATTTGTCTTTCTCAAACTATAATATTCTTCAAGTCCATCCATATTGCTGTAAATGGCAATATTTTATTCCTTCTTATGGCTGAGTAATATTCCACTGTAGATATATACATATACATATATATATATATATATATATATATATATATATATATATATATATATATATATATATATATATATACACAAACACACACACCATATTTTAAGACAATTGCCTGTTGATGGACAATTGGTTTGTTTCCATGTCTTGGTTATTATATATAATACTGATATGAACATAGTGGTATGTGTATCTTTTTTGAATTAGAGCTTTCATTCTATTCATTTTTTTTTTTTTTCTGGATATATACCCAGGAGTAGAATTACTGGATCATATGGTAACTCTAGTTTTTTGAGGACCCTCCATACTATTTTCCATAGTGACTGCACCAATTCACAATTCCACCAACAGTATAGGAGGGTTCCTTTTTCTCCACACCCTCTCCAGCATTTAATATTTGCAGACATTTTGATGATAGCCATTCTGATTGGTGGGAGATGATATCTCATTGTGGTTATGATTTGTATATCTCTAATAATTACCAATGTTGAAGATAATTTCATGTGCTTGTTGGCAATTGGTATGTCTTCTTTGTAAAAATATCTATTTACGTCTTCTGCCTAATTTTGTATTTCTTTTTTTATATTGAGTTATACGAGCTCTTTGTATATTTTGGATATTAAGCCCTGTAGGCTGCATCATTTACAGATATTTTCTCCCATTCTGCAAGTGGTCTTTTTGGGTTATTGATGGTTTCCTTTGCTGTGCAAATGCTTTTAAATTTGATTCAGTCCCATTTAAACAAAATTTTTTTTATTTTTAATTCTTTTTATTTTTTACTTTTTTTTTGTAATGGATTCTATATATTTACTTATTTATTTATTTATTTATTTTAACATCTTTATTGGAGTAGAGTTGCTTTACAATGGTGTGTTAGTTTCTGCTTTATAACAAAGTGAATCAGTTATATACATACATATGTTCCCATATCTCTTCCCTCTTGCAACTCCCTCCCTCCCACCCTCCCTATCCCACCTCTCTAGGTGGTCACAAAGCACAGAGCTGATCTCCCTGTGCTATGTGGCTGCTTCCCACTAGCTATCTATTTTACGTTTGTAGTGTATATATGTCCATGCCACTCTCTCACTTTGTCACAGCTTACCCTTGCCCCTCCCCATATCCTCAAGTCCATTCTCTAGTAGGTCTGTGTCTTTATTCCCGTCTTACCACTAGGTTCTTCATGACCTCTTTTTTATTTTTCCTTAGATTCCATATATATGTGTCAGCACACTGTATTTGTTTTTCTCTTTCTGACTTACTTCACTCCGTATGACACACTCTAACTCCATCCACCTCACTACAAATAACTCAATTTCGTTTCTTTTTATGTCTGAGTAATATTCCATTGTGTATATGTGCCACTTCTTCTTTATCCATTCATCCAATGATGGACACTTAGGTTGCTTCCATGTCCTGGCTATTGTAAATAGAGCTACAATGAATATTTTGGTACATGACTCTTTTTGAATTACGGTTTTCTCAGGGTATATGCCCAGTATTGGGATTGCTGGGTCATATGCTTTCTATTTTTAGTTTTTTAAGGAACCTCCATACTGTTCTCCATAGTGGCTGTATCAATTTACATACCCACCAACAGTGCAAGAGTGTTCCCTTTTCTCCACACCCTCTCCAGCATTTATTGTTTCTAGATTTTTTGATGATGGCCATTCTGACCAGTGTGAGGTGATACCTCAATGTAGTTTTGATTTGCATTTCTCTAATGATTAGTGATGTTGAGCATTCTTTCATGTGCTTGTTGGCAATCTGTATATCTTCTTTGGAGAAATGTCTATTTAGGTCTTCTGCTCATTTTTGGATTGGATTGTTTGTTTTTTTGTTATTGAGCTGCATGAGTTGCTTGTAAATCTTGGAGATGAATCCTTTGTCAGTTGCTTCATTTGCAAATATTTTCTCCCATTCTGAGGGTTGTCTTTTGGTCTTGTTTATGGTTTCCTTTGCTGTGCAAAAGCTTTTAAGTTTCGTTAGGTCCCATTTGTTTTTGTTTCCATTTCTCTAGGAGCTGGGTCAAAAAGGATCTTGCTGTGATTTATGTCATAGAGTGTTCTGCCTATGTTTTCCTCTAAGAGTTTGATAGTGTCTGGCCTTACATTTAGGTCTTTAATACATTTTGAGTTTATTTTTGTGTATGGTGTTAGGGAGTGTTTTAATTTCATACTTTTACATGTACCTGTCCAGTTTTCCCAGCACCACTTATTGAAGAGGCTGTCTTTTCTCCACTGTATATGCTTGCCTCCTTTATCAAAGATAAGGTGACCATATGTGTGTGGGTTTATCTCTGGGCTTTCTATCCTGTTCCATTGATCTATATTTCTGTTTTTGTGCCAGTACCATACTGTGTTGATTACTGTAGCTTTGTAGTATAGTCTGAAGTCAGGGAGCCAGATTCCTCCAGCTCCATTTTTCATTCTCAAGATTGCTTTGGCTATTCGGGGTCTTTTGTGTTTCCATACAAATTGTGAAATTTTTTGTTCTAGTTCTGTGAAAAATGCCAGTGGTAGTTTGATAGGGATTGCATTGAATCTGTAGATTGCTTTGGGTAGTAGAGTCATTTTCACAATGTTGATTCTTCCAATCCAAGAACATGGTATATCTCTCCATCTATTTGTATCATCTTTAATTTCTTTCATCAGTGTCTTATAATTTTCTGCATGCAGGTCTCTTGTCTCCTTAGGTAGGTATATTCCTAGATATTTTATTCTTTTTGTTGCAATGGTAAACGGGAGTGTTTTCTTAATTTCACTTTCAGATTTTTCATCATTAGTGTATAGGAATGCAAGAGATTTCTGTGCATTAATTTTGGATCCTGCTACTTTATCAAATTCATTGATTAGCTCTAGTAGTTTTCTTGTAGCATCTTTAGGATTCTCTATGTATAGTATCATGTGATCTGCAAACAGTGACAGATTTACTTCTTCTTTTCCGATTTGGATTCCTTTTATTTCTGTTTCTTCTCTGATTGCTGTGGCTAAAAATTCCAAAACTATGTTGAATAATAGTGGTGAGAGTGGGCAACCTTGTCTTGTTCCTGATCTTAGTGGAAACGGTTTCAGTTTTTCACCATAGAGGACGATATTGGCTGTGGGTTTGTCATATATGGCCTTTATTATGTTGAGGAAAGTTCCCTCTATGCCTACTTTCTGCAGGCCTTTTATCATAAATGGGTGTTGAATTTTGTCGTAAGCTTTCTCTGCATCTATTGAGATGATCTTATGGTTTTTCTCCTTCAATTTTTTAATATGGTGTATCACCACGCTGATTGATTTGCGTATATTAAAGAATCCTTGCATTCCTGGAATAAACCCCACTTGATCATGGTGTATGATCCATTTAATGTGCTGTTGGATTCTGTTTGCTAGTATTTTGTTGAGGATTTTTGCATCTATGTTCATCAGTGATATTGGCCTGTAGTTTTCTTTCTTTGTGTCATCTTTGTCTGGTTTTGGTATCAAGGTGATGGTGGCCTCGTAGAATGAGCTGGGGAGTGTTCCTCCCTCTGCAATATTTTGGAAGAGTTTGAGAAGGATAGGTGTTAGCTCTTCTCTAAATGTTTGATAGAATTCATCTGTGAAGCCATCTGGTCCTGGGATTTTGTTTGTTGGAAGATTTTTAATCACAGTTTCCATTTCAGTGCTTGTGATTGGTCTGTTCATATTTTGTATTTCTTCCTGGTTCAGTCTCGGCAGGTTGTGCATTTCTAAGAATTTGTCCATTTTTTCCAGGTTGTCCATTTTATTGGCATAGATTTGCCTTGCAGTAATTTCTCGTGGTCATTTTTATTTCTGCAGTGTCAGTTGTTACTTGTCCTTTTTCATTTCTAACTCTATTGATTTGAGTCTTCTCCCTTTTTTTCTTGATGAGTCTGGCTAATGGTTTATCAATATTGTTTATCTTCTCAAAGAGCCAGCTTTTAATTTTATTGATCTTTGCTATCATTTCCTTCATTTCTTTTTCATTTATTTCTTATCTGATCTTTATGATTTCTTTCCTTCTGCTAACTTTGGGATTTTTTGTTCTTCTTTCTCTAATTGCTTTAGGTGCAAGGTTAGGTTGTTTATTTGAGATGTTTCCTGTTTCTTCAGGTAGGATCGTATTGCTATAAACTTCCCTCTTAGAACTACTTTTGCTGCATCCCATAGGTTTTGAGTGTTGTGTCTCCATTATCATTTGTTTCTAGGTATTTTTTGATTTCCCCTTTGATTTCTTCAGTGATCACTTCGTTATTAAGTAGTGTATTGTGTAGCCTCCATGTGTTTGTATTTTTTACAGATCTTTTCCTGTAATTGATATCTAGTCTCATAGCGTTGTGGTCGGAAAAGATACTTGATACGATTTCAATTTTCTTAAATTTACCAAGGTTTGATTTGTGACCCAAGATATGATCTATCCTGGAGAGTGTTTCATGAGCACTTGAGAAAAATGTGTATTCTGTTGTTTTTGCATGGAATGTCCTATTAATATCCATTAAGTCCATCTTGTTTAATGTATCATTTAAAGCTTCTGTTTCCTTATTTATTTTCATTTTGGATGATCTGTCTATTGGTGAAATTGGGGTGTTAAAGTCTCCTACTATGATTGCATTACTGTTGATTTCCCCTTTTATGGCTGTTAGTATTTGCCTTATGTATTGAGGTGCTCCTATGTTGGGTGCATAAATACTTACAATTGTTATTCCTTCTTCTTGGATCGATCCCTTGATCATTATATAGTGTCCTTCTTTGTCTCTTGTAATAGTCTTTATTTTAAAGTCTATTTTGTCTGATATGAGAATTTCTACTCCAGCTTTCTTTTGATTTCCATTTGCATGGAATATCTTTTTCCATCCCCTCACTTTCAGTCTGTATGTGTCTCTAGGTCTGAAGTGGGTCTCTTGTAGACAGCATATATACTGGTCTTGTTTTTGTATCCATTCAGCCAGTCTGTGTCTTTTGGTGGGAACATTTAATCCATTTATATTTAAGGTAATTATCAATATGTATGTTCCTATTCCCATTTTCTTAAATGTTTTGGGTTTGTTATTGTAGGTGTTTTCCTTCTCTTGTGTTTCTTACCTAGAGAAGTTCCTTTAGCATTTGTTGTAAAGCTGGTTTGGTGGTGCTGATCTCTGTCAGCTTTTGCTTGTCTGTAAAGTCTTTAATTTCTCCATCAAATCTGAATGAGATCCTTTCTGGGTAGAGTAATCTTGGTTGTAGATGTTTCTCCTTCATCACTTTAAGTATATCCTGCCACTCCCTTCTGGCTTGCAGAGTTTCTGCTGAAAGTTCAGCTGTTAACCTTATGGGGATTCCCTTGTGTGTTATTTGTTGTTTTTCCCTTGCTGCTTTTAATATGTTTTCTTTATATTTAATTTTTGATAGTTTGATTAATATGTGTCTTGGCGTGTTTCTCCTTGGATTTATCCTGTATGGGACTCTCTGTGCTTCCAGGGTTTGATTAACTATTTCCTTTCCTATATTAGGGAAGTTTTCAACTATAATCTCTTCAAATATTTTCTCAGTCCCTTTCTTTTTGTCTTCTTCTTCTGGGACCCTTATAATTCGAATGTTGGTGTGTTTATTGTTGTCCCAGAGGTCTCTGAGACTGTCCTCAGTTCTTTTCATTCTTTTTTCTTTATTCTGCTGTGCAGTAGTTTCCACTATTTTATCCTCCAGGTCACTTCTCCATTCTTCTGCCTCAGTTATTCTGCTATTGATCCCTTCTAGAGTATTTTTAATTTCATTTATTGTGTTATTCATCATTGCTTTTTTCCTGTTTAATTCTTCTAGGTCCTTGTTAAATGTTTCTTGCATTTTGTCTATTCTATTTCCAAGATTTTGGATCATCTTTACTATCATTATTCTGAATAATTTTTTAGGTAGACTGCCTATTTCCTCTTCATTTGTTAGGTCTGGTGTGTTTTTTACCTTGCTCCTTCATCTGCTGTGTTTTTCTGTCTTCTCATTTTGCTTATCTTACTGTGTTTGGGGTCTCCTTTTCGCAGGCCACAGGTTCGTAGTTCCTTTTTTTTTTGGTGTCTGTCCCCAGTGGCTAAGGTTGGTTTAGTGGGTTGTGTAGGCTTCCTGGTAGAGGGGACTAGTGCCTATGTTCTGGTGGATGAGGCTGGATCTTGTCTTTCTGGTGGGCATGCCCACGTCTGGTGGTGTGTTTTGGGGTGTCTGTGGCCTTGTTATGATTTTAGGCAGCCTCTCTGCTAATGGATGGGGCTGTGTTCCTGTCTTGCTAGTTGTTTGGCATAGGGTGTTCAGCACTGTAGATTGCTGATCTTTGAGTGAAGCTGGGTCTTGGTGTTGAGATGGAGATTTCTGGGAGATTTTTGCCATTTGGTATTACATGGAGCTGGGAGGTCTCTTGTGGACCAGTGCCCTGAAGTTCGCTCTCCCACCTCAGAGGCACAGCCCTGATGCCTGGCTGGAGCACCAAGAGCCTTTCATCCACACAGCTCAGAATAAAAGGGAGAAAAAATAAAAAGCAAGCAAGCAAGAAAGAGGATAAATAAAATCAAATAAAGATAAAATAAAATAATGTTATTAAAATAAAAAATAATTATTAAGAATAGAATTTAAAAAAAAAAAAAGGATGGACAGAACCCTAGGACAAATGGTGAAAAGAAAGCTATACAGACATAATCTCACACAGAAGCATACACATACACACTCACAAAAAGAGGAAAAGGGGATAAAATAATATATCGTTGCTCCCAAAGTCCACCTCCTCAATTTGGGATGATTCGTTTTCTATTCAGGTATTCCAGAGATGCACGGTACATCAAGTTGACTGTGGAGATTTAATCCGCTGCTCCTCAGGCTGCTGGGAGAGATTTCCCTTTCTCTTCTTTGTTCGCACAGCTCCCGGAGTTTTGCTTTGGATTTGGCCCCGCCTCTGCGTGTAGGTCGTCTGAGGACGTCTGTTCTACGCTCAGACAGGACGGGGTTAAAGGAACAGCTGATTTGGGGGCTGTGGCTCACTCAGGTCGGGGGGAGGGAGGGGTATGGAATGTGGGGCGCCCCTGTGGCGGCAGAGGCCAGCATAACATTGCAGCAGCCTGAGGTGCGCCGTGTATTCTCCCGGGGAAGTTGTCCCTGGATCACAGGACCCTGGCAGTGGTGGGCTGCACAGGCTCCCGGGAGGGGAGGTGTGGATAGTGACCTGTGCTCCCACACAGGCTTTTCGGTGGCATCAGCAGCAGCTGTAGCGTCTCATGCCCGTCTCTGGGGTCTGTGCTGATAGCTGCGGCTCGCGCCCGTCTCTGGAGCTCCCTTAAGCAGTGCTCTTAATCCCCTCTCCTGGCGCACCAGGAAACAAAGAGGGAGGAAAAAGTCTCTTACCTCTTCGACAGGTCCAGACTTTTTCCGGACTCCCTCCTGGCTAGCTGTGGTGCACTAACCCCTTCAGGCTGTGTTCACGCAGCCAATCCCAGTCCTCTCCCTTCGATCCGACCTAAGCCGGAGCCTCAGCTCTCAGCGCCCGCCCGCCCCGGCGGTTGAGCAGACAAGCCTCTTGGGCTGGTGAGTGCTGGTCAGCACTGCTCCTCTGTGCGGGAATCTCTCCGCTTTGCCCTCTGCACCCCTGTTGCTGTGCTCTCCTCCATGGCTCTGAAGCTTCCCCCCTCCGCCACCCTCAGTCTCCGCCTGCGAAGGGGCTTCCTAGTGTGTGGAAACCTTTCCTCCTTCACAGCTCCCTCCCACTGGTGAAGGTCCCGTCCCTATTCTTTTGTCTCTGTTTTTTCTTTTTTCTTTTGCCTTACCCAGGTACGTGGGGGAGTTTCTTGCCTTTTGGGAGGTCTGAGGTCTTCTGCCAGTGTACAGTGGGTGTTCTATAGGAGCAGTTTCATGTGAAGATGTATTTCTGATGTATCTGTGGGGAGGAAGGTGATCTCCACGTCTTCCTCTTCCAGCATCTTCTCCTCTCTCTTACTTATTTATTTTTATGTTCTCATTAGTTATCTATTTTATACATAGTATCAATAGTGTATATATGCCAATCCCTATCTCCCAATTCATCCCATCGCCCCCCTTGGTATCCATATGCTTTTTCTTTACGTCTGTGTCTCTATTTCTGCTTTGCAAATAAGATCATCTATACCGTCTTTTTAGATTACACATATATGCGTTAGTATACAATATTTGTTTTTCTCTTTCTGACTTACTTCACTCTGTATGACAGTCTCTAGGTCCATCCACGTTTCTACAAATGACCCAGTTTTGTTTCATTTAATGGCTGAGCAATATTCCATTGTATATATGTACAACATCTTCTTTATCCATTCCTATGTTGATGGACATTTAGGTTGCTTCCATGTCCTGGCTATTGTAAATAGTGTTGCAATGAACCTTGAGTTGCATGTGTTTTTTTGAATTTCGGTTTTCTCTGGGTATGTGTCCAGTAGTGGGATTGTTGGGTCATATGGTAGTTCTAGTTTTAGATTTTAAGGAACCTCCATACAGTTTTCCATAGTGGCTGTATCAATTTACATTCCCACCAACAGTGCAAGAGGGTTCCCTTTTCTCCACACCCTCTCCAGCATTTATTGTTTCTAGATTTTTTGATGATGGCCATTCTGACTGGTGTG
The DNA here is from genome assembly GCF_965194805.1 of Balaenoptera borealis. Taxonomy (NCBI): domain Eukaryota; kingdom Metazoa; phylum Chordata; class Mammalia; order Artiodactyla; family Balaenopteridae; genus Balaenoptera; species Balaenoptera borealis. The sequence continues at coordinate 29,044,871 of NC_138870.1, forward strand.
AAGTGATACCTCATAGTTTTTATTTGTATTTCTCTAATAATTAGTGATGTTGGGTATCTTTTCATGTGCCTCTAGACCATCTGTATGTTTTCTTTGGAGAAGTGTCTATTTAGGTCTTCTGCCCATTTTTTGATTGGGTTGTTTGGGTTTTTTTTTTTTTTTTTTTGATATTGAGTTGCATGAGCTGTTTGCATATTTTGGAGATTAATCCTTTATCAGTTGCTTCATTTGCAAACATTTTCTCCCATTCTGATGGTTGTCTTTTTGACTTTTTTATGATTTCCTTTGTTGTGCAAAAATTTTTAAGTTTAAAAGCTTAGATCCCATTTGTTTAGTTTTGTTTTTATTTTCAATACTCTAGCAGTGGGTCAAAATACATCTTGCTATTAGGTCATCTTGCGATTTATGTCAAAGAGTCTTCTACCTATTTTTTCTTCTAAGAGATTTATAGTGTCTGACCTTACATTTAGGTCTTTAACACATTTTGAGTTTATTTTTGTGTATGGTGTTAGGGTGTGTTCTAATTTCATTCTTTTAAATGCAGCTGTCCAGTTTTCACAGAACAACTTATATACATGACAAACCCACAGCAAACATTATACTCAGTGGTGGAAAACTGAAAGCATTTCCTCTAATTTCAGGAACAAGACAAGGATTCCACTCTCACCACTAGTATTCAACATAGTTTTGGAATTCCTAGCCATGGCAATCAGAGAATAAAAAGAAATAAAATGAATACAGATTGGAAAAGTAGAAGTAAAACTGTCACTGTTTGTAGATGTCATGATATTATACATAGAAAATCCTAAAGATTGCACCAGAAAACTACTAGAACTAATGAATGAATTTGGTACAGTTGCAGGATACAAAATTAATATACAGAACTCTCTTGCATTCCTATACACTAACAACAATAGATCACAAAGAGAAATTAAGGAAACATCCCATTCACCATTTCAACCAAAAGAATAAAATACCTACGAATAAACCTACCTAAGGAGGCAAAAGACCTGTATGCAGAAAACTATAAGGCATTGATGAAAGAAATCAAAGACAAAACACAAACAGATGGAGAGATATACCATATTCTTGGATTGGAAGAATTAATATTGTGCAAATGACTATACTACCCAAAGCAATCTACAGATTCAATGCAATCCCTAAAAAATTACCAATGGCATTTTTCACAGAACTAGAACAAAAAACTTTACAATTTGCATGGAAACACAAAAGACCACAAATAGCAAAAGGAATTTTGAGAAAGAAAAACGGAGCTAGAGGAATCAGGCTCCCTGACTTCAGACTACACTACAAAGCTACAGTAATCAAGACAGTATGGTACTGGCACAAAAATAGAAATATAGATCAGTGGAACAGGATAGCCCGGAGGTAAACCCACACCCATTGGTCACCTAATCTATGACAAAGCAGGCAAGAAAATTCAGTGGAGAAAATACAGCCTCTGCTTTTATTTCTTTTGCCTTGGGAGACTAATCTAAGAAAATATTGCTACAATTTTATGTCTAAGAATGTTTTACCTATGTTCTCTTCTAGGAATTCTTTTCTAAAGTAAGGAATGCCTTATTTTAGGTCATTAAACTATTTTGAGTTTTTGTTTTTTATATGGTGTGAGGGAGTATTCTCATTTCATTGAGTTACACATAGCTGTCCATTCCCAAAACCACTTGTTGAAGAGACTCTTTTCTTCATTGTATATTCTTGCCTACTTTGTCATAGATTATTTGACTGTAGGTGCATGGGTTTTTGTTGGGCTCTCTATTCTGTTCCATTGATCTGTACATCTATTTTAGTGCCAATACCACACTGTTTTGCTTACTGTAACTATGTAATATAGTCATAAGTCTGAACGATTGATACCTCCAGCCTTGCTCTTTTTCCTCAGGATTACTTTGGTAAGTGTGTGTATTTTGTGGTTCCATATAAATTTTAGGATTACTTGTTCTAGTTCTGTGAAAGATGTCATGAGTGTTTTATTAGGGATTGAATTAAATCTATATATTACTTTAGGTAGTATGGCCATTTTAACAATATTAATTCTTCCAATTCTAGAGCATGGGCTCTCTTTCCATTTCTTTGTATCATCTTTAGTTTTATTCATGAGTGTTTTATACTTTTCAACATATGGGACTTTCACCACCTTGGTTAACTTTATTCCTAGGTTTGTTTTTCTTTTTTGACATGATTTTACATGGTTCGTTTTTTACTTTCTCTTATCAGTATTTCATCATTAGTGAAAAGAAATGCAATAGATTTCTGTATATTAATCTTGTATCCTTCTACCTTCCTGAATTTATTTATTAGTTCTAATAGTTTTTGTGTGGAGACTTTAGGATTCTCTGTATACAGTATCACATCATCTGCAAAGAGTGATATTTTTAACTCTTCCCTTCAAATTTGGATACTTTTATTTCTTTTCCTTGTCTAATTGCTGTGGCTAAGAATTGTAATACTATATTAAATAGAAACAGTGAGAGTGGGCATCATTGTCTTATTCCTGAATTTCTTGGGAAGGCTTTCAGCTTTTCACTTTTGATTATTAAGTTGGCTGTGGATTTGCTGTTAATGGTCTTTATTAGTTTTATATATATTCCCTCTATACCCACTTTGATGAGAATTTTTATCATAAATGGATGTTGAATTTGGCAAATGCTTTTTCTGTGTCTATTGAGATGATCTTGTGGGTTTTGTCTTTCCTTTTCTTAATGTGGTGTATCACATTGATTAATTTGCCTTTGTTGAGTCATCCTTGGGACCCTGGAACAAATTCAACTTGATCATAATGTATGATTCTTTTTATGTATTGTTGCATTTGGTTTGCTAATATTTTGTTGAGGATTTTTACATCTATATTCATCAAAGAGGTTTGCCTATAATTTTCTTTTTGTGTAGTGACTTTGTCTGGTTTTGGTATCAGGGTGATGGTAGCTTCATAGAATGAATTTAGGAGTGGTCTCTCCTCTTCAATTTTTTGGAATAGTTTGAGAAGGATGGATATAAGTTCTTCTTTGTATATTTGACAGAGTTCCCCAGTGAAGTCATCTGGTCCTGGACTTTTGTTTGCAGTGAGTTTTGTTGTTGTTGTTATTTATTTGTTTGTTTTGGCCACACCATGTGGCTTGTGGAATCTTAGTTCCCCAACTAGAGATTGAACCCATGCCCTTGACAGTGAAATTGCAGAGTCCCAACCACTGGAGTGCCAGGGAATTCCCACTTTTTTAAAATTACACATTCTATATTTCACTTCTAGTGATCAGTCTGTTCAGCTTATCTGTTTCTTCTTGTCTCAGTCTTGGCAGACTGTATGTTTCTAGAAATTTGTCTATTTCTTCTTTTGTATTTTTTAACATCTTTATTGGAGTATAATTGCTTTACAATGGTGTGTTAGTTTCTGCTTTTGTCTATTTCTTCTTGATGTCCAATTTGTTGGCATGTAACTGTTCATAGTATTATCTTATGGGTTTTTATTTTCTTTGAATTATTGTGGTATAAGTTGTTATTTCTCCTCTTTCATTTCTTTTTTTTTTTTTTTTTAATTTGGGCCCTCATTCTTTTCTTCTTGGTCAGCCTAACTAGAGGTTTGTCGATTTTGTTTATATTTTTTAAAACCAACTCTTGGTTTTATCTATCTTTTCTACTTTTTTGTGGATCTCTATTTTATTTATTTCCTCTCTGATCTTTATTATTTCCTTCTTTCTGCTAACTTTGGGATTTGTTTGTTCTACTTTTTCTAATTCTCTTAGGTGGTAGCTTAGGTTGTTTATTTAAGATTTTTCTTGTTTCTTAGGAAGGCCTGTATGAACTTCCCTCTTAGAACTGCTTTTGCTGCATCTCATAGATTTTGTAAGGTTGTGATTTCATTTTCGTTTGTGTCAAGATATTTTCTGATTTTCACTTTGATTTCATCATTGACCCATTGTTTTTTAGTAGCAAGTTGTTTGTTTCCATTTGTTCATTCTTTTTCCATTTTTCTTTCTGTGGTTGATTTCTTGTTTCACACCATTGTGATCAGAAAAGATACCTGAAATAATTTTTGTCCTCTTAAATTTGTTGAGGCTTTTTTGTGACCTAGTATGTGTTTTATCCTGGAGAATGTTCCATGCATGCTTGATAAGGATGTGTATTCTGGGTTCTCTTAGATGTAGTACCCTATAGATATTAATTAAGTCCAAATAGCCTATTGTGTCATTTAGGACTTCTGTTGCCTCAATAATTTTCTGTCTGTATGATATGTCCATTGATGTCAATGTGGTATTAAACTCTCCTACTCTTACTGTATTATTGTCAGTTTCTCCCCTTATATCTGTTGGTACTTGTTTTGTGTATTTAGGTGTTTCTATATTAGGTGCATATACATTAATGATTGCAATATTTTCTTCTTGTATTGATCCTTTATTGTTATATAATGCCCTTCTTTGTTTTTTCGTATAGCCTTTGTTTTAATGTCTATTTTGTCTGACGTGAGTATTGCTATTAATACCTTCTTGTCACTTTCATTTGCATGATATATCTTTTTCCATGCCCTCACTTTCAGTCTGTGTGTGTCTTTCACCCCATAATAGTCTCTTATAGGGAGAATATTGTAGGTTCTTGGTTTTTATCCAGTCTTTCACTCTATGTCTTTTGATCAGACCATTTAGTCCATTGACATTTAAAGTAATTATTGATAGGTATGTACTTATTTCCATGTTTTTGTAGTTCTTCTTTGTTCCTGTCTTCTTTTTATTTGTCTCTTTGTGGTTTGACAATTTTCTTTTGTAGTATGCTTGAGTTCCTTTCCTTTTTTTTTTTTTTTTTTTCTTTTTTTAATCCGTTATATGTTTTTGAGTTTTGGTTATCATGGAGTACAAGTACGTTGACCAATGACTGTATCTACTTCTTTAAACTGATAGTTATTCAAGTCCAAACACATTCTAAAAGATGTACCTTTTTATTCTCCCCTTCCTCACATTTTGTGATTTTAATGTGCTATCTTATATCTTCATGTTTAACCTTTTACTGTTGTAGTTATAATCACTTTTACAATTAAAAATTTTTTCACATCTACATATTGGCTTAAGTGATATTCAATTCTTTTATATATTTGCCTTTCCTATTGTGATTTTTCCCTTTCTTGTAGATTCTTGCTTCTTTTTTATTTAGAGAAGACCTTCTAATATTTCTTTTAGGGTAGGTTGAGTATTGCTCAACTCTTAGTTTTTGCTTGTCTGAGATATTCTTTATCTCTCCTTCTATTGTAATTCATAAACAGCTGGGTAGAGCATCCTAGGTTGTATGTTTTTCCCTTTCAGGACTTTGAATATATCATGCCTCTCCTTTCTCTCCTTTCTCCCTTCATGCCTTGAATATATCAGGCTTCTTCTGGCCTGCAAAGTTTCTGCAGAAAAATTAGCTGATAGCCTTATGGGGATGCTCTTGTTGCTGACTTTTGTTTTTCCTCTTGATGTTTTCAGAATCCTCTTTTTATCTTTAACTTTTGCTGCTTTAATTATGACGTGTCTTGGTGTTGATCTGTTTGGATTTATCTTGTTTGAAACCCTCTGTACTTCCTATACCTACTTTAGTTTTGGGAAGTTTTTGGCCATAATGTCTTCAAATACTTTTCTGATCCCCTTCTCTCTCTCCTCCTTATGGAACCCCTATTATGCATAGGTTGGCACATTTTTTATTACTCCATAGATCTCATATGTTGCTTTAATTTTTAAAATTTGCCTTTCTGTCTGCTGTCCTGATTGGATGATTGCCATTATTCTATCTTCCAGATCACTTATTCATTTAGTCTGCTACTCATTGTTTCTAGATATTTTTTTTTAACCTCAGCAATTGAATTGTCTATTTTTGATTGGTTCATCTTTATAATTTCTAGTTTCTTGTTACCGTGTTCTGCATTTCTATTGATAATCTTTCTTTATTCAGTTAGCATTTTTATTACCTCCTTTTTGAACTCAGCGTCTAGTAGACTGGTGAGCTCTGTTTCACTATTTGTTTTTTCGTGGAATTTCTCTTCTTCTTTTAGTTGGGAGTAGTTCTCCTCCATTTTCATTTTACTTAACTTTCTACATCTTTATGAATTCAGGAGAAACAATTGTCTATTGTGGTCTTGAAGGGGTATTTTTATGTTGGAGTGTCCCTGTGTAGACTGTGTCCTGTGTTTTTTGTGCAAGGATTGGTTTTGATATGTATGTTAGCCAGGTTGTTGCTCAGGGTTTTCTCACCATTGTCCTCTTGATAGGAGGTGTGGTTGTTGCTGGCATATCTAGATCCTGTGCAGGATGTGGGAATTCCTCTCTGCTTTGTGCCTGTCACCACCCTGTCAGGGTCTGAGTCTGCTCTACAATTGTTGGATTAGAAACCCTGAGGATCATGTTCAATTAGCCTCCTTGGCCCTTGCATTCATGCCCTGCCCCAAAGGAGGTGATTACTGAATCACTTGAGGACTGTGTGATCACAGAGGACCTGTGTGCTGCCTGGTAGGTGTCCCTAGTTCCACTCAGAAGAAGCCCATGGTCATTTCTGTTTCTCTGCTGTGGTCGTTCCAGATCTAGTGCAGGGTTGTGATGTCTAAGAGTAGGCTGGGACCGGCAGTCAAGGTATTGTGGCTGTAGGAATTGAAGTGGCTCCACTGTCCTCTGAGATTTTGCCTGCCTCTGTGACAGTCTTCTCCCTGGACTGTCTGTACTAAGCTGTAGTGTGGAAAGGGCAGACCCAGGGTGCTCTTGCTGGGACAGAACCACTGTGTACTCGAGTTTGCTGTAATGGCTCTTGCCAACCGACCCTGACCACACCCCTCTCCCCCCAGGCTGTCTCTGCATAGTTAGATGGGTCCACTCCTAGGACCTATTGCCCAAGAGTCAGTGCTCAGCTACTGCATGCTCTTGTGGCACCACCCAGTGCAAGCACTGACAAGGTTACTGTGGTTCCACTCACTGCACTGTGTGCACAGTGACAATGTCCTCCATGGTCCACCCAGGTCACACCCCAGGAACCCTGGCCTGTCTCAATGTAGCTAGACTGAGTCTCTGCACCGATCTCATACCTGGTTGTGGTGTGGAGTGAGCAAGTCTGAGGTTTTAGCCCATTCAGATTGGGAAGTGTGTAGAGGCAGCAGCTGCCAGTGCAAGTCTCTCTCCACTCTGATTGTAGCAAGCCAGCATGAGTGCACCCCACACAAGTAGAGTCTAGGCTTCTCCAATACTTCTGTCTCTCTCAGTGGATTTTCCAGCAGGAAAGGTGTCTTGTCTCCTCCATGCAGGACCCCAGGACTGGGATGCCAAGATTGTGGCTCAACCTGCTCACTCCCCAGAGTGAGGGTCCACCCATGCAGACCTTCTCTTTCTTACAGATCCCTCCCAGGAGCTCAGGTTCCAACCTGATGTCTTTTTTCTATCCTACTCATTTATGTGGAGATATTTCTTGAAGCTTTGGTTGTATAGAAGTTCTGCCAGTTTTCAAGTAGTTTCCCATGAGAATTGTTCCACATGTAGATGTATTTTTGATGTGTTTGGGGGGTGGAGGTGAGCTTCACATTCTCCTGCACCATCATTTGTGATCCCCTCTCTCCTATTACTTTTTTCTTTTCTATTTCTATTTCCCCTTTTATTTTATCCAGTAGTATCTACTTTAACATAGTCAGTCCTTTTGCATGGACTAAGGGTCCAAAGAAATATACCAAGGCTCTTGTTTAAACCTGACCACAAGCATCCCTTTGAAATAATATTTCTAAGGTTAAAGCGATAGTGTTACTCTCTCCAGAGGTTACTGTACAACTTCTAATCCCAGGACTAGGGAAAAACATCAGCTGCCAAAATTAAAAAGCACATGCTATTTTTGGACAACAGAAATTTCATGCAAGATGACTTAGAAAAAATCATCACAAACATGAAATGTTTTTTCAATATATGAATTCATAATCACTGTAAGCCTCATTGTAGCTGGCCTCATGGAATTTAAGTATGACAATGTGTAACATTTAAGGACACATAATCCAAACAAGCAAGAAAGAATCTACAGAGGACTCATTTTTTTAGTATTGGGCAAGCAGAATATTCCAAGAGTCCAGTTTATAACCCCACCACTAACAACATTCGTCATGCTTCATTCTAGTGAACCTTACCTCAGAACATTTCAGTCAATAGCTCCTTTCCCCAAATTTCTCCAAATAACACACATTGCTCTGACGTGTTCATTACAAAACTGATTTTTGATAAATCACTCTCCTCCTCCTGCCTACACTGATCTTTCTTTCTTTGTATCATAAAATTTAACACCAGGTTGACAAATGACTCTACTGAGAGAGGAATTGAACAGAAAATTGGGCTGAGCCATTCTGGGGCCTTGCCCTGCCTACCTGCAGGCTGGCAGTCAATATACAAGGCAGGGCCTGGAAGAAAAGCAAGTTGGGAGCGAGCTCTGCCTATCAGCGTGCCCACAGTAATTGGCTCCACCACAACAGAGGTCTTATGCAGCTCACATAGGAGGCATTCCTAGATAATATAGCTCTGTCATGAGAGAGAATTGTGCTGGGTGCCTCATAGGATGTCTCCTACATAAGGTAGCTTCTCCAAGGTCACAAAACATAATGAACCTACCTAATACATAGACATAAACACAGAGAATTAGGCAAAACGAAGAGACAGGATGAAGGAAAGAATATTCCAAATGAAGGAATAAGGCAAAAACCTCAGAAAAAGAATAAACACCTTGGAAATAAACAGTTTACACATAAGTATTCAAGGTAATCATGATTAAAATGTTCAACAAACTTTAGAGAAGAATGGATGAACACAGTGAGAGTTTAACAGAGAGTTAGCAATTATACAGAAGAACCAAGCAGAACTGAAGCATACAATAACTGAAATTTTTAAAAAATACATTAGAAAAAAATCAACAGCAGATTAGATGATACAGAGAAATGGATCAGTGAGCTTGAAGAGAAGGTATTGGAAATCACTGAAACTGAACAGAAAAAAGAAAAAAAAAAAGAATGTTTAAAACAGAGGATAGTTAAAGAGACCTCTGGAACAACATCAAATATACTAACATTTGCATTATAGGGATCCCAGAAGGAGAACGGTGAGAGAATTGGGCAGAGAACTAATTTGAAGAAATAATAGCTGAAAACTCCCTTAACTTGGGGAAGGAAACAGGCATCCAGGTTCGGGAAGCACAGAGAGTCCCAAACAAGATGGACCCTAAGAGGGCCATACAAAAACACATTACAATTAAAATGGCAAAAAATTAAAGATAAGGAGAGAATATTAAAAGCTGCAAGGGAAAAGCAAATAATTACTTACAAAGGAACGCCCAAAAGACTATCAGCTGACTTTTTAAAAGAAAATTTGCAGACCAGAATGCAGTGGCATGATATATTCAGAGTGATGAAAGGGAAACATCCTACAACCCAAGAATACTCTACTGGCATGGTTACCATTCAGATTTGAAGGCACAATATAGAGTTTTTCAGACAAGTGAAAGCTGAAAGAGTTCAGCCTCAATGAACTGGCTTTACAAGAAATGTTAAAGGGACTTCTCTAAGCAGAAAAGAAAAGGGCATAACTAGATACATAAAAATTATGAAAAGAAAAAATCTCACTGGTAAAGGAAAACATAGAGTAAAATAATAGATCAATCACTCATAAAGTTAGTATAAGGTTAAATGATAAAAGTAGTAAAACCATCTTCATTCACAATAAGTAGTTAATGGTTACACAAAACAAACAGATGTAAACTATAATGTCAAAAACATTAAACCTGAGGTGGGGGAGTATACATATAAGTTGGTTAGAAGGTGTTTGAACTTTAGAAATTATCAACTTAAAATAATCCCATATATAGGTTGCTATACATGAACTTGATGGTAACGACACACCAAAACCCAATAATAGAAATGCACACACAAAAGAAAAAGGTACTAAAGATAGTCATGAAATCTCAAGAGAAGAGAGCAAACAAAGAAGAAAGGAACAATACCTACAAAAAATAGCTCAAAAACAATGAACAAAATGGCAATAAGTACATACTTACCAATAATTACTTTATCTTTATCTTTATTTTATTTTATTTTGTTTTGTTTTGTTTTTGGTTGTGGTGGGTTTTTGTTGCTGCACATGGGCTTTCTCTAGTTATGGTGAGCAGGGGCTACTCTTTATTGCAGTGCATGGGCTTTTCATTGTGGTGGCTTCTCTTGTTGTGGAGCATGAGCTCTAGGCATGCAGACTTCAGTAGTTGGAGCATGCAGGCCGTAGAGTGCATGGGCTTCAGTAGTTGCAGCACATAGGCTCAGTAGTTGTGGCTCGTGGGCTCTAGGGCATGTGGGTTTCAGTGGTTGTGGTGGGCAGGCTCAGTAGTTGTGGCTCACAGGCTCTAGAGCACAGGCTCAGTAGTTGTGGTGCATGGGCTTAGTTGATCTGCAGCATGTGGGATCTTCCCAGACCAGGGATTGAACCTGTGTCCCCTGCATTGGCAGGTGGATTCTTACCCACTGCACCACCAGGGAAGTCCCCTCAATACCTATTTTAAATGTAAATGGACTAAATGCTTCAATCAAAAGACATAGAGGGGCTAAATGGATAAAAAACAAGACACATATATATGTTGCCTACAAAAGACTCACTTCAGATCTAATGACACACAGAGACTGAAAGTGAGGGGATCAAAAAAATTACTCCATGTAAATGGAAATGAAGAGAAAACTGTGTACAATACTTATATCAGGTAAAATAGACTTTAAAACAAGACTGTAACAAGAGACAAAGCAGGACATTACATAATGATAAAGGGATCAATCTAAGAAGTAAATATCACAATTGTAAATATATATATATATATATATATATATATATATATATATATATATATATATATATATATATCTCCAACATAGGAGTACCTAAATACATAAAGCAAATATTAACAGACATAAAGGGATAAATTGACAGTAACACAATAATAGTAGGGGACTTTAATACTCCACTTACATCAATGGACAGATCATTCAGACAGAAATTCAATAAGGAAACATTGGCCTTAAATGACATATTAGACCAGATAGACTGAATAGATATATATGCAACTGTGCATCCAAAAACAGCAGGGTACACATTCTTTTCAAGTGCTCATGGAACATTCTCCAGGATATATCACACGCTAAGCCAAAAACAAGTCTCAATAAATTTAAGATAAAAATCTTATAAAGCGTATATTCTGAACACAACAAAATGAGATTAGAAATCAACTACTAGAAAAAATTGCAAAAACACACACAAGTGGAGGGTAAGCCATAGGCTACTAAACAATATTTTCCTGAAAAATCAAAGAGGAAATTAAAAATTACCTGGAGACAAACAAAAATGGAACCACAGCAATCCAAAATCTATTGGATGCAGCAAAAGTTCTTCTAAGAAAGAAGTTTATAGTAATACATGCTTACCTCAAAAAACAAGAAATATTTCAAATAAACAATCTAACCTCACACCTAAGGAAAGTAGAAAAAGAAGAACAAACAAAACCCAAAGTTAGTAGAAGAAAGTAAATTATAAAGGTCAGAGCAAAAAATAAATGAAATAGAGTATAAAAAAATTAGAAAATGTAAGTGAAACTAAGATCTGATTTTTTGAAAAATAAACAAAATTGATAAACCATTAGTTAGATTCATCAAGAAAAAAAGAGATAGGGTACAAATAAATAAAATCTGAAATAAAAGAGAAGTTACAACTGACACCACAAAAATACAAATAATCAAAAGAGATTAGTATGAACAATTAATTATAAACCAATAAAAAGGACAACCTACAAGAAATGGTTAAATTCCTAGAAATGTACAATCTCCCAACTATAAATCAGAAAGAAAGAGAAAATATGAACAGACCAATGACCAGTAATGAAATAATATCAGTAATTAAAATACTCCCAACAATAGAAATCCAGTAATCTTCACAGGTGAATTATACCAAACATTTAGAGAAGAGTTAACATTTATACTTCTCAAACTATCCTAAAAAATTGAAAAGGAAGGAACATTTCCAAACTTATCCTATGAGGCCAGCATGAACCTGATACCCAAGTCAGACAAAAACACCACAAGAAGAGAAAATCACAGGCCAATATCACTGATGAAAAATATATGAAAAAATTTCAACAAAATATTAGCAAATAAAATTCAACAATACATTAAAAGGATCATACACTATGATCAAGTGGTATTTATTCTAGGGATACAGGGATAGTTCAATATTCACAAATCAATCAACATGATACACCACATTACCAAATTGAAGAATAAAAATCATATGATCATCTCACTAGATACAGAAAATCTTTTGACAAAATTCAACATCCATTTATGTAAAAACTCTAAAAAATTGGGTATAGAGTGAATATGCCTCTACATATTAAAGGCCATATACAACAAACCTGTAGCCAAAATCATACTCAATAATGAAAAGCTGAAAACGTTTCCTCTAAGATCAGGAACAAGACAAGGATTCCCACTCTATCTACTTTTATTCAACATTGTATTAGAAGTGCTAGCCACAGCAATCAGACAAGAAAAAGAAATACAAGTTGGATTATCCAATTTCATAATTGGAAAGGAAGATGTAAAACTGTCACTATTTTCAGATGACATACTATATATAGAAATCCCTAAAGACTGCACCAAAACTCTATTAGAATCAATGAAAACAGTAAATTTGCAGAATACAAAATTAATATACAGAAATCTGTTGCTTAGCTACACACTAATAAAACACTATCAAAAAGAGAATTTAGGAAAACAATCCCAGTTACAACTGCATCAAAAATAATAAAATACCTAGGAATAAATCTAACCAAGGAGGTCAAAGTCTTGTTCTCAAAAGGCTGTAAGACATTGATAAAAAAGATTGAAGATGACACAAACAAAGGGAAAGAAGTACTGCTTTGATGGATTAGAAGAATTAATATTTTTAAAATAACCATATTATTGAAGGCAGTCTACAGGTTCAATGCAATCCCTATCAAAATACAAATGGCATTTTTCACAGAACTAGAACAAATAATTCTAAAATTTTATAGAAACACAAAAGACCCCTAATAGCCAAAGTGATCTTGAGGGGAAAAAAAGCTGGAGGTATCATATTTTCTGAGTTCTAAATATACTACAAATCTACAGTAACCAAAACAGTGTGGGACTGGCACAAAAACAGATACATGGATCAATGGAACCAAATAGAAAGCCCAGAAATATTCCCACAATTATATAGTTAATTAATCTATGACAAAGGAAGCAAGACTATACAATGTGGACAAGACAGCCTCTTCAATAAATGGTGTTGGGAAAACTGAACAGCTACATGCAAAAGAATCCAACTGGACTTTTCCCACACCACATACAAAAAAAAAAAAACCCTCAAAATAGATTAAAGATTTAAATGTAAGGCCTGCAACCATTAAAACTCTTAGAAGAAAACATAGGTAGTATGTTCTTTGAGATTGGTGTTAGCAATATTGTTTTTGAAAATATCTCCTCAGGCTGGGAAGCAAAAGCAAAAATAAACAAATGTGACTACTTCAAACTAAAAAGCTTTTGCACAGCAAAGGAAACCACTAACAAAATGAAAAGGCAACTTAATTAATGAGAGAAGATATTTGCAAATGATATATCCAATAAAGGGGTGGTATCCAAAATATATAAAGAATCCATACAACTCAACATCAAAAAAACAAACATGATTACAAAACAGGAAAAGGATCTAAGTAGATATTTTTCCATAGAAGACATACAGATGGAGAACAGACACATGAAAAGAAGCTCAACATCACTAATCATCAGGTAAATGCAAATCAAAACCACAATAAGATATCACCTTACACCTGGGAACCCTTGTGCACTGTTGCTGGGATTGTAAATTGGTGCAGCCACTATGGAAAACAATATAGAGTTTTCTTAACTTAAAAATAGAATTACCATATTATCCAACAATTTCACCTCTATTTACCTGAGGTGAAGTTAGGGTTAGGGTTAAGGTAAATACTAACATATATCAAAAAGATATATGCACTACAATGTTCATTGCAACATTGCTTACAATAGTCAAGATATGAAAGCAACCTAAGTGTCCATCTATAGATATATGGATAAGGAAGATGTGGTATTTTATACATAGAATATTACTCAGGCATAAAAAGAAATCTTTCAATTTACAAAAACGTGGATGGATCTTGAGGGTATTATGCTAAGAGAAATCAAGTCAGAGAAAGACAAATACTGCATGATCTCACTTATATGTGGAATCTAAAAAAGAAAACAGACACACAAAACAAAATGAAAACAGAGTCATAGATACAGAGAACGAATCGGAGGTTGCCAGAAAGAGGGGTGTGGGAGGCTGAGTGAAATATGTGAAGGGTATTAAGAGGTTCAAACCTCCAATTATATAATAAATAAGTCATGGGGATATAATATACAGCATAAGGAATACGGTCAATATTATTGTATTAATTTTGTGTGGAGACATGATCACCAGACTCTTATTATGGTGATAATTTCATAATGTATGTGAAAGTTAAATCATTATATAGTACATCTAAAAGTAACATAACATTGTACTTTAACTATATTAAAAATTAAGCAAAGAGAGAGAGATTTAGGCTGAAGTAGGAGAATTCTTGGCTCAAACCAATGTATACATGTGTATGTGTGTGTGTGTGCTTGGATTTTTCAGTCCTGCTTGTAGTAAAGTTGTAAGAACCTTCAGGTGGAACTTTGAATCTCCCCAAGCATTTGCATTTTCAAAGCATTTATATGTAAGATCCAAGAGGCTTCTCCAAATTTCTGTGTTTATGATTGTTTTCTACTGAATAATGTGTTTTTCTTTGTTCTACATTATACTCCTGATTTCAAGTTTGCCTCAAGCTACTTCCTATTAGTGTGATATCCTCTTAGCTGTGGAATACTAAATATACTTGGAATCATTTTGAAAAATCGTATTTCATTACTCATTATTTTAATTATAATTTTCTGCACAATTTCTATTTAGTATTTTATCAAACATAAGCAAATCTTGACATAGAATTTTACCTATCCCTTGTAATCAGATTCAAGTTTCCTGCTCTTCAATAAACCTTCCTCTATTACAGCCTACAATGAGTTATCACCTTCCTAAATATGAAGGAACTTATTCCTTGTGACCTTCCATGTTTCCAGTCATATATTCATTTCTTAGCAACATGTATTGAGCATTTATGATACGTAAAATCTTGTGTATAAAGAATTATTTGCTAGACCTGGAGACATAGGGAGCACTAAGTTGAAAAAATTTGCCTTCAAAGAGCTCCAAGTCTAGTGAGAAATAGAAACAAGAATATCCATAATCATAACCTCCCAAAATAAGTCAATGAGTATTAAGTTAGAGATATGCTCTATTTTATTACATTCTTTTATAAATGCCTTAGAACAGTGTTGCTTATATTATAAGGTCTTCAAACTAAGTGCACTAAAACAGCAAGTGGATCAAGTGGTTACCCGCTAGAATTGTGCATATTTATATTTGACTTATTTCTATGATTTAGAAAGCAGAGATTGCTTCCACAAAATTTAAATAAATTAATTTTTACTGGGTGTTTTCTTTCAAACCTTTACATACATTTGGCATCAGCAATATTTAAATGCTGTCTTGGTAACTAATTATTTGTTTTGTAAATATGTAATGCTTTTGTGGTTATAGATAAGAAACAGAAATTATAAGGGGCAGGCACTTCACACTTATATTAAATATATTGCATTAAACTATGCTGTTCTGACTCTACGCACACTTTTCTAATAGCACTTTTGCCTTTACAGCCTTTCTAGTTCTCCCTTAAGTACCAATTTCTCTCCCCTCTGTGCCCTTCCATTCCCACCCAAAGGCAGTCACTGCTTATCCAGTATCTGTCATCAGTTGCTTCTTTCCTGTGACTGCCCATCTTTAATTCACATTTATCCTCCAACCTATTTACCCAGATACTGGTTCTCTCACTACCCAGGGTTGTATTTGCCATTTAGAATTTGAGGTCATGGAGTCCTGAATGTATCTTATGAAAACCATGGATTCTCTCCATTGTCAACAATGCCTTAACATGTACAATGTTTTCATTTTAGCTTTATCAGGTTCACAGACTTACTCAAGTCCATTTGAACCCCTCCTCAAAACAGAGCTTCTCGCCTTAATTGTTGAAAGCAACAATCTCACTCACTGACCAGAGATTGGAAAGAGGCTCCTTACTGTGTCACCTCTCTCACCCTCTCTACTCCCATTCAAAATCACACGTTAAGGATTCATCGGCACCACGGCACATCAAGTTTTAATGACAACTACTTCATGTAATATTTTTTCAGGTAACATATTTGTATCTTAATAAAACTTTAGCTAATTTACTAAGCAATCACAACTCATAAGAGTAAGTGTAAGAAAGTTTTCTTTTTCCCAGTAATTACTGCTGATAATGCTTTTCAAGCCCTCTTTCCATCTGGACAGAGTGCTCCCTTAAGAACACGCCAGTGTGATTCCATGATATTTCACATATTGTCTACAATAATCTCACTTTAGTTTGGATTTTAATTCTGTACATTTAAAACTTCTATCTCCATTTGATGCAGAACTTTTTTGTTTCCCCAAGCATAAGTTAGACACACCACACTTGTTACTGTGTGGGTATGTGTTAGGAGGTCTGGAGGGAAGCTGGTAAAGGGATCTGCATTCACATGACCTCCCTGTTCCTCTTTCCAGCACATACCACCCTAGTATAGTGTTAGTGTAGTGAAGAAGAAAAGTGAGGTATGTGCTTCCGTATATGATTGTCCACAGTGAAATTGCTATTGAGTCTTTGGTTAGTTTGACCCAGCTTGGCCCCCTTGTCTCTGGGGCCTGTTGGAATTCATATTGGCCCATATCTGGCCTACATGGACACAAACAAGATTTAAACTCTAGGGTCTCAGGCAAATAAAGGCTCATTTTTCTGAACCAATTGATATGAAACCTAGAAGAGCAGTTTCTGTCACGTTTCCCTTGGCCATGTCTCCAAGTATTCTTTCTTCTGCTCCACTGGCACAGATGCAGGTGAGCAAGCCCAGCAGCAAAGCAACTGTAACATCTGAGAATGAAATGTTCATTTTTCCTCACTCGTACCCTTTCTTCCTTGGTTTACTGAAACCAGAATTTGATCACACACAATATGGCTCCAGAGCTCCTATGTTCGACTACAGTAGTATGTTCTAAAGGTAGAAAATATGAGTTTCTGAAAGAAATTATTGTTTTTGATATTTGCTATTTATTATATTTTATTTTAAAATAGCTTTATTGAGGAATAATTGACAGACAATAAACTATATGTGTTTAAGTGTATAATTTGATATTTTGACATATGGATATACCAGTAGTAGTATCATCAACACAATCAAGATAAGGAACATATCCATCATCTGGAAAATTTACTCTTATATCTTCTAATTTCTTCATTCCATCCCTTCCTGACCCCCAACCAGGTCCCATGTAATCATTGATCTACTTTCTGTCACCTTAGTTTACTTTGCATTTTCTAGAATTTAATGCAAACAGAATTATACATTATATACTCTTTTGTCTAGCTACTTACAAGAAAATTTTGGAATTATTTTGAGATTCATCTGTGTTATCATGTGTATTAATAGTTCAATCCTTGTAACTGTGTGTATCAATATTTACTATGTGTACCAATAGTTCATTACTTTTATTACTCAGTAATATCCATTGTATGGATATAATAATTTATTTTTCTGTTGAATCTCATTTGGGTTGTTTCCTATTGTTAGCTATTACAAATAAAGCTTTATATGGAACTATGCTTTCATTTCTCTTGAATAAATACCTGTCAGTATAATGGCTGGATCTTATGGTGTTATATATTTAAATTTTGAGAAAGTTTCAAACTTTTCCCAAGTAATTGTACTATTTTATATTCTCACAAACAGTGATTGATAGTTTCTTGATAACACTTGATATGTTTAGCCTTTTACTTTTAGCCATCCATTTTATATATATACATATATATATATATATATATATATATATATATATATACATATATATATATATGTATATATATATATATATATAATGGAATATTATTTAGTCCTAAAAAAGAAGAAAATCCTGCCATTTCCATCCAACGTGGATGAACCTGGAAGGCATTATGTTAATTGCCTAAGCCAGATGCAGAAGGACAAATACTACATGATACCACTTATTTGAGGAATCTAAAATAGTCAGACACATGGAAACAGAGAGTAGAATAGTGGTTGATAGGGGCTAAGAGGAGGGGGAAGCAGGGACTTCTTATTAGTCAAAGAGTAAAATGTTTCATTTATACAAGATGAATAAGTCCCAGAGACTTACTGTATAGAATAGTGCCTATAGTTAAAAACACTACATTTTATATTAAATATTTTGCTAATAGGATAAATCTTATATAAAGTATTCTCATCACAAAATGCAATAATAAACACACAGAGTGGGAGGAAACTTTTGGGGGTGATGGATAAGTTTATGGCATAGAATGTTATTGATGTTTTCATGAATATATATCTATCTCCAAATTCATCAAGTTATACACATTAAATATGTATATATTTTTGTATTTGGCAATCATACCTCAATGAAATGGTTTCTAAAAAGTTTGGAAACTGTTTGTTCATTATTTCTTCAAATATCTTCTCCCCTTCCTTGGGCACTCAAGGTCACAAGTATTAGACCACATAAAGTTGTTCCACTGCTCATTGATGCTTTGTTCCTTATTTTTTGAGGGTTTATTTTTTCTGTTTCATTTTGGATAGTTTCTTTTGTTGTGTCTTCAAGCTCCTTAGTCTTTTCTTCTGCAATATCTAATCTGCTGTTTATCAGTTCTAGTGTATTTGTACCCTCAGACACCAGTTTTTATCTTCAGATAATCTATATTCATGTGTGTGTGCATGCATATATTCCATATCTCTTATTAACAGGTTTATTCTTTCCTCCAGTTATTTTTAACATATGGAATACAATTATAATAAATATTTCATTGTTTTTCTGTTAACTCCATAATCTTTGATTGGTTTTTCTTCTCCCCAGTAATGGTTTTTTACTTCTTTGTGTGCTTGATTATTTTTAAGTTGATACCAGACATTTAAAATTTTACCCTGCTGGGAGCTGGATAATTTTGTACTCTGTTAATTTCCTGATTTTTGTTTTGGGACACAGTTAATTTACTTTGACTAGTTTGATCCTTTCCATTCTTACTTTTAAGATTTATTATTGGAAACTGAGTATCATTTAGTGTAGGGAAGTGATTCTCAACCAGCCATGATTGTGGACTTCAGAAGACATTTGACAATTTCTGGAGAACATTTTGATAGCCACAATTGGGGGTAGGGTGCTCTGACATCTAATGGGTAGGTGCCAGGTATGCTGTTAAACATCCTACAAAGCACAGAACAGCCCCCAGTGACAAAGAGTTATCCAGGTAAAAATGTCAATAATGCCAGTTGAGAATCCCTGATGTCTAGTGTATGTTTTCAGCCATAGGTGCTTCTCAGAAACCAATATACTTTTGTAAACAATTTTAATTGATTTTCTTCTTTGAATCTAGTCCAGCGTGCCCTTCACTCAGAATATTAAAATATCTGAATAATTTTTATTCCACTGTAGAATTTTAAGTTAGAACAACCACACCAAAGAGGATTCTGTTCTACCATACTTTATTTAGAAGACTCAAATTGAGCTAATCAAAACCACACACCATTCCTCTTGCCACTCATTTGAACTCCCCATTACAGAGATTCAGCACACTGCTGGCTGCTCTCTTACACAAGAAAACAAGCCTTCACCACATAGAATTTCAAGCTATTTATGAAAAACTGGTGAAACCATAAAATATAAATTGGGAAGCTGACAGTTCAGAGGAAGAGTATTCTGTGTTTAGTCAATTGTAGAAACCCAGAGAATGGAAGTCAATGACCATATTGTTTCACCTCATTGGAACTTCCTGTCAACAAAATTCAAATTAAAGAGTAATAGTCCAATTGAAGCCAAAAACTATAATGAAGTGAAAATACAATTTGACAAGTATTTTATTCTTTAACAGTGTAACCAAACCTGTACTATTTTCTTTGTTGTTTTTTTGTTTGTTTATATACTGCTTTATAAATACATACCATTTTTAAATTTGTCTTTCCTCAATAATAAATTTCTCTATAAATGCAAAACCATTTCATGAATAATGTAAGATTTGTTTAACTGAACCTCTATTAGATTAAATAAAAATCTTTAGCTCTTATAAACCAGTGTTTTCTTTTTTTTTAATTTTAGAATTTTATTTATTTTTTTGTACAGCAGGTTCTTATTAGTTAGACAAGTGCTTTATTATTTAAGAATGTAGCCAAACCTGTACTATTTTTATTTGCCAAATATCTATCATTTTAAACATGTTTAAAATTTACTAAATTATTTTTTTCTAAATTTTATTTACAAATTAATTGAAATAGGTTTTTACATTCAACACATCTTACATAAACATATGAGGAAGAAACTCAATTTGTGGGCTATATATTACATATTATCTAAAGGTAGAATGTAGGTGAGAGTTCAAGCTACCATTTTAAAATATCAATGCTCCTAATTATACCATAACAAATTGACAGCTCATTGGAGGTAACATAATTCCTTTCATTTCTTTCTAAGTTTCCATTTGGTAGTTAAAAAGAATTGTATGTAGCATATAGGTACTCAGTATGAACTAGATGAATACCAATTCTGTTGGCATTTTTTGTGTTACTCTCTTGACTTCCAATCAAAGGATCTGTTGAATTTTATATTTGTCATACACAAAAAGAGATAAAAATTAGTTTCAGAATACATGCATATATCTTTGAACTATAAATTTAAAGTTTGTTTTCAAATTTTATAAAATGGTTTGTAGTGCAAGTAGTCTTCTAGGACTTGCTCTTCTTACTCAAGATGTTTTCTAAGACTTTTATAGATTGTTGCACATATTTTCCTCATTCATTATCCCTGTTATATCTCAGGTATCTATCCTTTCCTTGATGTATGGATATCTGTGTTGTTTCCAATAATTTCAGAAAAATAAATATTGCTCTGAACATTATGTGCAAGTCTCATTTACCTCTGAAATGAATGATTGGGTCTTAAGGTAGGTTCATATCTATGTTTATAAGAAATTTTATCTCCAAAATAGTGATACCAATTTATATTTCCAGCAGCAGTGTTTAAGGATTATATTATTCAACATTCTACCCAATATCTAGAATTGACAGACTTAATTTCTGCATATGTAATGGGCCTAAAATATTACATTATTATGGTCTGAGTTTCAATTTCTTCACATACCACTGAAGTTGAACATTCATATTTATTCTTTTATTAATCACTGTTTCTTTGCCTATTTTATATTGCTAATGTCTTTTTATTCCAATATAGATATTCGATTGTTTCAGCACCTCTCATTGCCCAGTCTTTCCATTCCTCAGTGATATCCAATGCAATCATATATCATCTATCAAGTTTCCATGTATGGATGGTTATGTTTCTGGGCTATCAAATCTATTCTCTGAGTCAAATTGTCTATCACAAAGTCACTATCATACTAAATTAATGTCTAAAGCTTTATGTAAAGGCTTAAAATCTAGTAAGGAAGTCTTCCTATTTTTTACTCCTTTTTACATGGATTCATGACTATGCTTGAAAAATGTTTTTCCATATACATTTAAAAATTTGTATGTAAAGTTATTTACAAAACTCTGTTGTAATTTGGAATCTTAAAATTCATAGGAAAACCTACAAAATTGATATTCTTATGCTATTATTGTTTGTGCATGAACCTAGTAAAAACTGTCCATTTATTTAGGACTTAAAAAGTTTTTAAAGTGTTTTATAATTTATTCTGTAAATATTTACACATTGTTGGTGATACTTATTACTAAACATATTGTATTTAAACATATTTCTATCTGTATTTACTTTTGCATAAAAATAAATATGGTTTTGTACAGTAATTCTATATTCAGACAATTTATTATATGCTATGTATATTTCTAAAGATTCATTTAATTATTCAACATAGTTTTGGAAGTCCTAGCCACAGCAATCAGGGAAGAAAAAGAAATAGAAGGAATAAAAATTGGAAAAGAAGAAGTAAAACTGTCATTGTTTGCAGATGGCATGATACTATATGTAGAAAATCCTACAGATGTCACCAGAAAACTATGAGAGCTAATCAATGAGTTTTGTAAAGTTGCAAGATAGAAAATTAATGCACAGAAATCTCTTGCATTCCTATACACTAACAATGAAAGATTGGAAAGAGAAATTAAGGAAACACTCCCATTCACCATTGCAACAAAAAGAATAAAATACCTAGGAATAAACCTACCTAAGGAGGTAAAAACCTGTACTCAGAAAACTATAAGACACTGATGAAAGAAATCAAAGATGACACAAACAGATGGAGAGATATACCATATTCTTGGATTGGAAGAATCAATAATGTGAAAATGACTATACTCCCCAAAGCAACCTACAGATTCAATGTAATCCTTATCAAATTAACAGTGGCATTTTTCACAGGACCAGAACCAAACATCTTAAAATTTGTATGGAGACACAAAAGACCCTGAATAGCCAAATCAATCTTGAGAAAAAAAAATTGGATCCAGAGGAATCAGACTCCCTGACTTCAGACTATATTACAAAGCAGCAGTAACCAAGACAGTATCGTGCTGGCACAAAAACAGAAATATAGGTCAATGGAACAGGATAGAAAGCCTAGAGATAAACCCACACACCTATTGTCAACTAATCTATGACAAAGGAGGCAAGGATATACAAAGGAAAAAAGACAGTCACTTCAATAAGTGGCGCTGGGAAAACTGGACAGCTACATGTAAAGGAATGAAATTAGAACACTCCCTAACACCATACACAAAAATAAACTCAAAATGGATTAAAGACCTAAATGTAAGACCGGACACTATAAAACTCTTTCAGGAAAATATAGGGAGAACACTCTTGAACATAAATCACAGCAAGATCTTTTTTGACCCACCTCCTAGAGTAATGGCAATAAAAACAAAAATAAACAAATGGGATCTAATGAAATTTAAAAGCTTTTGCACAGCAAAGGAAACCATAAACAAGACAAAGAGACAACCCTCAGAATGGGAGAAAATATTTGCAAATGAAGCAACTGACAAAGGATTAATCTCCAAAATTTACAAGCAGCTCATTCAGCTCAATATCAAAAAAACAAACAACTCAATCCAAAAATAGACAGAAGACCTAAATGGACATTTCTCCAAAGAAGATATACAGACTGCCAACAAACACATGAAAGGATGCTCAACATCACTAATCATTAGAGCAATGCAAATAAAACTACAAGGAGGTATCACCTCACACCGGTCAGAATGGCCATCATCAAAAAATCTACAAACAATAAATGCTGGAGAGGGTGTGGAGAAAAGGGAACCCTCTTGCACTGTTGGTGGGAATGTAAATTGATACAGCTACTATGGAGAACAGTATGGAAGTTCCTTAAAATAACTAAAAATAGAATTACCATATGACCCAGGAATCCCACTCCTGGGCATATACTCAGAGAAAACCATAATTCAAAAAGCCACTTGCACCCCACTGTTCATTGCAGCACTATTTATAATAGCCAGTTCATGGAAGTAACCTAAATGTCCATCAATAGATGAATGGACAAAAAGGATGTGGTATATATATATACAATGGAATATTGCTCAGCCATAAAAAGGAACAAAATTGGGTCATTTGTGGAGACATAGATGTACCTGGACACTGTCATACAGAGTGAAGTAAGTCAGAAAGAGAAAAACAAATATCGTGTATTAACACATATATGTGGAATCTGGAAAAATGGTACAGATGAACTGGTTTGCAAGGCTGAAATAGAGACACAGATGTAGAGAACAAATGTATGGACACCCAGGGAGGAAAGGGGGGGGGTGGGATGAATTGGGAGATTGGGACTAACTTATATACACTGATATGTATAAAATATATAACTAATGAGAACCTGCTGTATAGCACAGGGAACTCCACTTTGCTGTACAGTAGAAACTAACACAACATTGTTAAACAATTATACCTCAATTAAAAAAGAAAAAAGATTCATTTAAAAATTCTTAGATTTTTAAAAGTTAATAATTTTATCATCTCTAAATTTTATTTTTGTTTATTTCTTTCTCGTCACAAAACTTTCGTTTCATTTCCCTGTCTTATTACAATGATTAGGCACTACACTGTAGTGCTGAATAAGAGGCATGACAGTGGATTTCCTTGCTTTTTCTCTGGATTAAAGTCAAACTTTTCTCAGTGTTTCATAATCAAAAGTATTTTTTTTAAGTTATAAATTACATTTATAAGGTAAAGACATTTCAATCTAGTTTTAGTTTTCTGAGAATTTTATTTAAATTTCTTTTTTTAAACGTATGAATGATTGTTGAAATTTAATAAAAATTGTTACTACAGCTATTGAGGTAAATACTGATTCTTTCTATATTTCTCGTATAAAGCAAACCATGAATCCCTGGCATAAATTCAACTTAACAATGATTTGATTTTTAATATTATTTTTCTAAAAATTGTGTGTGTTGTATTCATAAGTGAGATTAATTTGTAATTTTTCCTTTTATGTACAACACTGTTATGATTTCAATGTCTATGTATTGAATTAATTGGTTTGTTTTACCCCCTCTATTTTCTAGAAGAGCATGTATAAGGTTTGAATGATCCATTCTTGACAATTTGGTAGAAATCACTTATTAAAAACATTTACACTTAGTATTTTCTTTGTGGGTTTTAAGTTTTGGTCTGATATGTTATCTTTAATTGTTTAGGACTTTTGTTTTTCTATTTCTTCTTGAGACAGTTTTGGAAACTTTTTTTTAATAAGTATCTCTTTAATCTGAGATTTCAAATATGTTGGCATAAATGAGTTTTCAAATATGTTGTATTCTTTTTTCAAAATTCACCACAATTTATTATTTCTCTCTTTTATGTGTACATTCTCTCTTTTTTTCTGGATTAATTTTGTTAGAGATTTATTAGCATTTTCCAAGAATAAACTTTTGGAGGTACTTATGTTTTCTTTTAAATGTTTTTCTATTTCAGTGAATTTGCTCTTATCCTTATTACCTACTTTCCTCTAATTTCTTTAGATATATTCTGTTGTCATTTACTAAGTTTTTCAGCTAGGTGGTAGCTCATTACTTTTCAATTTTTCTAATGTAAGTATTAAAGGCTAAACATTTCCCTTTAAGTACTTCTTTAACTTCCTCCTGCTAATTTTGAAGTGAGATTTAATTATTTAACATGTCTTAATTTTGTAATTTTAAGTTCTCATGTTCAGGGTCCAATCCTGGGACCAATGCTTAGTCTTAATCTTAGTTTTTAAATAATATCTGCCATCAGATTTCAACTTAATTTAATGTTCACTCTGTTCTTCCCCTTATGATTTTAGAATTTTCTTAAATTGGATATTTCTTTTGTTTTGTTCAGAAGTGGCTTTAAGACTACTGTACATTTTATTGACTATTTAGTCATATGACATAGTTATATGGTAACAGAATGAGCTTTTAAAAAATCTTATTTGCCCTCTGCTAAAAACTCCTTAGTTGATGTGACTTTTTCCATTTTTTATTTTTAATGCAGTAGGGATATGATGGAAGCACAGATCAGAATGTGAGTAATCCACTGTTAAGAGGGGGATAGTGCCACAAATTTAAAAAATGAGTTGACTTCGAAACTTGAGTATAGGATTTCACCCAGAGAACTCTGAAAAAATACATATTCTACATAGAAAGAACAATAAAAGTATTTAGTATGTAGAGAGTTGAAGAGATTGAAAAAGAGTAGACAGAAATAAGAAGAAAAATAAATAAATAAAAAATTAAAAACATAAAGCCAATAAGTTGAAGGTGGAAAAAAAAAAGAAGAAAAGTTAGAAGAGAACAGTGTCACAGAAGGTAAGGAAATAAAATTTCAGAAGACATGACCAAAAGTATTAGATATTACAGAGAAATGAAATAGACTGTGTGATGAAGAAAGGCCTTTATAAACAGCAGTTGGAAATTAGGATGGCAGGCAAGTGTGACAAGATGAAAAATTTCAGTACCATGATGAGAGTAGAAAACACATGTGTAGTAAGATTTAGAAATGAGGGAGAGTTTAAAAATCCAAGCAGAATTTATCTTTCAAAAACTATTGTCGAAAAATGAATGGAGAGAAATGGGGTCAGAGCCAGAAAAGGAAAGAAGATTAATGGAAATGTATTTAAGGACTGTGAGGACTTGAACCTTTTTGTAAATGGAATTTAAGAACTTGCAATTAAAAAAAAGATTAAAGATGCATAAGAAGGAAAGGGCAATTGATGAAGAAAAATCTTTGTGATAGAGGTGGGAAAGAGAGTCAGGAGGTGGGGGATAGGGTCAAGAACACAGGAAGAGTCACCTTAGCAGGCACCTGAAGACTACTTGGAAGTGTCAAGGTGGGGTGGGAAGTTGAAGGAGTATTATGGTATTTATTTCCTCAGGTAAGCATGGAGTACAATCATCTGCTGAACGTGAAGAGAGTAGGAGTGGGCTGGAGTTTGTAGTATGGGAAGGTGATCAGTGACTAGGACAATTAGGAAGAAAGCTGGTGACAAAAAGAAAAAAAGATTAGAGAGCACTATTGAGATTAGCTGTTCATAACTGTTAGCAGAAAATAACTGAGTAAATCTCAGTTTTTGGATCCACTTTTGTTTACAAGTAAAGTAAATTTAGACACTTTTAATTTTTTTTCTTGATAACAAATGAAAACATGATGTTTTAAATATTTGAAACAATTTGATTTTCCACTAGACAAAACAGATTTTATAGCTTAATTACACTAGAGGAAAGTAATATTCTACCAATAATACATTTAAGTTATGTGACTCTAAAATTTATTATTCAAGGCAATTTAAATGAAAATATGGAAATATATTTAAACATATTTAGATTAATACCTGGAGAAAATTAAACAAATTTCTTTTTTTGTTTTTTAGATATGCAGGTTTATTTGAATTCTAAGGATTTTATAATTTTCTGTATGGGCATCTTTAGCCTCGAAGAGAGCTTTGAGGATTTCTTTCCATTACAGTATTTCCTAGGTGCTGATGGGCATTAAATGATGAATCCTGGTGAGGCACACAACCCACGGCTTCAGAACCTGGGAGATGAAAGGAGAGCTAGCCTGGAGACGATTCACTCTGTATGACAGTCTCTAGATCCATCCACGTCTCAACAAATGACTCAATTTCATTCCTTTTTATGGCTGAGTAATATTCCATTGTATATATGTACCACTACTTCTTTATCCATTCGTCTGTTGATGGGCATTTAGGTTGCTTCCATGACCTGGCTATTGTAAATAGTGCTGCAGTGAACATTGGGGGGCATGTGTCTTTTTGAATTACAGTTTTCTCTGGGTATATGCCCAGTAGTGGGATTGCTGGGTCATATGGTAATTCTATTTTTAGTTTTTTAAGGAACCTCCATATTGTTCTCCATAGTGGCTGTATCAATTTACATTCCCACTAACACTGCAAGAGGGTTCCCTTTTCTCCACACCCTCTCCAGCATTTGCTGTTTGTAGATTTTCTGATGATGCCCATTCTACCTGGTGTGAGGTGATACCTCATTGTAGTTTTGATTTGCATTTCTCTAATAATTAGTGATGTTGAGCATCTTTTCATGTGCTTCATGGCCATCTGTATGTCTTCTTTGGAGAAATGTCTATTTAGGTCTTCTGCCCATTTTTGGATTGGGGTGTTTGTTTCTTTAATATTGAGCTGAATGAGCTCTTTATATATTTTGGAGATTAATCCTTTGTCCGTTGATTCATTTGCAAATATTTTCTCCCATTCTGAGGGTTGTCTTTTCGTCTTGTTTATGGTTTCCTTTGCTGTGCAAAAGCTTTGAAGTTTCATTAGGTCCCATTTGTTTATTTTTGTTTTTATTTCCATTACTCTAGGAGGTAGATCAAAAAAGATCTTGCTGTGATTTATGTCAAAGAGTGTTCTTCCTATGTTCTCCTCTAAGAGTTTTATACTGTCCAGTCTTTCATTTAGGTCTCTAATCCATTTTGAGTTTACTTTTGTGTATGGTGTTAGGGAGTATTCTAATTTCATTCTTTTACATGTAGCTCTCCAGTTTTCCCAGCACCACTTCTTGAAGAGACTGTCTTTTCTCCATTGTATATCTTTGCCTCCTTTGTCATAGATTACTTGACCATAGGTGCGTGGGTTTATCTCTGGGCTTTCTATCTTGTTCCATTGAACTATGTTTCTTTTTTTTGTGCCAGTACCATATTGTCTTGATTACTGTAGCTTTGTAGTATAGTCTAAAGTCAGGGAGTCTGATTCCTCCAGTTCCGTTTTTTTCCCTCAAGACTGCTTTGGCTCTACGGGGTCTTTTGTGTCTCCATACAAATTTTAAGATGATTTGTTCTAGCTCTGTAAAAAATGCCATTGGTAATTTGATAGGGATTGCATTGAATCTGTAGCTTACATTGGGAACTATAGTCATTTTCACAATATTGATTCTTCCAATCCAAGAACATAGTGTATCTCTCCATCTGTTGGTATCATCTTTAATTTCTTTCATCAGTGTCTTATAGTTTTCTGCATACAGGTCTTTTGTCTCCCTAGGTAGGTTTATTCCTAGGTATTTTATTCTTTTTGTTGCAGTGGTAAATGGGAGTGTTTCCATAATTTCTCTTTCAGATTTTTCATCATTCGTGTATAGGAATGCAAGAGATTTCTGTGCATTAATTTTGTATCCTGCAACTTTACCATATTCATTAATTAGCTCTAGCAGTTTTCTGGTGGCAGTTTTAGGATTCTCTATGTATAGTATCATGTCATCCGCAAACAGTGACTGTTTTACTTCTTCTTTTCCAGTTTGTATTCCTTTTATTTCTTTTTCTTCTCTGATTGCCGTGGCTAGGACTTCCAGAACTATGTTGAATAATAGTGGTGAGAGTGGACATCCTTGTCTCGTTCCTGATCTTAGAGGAAATGCTTTCAGTTTTCCACCATTGAGAATGATGTTTGCTGTGGGTTTGTCATATATGGCCTTTATTATGTTGAGGTAGGTTCCCTCTATGCCCACTTTCTGGAGAGTTTTTTATCATAAATGAGTGTTGAATTTTGTCAAAAGCTTTTTCTGCATCTATTGAGATGATCATATGGTTTTTATTCTTCAATTTGTTAATATGGTGTATCACATTGATTGATTTGCGTATATTGAAGAATCCTTGCATCCCTGGGATAAATCCCACTTGATCGTGGTGTATGATCCTTTTAATGTGTTGTTGGATTCTGTTTGCTAGTATTTTGTTGAGGATTTTTGCATCTATATTCATCAGTCATATTGGTCTGTAATTTTCTTTTTTTGTAGTGTCTTTGTCTGGTTTTGGTATCAGGGTGATGGTGGCCTCATAGAATGAGTTTGGGAGTGTTCCTTCCTCTGCAATTTTTTGGAAGAGTTTGAGAAGTATAGGTGTTAGCTCTTCTCTAAATGTTTGATAGAATTCACCTGTGAAGCCATCTGGTCCTGGACTTTTGTTTGTTGCAAGATTTTTAATCACAGTTTCAATTTCATTACTTGTGATTGGTCTGTTCATATTTTCTGTTTCTTCCTGGTTCAGTCTTAGAAGGTTATACCTTTCTAAGAATTTGTCCATTTCTTCCAGGTTGTCCATTTTATTGGCATAGAGTTGCTTGTAGTAGCCTCTTAGGATATTTTGTATTTCTGCGGTGTGTGTTGTAACTTCTCCTTTTCATTTCTGATTTTATTGATTTTAGTCCTCTCCCTCTTTTTCTTGATGGGTCTGGCTAATGGCTTATCAATTTTGTTTATCTTCTCAAAGAACCAGCTTTTAGTTTTCCTGATCTTTGCTATTGTTTTCTTTGTTTCTATTTCATTTATTTCCACTCTGATCTTTATGATTTCTTTCCTTCTGCTAACTTTGGGTTTTGTTTGTTCTTCTTTCTCTAGTTTCTTTAGGTGTAAGGTTAGATTGTTTACTTGAGATTTTTCTTGTTTCTTTAGGTAGGCTTGTATAGCTATAAACTTCCCTCTTAGAACCGGTTTTGCTGCATCCCATAGGTTTTCGGTCATCGTGTTTTCATTGTCATTTGTCTCTAGGTATTTTTTGATTTCCTCTTTGATTTCTTCAGTGATCTCTTGGTTATTTAGTAACGTATTGTTTAGCCTCCATGTGTTTGTGTTTTTTACGTTTTTTTCCCTGTAATTCGTTTCTAATCCCATAGCACTGTGGTCAGAAAAGATGCTTGATATGATTTCAATTTTCTTAAATTTACTGAGGCTTGATTTGTGACCCAAGATGTGATCTATCCTGGAGAATGTTCCGTGCTCACCTGAGAAGAAAATTTAACCTGCTGTTTTTGGATGGAATGTCCTAGAAATATCAATTAAATCTATCTGGTCTATTGTGTCATTTAAAGCTTCTGTTTCCTTATTAATTTCATTTTGGATGATCTGTCCATTGGTGTAAGTGAGGTGTTAAATTCCCCCACTATTATTGTGTTACTCTCGATTTCCTCTTTTATAGCTGTTAGCAGTTGCCTTCTGTATTGAAGTGCTCCTACGTTGGGTGCATATATATTTATAATTGTTATATCTTCTTCTTGGATTGATCCCTTGATCATTATGTAGTGTCCTTCCTTGTCCCTTGTAACATTCTTTAATTTAAAGTCTATTTTATCTGATATGCATATTGCTACTCCAGCTTTCTTTTGATTTCCATTTGCATGGAATATCTTTTTCCATCCCCTCACCTTCAGTCTGTATGTGTCCCTAGGTCTGAAGGGAGTCTCTTGTAGACAGCATATATATGGGTGTTGTTTTTGTATCCATTCAGCAAGCCTGTGTCTTTTGGTTGGAGCATTTAATCCATTCACGTTTAAGGTAAATATCGATATGTATGTTCCTGTGACCATTTTCTTAATTGTTTTTGGTTTGTTTTTGTAGGTCCTTTTCTTCTCTGTGTTTCCCACTTAGAGAAGTTCCTTTAGCATTTGTTGTAGAGCTGGTTTGGTGGTGCTGAATTCTCTTAGCTTTTGCTTGTCTGTAAAGCTTTTGATTTCTCCATCAAATCTGAATGAGATCCTTGCCAGGTAGAGTAATCTTGGTTGTAGGTTCTTCCCTTTCATCACTTTAAGTATGTCATGCCACTCCCTTCTGGCTTGTAGAGTTTCTGCTGAGAAATCAGCTGTTAACCTTATGGGAGTTCCCTTGTATATTATTTGTCATTTTACCCTTGCTGCTTTCAATAATTTTTCTTTGTCTTTAATTTTTGCCACTTTGATTACTATGTGTCTCGGCATGTTTCTCCTTGGGTTTATCCTGTATGGGACTCTCTGCACTTCCTGGACTTGGGTGGCTATTTCCTTTCCCATGTTAGGGAAGTTTTTGACTATAATCTCTTCAAATATTTTCTCGGGTCCTTTCTCTCTCTCTTCTCCTTCTGGGACCCCTATAATGCGAATGTTGTTGCGTTTAATGTTGTCCCAGATGTCTCTTAGGCTGTCTTCATTTCTTTTCATTCTTTTTTCTTTAGTCTGTTCCGCAGCAGTGAATTCCACCATTCTGTCTTCCAGGTCACTTATCCATTTTTCTGCCTCAGTTATTCTGCTATTGATTCCTTCTAGTGTAGTTTTCATTTCAGTTGTATTGGTCATCTCTGTTTGTTTGTTCTTTAATTCTTCTAGGTCTTTGTTAATCATTTCTTGTATCTTCTCAATCTTTGCCTCCATTCTTATTCCAAAGTCCTGGATCATCTTCACTATCATTATTCTGAATTTTTTTTCTGGAAGGTTGCCTATCTCCACTTCATTTAGTTGTTTTTCTGGGGTTTTTTTCTTGTTCTTTCATCTGGTATATAGCCCTCTGCCTTTTCATCTTTTCTATGTTTCTGTAAATGTGGTTTTTGTTCCACAGGCTGCAGGATTGTAGTTTTTCTTGCTTCTGCTGTCTGCCCTCTGGTGGTTGAGGCTATCTAAGAGGCTTGATGGGAGGCTCTGGTGGTGGGTAGAGCTGACTGTTGCTGTGGTGGTCAGAGCTCAGTAAAACTTTAATCCACTTGACTCCGGATGGGTGGGCCTGTGTTCCCTCCCTGTTGGTTGTTTTGCCTGAGGCAACCCAACACTGGAGTGTACCTGGGCTCTTTGGTGGGGCTAATGACAGACTCTGGGAGGGCTCAAGCCAAGGAGTACTTCCCAGAACTTCTGCTGCCAGTGTCCTTGTCCCCACGGTAAAACAGAGCCACCCCCCGCCTCTGCAGGAGACCTTCCAACACTAGCAGGTAGGTCTGGTTCAGTCTCCCCCAGGGTCACTGCTTCCTCCCCTGGGTCCCAATGCACACACTATTTTGTGTGCGCCCTCCAAGTGTGGGGTCTCTGTTTCCCCCAGTCCTGTCGAAGTCCTGCAATCAATTCCCACTAGGCTTCAAAGTCTGATTCTCTAGGAATTCCTCCTCCCGTTGCCGGACCCCCAGGTTGGGAAGCCTGACGTGGGGCTCAGAACCTTCACTCCAGTGGGTGGACTTCTGTGGTATAAGTGTTCACCAGTCTGTGAGTCACCCACCCAGCAGTTATGGGATTTGATTTTACTCTGACTGTGCCCCTCCTACCGTCTCATTGTGGCTTCTCCTTTGTCTTTGGATGTGGGGTATCTTTTTTGGTGAGTTCCAATGTCTTCCTGTTGATCATTGTCCAGCAGCTAGTTGTGATTCTGGTGTTCTCACCTAAACAAATTTCTTTTATTAAGTTTTGGTTCAAATAATTGTCCTGGAAGTAAAATTTTAGCAATCTGGATGTTTAAATTTTTTTTTTTTTAATTTCTAACTCAAATGTTATGATTTTCTTCAGCTTTGGTAGATCACTACAATACAATTACCCACCTCAGGGTCATTTCCCATTGGCTGGTGTTATAATCACCTCTTTTTTTGTGGTGAAGGGAATTATTTTATTTTTTGGTTTGTTTTAGGGAAAAATTAAGACAAATTTGGCAAAAATCTTCATAAACCTCTTATTTGGAAATAAATTAATAAATTTTAAAACAAATTCAACACTGCATAGCTACTCAACTTTTCACGTCATCTTTTCTACTCTGGTCCCAAGCCAACACAGAGAAAAATATAATTTGAACTTTGCTCCCAGTTGACTTGTGCTCTGTGCCTTCTTGCTACCTGGTGGGTCACAGAACACTTAGCAGAGAAATGGAACTAGGTCTTACTGCATATCTCTCCTTCCTTCACAACTCTTGCTTATTTTTGTCCTCTCTTGTTTTCCCCTTCCTCTCTTTTACATTCTTCCTTTACCTCTACCTTCCCCTCCTTCGAAAAATTCTAGTGTTGTTCTTTCATCCAGTTAAATTTAAAATTTTTAAAACAAATTCTACTGACAAAAATATATTTAATAAATAAAAATAAATAATTTCAGCCTTACACATGTGCTAAGTATTTTAAGAAAAATTTAATCTTGAAAAATTTACATAATTATATAATATACTTTACATCCTTTAAAACTTGGCAATTCATTCTTTTCTTTGGCAAGAAATGACAGCTTTATGTAAAATAGTAATTCTCTAAACTACAGAACAGATTCCTAGTAAATGTCAAAACAATTGAATTATGTGAGCACATCATTGATTCATTTATTCAAGCAACTTGATACAAGATGGATAAGGACTATGCTTTCTGAGAGCTTGCATTCTAGTACAGATTGGGAAGTGTAATAAACAAATTAATTAATTTGAAAATACTAACTAGGTAGTGATGATTTATTATATTATGTTGCCAAGTAAGAATCACACTTTTACAGGGGACTATCAAACACAGTACCACCAACCATTATTCCAGTTATTCCTCCACCCCAACACATTCTTGCTTCCAGCACAAATTCAGGAGCTTCCCAAACATACTCCCACTATGGCTTATGGGTATCTTGGACCATTATATCGACACAGAATAGTCAGATGTGGACCATGCAAAGTATGCATCTTGCTTGAGAGACAACAGCTGAGGTCTGATGTAGATGAAGTAAGACTTTTCTAGCCTTTCTAGCTCTGAAACTGACAGAGATTATTTTGATAGTTAACGGGTATGTCAAACTTAATATGTACTAAACTGAGTTCCTTCCTAATTTTCCCTGTCTATAATCTTCCCAATCCTTATTAATGGATTTCAGTCCAGAAACCATGGATTTATGCTGACTCCTCTATTTCTCTCACATTCATTCACATCTGCAAATACAGCTGTGCTTTAAAACATATCTAGACTTTGATCACTTCTTACCATCTCCCATGCTACCATCCTGGCTCAAGGCATTCTCAACTCTTAATTTGTTTTTATAATGGTTTCTTTGTTTCCACTCTTCCTTCACTTCCATCTCTAACCAATAGCGCAGCCTGAGAGATCTTATTAAAATGTGTCATATCACATCACTTTTCTGTTCAAAGCACTGTAACTGCTATTCATCTAACTCAGAGTGAAAGCCAAGTCATTTCTTTATCTTGCAAATCTCTTCAAAATCTCTCACACATTTTACACAGTTACCTCTCTGCCCCCTTCTCCTATTCTTGTGCTTCCAATACAAATGTTCCCCTAATAGTTCAAGCACCTCTCACCTGAGGCTTTTGCACCATCTGTGCCCAGGCTGTAATGCACTTTTCTCAGATATTCAGAGGACTTTGTCCCTCGTTTCCTTCCTGTTCTTACTCACATGTCATATTTTTAGTGAGGCCTTCCTTAACCAATCTAAAATGTTAGCACCTACCCCTTTCCCTTTTTTTTCTCTTGATGATCACCATTATTTTGCATGTATATATTTTACTTATTTATCCTATTCATTGTCTCTCTTTTTCTCTATAACATGTGTTCTGTAATAGATGTGCCTTTTCTATTTTGCTTTTATTTATCATCATTGCCTAAAACAGTGCCTGGCACATAGTACATATTCAATAAATGGCAAACGCTGGTTTAGAATAGGCCCTGGTTGCAGTAGGTGGACAAAGCCTTTTACATGTGTAATGTAGCAAAGGAAGAAAAACAAAACAGTTCATTTTCCTTATTAAACAGAATAAGAATGATCACATATAGTTTAATTAAAACACTTGGGTGCTTACTAAGTCTCATTCTGATGAGAAAACAATTTTTGAAAATGAGGCCTTTGTTGCCTTAAAAATATGGCCCTACTCAGCATTTTGGAATCATGAGAGATTCCCCCAGTTATACAAAAATTGAACTTTAATGCCCATGAATTGCTCTTATTTTTACTCTTGATCATGTTTGACTGATTTACACAGTGATTTTAGTTCTTACTTATTTTTTTCCTCTCTTGGGCACACTTTTCCCTTAGAACTTCAAATCATATTTGGCTCTGGCCTTCAGTACCAGCTCTCTCTCTTGGTCTTCTGTGGCCCATCCCACCAATAGTGACCTTCCATAGCCTGAACGCTGGTACTGCATCAGAACATGGCTCATGCATAGGGAAACACTTCAATACTTGTCCATTTACATGTCTTAGAACAGGAAATCAAAGTATCCTTTTAAAGGCATACCCTAATATGCAGGTAGACTGCATCTGTGGAAAAATGAAAATTTGTACTTATTACACAACTGAAGTTTCAGAAAAGAAACCAGTATTTTTGTGTTTTTACTTACACACACCGACATAAAAGGTTAGATCAACAAACACCATTCAACTGTTTGCTGACCTCATAAATTTTGATTGATGTGATATTTCTACAGCTCCTGCTGTCTTCTGTTGCCAACAGCCTTCCTGCTGTGCTAGGTGAACTTCCTATCCTGTGCAGGGCATCAATTACCTCTCTGTCACTGTGGCTCTGACTTACAATCTTCTTAGCCACTAAAAATAAAACTCCAAATGAGTCAATGAAATGATAGTCTTGACATATGTGAAGAAATGCATATTTATCCTCAAAGTTCTTATGAATGAATTTTCCACATGGAAAACTTTAGCCATGATTCCTATCGTTACCCTTTGGATTTTCCAGTATTTTTTCACATGGCATTTTTGTGTTTTTCTGTACTTGACTGTTATCCATTAAGAGAAAATAAACTCAGTTTTAAAAAAGACCTAATATTTAACAATTCTAAGGACTATGGAGCTACTATTCTTTGGTGTCTGATGATATTTGCTACCAAATCTTACAAGTAAGCTATTTATAGGGGTGACCACATAATTTATCATCCTGTCTGACACCTCTTGAAAGTGAAAGGTTGCTATTAATCAGTAAGCTAGGGCAACAGGCAGAATTGGAACTATCTGGGAAAGTCAAAGCATGTGATTGTCCTAACCATTTCACGAGGTCTTTCACCAATAAGAAGCAAGACAGTCTGTGTTTACCATGAGCTTAACAAAATGTTTTTGGAAGAATACATGATATAATTAGGTTTGGGGGCCTTAAAAGAGGCACAATTTAGAAATTATATCCCATTGCTGAAAATAGATATCAACAGTTTCAATGTTACTTATAAAAAGTTGTGTCACACGTGATGAACTTTTAGAAATTTGTATTAATAAAATATTCTCTTCTCTAAATCTGATGTTTAC
The DNA here is from genome assembly GCF_965194805.1 of Balaenoptera borealis. Taxonomy (NCBI): domain Eukaryota; kingdom Metazoa; phylum Chordata; class Mammalia; order Artiodactyla; family Balaenopteridae; genus Balaenoptera; species Balaenoptera borealis. The sequence goes on from NC_138870.1 coordinate 29,081,582, forward strand.
TTTCATTATATACTAAGAATAAAAATATCTTATCTTATTTGTCATTTTGAGTGTCAGGAAACAGATAAATTTTATATTCAATAACTCAATCTATTTAGTATATATTTTCTTCATTCTCTTCTTTCTAGTTAATTCAATTAAAATGATATTTTTTAGAATGAGTTTCCTCTGCCTCATTTTGGAAATCAGCAGGGTATAAATTACAAGTATGTGTTAAAATTTGAGTAGTTTCTATGCAAGTTATATGCTGGCGTAAAGTTTAGGAATCGTATAGGACACACAAAACAATTCTGATGCCAAGCTCTGGTTTATACGTTTACATACTATATCAGAATCTGTTTAACATAAAGGAAAATGCCAAGTTTCCACAAAATTGTTTCTGTACCAATGGGTAGACATGTGAAGGTAGAAGTTGTCAATTAAACAGGACACACACACACACACACACACACACAATTTCCTTTCAGGTTTCAAGGTTTTTCTGAAAATATCTTAGATTTACATCAAGTAATATATAGCAATACTGTTAAGTCAATCTATCTTGGGAAAGCCCTAGCAGAAATATCAAATGAATCAAAGGTGTCATCTGGGGTAAATGAGTTTTCTTCCCTTCTACTCATGTACTTCCAGTCTCTTTTTTCTCCTTGTCATCCTTCACACACAATTTCTTCTATCCCTCTGATTACCATGTAAATTATTGCCTTGGATTTGCCATTTTAGGAGTCTGTTCACCTGTTTTAATGTCTTAACATGTCCCATTTTAGCCATTTTAATGGGTGTGTAGTGTTATCCCATTGTGGTTTTAATTTCCATTTCCCTAATTACTAATCATGTTGAATATTTTTGTATGTGCCCATTTACTAGTGGTACATTTTCTTTGGTGAGATGTTGCTTCAAATCAATTTGACTTTTTTGTTTGTTTTTATTGGGTTGTTTGTTTTCTTATTATTGCATGTTGAGTGTTTTGTATGTATACTAGATACATGTTCTTCATCAATATGACTTGCAAATATGTTCTCTGCATCTTTGGCTTTTATTTTCAATTTCTTGACTATCTTTTGAAGAGAAGAGTGTTTAATTTTGATGAAGTACAATTCATCAGTTCTTCTATAGTTTAACTTTGTTGTCATAGCTAAAAAATCTTTTACTAATAAGAGGTCACAAAGATTCCTTTTTTATATTCTTCTAGAGGTTTTATAGATTTAGATTTTACCATTAGATCTATGATCCATTTTTATTAACTTTTTAAATATAGTGTTTGATATGGATAGAGGTTCTTTTTTTTTTTTTTGCATATAGACATTCATTGTTTCAACATCATTTGTTTAAAAGCCTATCCTTTACCATTTAATTGCCTTTGCACTTTGTTCAAAATCAGTTGATCATATATGTGAAGTCATGTTACTAGACTTTCTATTCTGTTCCAGTTATCTATTTCTCAATTTCACATCAATGCAATGCTATCTGTATTACTGAAGTTTCATAATAATTTTTAAATTAGGTAGTGCAAGTCCTTCAAAATTATTCCTGTTTCTCAAAGTTGTTTTAGCTATTCTAGGTACTTTGTATTTTTATACACATTGTGAAATCAGTATGTTAATTTTAAAAACCCACTGTATTTCCATTTATTATGCTCTGAATCTGCAGAAAAATTTGGGGATAAATGACAGTCTTAACAATATTAAGTCCTCTGATCCATGAATGTGGTATATCTCTCCATTTATTTTCCCTTGTTTAATTTCTTTCAGCAATGGTTTGTAGTTGTCAAACCGTTGTAGTTGTCTACATTTTTCATCAAATTTGTAGCTAAAAATTTCATGTATTTTATGATATTGGAGATCGTTTTTTGCTAGTTGCAAATCTCAATTCTTCATTGTAGGTACATAGAAGTACCAATTTTTCCCCCTAGTACATTGACTTGTAAGCTTACCAAACTCACCTCTTAGCCTTAGGAGCTTTTGTAGATTCTGAAGGGCTTTCTACAATACATAATCATATCTAGAACAAATAGATAGTTTTATTCCTTACTTTTCAGTCTTGATGTTTTTTTACCTCATTTTATTGCTTTAGTGCACTGGTTAGAATCTTCAGTATAAGGTTAAATAAAAGTGACAAGATCAGACATCCTCATCAGGTATAAGACGTTTACTTCTATTCCAAGTTTACTGAGAGTTTTTATCAGAAATGGAGTTTAGATTTTGCAGAAATGGAATTCGGATTCTTCACTTAATTATATGTTCTTTTTTTTTCTTTTTAGTCTATTATTGTGGTGAATTATATCAATGAATTTTGAATATTAATCTACCTTGCATTTCTGGGATACACTCCAGTTGGTCATAATATATTTACTTTTAATATAATTTTAGATTTAATTTTTGAAAATATATTGATTTAAAAAATAAAAAATAAATTAGGAAAAATATAATGATTTTTTTCAAGCTGTTATCTTTCTTCCTTACCCACCACCTACATATGTGATATTTTATTGTGTTATAATTTAGAAGAGATGGATAGCAAGGAAGACATCATTTGATTTGTTTGTTTTGGGGGTCAAGTTGATATTTGTTTGTTTGTTTGTATGTTTTAAGCATATCTTTCTTCAGTTCTGAGCCAGTGCTTGATTGTCTAATTTGCTAACTATTTCAAATATAGTTTATGATCTGTTGCTAAATGTTTAGAATTAGTGAAACTATTTCTTTTTAGTATGCTCTATCTCAAAGAGTATAATCTGGAAGTATTAATACCTCAAACAAATAATCTGGAATCGTGAATTTTCCAAAAAAAAGGATTTAAAATCAGGCAGACCTCTGTTATGGAATGCTGTAATACATAATGCCAAATTTTAGGCAGTATGATGGGATGCCAACATTTAAATATTTCATATTAAACTAGATAATGCCTTATAATTCAAAGATCTGTGATTTCATGAGAAAAAAAAAACAGCTAAATTTTTATGTTAATATAACAGGAGCTTTAGTGTCTCTCTACATGACAAAATGGTAATTAGGTAATGATTAAAAAGGAGCTGTTCATTACATCATAATTTTCAGGATTTCCTTAACCCCCACACATGGAATTTTGTTCATACTACACCTGTATTCACTGTCTTTTTGCAATGTAAGTTTATATAGTCAGAACCAATACTGTAAGGAAACAGATTGTTACTTAGTAAATGGTCCAACCTTAATGTCTATGATTACTTTATTTCCTTGATTTCATATTCTTTAATTTAATTTTGTTGCTCTTTCATATTCAAATGTGGAACAATGCATGAAACACTAATTAGAGCCCAAAGTGATGCCAATTGAAATTCATCAGATAAAGCAATATAGAGTGGTGCATGCATCACGAGGGAATCCCTGTCAAAAATAAAAGACACAGGAGACCTTCAAGATGGTGGAGGAGGAAGATGTGGAGCTCACCTTCTTCCCCATAAATACATCAAAAATACATCTACATGTGGAACAACTCCTACAGAACACCTACTGCACACTGGCAGAAGACCTCAGACTTCCCAAAAGGCAAGAACTCCCCACGTACATGGGTAGGGCAAAAGAAAAAAGAAAAAAACAGAGACAAAAGAATAGGGATGGGACCTGCACCTCTAGGAGGGAGCTGTGAAGGAGGAAAAGTTCTCACACACTAGGAAGCCCCTTCACTGGTGGGGAACGAGGGGAGGGCAGGGGGAAAGCTTCAGAGCCACAGAGGAGAGCACAGCAACAAGGCTGCAGAGAGCAAAGTGGAGAGATTCCTGCACAAAGAATCAGTGCTGACCAGCACTCACCAACCTGAGATGCTTGTCTGCTCACCCACTGGGGCGGGTGGTGAATGGGAGCTGAGGCTCAGGCTTCGGAGGTCAGACCCCAGGGAGAGGACTGGCATTGGCTGAGTGAAGACAGCCTGAAGGGGGCTAGTGTGCCACAGCTAGCTGAAAGGGAGTCTGGGAAAAACTCTGGACCTGCTAAAGAGGTAAGAGACCATTGTTTCAGGGTGCTTGAGGAGAGGGGATCCCTTCCCTGTGTGCCCACAGAAGGCAGAGCACTGCCTAAGCAAGTTCCAGAGATGGGCATGAGCCACAGCTATCAGCTTAGACTTCAGAGACGGGCATGAACCACTAACGCTGCTGCTGCTGCCACCAAGAATCCTGTGTGCAAGTGCAGGTCACTACCCACACCCTCCTGAGAGCCTGTGTAGCACACCACTGTCAGAGTCCCAACATCCAGGGACAAATTGCCCAGGAGAACACACGGAAATCCTCAGGCTGTTGCAATGTCATGTTGGCCTCCGCTGCTGCAGGCTAACCCTGCTTTCCAATTACGACTACCATACCCCTCTCTCACTTAGCCTGAGTAAGCAAGAGTGCCCTAATCAGCTGCTGCTTTAACCCCCTCCTGTCTGGGTGGGAGACAGACTCTTGAGGGTGGCCTACACTCAGGGGCGGAACCAAAACCAAAACTGAACCCCAGGAGATGTGTAAACAAAGAAGAGAAAGGGAAAGTTCTCTGTGCAGCAACAGGAGCAGTGGATTAAACCCCCACAATCAACTTGATAAACTGTGCATCTGAAGAAGACCTGAATAGACAACAAATGTTCCCAAAACTGAGGCAGTGGACTTTGGAAGCAAATGTAGATTTGGGGTTTGGCTTCTGTATATAATTTGTTTCTGGTTTTATGTTTATCATAGTTTAGTTTTTAGTGTTTATTTCCATTGGTGGATTTTTTTATTAGTTTGGTTGCTCTCTTTCTTTTTTCTTTTTTTTTTTTTAGTTTTTATTTTTAAAAAATTAAAAATATTTTTTCCTTTTTCTGTTTTTCTGAGTGTCCAATGAATGAAGAGGAAATAAGCAGTCTACCTGAAAAACAATTCAGAGTAATGATAGTAAAGATTCTATAATCCTAGAAATAGAATGGAGAAAATATAAGAAACGTTTAAGATGGACCTAGAAGAACTAAAGAGAAAAGAAACAATGAGGAAGAACACAATAAATGACAATAAAAATACTCTAGAAGGAATCAATAGCAGAATAACTGAGGCAAAAGAATAAATAAGTGACTTGGAAGATAAAATAGTGGAAATAACTGCCACAGAGGAGAATAAAGGACAAAGAATGAAAAGAATTGAGGACAGTCTCAAAGATTTCTGTGACAATATTAAAAACACCAACCTTTGAAATATAGGGGTCCAAGAAGAAGAGGAAAAAAAAAAGGGTCTGAGAAAATATTTGAAGAGATGATAGTTGAAAACTTCCCTAAAGTGGGAAAGGAAATAATCAAGTCTAGGAAACGCAGAGAGTCCCATACAGGATAAACCCAAGGAGAAACACACAAAGACAAATATTAATCAAACTATCAAAAATTAAATTCAAAGAAAAAATATTAAAAGCAGCAAGGGAAAAGCAACAAATAACATACAAGGGAAACCCCATTAGGTTAACAGCTGATCTTTCAGCAGAAGCTCTGCAAGACAGAAGGGACCGGCAGGACATGTTTAAAGTTCATATGAAAGGGAAAAACCTACAACCAAGATTACACTAACCAGCAAGGATCTCATTCAGATTCAATGGAGAAATTAAAGCCTTTACAGACTAGCAAAAGTTAAGAGTATTCAGCACCACACAACCGGCTTTACAACAAATGCTACAGGAACTTCTCTAGGGAGGAAACACAAGAGAAAGAAAAGACCTACAATAACAAAACAAAAACAATTAAGAAAATGGTAATAGGAACAAATATATTGATAATTACCTTAAATGTAAATGGATTAAATGCTCCCACCAAAAGACACACACTGGCTGAATGGATACAAAAACAAGACACATATATATGCTTTCTACAAGAGACCCACTTCAGACCTAGGGACACATACAGACTGAAAGTGAGGGGATGGAAAAAGATATTCCATGCAAATGGAAATCAATACTCATATCAGACAAAGTAGACTTTAAAATAAAGATTATTACAAGAGGCAAGGAAGAACACTACATAATGATCAAGGGATCAATCCAAGAAGAAGATATAACAATTGTAAATATTGATGCACCCAACATAGGAGCACCTCAATACGTAAGGCAAATGCTAACAGTCATAAAAGGAGAAATCTACAGTAATACAATCATAGTAGGGGACTTTAACACCCCACTTTCACCAATGGACAGTTCATCCAAAATGAAAATAAATAAGGAAACACAAGCTTTAAATGATACATTAAACAACATGGACTTAATTGATATTTATAGGACATTCCATCTAAAAACAACAGAATACAGTTTCCGCTCAAGTGCTCATGGAACATTCTCCAGGATAGATCATATCTTGGGTCACAAATCAAGCCTTGGTAAATTTAAGAAAATTGAAATCATATCAATTATCTTTTCTGACCACAATGCTATGAGACTAAATATCATTACAGGAAAAAAACTGTAAAGCATACAAACACATGGAGGCTAAACAATATGCTACTAAATAACCAAGAGCTCACTGAAGAAATCAAAGATGAAATCAAAAAAATACTTAGAAACAAATGACAATGAAAACATGACAACCCAAAACCTATGGTATGCTGCAAAAGCAGTTCTAAGAGGAAACTTTATAGCAATACAATCCTACTTCAAGAAACAAGAAAAATCTCAAATAAACAACCTAACATTACACCTAAAGCAATCAGGGAAAGAAGAAGAAGAACAGCAACAACAAAAACCCCAAAGTTAGCAGACGGAAAGAAATCATCAAGATCCGGTCAGTAATAAATGAAAAAGAAATGAAGGAAACAATAGCAAATTTCAGTAAAACTAAAAGCTGGTTCTTTGAGAAGATAAAAATACTGACAAACCATTAGCCAGACTCATGAGGAAAAAAAGGGAGAAGACTCAAATCAACAGAATTAGAAATGAAAAAGGAGAAGTAACAACTGACAGTGCAGAAATACAAAGGATTATCACAGACTACTACAAGAAACTATATGCCAATAAAATGGACAACCTGGAAGAAATGGACAAATTCTTAGAAAAGTACAACCTTCCAAGACTGAACCAGGAGGAAATAGAAAATATGAACAGACCAATCACAAGCACTGAAATTGAAACTGTGATTAAAAATCTTCCAACAAACAAAAGCCCAGGAAGAGATGGCTTCACAGGTGAATTCTATCAAACATTTAGAGAAGAGCTAACACCTATCCTTCTCAAACTCTTCCAAAATATAGCAGAAGGAGGAACAATCCAAAACTCATTCTACGAGGCCACCATCACCCTGATACCAAAAACAGGCAAAGTTGTCACAAAAAGAGAATACTACAGGCCAATATCAGTGATGAACATAGTTGCAAAATTCCTCAAGAAAATACTAGCAAACAGAATCCAACAGCACATTAATAGGATCATACACCATAATCACGTGGGGTTTATCCCAGGAATGCAAGGATTCTCTAGTATATGCAAATCAGTCCATGTGAGACAGCATATTAACAAGTAGAAGGATAAGAAATACATGATCATCTCAATAGATGCAGAGAAAGCTTTTGACAAAATTCAACAGCCATTTATGATAAAAAAAAACTCTCAAGAATGTGGGCATAGAGGGAACCTGTCTCAACCTAATACAGGCCATATATGACAAACCCCAAGGCAACATCATTCTCAATGGCGAAAATCTGAAACTGTTTCCTATAAGATAAGGAACAAGACAAGATTGCCCACTCTCACCACTATTATTCAATATAGTTTTGGAAGTTTGAGACACGGCAATCAGAGAAGAAAAAGAAATAAAGGAATCCAGATCAGAAAAGAAGTAAATTGTCAGTGTTTGCAGATGATATCATACTATGCATAGAGAATCCTAAAGATGCTACCAGAAAACTAGTAGAGCTAATCAATGAATTTGGTAAAGTAGCAGGATACAAAATTAATGCACAGAAATCTCTTGCATTCCTATACACTAATGATGTAGAGAATGGACTTGAGGACATGGGGGTGGGAGAAGGGTAATTTGGGACGAAGTGAGAGAGTAGCAATGACATATATACACTACCAAATGTAAAATAGTTATCTAGTGGGAAGCAGCTGCATAACACAGGGAGATCAGCTTGGTTCCTTGTGACTGCCTGGAGGGGGTGGTATAATGAGGGTGGGAGGGAGGTGCAAGAGGGAGGGGATATGGGTATATATGTATACATATAGCTGATTCACTTTTTTATACAGCAGAAACTAACACAGCATTGTAAAGCAATTATACTCCAATAAAGATGTTAAAAATAAAATCAAAGACACAATGGTAATTTGCACTGGAAATAGAGAATACAACACACAAGGAGACTATAAGGGGTTTTCTTTGCTTTTTAAGTCATAGAATGAAAATTACAAAAAATAATTAAGTGTGGATAGCTTTTATTCTTGAAATTTTTTCTCTTTTGGCCCACTTTCTGCACTGATGCTGGATGCATTTCTTTTTGTTAGTTTCAGGTTTAGTATTAAGTACAGATGTTTGAACCTCTGCAGTGCCAAAACAAAAAATCTCTAAGGGCGATCTGGAATGACTATACCCTGGCCTATCATATTAATTTGAAGTCATTATCTGGTCGTATAGTTATATGATTAACCCATTTTTTTGAACACCTTTATTGTAGTATAATTGCATTACAATGTGTTAGTTGCATTACAATGTGTTAGATGTGTTAGTTTCTGCTTTATAACAAAGTGAATCAGCTATACATATACATATATCCCCATATCTCTTCCCTCTTGCATCTCCCTCCCATGTTCCCTATCCCACCCCTCTAGGTGGTCACAAAGCACCTAGCTGATCTCTCTGTGCTATGTGGCTGCTTCCCAATAGCTATCTATTTTACATTTGGTAGTGTATATATGTCCATGCCACACTCTCACTTCATCCCAGCTTACCCTTACCGCTCCCCATGTCCTCAAGTCCATCCTCTACATCTGCGTCTTTATACCTGTCCTGCCCCTAGGTTCTTCAGAATATTTTTTTCTTTTTAGATTCCATATATATATGTTAGCATACAGTATTTGTTTTTCTCTTTCTGACTTACTTCACTCTGTATGACAGACTCTAGGTCCATCCACCTCACTACAAATATCTCAATTTCATTTCTTTTATGGCTAAGTAATATTCCATTGTATATATGTGCGACATCTTCTTTATCCACTCACCTGTCAATGGACACATAGGTTGCTTCCATGTTCTGGCTATTGTAAATAGAGCTGCAATGAATATTGTGGTACATGACTCTTCTTGAATTATGATTTTCTCAGGGTATATGCCCAGTAGTGGGATTGCTGAGTCATATGGTAGTTCTTTTTTAGGTTTTTAAGGGACCTCCATACTGTTCTCCATAGTGACTGTATCAATTTACATTCTGACCAACAGTGCAAGAGGGTTCCTTTTCTCCACACCCTCTGCAGAATTTGTTTGTACATTTTTTGATGTAGGCCATTCTGACTGGTGTGAGGTGATACCTCATTATAGTTTTGATTTGCATTTCTCTAATGATTAGTGATGTTGAGCATCCTTTCATGTGTTTCTTGGCAATCTGTATATCTTTTTTGGAGAAATGTCTATTTAGGCCTTCTGCCCATTTATGGATTGGGTTGTTTGATTTTTTTAATATTGAGCTGCATGAGCTGCTTGTAAATTTTGGAGATTAATCCTTTGTCAGGTACTTCATTTGCAAATATTCTTTTCCATTTCTGAGGGTTGTCTTTTTGTCTTGTTTATGGTTTCCTGTGCTGTGCAAAAGCTTTTAAGTTTCATTAGGTCCCATTTGTTTATTTTTGTTTTTATTTCCATTTCTCAAGGAGGTGGGTCAAAAAGGATCTTGCTGTGATTTATGTCATAGAGTGTTCTGTCTATGTTTTCCTCTATGAGTTTTATAGTGTCTGGCCTTACATATAGGTCTTTAATCCATTTTGAGTTTATTTTTGTGTATGGTGTTAGGGAATGTTCTAATTTCATTCTTTTTTAAAAAAAAAATATTTATTTATTTATTTTTGGCTGTATTGGGTCTTTGTTTCTGTTTGATGGCTTTTCTCTAGTTGCAGCAAGCGGGGGCCACTCTTCATCGCGGTGTGCGGGCCTCTCACTATTGCGGCCTCTCTTGTTGTGGAGCACAGGCTCCAGACGCGCAGGCTCAGTAGTTGTGGCTCACGGACCTAGTTGCTCCGCGGCATGTGGGATCTTCCCAGACCAGGGCTCGAACCCCTGTCCCCTGCCCTGGCAGGCAGATTCTCAACTACTGCGCCACCAGGGAAGCCCTAATTTCATTCTTTTACAGGTAGGTGTCCAGTTTTCCCAGCACCACTTATTGAAGAGGCTGTCTTTTCTCTATTGTATATTCTTGCTTCCTTTATCAAAGTTAAGGTTGCTGTATGTGGGTGGGTTTATCTCTGGGCTTTCTATCCTGTTCTATTGATCTATATTTCTGTTTTTGTGCCAGTACCATACTCTCTTGATTACTGTATCTTTGTAATATAGCCTGAAGTCCGGGAGCCTGATTCCTCCAGCTTTGCTTTGCTTTCTCAAGATTGCTTCGGTTATTTGGGGTCTTTTGTGTTTCCATACAAATTGTGGAATTTTTTGTTCTAGTTCTGTGAAAAATGCCAGTGGTACTTTGATAGGGGTTGCATTGAATCTGTAGATTGCTTTGGGTAGTAGAGTCATTTTCACAACGTTGATTCTTCCAATCCAAGAACATAGCATATCTCTCCATCTGTCTGTATCATCTTTAATGTCTTTCATCAGTGTCTTATAGTTTTCTGCTTACAGGTCTTTTGTCTCCTTACGTAGGTTTATTCCTAGGTATTTTGTTCTTTTTGTTGCAATGGTAAATGGGAGTGCTTCCTTAATTTCTCTTTCAGATTTTTCATCATTACTGTATAGGAATGCAAGAGATTTCTGTGCATTAATTTTATATCCTGCTGCTTTACCAAATTTATTGATTAGCTCTGGTAGTTTTCTGGTAGCATCTTTAGGATTCTCTATGTATAGTATCATGTCATTTGCAAACAGCATCAGCTTTATGTCTTCTTTTCCAATTTGGATTCCTTTTATTTCTTTTTCTTCTCTGATTGCTGTGGCTAAAACTTCCAAAACGATGTTGAATAATAGAAGTGAGAGTGGACAGTCTTGTCTTGTTCATGATCTTAGAGGATATGGTTTCAGTTTTTCACCATTGAGAATGATGTTGGCTGTGGGTTTGTCATATATGGCAGTTATTATGTTAAGTTCCTGCTATGCCTACTTTCTGGAGGGATTTTTCATAAATCGATGTTGAATTTTGTCAAAAGCTATTTCTGCATCTTTTGAGATGATCATATGGTTTTCCTCCTTCAATTTTTTAATAAGATGTATCACATTGATTGATTTGCGTATATTGAAGAATTCTTGTATTTCTGGGGTAAACCCCACTTGATCATGGTGTATGATCCTTTTAATGTGCTATTGGATTCTGTTTGCTAGTGTTTTGCTGAGGATTTTTGCATCTATGTTCATCAATGATATTGGCCTGTAATTTTCTTTCATTGTGACCTCTTTGTCTGGTTTTGTTATAAGGGGAATGGTGGCCTTGTAGAATGAGTTTGGAGTGTTCCTCCCTCTGCTATATTTTGAAGAGTTTGAGAAGGATAGGTGTTAGTTCTTCTCTAAATGTTTAATAGAACTCGCCTGTGATGCCATCTGGTCCTAGGCTTTTGTTTGTTGGAAGATTTTTAATCACAGTCTCAATTTCATTGCTTGTGATTGGTCTGTTTATATTTTGTATTTCTTCTTGGTTCAGTCATGGAAGGTTGTACTTTACTAAGATTTGTCCATTTCTTCCAGGTTGTCCATTTTATTGTCATAGAGTTGCTTGTAGTAATCGCTCATGATCCTTTGTATTTCTGCAGTGTCTGTTGTTACTTCTCCTTTTTCATGTCTAATTTTATTGATTTCAGTCTTCTCCCTTTTTTTCTTTATGAGTCTGGTTAATCGTTTATCAATTTTGTTTATCTTCTCAAAGAACATGCTTTTTGTTTTATTGATCTTTGCTATTGTTTCCTTCATTTCTTTTTCATTTATTTCTGACCTGATCTTGATGGTTTCTTTCCTTCTCCTAGCTTTGGGGTTTTTTTGTTCTTCTTTGTCTACTTGCTTAAGGCATAAGATTAAGTTTTTATTTGAGATGTTTCTTGTTTCTTAAGGTAAGATTGTCTTGCTATAAACATCCCTCTTAGAACTGCTTTTACTGCCTCCCATAGGTTTTGGGTTGTCCTGTTTTCATTGTCATTTGTTTCCAGGTATATTTGAATTTCCTCTTTGATTTCTTCAGTGATCTCAGTTATTTGGTAGTGTATTGTTTAGCCTCCATGTATTTGCATTTTTTACACATTTTATCCTGTAATTGATATGTAATCTCATAGTGTTATTGTTGGAAAAGATACTTGATATGATTGCATTTTTCTTAAATTTACCAAGGCTTGATTTGTGACCCAATGTATTATCTATCCTGGAGAATGCTCCATGAACATTTGAGAAGAAAGTGTATTCTGTTGATTTTGGACGGAATGTCTTATAAATATCAATTAAGTCCATATGGTTTTTTCTTTTTTTTTTAAATTTATTTATTTATGGCTGTATTGGGTCCTCGTCTCTGCGTGAGGGCCCTCTCCAGTTGCGGCAAGCAGGGGCCACTCTTCATCACGGTGCGTGGGCCTCTCACTATCGCGGCCTCTCTTGTTGCGGAGCACAGGCTCCAGACGCGCAGGCTCAGTAATTTTGGCTCACAGGCCCAGCCGCTCTGCGGCATGTGGGATCCTCCCAGACCAGGACTTGAACACGTGTCCCCTGAACTGGCAGGCAGACTCTCAACCACTGCGCCACCAGGGAAGCCCCCATATGGTTTAATGTATCATTTAAAGCTTATGTTTCCTTATTTATTTTCATTTTGCATGATCTGTCCTTTGGTGAATGTGGGGTGTCAATGTCCCCCACTATTATTTTGTTACTGTCAATTTCTCCTTTTATGGCTGTTAGCATTTGCCTTATGTATTGAGGTGCTCCTATGTTGGGTGCATAAATATTTACAATTGTTGTATCTTCTTATTGGCTTGATCCCTTGATCATTATGTGGTGTACTTCTTTGTCTCTTGCAATAGTCTTTATTTTAAAGTCTATTTTGTCTGATATGAGAATTGCTACTCCAGCTTTCTTCTGATTTCCATTTGCATGGAATATATTTTTCCATCACCTCACTTTCAGTCTGTATATATCCCTAGGTTGGAAGTGGGTCCCTTGTAGACAACATATATATGGGTCTTGTTTTTTGTATCCATTCAGCCAGTCTATGTCTTTTGGTTGGAGCATTTAATCCATTTACATTTAGGGTTGTTATCAATATGCATGTTCCTGTTACCATTTTCTTAATTGTTTGGGTTGGTTATTGTAGGTCTTTTCCTTCTCTTGTGTTTCCTGCCTAGAGAAGTTCCTTTAGCATTTGTCATAAAGCTGATTTGGTGGTGCTGAATTCTCTTAGCTTTTGCTTATCTGTAAAGGTGTTAATTTCTCTGTCAAATTTGAATGAGATCCTTACTGTGTAGAGTAAGCTTGGTTTTAGGTTTTTCCCTTTCATCACTTTAAATATGTCCTGCCACTCCCTTCTGGCTTGCAGAGTTTCTGCTGAAAGATTAGTTTTTAACCTTATGGGGATTCCCTTTTATGTTATTTGGGTTTTTTTTTTTCCCTTGCTGCTTTTAATATTTTTTCTTTGTATTTAATTTTTGATAGTTTGATTAATATGTGTCTTGGCGTGTTTCTCCTTGGATTTCTCCTGTATGGGACTCTCAGTGCTTCCTGGACTTGACTGAGTATTTCCTTTCCCATATTAGGGAAGTTTTCAACTATAATCTCTTCAAATATTTTCTCAGTCCCTTTCTTTTTCTCTTCTCCTTCTGGGACCCATATAATTCAAATGTTGGTGTGTTTAATGTTGTCCTAGAGGTCTCTGAGACTGTCCTCAGTTCTTTTCATTCTTTTTTCTTTTTCTGCTCTGTGGTAGTTATTCCCACTATTTTATATTCCAGGTCGCGTGTCTGTTTTTCTATCTCAGTTATTCTGCTATTGATTCCTTGTAGAGCATTTTTAATTTCATTTATTGTGTTGTTCATTATTGTTTGTTTCCTCTTTAGCTCTTCTGTGTCCTTGTTAAACGTTCCTTTTATTTTCTCCATTTGATTTCCAAGATCTGGAACATCTTTTCTATCATTACCCTGAATTGTTTTTCAGGGAGACTGCCTGTTTCTTCTTCATTTGTTTGGTCTGTTGGGTTTTTACCTTGCTCTTTCCTCTGCTGTGTGCTTCTCTGTCTTCTCATTTTGCTTAACTTACTGTGTTTGGGGTCTCCTTTTCACAGGCTGTTGGTTTGTAGTTCCCATTGTTTTTGGTGTCTGCCTCCAGTTGCTAATGTTGGTTCAGTGGGTTGTGCAGGCTTCCTGGTGGAGGGGACTGGTGCCTGTATTCTGTTGGATGATGCTGGATCTTGTCTTTCTGGTGGGCAGGACTGCATCTGGTGGTGTGTTTTGGGGTGTCTGTGACCTTATTATGATTTTTGGCAGCCTCTCTCCTAATTGGTGGGGTTGTTTCTTGTCTTGTTAACTCTTTGGCATAGGGTGTCCAGCACTGTAGCTTGCTGGTCATTGAGTGGAGCTGGGTCTTATCTTTGAGATGAAGATCGTTGGGAGAGCTTTCACTGTTTGATATTACATGGATCCAGGAGGTCTCTGGTGGACAAATGTCGTGAACTCAGCTCTCCCACCTCAGAGTCACAGGCCTGACACCTGGCCGGAGCACGAAGACCCTGTCAGCCACACGGCTGGTGCATTTCTCTATAATAACACTTAATTGCACTGTGTTGTAATCATTCACTTCTTGTTTGCTAGATTGTTAGAGCATCCTCTTCTTCACAATTCCTAGCAAGGTGCTTGATAAAGGGTAAGAGTCAGTAGGTGTTAGCTGAAACTTCCTCTAGAAGCCCAGGCCACTTGTCAAGTGGCACTCTAATTAGCCCGTTTTTGAGCAAGATTTAGGCATTTTAGATTCTGTTTAGTATTTGTTGAGAAATAATTTAATCAGTATTCCCCCAAAATAATAGTAGATTAAGTATAAATTTATAATTAGTAGTGTTTAGATTATAAACTATGGGCACTTTAAATAAACATTAGAGAATTTCTACATCATTTGATAAGTACTATTTATATTTCTTATGCATTTTATACTTTATTGTAGAAAACACTTTCTCTGTAATAGAAAAGTGGTATTTAGAAATAATAATAAAAGTTATATTCAATTGTATAATATGGAAATAGTCTAGTTTGTTTATTGTCTTGAATGAGAGAGAAGAATATTCATGTTTCTCATGGAGATCATTTCCTGAGGAATGTGAAAACTGAATATTTTTACTGCTATATTTTGTATTTTTGTATTTCAGATATGGAGCATAGAGTATGTCAGAGCCTAATATCGTAAAATCATTAGCAATCATATACAAAGCATCACTTGTTAAATTGCTCTTTCTTTTTCTGCTTTGTCTTTTCCTTCCCCCTCCCCCTCCCCTTCCCCAAATTATTTAAGACAAAAAAAGAATCATCTTAAAGGGAAGATACCACTGCAGACAAGAGAACTGGTTCTGTATTCAAGCTGTATATGTGCTAATTACTAAGAGCATGACTCTGGGAAAGATATTTAATTTCTTTATTTAAACCAATTTTCTCATTTGAAAGATGCGTTGGTGATAATATCTATCTTTAAGGTTTGTTATGTGCTGTAGATTGAATGTCTGTGTCCCCCAAAAATTCATATGCTGAATCCTAATCTCCATTGTGATGGTATTTGGAGGTGGGGTCTTTTGGAGGGCTCTGCCCTCATGAATAGGATTAGTGCTTGGATAAAAGAGATCCAGAGAACTCCCTTGTCCCTTTTCACTATATGAGGGCAGTGACCATCTGAACAAGGAAAAGGGTCCTCACCTGACACTGAATCCACTGGTGCTTTGGTCTTGGACTTATTAGTCTCCAGGATGATGAGAAATAAATTTGTGTTTATAAGCTACCCAGTCTCTGGAATTTTGTTATAGCAGCTTAAACAGAACAGACTAAGACATTATGAGCATGAAATATTTTATATAAAGCATTTAACATAGTTACTGATATATAATAGAAACTCTAAAAATTAAAGCTGTTATACAGATGCTTTGTATAATAAGGCTAATGAACGAAGATGTAAATGGGGTATTCAGGAATAAGAAAAAAGAGAAAGCAAAATACCAGTCTTAAAAGGTAAAGTTTCTGTGTCTCAGAATAAAAATTAAGTCTGAGATACCTGACAAGTCAAACAAAAAGGAGCCAAGAAGCAATATAATCATTCTTATTATACAAAATGTGGAAACATGCCAGTTTATCAGCAAAAAAGATAATTATTTTTGATATCATACTCTAAAAAAGTCTCAAGATTTCATATTATGGATATTAAGTAGCATAATGGATAGTTTCATTACCAAGTCCAAAGTCCTAATGCTCACCACACGACAACACGACAGGCCAATACATCGAGAGACAAGTTGTTAAGGCAAGGAATAGTGACTTTATTCAGAAAGCCAGCAGACTGAGAAGATTGTAGACTAGAGTCCCAATGAACCATTTTGCCCAAGTTTGTGTGTGAGATTCTTTTACAGAGCAAAGAGGGGGAGGTGAAGATGTAAAGTAAAAAAAGGTGATAAGTTGTTGCAAATATTTCCTGGTTCCTGCCTTATTCTGGAGGTGATATGTTAATTTCTTCTTTCCTGAAGAAGCCATTCACAGATGGGCCTAGTCAGGATGTTTCCTGTGAGCTAAACAAAGGTATTTTAGCTCAGGCATGGGAAGCAGGGTTCCAAGAGACAGGCCATCATGTATACTTTAAGCTACAGGCAACATCCCTTTAGTGATTAACTTGTAGCAAAAGCAGTAGAATACAAAGTTTAAAATAAAAGTAACAGAAATGGAGTCTGATTTGTTCTTTCCTATTACAATTTTACTCTGAATGTAGAAGTAGATTTCATATGATTGTTCTTGAGGGATAATTTCATTGTAGTTGAAGACAAGACAGGACAGAAAAGAGGATGTTCTGAAGAGCTAGACCATTGTGTTTCAAATACAAAGACTAACAAGCTAGAATTTGTTATATCTAGAGAAGGGTTCCTAAAGGGATGCTCTCAAATCTGACTGATCATCAGTGTCACCTGAGGAACATTAAATATAAGAGTTTCCCAGGTCCATCAAAGAGATATTCTATTTTTATAGATGGTGACTGAGGCCCAGGAATTGGTCTTTTTAAAAACTTGCCAGATGGGGCTCATAATCACCTCATTTTGGATCTGTAGTTTTCCTAAATTTTATTCTAAATATTATGTCTTTTAGCTAGGCTTTTGCTAGGCTTTAAAAAGCAGACATGAGATCATACTTTCTGGTTGTTTACATCTTATGTTGCTGATTTAGGAAACATTGTTATATTGTGGGAACCACATGACCATGGGCAGTGTTGATTTTCCAATATGGTGGCTGTGTAGCCTGGATCATGTTTTCTGGTGGATTTCATCTGCACATGGTATCTTCCCTTCTTGGTAATGTACGCAAAAACAAGATTCTTTTCACAAAGGAGATCTGAACCTGCTTCAATACCTAGAAAATGATTGATTGAGATCTCAAAGTTATACCCCTCTGAATACATCAGATTTTATGATGTCTTAGCAAAAATATCAGAGAAAGTGCTGCATGTAATTTGCCATCACCACAAAAATATAAACCTCTGATTCTACCCTGCATAATCTCCTGAGGAGCCTGCCAGGATGATTTAGATTCTAAATGTAGTTAGCCAAAGGAGTTAACTAAAAGAGTTAGGAATAATTTTTTACCATGTGTGAGGGTGTTACTGAGTCCAAGTTCATACTGCTCGTTAGAGATCAGGTGTTGGGGCAAGGAATAGCAACTTTATTTGGAAAACCAGCAGACTAAGAAGATGGAGGACTAGAGTCCCAAAGAACCATCTTACCAGAGTTAGAATTCAGGCTTCTTTTATATTAAAAGGAGAGGGGATGTGGCTGGTTGTTGTAAACTTCTTGGTGCCAGCCATACCTCAGAGGGGATGTGATAATCCTTTGTTCTTGTAGCTGTCCACATAGGTCTAGTCAAGATGTTCCTGTAAACCTCCAACAAGACAAATGTTATTCTCTGTTCTGCAACTTTTTATCTCTATATGAAGGAATGCATTATACCTTTAAAGGTCAAACCTGGGAGGCAGAGCCTTGAAAATGGGTTATCATGTATTTTTAGGCAACAGGCAAAATTCTTTTGACAAAATGCCAAGTCAGCATGACTAAGCACAGACAACAGAGCACAAAGGCTCTGTGCTTATCTGTAATATAAATTTACAGATTATATTAACATTGTATTATTTAAAAATAGCACACAGATAATAGTCTGTAGCTGAGTCAAATGTTAATTCTTTTTTATGTTTCCTATGCCATTTTGAGACAGGCTGGGACCTGGGACATGGAACACTTTGCTGCAGTGCTTGAACCTGGATAAACATCTCCAACAGAATACAACAGAATACAAAGAAACTATAAAGGACTAAACATAACTGTGTGCATGCACAGTTGGGGCAAATTATGGACAACAAGATACAAAAAGACCAAAAACCCAACTGTCACTTCTGAAGAGCCGGGAGCAAAAACAGTGTACCGGGAGCAAAAGTAGCATACTGCACATGCCTCCTGCACCCAACACCATCAAAGGGGTGGGCAGACCACCTAAGCCACCCCTCTGGCCCAACCCCTGGATCCACCTCTACCCTCACCCCATATGAGGAACCATCTTGCCCCCCCGCCCCCCTCAGGGAACAAGCAAGGAAACATTTTACTTGTTCTCACTCTCTCCTGCTGCAGTAGGAGCCCCATTAAAGCCTTGCCTGAATTTCTTGTCTGGCCTGTTAT
This sequence comes from Balaenoptera borealis, assembly GCF_965194805.1. NCBI lineage: Eukaryota > Metazoa > Chordata > Mammalia > Artiodactyla > Balaenopteridae > Balaenoptera > Balaenoptera borealis. Next base: position 29,100,591 of record NC_138870.1, read on the forward strand.
CAATTTCTATTGATTAAGGAAGGCCAAAAACCCTGGTCAGTAACAATTTGACTGTCAGAGATCACCTTGTTTTGTACTTAAAATATCTGTTTGAGACCAAAAGTTGAAAGTTGGAAATAAAATTCGGGAGGAATATATTGTTTTATTGAAATTCAATTTTTCTCTTAGATGTCCTTCTATTTAAAGCATTCCTCAGAAAACAGAGTCTTTAGCTGTCAGTATGCTTAGTTTATTCTCAGAGTTGCATCATTTTGTATTGGAAAGGGCATGGTTATTTTGGAAACTTGGTGAAGTGGAAAGAGCATGGACATGGAAGTCATATTGAATGAGATTGAATACCCCATTCTGACACTTACCAGGTATGTAACATTTCCTGAACATCTAAAAACTTAAGGAAAATGACACAAGCTTTTGTCATTGCTGTGACTATTAAATAAATTAATGTAGGTAAAATACCTGTAATATTGTGAGTGATTAATCAATTGTTTTCTTTCCTTGGGTAATGTTTCTTTTCATGGAACAATTTCAGAAGGATCTCCAGTGGCAATTTTGATTCAAACAATATTAAAATCTTATCTAATACCTATTTAAATTTCTGTGTAGTTTTTTTCCTACTTTTAACGTGTATAATATTCACAGACATTTTCTAAATTTTAGACAATCTCTCATAATTAAAGAACATAAAATACATTCTATTAAAACTAATTTATTTTCTGAAAACCCAATTTATTTATTAAAAATTTTTTATTGAACTATAGTTGATTTACAATATTATGTTTATTTCATGTGTACACCATAGAAATTCAGTATATTTACAGATTAAACTCCATTAAAGGTTATTACAAGATAATGTCTATAATTCCCTGTGCCACATAATATACCCTTGCTGCTTATCTATTTTATATATAGTAGTTTGTATCTCTTAATCCCATATCTGTAATTTACCCCTCCCCCTTTACCTCTCCCCTCTGGCAACCTTTAGTTTGTTTTATATCTGTGAGTCTGTTTGTTTTGCATATACATTTATTTGTATTTTTTAAAATCTTGCATATAAGTGATATCATACAGTATTTGTCTTTCTCTCTCTGACTTATTTCACTAAGCATAATATTCTCTAGGTCCATGAACATTGCTGCAAGTGGCAGAATTTTATTATTTTTTATGGCTGAGTAATATTCCATACATTATTACTGGCTGGCTTACTGCTATAGATAAAGCAGATGTAGTATATGTGTACATATACTACAACTGCTTTATACATTCATCTGCTGATGGACATTTGGGTTGCTTCTCTATATTGGCTATTGTAAATAGTGCTGCTATGAACATTGTGGTGCATGTATCCTTTCTAATTAGTGTTGTCATTTTCTTTGGATATATACCCAGGAGTGGAATTGCTGGATCATATGGTCATTCTATTTTTAGTTTTTTGAGGAACCTCCATACTGTTTTCCATAATGGCTGCACCAATTTACATTCCCACCAACAATGCCTGAGGGTTCCCTTTTCTCCACATCCTTGCCAGCATTGTTATTTGTAGGCTTTTGGTGATAGCCATTCTGACAGTTGTGAGGTGATATTTCATTGTGGTTTTGATTTGCATTTCTCTAATAATTAGTGATGTTGAGCATTTTTCATGTGCCTATTAGCGATCTGTATGTTTTCTTTGGAAAACTGTCTATTCAGGTCTTCCCCATTTTTTGATTGGGTTCTTTATTTCTTTTGATATTGAGCTGTTTATATATTTTGGTTATTAACCTTTTGTTGGTCATATTATTTGCAAATATTTATTCCCATTCCATAGGTTGTCTTTTTGTTTGCTAGGTAGTTCCCTTTGTTATGCAAAAGCTTTTAAGTTTACTTAGGTCCTGTTTGTTTATTTTTGCTTTTATTTCTTTTGCTTTAGGAGATAGATCCAAAAAAATATTGCTACTATTCATGTCAAAGAGAGTTCTGCCTATGTTGTCTTTTAGGAATTTTATGGTTTCAGGTCTTACACTTACATCCTTAATTCATTTTGAGTTTATTTTTGTATCTGGTGTGAGGTGATGCTCTAATCTCATTGTTTTATATGTAGCTGTCCAGTTTTCCCAGCACCACTTGTTAAAGACACTGTCTTCTCTCTATTGCATATTCTTCCTCCTTTGTTACAGATTAATCAACCATAGATGTATGGGTTTATTTCTGGGTTCTCTATTCTGTTCCATTGATCTATGTGTCTGTTCTTGTGCCAGTACTGTGCTGTTTTGACGACTATACCTTTGTATTATAGTCTGAAAACTGGGAGGGTGATACTTCCAGCTTTGTTCTTTTTCTCAAGATTGCTATGGCAATATGGGGTCTTTTGTGGTTCCACATGAATTTTAGGATTATTTGTTCTGGTTCTGTAAAAAATGTCATGGGTATTTTGGTAGAGATTGCATTAACTCTGTAGATTGCTTTGGGTAGTATCATCATTTTGAAAGCCCAATTATTGAAGTTATCTGAGAGGGCTGCATTTCTGAAACACTACAGTGCTTAAAGCTCCACATCTCTTCACTAATAGAGACATAGATGTAATTTCTTTGTCATTGTCTTTACCTATACACTTGACCCTAGCACCAAGGAGCAAAGTCACCTCTACTTTACTAGAGCTCTCTAAGTGGTCAGATGACTGCCTATCCATAGAAGGAATAATAAAAACTCCTAACACACTTCAATCATGACCCTAGAGTTTATATGACATAAATAGGCATTAATAAAATTATTTTAATTAACAATTATTATTTACTATGAATATGAAAGTAAAATGGATTATTTATTATAACAGGAAAAAAGACACTGTGCTTTAAATGTTTTAGATGCTCATTTGTTGTTTTTTTTTAATTTTTATGAAGTATAGCTGATTTACAATGTTGTATTAGTTTCAGGTGTACAGCAAAGTCAATCTGTTATACATAAATATATATACACTCTTTTTTAGATTCTTTTCCATATAGGCCATTACAGAGTATTGAGTAGAGTTCCCTGTGCTATAGAGTAGGTCCTTATTAGTTATCTATTTTATATACAGTAGTGTGCATATGTCAATCCCAATCTTCCAATTTATGCCCCCACTTACCCCCTGGTAACCATATGTTTTTTTTCTACATCTGTAACTCTATTTTTGTTTTGTAGATAAGTTCATTTTTACCCTTTGTTTTAGATTCCACATATAAGTGATATCATATGATATCTGTCTGACTTACTTCAGTCAGTATGACAGTCTCTAGGTCCATCCATGTTGCTGCAAATGGCATTATTTCATTCTTTTTAAGGCTGAGTAATATTCCATTGTATATATGTACCACATCTTCTTTATCCATTCCTCTGTTGATAGACATTTAGGTTGCTTCCATGTCCTGGCTATTGTAAATAATGCTGCAATGAACACTGGGGTGAGTATATCTTTCAAATTATGGTTTTCTCCAGATATATGTCCTGGAGTGGGAGTGCTAGATCATATGGTAGTTCTATTTTTAGTTTTTTTTAAAGAACCTCCATACTGTTCTCCATAGTGGCTGTACTAGTTTACACTCACACCAACAGTGTAGGAGGGTTCCTTTTTGTCCCCTCCGCCACAGCATTAATTGTTTGTAGACATTTTTGATGATAGCCATTCTGATCAGTGTGAGGTGATACCTCATTGCAGCTTTGATTTGCATTTCTCTAATGATTACTGGTGTTAAGCATATTTTCATGTGCCTCTTGGCCACCTGTATGTCTTCTTTGGAGAAATGCCTATTTAGATCTTCTAATAGACCCAATTTTAGATTGGGTTATTTATTTTTTTGATATTGAGGTGTTTATATATTTTGGAGATTAATCTCTTGTCATTTGATTCATTGGCAAATATTTTCTCCCATTCTGAGGGTGGCTTTTTTGTTTTGTTTATGGGTTTCCTTTGCTGTGCAAAGGATTTTAAGTTTAGTCAGATCCCATTTGTTTATTTTTGTTATTATTTTCATTACTCTAGGTGGTGGATTGAAAAAGATCTTGCTCTGATTTATGTCAGAGTGTTCTGCCTATGTTTTCCTTTAAGAGTTTTATAGTATCCGGCCTTATGTTTAGGTCTTTAATCCATTTTGAGTTTATTTTTGTATTTGGTGGGAGCCCCTTCTAGTAACTGCAGAGACAGGAGCTGGCAAGAGGTGGCAACCAACTGGGCCATGCATGCTTGCTCAGGCAGGAGGGGGGTAAGGCAGCACTGACTGGGGTGTGTGCACTCGCTTTGGTGCGAGCCCCTCCTAATGCCTGGGGAGGTAGGGGCTGGTGTGTGAGGAGAGAGGCTGTGATGGCAGCCCTGCCTTTCGCACATCACTCAACCATGGTGCCTCGCTTCTATGGCAGTCCGGGCTTTTTCCAGGAGCATTCCTGGTTGTGGAGCTCCTCACTCCCATCCCCTCAGGCTGTCTCTGTGCAGCCAACAGCAGTCCTCTCCCCGGTTCTGCTCTACAAACCCCACATTCCAGTACTCAGCCCCTGTCAGCACTGGAGGACACCCCCATCTCAGGCTGGGACTCGTAGGTCTGTGGCACGGACCATCCATGTAAGTTTTTCTGGCCTGCCATAGACCAGCTGCTGCACTTTCCTTCGATAGTCTCCGAAGCTCCCCTTCTATCTTCACTGATCTCCCCACCAGTGAGAGGGCTTCTGTGGGTGCAGGAACATCTCCTCCCCTTCAGCTCCCCACAGGGGTGCGGGTCCCATCCTGTTTCCTCTTTCCTTTTTCTGTCTTTTCTCTCTTTCAACCTACCTGGTTATGCTGGGATCTTTTCTTGTCCTTTTAGTTGTCCGAGGCCCTCTGCTAGTGTTCAGCAGGCACTCTGTGCAAATTGTTCCATTTGTAGATGTATTCTTGATGTACTTGTGGGGAGAGGTGAACTCCAGGTCCTCCTCTTCTGCCATCTTGACCTCTTCCTCACTCATTTCACTGTGCTCTAAGTTTAAGTAAGAGCAGAGTATTAGTACCAGTTCTTCTACATATTAGTTACTTAACATTGTCAATCACTATACTTATCCAAACCTCAGGGATTTTTTTCACCATGTGAGGAGATAGGTACTAGTATTATGCCCATTTTACAGACAAAGAAACAGGTTTTGTGACGATAAGTAACTTGTCAAAAGTAACCAGGTAGGAAAATATGAAGCAGGGAATTTAATGCGGGTCTTTCTAAATAGATCCTTAACTCTCAACTAACTTATATACTTCATAACAACATGAAGAGTTATGTTGAATTCTCTTTACTCTGCCAATCATCTAGGGAAGAAAAAATTTAAAAGAAAGTTATGCAATCATCTGGGATTTTTTCAAAGAAAAATCAGTCCATTGTACAACTTGCTCACAACATTCCAATTATATGGTCACCAACTGAATTTTTAAATAAAGTCATTTTTTAAAAACAGATTTTCACTCAGAATCTAGAATTAGAAGTGACATTAAAATTATCTTTGCTAGTCTTATATAACTTTAAAGCTAGGAAGAAGTAACAAGATTTCTTTAAAAATAAAATGAAATGGGGCTTCCCTGGTGGCGAAGTGGTTGAGAATCTGCCTGCCAATGCAGGGGACACGGGTTCAAGCCCTGGTCTGGGAAGATCCCACATGCCACGGACCAACTAGGCCCGTGAGCCACAATTACTGAGCCTGCACGCCTGGAGCCTGTGCTCTGCAACAAGAGAGGCTGCGATAGTGAGAGGCCCATGCACTGCAATGACGAGTGGCCCCCGCTTGCCGCAACTAGAGAAAGCCCTCACACAGAAACGAAGACTCAACACAGCCACAAACAAACAAACAAACAAATAAATAAATAAATAAATAAAAATTAAAATAAATAAAATAAAATGAAATGGATGTTACATGGCATTCTAGAATTTTATTTAGCAATCTGAGGAGAGCCACATATAGAAATGGCAGTAGTACATCTATTAAAAATGTTCAGCAATTCCTCTCCTGGGTATATATCTGAAAAAAACAAAAGCACTAATTTGAAAAGATACATACACCCTGATGTTCATAGCACCATTATTTACAGTTGCCAAGATATGGAAGCAACCTAAGTGTCCATCCATGGATAAATGGATGAAAAAGATGTATGTATTATATAATATATACACATTATATATTACACACACACATACACACACACACACACACAGAAATATTACTCAGCCATGAAAAAGAACTACATTTTGCCATTTGCAGCAACATGAATGGACTTGGAGGGCGTTATGCTAAGTGAAATAAGTCAGACAAAGACAAATACTGTATGATATCACTTATATGTGGAATCTAAAAATACAGCAAACCAGTGAATGAATCAAAAAAGAAGCAGACACAGATATAGAGAACAAACTGGTGGTTAGCAATGGGGAGAGGGAAAGGGGGAAGAGCAATATAGGGCAGGGGAGTAATAGATACAAACTATTAGGTATAAAATATGATACAAGGATATATTGTACAACACGGGGAATATAGCCAATATTTTATAATAACAGTAAAAGTAGTATAACCTTTAAAAGTGTGAATCACTATATTGTACACCTCTAACTTATATAATATTGTACGGCAACTATACTTTAATTAAAAAAATAAAAGATAAAAAATAAAATAGATGTTCAAAGCATTTGGTACTTGTGTGGTGACAGGTAAAGAGAAGACTGAATTTTAGTCAGATTTGTCTTGGAAAGACATAACACGAGGCACACTTTGTTATAACAGTTATTTCCTGGTCACTTGAAGGGTGTTAAACACTTTGCCTGGGCCTTTACATGTATGGATATTGAATGAAGGAAGGAAAGAAGCATGATAAGTGTATCTCATATAATTGAAACAAAATTTAAATAAAATTTGGTAAGTTCAGGAAAAACTATAATTTTTGTATATAAGATTTTTCATTTTTATCAAACCACCTATTTATTAGCTCACCCAGGGCAGAAATCTGGTCATGGTTAGTTCAGTTCTCTGCTCAGAGTCTCACAAAGCTGACATCAGTGTTGGGCGTACTATATTCTCATTAAATGCTTGAGATTCTCTTCCAAGTAACTGGCTGTAGGCAGAATTCAGTTACCTGTAGTCATTTGTTTGAGGTCTCTGTGTTCGTGTTGGCTGTCAGCCTGGAACCTCTCTCAGCTGATGGAGGATGCCCATAATTCTTTGCCCATAGCAGATCTCATATGTAGTCCACATATGGGCTCATAAGCAGTCCACAGCATGAATCTTTGCTTTCTTCTAGGCTAGTCTGAGCGTGCCTCTCTGATTTCTCCTTCTGTGACCAGCTGGAGAAAACACTGCTCATTTAATTAGATCGGCCCACACAAATAATCTCTGTATCTTAAGGTCAACTGATTTCAGACCTTAATTATATCTGCAAAATGACTTCACACCAGTACTTATATTACTGTTTGATTCAATTACTGGGAGAGGGAGTGTGTACACCAGGGGTGGGGAAATTTGAAAGCCATCTTGGAATTCTGTGTACCACAGGGCCTATATTTGAAGTCATTTTTCTAGTAGTGATTATTCAAGTTTTCAAATTCTAGAGAGCAGATGAACCTCTTGATTGTCAAAAGTAAACGTGTACAGACTCTATTTTATAGTGAAGTATTAAATATTTTAAACTAAATTTAATGATATCTGAAGGCTGTTCAAATACTAATTCGGTAGCTCAGCAGGTAACAAAATCAGTCTATGATGTTAACTGGAATTAAAGATAGAAAAAAAAGACGCTCTCTGGCTGGATTAAAACTCTGATCAATATAAAACACCTATTATATTTTAAAATAGTTTAAGTATTTGGTTATTTACTTATAGCGTGCTCTTATATAAATGTTCTATTTCAAAGTGCACTATGACTGTTCAAATGCACCAATGAACAAGTTAGTAGATCTCTTTCTAAATGCATATACTTCTCTAAATTAAACATTTTATTGTAAAGGCTTTTAAATAATTCTTTTTGCATTTACAAAAAATGTTTTTAATATATGAAACACTTCTATGTACAGTTAGTAACCATTATGTAAATAATTATTAATTTTAAAACTCTGGAAGGAAGTGCATCAATAAACCATCTATGGTTTTGTTAGAATGGTGACAAAACTACAGTTTTCTCAAATATAAAAATTTTTAAATGTATTTTAGTAATGGAAAAATTTAAAATAACCCTCTTAAAAAAATTTTTTTCACACAAGCTCTCTTTTCTCTGTCAAAATGATTCCTTTGATATTACAGTTAAAGTACATATGTATTAAATGAATCTTATCAAAAATTTATATTTGATTTTTTAAAGATATAATAATCAAATTTTCTTTCCTACAGTATTATTTCTATCGTTGGTAAATTCAAAGGAGACCATAGGTGACTTTACTGATCATTTATGTCAGATGGCTGGCATTTGAAACACGAAAGTCTTTATAACTGATTAGAAATAAACTTTTAACCAGTTCACTGAAGCATAGACATTTACTGAGCCCCTTCTATATTTTCAGAACTATGCTAAGTGTTTAGCAAGTGAAGAAAATGCTCAGAACCTTGTATTTTATGGTCTTAGATGTTTATATTAAGTTTCTACATACTAAGATATTTTCATGTTACTTAGTTCTTAATTGCCAATTCCAATCAATACCTTTCTATACTCATGTAAAAATCCCCCCCTCCTTTGAGATTTGGCCCTACATGGTCATGCTGTAGTATCGATTTTATGCATTGCTAACGTTGCTAAGTCTATAATTTTCTTTTCATGTAATGTCTTTGCCAGGGATTGGTGTCAGGACCTCACTGGCATCACATAATGAATTGAGAATGTGTATTATTTCTCTATTTTCTTATTGAGTGTATAAATTTTGTATTATTTCCTTTTAAAATATTTGATAGAATTTACTAATAAGGCTGTATGTGCCTCATAGTTTCTTTGTGTGGAGGGTTTGAAAACAAATACAATTTCCTTGAAAACTGTAGGATAACATATATTTATCAGTTTTGCTAAGCAGTGCTTTTAAAGGAATTTATCCAATTCATCTAAGTTGCTGTATTTATTGGCATTTGTAATATTTTCTTATTATTCTTTTGATAGCTGTGGGATATGTATGGATACTTATTCTTTTTCCTGATATTAGGAATCTGCTTCTTTTATTTCAGAGCAATTAATTTTATTATTACTATTATTTTTTTAAAAACTTTAAAGTTTTTTTAAAATTCTTAAAAAAAGAATTCTTCATTTGTGGACATTTCATTGATTTCTGCTTTTTATTACTTCTAAGTATTTAATTTGCTCATTTTTTGGTAGCTTTTAAAATGGAACCTTAGATCATTAAATCTAAGCTTGTCTTTGTTTCTAATATAAACATTTAAAGCTATAAGTTTTCCTCTAAATAATGCTTTAACTGAATTTTATAAATTTTAATATTTTGCATTCTCATCATTTTGTTTGAAGCATTTTCTGGTTTCACTTGTGACTTATTCTTTGATACATGCTTTATTTAAAAGTATATTCCCAATATTTGTGGTTTGCTTATCTATCTTATTGGTTTTTAATTTAATTTCTTCATTTCAGAGAGCATTCTTTGTATGGTTTCAATCTTGGGAAATTTGTTGAGACTTGTTTTATGGCCCAGTAAATAGTCTATCTTGTAGACATTTTCACATGCAATGGGACTCTTTCACCTTAATTCTTGACTTCTCTTCCAGCCCTGAGCTCTTTCCTAATAAACCACAAGTAAGTAAAGCTATGACTTTTCTGCCACCTCTTAGTGTGAGTAAATTGATGGGTGACCTAAAGCAAAAGGCTGCACATTCTTAAATCTCCCCAAGCACAATTCCTGACTTTCAAAGATAGATGCATGTATTAGAGTTCTCCAGAGAAACAACCAGAAGGACAAAGATATAGCTATACATAAAGATATAGATAGATATATGATTTGACTTACACAATTATGGAGGCTGAGAAGTCCCACAATCTGCCATCTGCAAATTGGAGAACCAGGAAAGTTGGTGGTGTAATTCAGTCCTAGTCTGATGCCTGAAAGCCTGTCTGAATCTGAATCTAAGTAGTAGGAGCATCCATGTCCTAGGGCAGAAGAAGTTGATGTCCCAGGTCAAGCAACAAGAACAAATTTGTCCTTTCTTCACCTTTTTGTTCCTTAATGCTTTTGGCAGATTGAATGTTGTCCACCCTTCATTGGTGAGGTTGATCTTCTTTACTCATCTACGAATTCAGAGACTAATCTCATAAATTGGGAGATTGGGATTGACATATACACACGGCTATATGTAAAATAGATAACTAATAAGGACCTACCATATAGCACAGGGAACTCTACTCAATACTCTGTAATAACCTATATGGGAAAAGAATCTAAAAAAGAGTGGATATATGTATATGTATAACTGATTCACTTTGCTGTACACCTGAAACAAACACAACATTGTAAATCAATTATACTCCAATAAAAATTAAAAAACAACAACAACAACAAATGCTAATCTCTTCAAGAAACACCTTTACAGACACCCCCAGAAATAATGTTTTACCAGCTATCTGGGAATCCCAAGTTGACACATAAAATTAATCATCACAGTGTTTTTACAGATTTTTCCTGATTTTGTTCATTTTTCATTACTTCCAATAGCAGTTTAGTTTTGTATATTTTGGCCATATTTTATAATTATATTCTGTGGGAGGAAAATTGCAATCAAACTACTCCACCATTACCTTAGTTTGTCTAACTTTCTTATTTCAGATATCGGGTTTTGGTTTTTTTTTCTATTTCTAGTATTTCCATTTGTTCATTTTGTCCTTTTTTAAAAAGGTTTTCTCACTACACACCTGTTAAAATATGTCTAAAATCTAAAACATTAACAAAATTAAATACTGACAAGGAAGTAGGAAAACAAATTCTTGTTCATTGCTGGTGGGAATGAAAAATGGTAATTCCACTTTGGAATAGAGTTTGGCAGTTTTTTACAAAACTAAACATACTTTTACTATGTGATCTAGCAATTATACTCGTTGGTATTGTCAACTTAAAAAAATGCACAAAGTGAGAGTTGCGAGTTAAGTTTTATTTGGGGCAAAATGAGGACTGCAGCCCAGGAGACAGCATCCCAGATAGCTCTGAGAAACTGCTCCGAGGAGGCAGGGGGGAATGTCAGTATATATGAGATTTTAGTGAAGGGGGAATACTTGCAATCAAGCACATATTTTTTGCAGCAGTTTTCTGCTAGTCTTGTGAAGGTTACTGCTAGTCACAAGGGGCAGTGGTCATCATGAAGGATTTTAGTGTTTTTCTAAATATGAGGAGATACAAGAATTGGGCTCATAAAATTGGCTCCTGAAAATATCTAATTATCTGAAGACCTATTTTGCCAGTTTTTCCCAGAGTGCCTCATTTCTGCTCTCCACCTGAACTCCTTTCAGAGCTGTTGAAAGTCAGTAGCTGCAGCAGTACATGACTTAATCCTTGTAGAGGTAGATCGCAAGTGCCAATGGAAAATGCCAATTTGTAGTTGACAGGGCCCCCTCATGGTCATAAATTCGACCATGCTTTGGGAGGCATTTCATGACCATTTCATCCCATGGTGCTAGGAAGGCTCATTCCTAGGTCTGGCAAAGATTTCACTGAGAGGCCACTCAATGTGTTATTACTGGGCTGGGTCTTATCAACAAAAGTCTCTGGACCACCTGTATTCCTAGTCTGTTATGGTCCAGGAAAAAATTCTCTCTTGTTGCATCTTCCCATATCTAGAGTTACATTATTACAATCATTGATCTCATATAAAACTATGTGTTTTTTTTGGAGGCTCAGTCACACATTTGGTAAGGCAAGAAACAGCAATCTTGCAAAACAGGCAAACTACAAATAACATAACATTACTAAAGTCATAAGTGAGAATTAAGCCAAGAACTTCCATTAGGTGCAGCCCAGTATATCCTCAAGTCATCTGACTTAGTCTGTTCTGTACCAATCTTTACCTTTCAGGGAAATTATACTTTGACACTGTCCATAAGGCTCCCAGCCCAATTTCCTAGTGTTACTAGGCTGGTTATCCTTAGTATAACTTAATTGTTTCCAAGATAAAGGGAGGCATTAAAATGTAAATGACCACAAACTGTTGTTAACCACATAAATCCATCCCATAATTTTGGGAGGTTTTATTCCTTGGCTGAAATTTTGCTTGTTGCTCTGATTGAGCTTGAGTAACTTTAGAGGAAAATTCATTTATTTTTATGGCCAGAGTCAGAGCAGGTATTATTAATTGTCTAGGTGAGGGGATCCCCTGAACAGGACTATAATTTCTTTCTTCTAAAATAAATTTCTAAGGGCCATGCAATTAAAGCCTTGGAGTGGAGAAATCCACCAGAGTAATCCAGAAGTACTAGACACAGGTAATTTGCCACAAACCCAACAATTGGATTGATTTTTAAAACTAGCATAGGATCTTGTGCATGATATAAAAACATTTGATTTATATGCAAAGATCCAAGAAGTCAAGAAGACATTATAAATGATCATATGAGTCAGGTCCAGCATCTTGAGTAAGCTGTCTACTTCTGATGTCGTCTTCTCATCACGGTGTAAGTGTAGTTTCCTTTGTTTGAGCATCATTTTAAGGTGAGTTTGAGGTCAGCAGTCCTCTCTGTATACCAGTCCAGTGCAGGGGCCCTTTTTAAGTGGGAAATATGAATCCAAGAGTGAATTCCCTTTAGTTTTGCTATACATGAGCTAGTTAAGAGTACCTGGTGAGGGCCTTTCCATCTGGGTTGTAGTGAATCCTTTAAATGATGTCTTTTCCAATATACATAGTTCTCTGGCTGCAGGTCGTGGGACATCTGATCTTCATCTTAAGGCAGATTACTGAGATACACTTTAGGAACAAACTTAGAGTGTCCTTTTAATAATTCAATTTAACTTTACATTAATATAATGTAACAGCAAGGGACTGTCCAGGAAGTTAGTAAATATAGACCTCCATTAACAAAACTGGGATTCAACATTCATTGAAACATTTTCTCACTAAAATTACCCTCATTGCTACCAAATATAACCAAATTAAGACTAATTTGTTTGCAAAATAAATCTGGTCTCAATAAACTTGTTGATGATTTATATAACTATAATTGATCATATAGGCTTTTTGCTGACTGAAACTTTATAAGGAGTCTCAGACTGGACTTTTAAAAGACCTCTCAGGGCTGGTAAAGTCATGCCAAGGGCTTATCACAGATTTCACCTAACAAATTTAGGTGAATTCCTCCCTTTTCAAGATCCCCAAAATGGCTTAAGTTTTCTATACCTGTTAGTGAGGTAGCATTCCTAATTTATCTGATAAAGCTGCTGGGAACCTAAGAGTTTCCAACCTCTGGAGGGAGCAGATAGAGATAAAAATAAGTGTTTCAATCCTGCTTACAAAGTATAATTTACCAAATTACTGTAAGTTTGAGAGGAAGGTTTTCCTTACACTTGGAAAACACAGATTTAAACCAGTAATTTTTCAGATAGAAACCATAAAATGTATAACCATGTTCACCAGTTCACTCAGTCTTATGTAACTAACTCTTTGTTAACAGTTCATGAAGCCATCAGGTTTCTCATTGGGATTCTTAATTTCTTACCCAGTTCAGCATTATGGTCTGAAAGTCAGAAACTTACATTTATCCAAGAGTCCTTTTTATAAATCTTCTTGAAGAGGAAGCATTTTTGCAAAGGCATTAGAGTGAAACTGTAAGTGTCTCTAATGACAAAAGACTTAAGAAGGCACGTTCAGAATATAATTACAATGTAACTGACAAAGAAACTTGGTTACTGCTGTAACATACAACCCTTTATGATAATAACTAGAATTATGACTGATAACATTTTACCAGAACATATCAGAATTTTAGGAACTCCATATAATTTCTAGAATATCTATATTAATAACATTTACCATGCACTAAAACCTAAGAAGATTTGTTACTCATTTGACAATACTTCCCATGTAACTTAATGTATGAAATTAACCTAGATAATATCTCTCTTTGGGATGTTTCAGGGGCCCTTTGAAGCATTCCAAAGTTAGCTAGAGGTAAAAAGGACTTCATTAGAATTAGGAAGCTTTCTCAAAAAATATCAAAAAGGGTTTAGAACACTCAGTCAGATAGGATCACAGGTTACTGTGAAAAAACAGTTATTCACTTAACCAAAGTAACAATAAAGGATTTCAAAAGCAAATATAGAACAGATCACTTAAAAGGTAAAGAAACTTGAAATCTGTTATCAAAGGCAGTTCAACATTTTAAGAAATCTTGTCCTCTTAAGAGAGAGAGAAGCCAAATTCAAGTTCTACACTTGCTTACTTTTAAAGTTCATTTACTCAATTAAATTTATTTTAAACTTAGTCAATCCTTACCATGCACAAAACTCTTTTCTTGGAGTCTACTTTCAACAAACCCTTTTGTCACTTTCTGTATCCATCACAGCCACCTGTAAGTCAGACCTACTTCCTTTTCCCTTAATAAAATGCAACCCTATTACTCATGCCTTCTCTACTGAAAACACACATCCTATTTTCTTTAAGCAACCATAAACTGTCCTTTATATTAGCATTCTGTAGATTGGTGAACATAAATACCAGTGATAATTTCTAAAAACATGTGCTTACTTTAGAGAGCATGGCACCAAACATATTCATTAATAGTCCAAACTATCTTTAGTTTCTCTGTAAGAGGAAGCCAGTGTTCAGTAATTAATGTTTCAGTATCTTATTTTATTTGGTAATGACCTAGCTATTCAATAAGCTTCCACCACTTAACTTAATTTAGCACAACTCTAGAATTTCAAGTTACCAGAATCTGGAGAGACTATTTTGGATAGACATTCCTAAAGCATAATTATTCTTAATAGAGTTTATCTAAAAGCTCTTATCTCATTTATATTTTCTTTCCTTAAAAGTTTCTTCACATCAAGTTACTTTCCTTGTTGACAAATTTGTAACAGATATAACAAGATTTTATTTAGCTTATATTACACCTAGGCACAATAAAAGTATTATACTTAATGTTGATGACTCTAAAATCATGTCTATATTAATTACATCCACAAACATTAATACCAGATATTAATTTAATACTGAATATTTCCCAGTTCACGTGAACCTGAAATTTATTTAGCTTAATTTCTCTTGTATTTAGAATTGTTTAATTTGTAAGTGTTTACTTTTCTTTAAGCCAATTAAATAAAGCTCATTTACAAATTAACCACAGCAATATTATCCAAAGACAAAGACACATACTGAGACATACATGTATCCAGACAGACACAATAAGAGATCCAGCTGCATTTTCTAAACTTAGTCATGAATCAGATATCATAATATAAACTCACTAGTTTATAAATAACAGTTGGAATAAGAAACAATTTTAAAGGTTTCTTACAGTTTTTTTTTTTTTTTTTTCTTCTTCTTCTCAATCTCAGGAATTAGAGATGGTCTAGATAAGATAAGTGTCCCTGAGAGCTCTGGTCTCAAGGCACAGGGAGAGAAAATCAGATTCTCCTAGTAGGACTTATTCCCTTAGGGTCAGAATTCTGAAGAGAATTTTTTTTTTTTCCTTCAAGCTGTCTTTCTCTACTGGTTGGCAATTAAATGGTGTCGGTTAACCTTCGACTGACATCGTGTATTTAATTGACACAATTGAAGCTTCATAATTTTTGTAGATACCCCCTTTTCTTTCTTTTAATTGTTTTGAAAAGTTGGTCTGATATAGTTTCAAGTAATTAATTATTGGTTTCCTGCAAAGAAGTTACTCTATCTCTTCCTCTTTTAGAAGCTTCTAGATACCAATCAAAGTATGCATTCCATTCAGTCTGACCTTACAGCTGGCTGTTTTTTTCTAACTGTGCTTGCAAAAATATTAATTTTGGAATATCAAAAGAACCTCAATTTGGTCATTTTAGGTTGAGATCTCCTTTTGTATAATTTCCCCAATTAAGTAGGTAGTTGCAAGTATGAGTTTTTGTATGTACATAATCCTGGCTGAGGTGTTAGTCAGAGACTGGCTTTCTGAAGTCCCTTGTTTCTGTGTTTCAGAAGCTCTATTTCCCATTTTAAGGTTGAATTCGTCAGGGACAAAATTTACTAGTGAAATTGTGTTGTGGGCCAGTGTACTGCTTGTGAGTTTAGCTCCTCTAGGCATCGCCCCAGAGTTGTTTCAGCCATCTTACATGTCTCAGTTTCTTCCTTTGGCGGTCTAAGACCACCATGGGTGCTCCGATCGCTGAATGGCCAATTTTTATCCAGGACCCCTGGACGAGCAAGCGTTTTTAATTAATGAGTGGTTTTCCCTATGGGACCACTGCACAGTATGAGGACTCTGCCTCCACCACTGCTGTAAATTTCTCAGTCACCTGAGAAAGCCGTAATCGGCCAGGAGGAGTCTTGTCCCTTTTCTTCAGAGCAAAGTTTTCATGGAATATCTTCACTTTTATCCTGACAAATTCTATTAAGGCAGCCGAATTGAGGAAAAGCATCAGATCAACCTCTTACCTAATCGCTCAGTGCAGACCACTCAGTCTCCTACAACTGAGCAAACCCTGGTATTTCCACCAGGGCCCCCGCAGTATCTTTCAACTGGCTGGGTATTCTTTGGTATCTTTTAACCAAGCCCCACCCAGTGTCTTTCCAGTGGGTGGGTATTTCCTTGGTATCTTTCAACCAGGCCCCCTCCCCCAGTATCTTTCAACTGGGAGGAGGCAGGTACCTGCTACACCACCAAATAAAACTCAGGATCATCAACCAGTATGGGAGATCAAGAACCAAGAGAGACTTACCCAAATTCGTCTGGACTCTCTGAAGAGGCGGATGGGCACAAGGGGCCTCTGCTGGTACCAAGGCTCTGGTTCCTCATAGAGTTCAGGTAAAGGAGAGAAGTCCACTCTGGGTCCCTTATTCATGGTCACCATAAGTGTCAAAAAAATGCACAACGTGAGAGTTGCAAGTTAAGTTTTATTTGGGGCAAAATGAGGACTGCAGCCCGGGAGACAGCCTCCCAGATAGCTCTGAGAAACTGCTCCTAGGAGGCAAGGGGGAAAGTCAGTATATGTGTGATTTTGGTGAAGGGGGAGTACATACACTCAAGCACATATTTTTTGCAGAAAATTTCTGCTAGTCTCATGAAGGTTACTGCTAGTCACAAGGGGCAGTGGTCATCATGAAGGATTTTAGTGCTTTTCTAAATATTAGGAGATACAAGAATTGGGCTCATAAAATTGGCTCCTGAAAATATCTATCTGAAGACCTGTTCTGCCAGTTTTTCCCAGAGCCCAGAGTGCTTCATTTCTGCTCTCCACCTGAACTCTTTTCAAGGGGTATTGAAAGTCAGCAGCTGTAGCACCACATGATTTAATCCTTGTAGAGGCAGATCGTAAGTGCCAGTGGAAAATGCCAATTTGTAGTTGACAGTATTTACCCATATGTCCACACAAAAGCCTGCACATGGATGTTTATAGCAGTTTTATTCATAATGGCTAAAACTTGGAGGCAACCAAGGTGCCCTTCAGTAGGAAAATGGGTAAATAAGCTGTGGTTCATTCAGACAATGGAATATTATTTAGCACTAAAAAGAAACGAACTGGACTTCCCTGGTGATGCAGTGGTTAAGAATCCACCGGCCAATGCAGGGGACATAGGTTCAAGTCCTGGTCCAGGAAGATCCCACATGCCGTGGAGCAACTAAGCCTGTGTGCCACAACTACTGAGCTCGTGCACCTAGAGCCCGTGCTCGGCAACAAAGGAAGCCACCGCAATGAGAAGCCCACGCACCACAACAAAGAGTAGCCCCCGCTCTCCACAACTAGAGAAAGCCTGCTTGCAGCAACGAAGACCTAACATAGCCAAAAATAAAATAAATAAAATAAATAAATAAATAAAATGCCATGAAAAGATATGGAGGAAACTTAATTGCATATTACTAAATAAAAGAAGCCAATTTGAAAAGGCTACATATTGTGCGATTTCAGCTACATTACATTCTGGAAAAGGGAAAACTATGGAGACAGTAAAAAGATCAGTGGTTGCCAAGCGTTTGAAAGGAGAAAGGGGTAAATAGGTGGACAGAGGATTTTTGGAGCAGTGAAACTACTTTGTCTGATACTGTAATGGTAGATACTACATTTGTCCAAACCCACAGAATGTACAACATCAATAATGACCCTAACGTAAACTATGAAATTTGGTTGATTATGACCTGTCAATGTAGGTTCATTTTAGCAAATGTACCGCTTTGGTGAAGAATTCTGAGAGTGGGTAAGGCTATGCATATGTGGGGACAAGGGATACATGGAACTCTGTTCTTTACATTTAATTTTGTTGTGAACTTAAAACTGCTATAAAAGGATTAATTCTATTTTTAAAAGTTTCCACTTCTTTCTTTAAATTTGACATATTTTAATGCATTATATCCATCTTCTCTTATAGACTCTTTAATACAGTTGACCCTTGAACCATGTGGCAGGGTGGAGGTCGGGGAGCGGTTTAGAGGCCTCCATCCTGCACGGTCAAAATTTCCATGTATAGTTAGCTTTTCATATACATAGTTCCTCCGGATTTGGATGGATCTGTGGATTCAACCAACCACAGATTATGTAGTACTATAGGATGTGTTTATTGAATAAAGTTTGCACATAAGTGGATTTGTGCAGTTCAAACCCATGTCATTCAAGGGTTAACTGTGTATTTATCATAGCTGGTTTAAAGCCTCCTCATACAATAATAATATCTTGATCATTTTTGAGTCTGTTACTATTGACAATACTTTCTCTTCAACAATGGGTCACATTTTTCCTGTTTCTGTGCATGCTTAGCAATTTTTTAAGTTATATATGGATATTGTAAAACATATATTTAGCAAGTTATTAAGTTACTAGCAGATGACCTTGATCATATGAAGACTTGGATTTTGACTCTTCTAGCATATATCTATCTATCTATATCTATCTATCTATCTATCTATCTATCTATCTATCTATCTATCTATCATCTATCTATCTATCTATATCCCTATTGTATAGTCATTACTCCTGGTACTTGGACATGAGTGTGGCCCTTCCAGATTTCAATGGAAATCTGAGTTGTTAGCCAATCCCCTGTACCTTAGCAGGAACTGAACTACAAACTTTGGTTGCTGCTGAAATATCTGTTCAGTTCTTTTTAGTCTTCTCACTATTTCTTTCTGCTGGAGTCCTTTAAGTCTTGTGCATTACATGTGTAGATCAAGAGTCAGCCAAGGAAGTAAAGAGAGTTAGTACCCAGATTGTCTCCCTTTCTGCAATTTCCCTTCAATTTCCAGCCTCTTTGGCAGTAAATATCATATCATCAGCTCAGTAAATATGGTGCTTTTTGTTGGAGCTCTATTATACATTAACTGCAATCTTGGTGTGCCCTCAGGGGAAAAGGTAGAATAATATGGATCTCACACAGTTTGGTTCTTTTTCAATAATCATATTCTAGTTCCTGCCTTCTATTGGTTGTTCTCCAGTGTCTGTAAACAGAATTTTAAACAGAGATAAATGTGTGTGTGTATGTGTGTGTATCTGCATGTTTTGACCACTTTATAACTGCTATTGTTGGGAATGTTGTTCTGAAATCTACACTGTCATAAGCAGAAGCTGGAAGTCTAAAGAACAGATTGATTTGAGACAATGTTTATGCTCCCTTTGGGTAACTGGTTTACAGAATATGGACTCTCAAAACTCACCATTTATTGGGAAAATAATGATGGATATGACAAGATTAGTTTTGAAATGATTATATATATTGTTTGAAAATCCCTGGATAGTACATACACACAGTGTTTGTCAGAAATTTCAGGAATAAGAGAAGGTGATTGTAGTTTTATTAGTGTTTCTTAAAGAAATTCCTAAAATAATATAGATTTCTCTGTAATTCTTAAGTGAGTAGAGAGAAATGGCAAGCCATTAGAGAATTATTTTAAGCTACCTATCTTGAACCCTGAATTTTTTAAAATGTCCTTGGAAATGAAGGGACATAAAATGGTTTCCAGAGGGCCTGAAATAATAATAATAATAAATTGTTCCAAGCCTGCCCAAGACTTTTACCTAAAACCTGGATTAACTCTTTGGGAGAGGTAATAAGGAATCTTTCAATAGTTTCTCAACAGTTCAGCTTGTAATCATTGGCATGTTCAAGGGCCTTAGTCTTTGAAATTCTTTACTTTTCTATCCAGTCTCTCTCTCTCTCTCTCTGTGTATATATATATATATATATATACAGATAGATAGATATAGATATAGTCATCCCATGTATTATATATGCATATATATAATCATCCCATGTCTTTAAATAATAATAATGTGCCAAAGCCACACACATTTATCTCTGTACTCAAAAATCTCCCATGAACTGCTTACTTCTCATTTATTTTTCAATGTTTAATAAGTATTTCAAACTCGATGTGCCTCTAAAAGAATTCTTGATTCAACCTTTTCACCCAAAATTGCTTGTTTTCCATCCCTCTCTATCTCAGAAAGGGTTAACTCCTGTATCCCAGCTGCTTAGCCTCAGTACCTTGCTGTCACTCTTGGCTCCTCTCTCCTCCTTCACACTGCATATCTAGTCTGTCAGCAGATCTTTTAATTTTACCTTCAACATATACACAAAATCAAACTAATTTTCACCATCTCTACTGCTATCACTCTGATCCAAGCAACCATTAGTTCTCAACTGTTTTATTGCAATAACATTTTTCTTCATGTCTTTCCTCCTACCCTTTCACATCTATGTTCTTGTATCCATGAGGTAGCCAATTTAATTTAGATGATGTAATTTCTCTGCTAAAACCAGTCTCAGAGCAAGATCAAAATCCTAACAAAGATTAACAGAACTCAGGATCTGGCCTCCTATTGTGTATTTGACTTCACTTCCTAAGAGTACCCCATTGCTCTTTTAGTTTTAGCCACACTGACTTTCTTGTTTTTTCCATACCCACCAGCCAGCTGTCCTACTGCTGCTCTCTTTAATTCGATAAAGCTTGAAACTTGTCTTTGTTTCAGCTCACATTTGTGGCTTCAAGAATGTAAATCCTCTGAAGTTCTTCATCTGTATTTTCTATTTGTCCAAAACTTCTCAGAGACTTGCATATCTTCAGACTTCTTCTGAATTTAAAACTTCACATATTTTCTCTCTTCTTTACTTTATTTCTTGCCTCTCCTCTAATATAATTCAGTTTTCCTCTGAATTCTCTCTCTAATCAGTTCTGCTCTTATAACTTATTATCAGCTCTTTTCTATAATTTCCCTATTTTTGATCTTTAACAAATATTCCCTTTAATTATCAGCAGGTGATATTACATTTTTGAGCTTTAACTTTAAAGAAGAGTACACTGAGACTTTAAATAAATGGTTATTTATTTATTTTGCTTTCTCATGATTTAAAAACATGACTTGGTGTATCTTGGATTATAAATTTTTCTCCTCAAAGATCTAGACATATACCTTCATTGTGTTCTGATGATTAAGATTTCTGTGACCAGAATAACTTTTAATTTAATTTAAAATTTTTATGTAACCTTGTTTTTCCTGCTTTGATACTAAAATTATTTGAAGTTATCTTTACTTTTTGCAAAAGGAAAAACCTCTAGTATATATCTTAATATAGAAGTTCTTTCTTTCACTTTTTCTAAACTGTCCCTCCAATTCGTGTCTTTGACTATTACAAACTGTCAACATTTTCCTCAGGTCCCCTTTCCTTCATGATTATTAGCAAATGTCTTCATTTTTATTTAATGAAGAAAAAAATATCATTTTTAAAAACTTTCAAAAATTCTTGCCAGACTTATCTTCAAAAAACTAAAATTCAGTATACAGAGAAGCAAACATTTATGTTCTTCTAAACCTAATTAATCAAATCTTCATTAACACAGTTCTCAGATGAGTTGAGAATTCTACTGGGATGCTGAAATCCTGTGATATACAAACAAAACGACTATGGATGATAAAAGAATAGATAAAAGAAGAATAAAATCATATAAAAAGTATATATATGTGTGTGTGTATATATATATATACTTTCCTATGTTTAGAAGAACATATCATTCTTTGATATGCTCTGATGCAATGCATTCAGTTATATAACTGAATGGATATATAAAAAAAGGAACATGATGTCAACTCCCAGAAAAACTGCAATTATATAAGAATGGTTAATAGCCGGTGGTTAAATCTCTAATTCCAGCTACTGATGTCACAGAACTAAATCATTCACTCATACATTAGTCAATCATTCATTTACCTATTTAGAGAATAATAGTAATATCTCTGTAAGCTACATGGCATTCTTTTTCTTTTCCTTTCCATGTCCTTGATGTTTTATGTCTATATACATTTATTGTTTGCTTAACAACTTGTCAGATTTCTTTAGAAGGACTTAAGACATTAAAAAATTCATTGAAAATATAAAGTATGATGTTCATTAATCTAAAAGTCAGTTATAAAATATCATAATTTCATACAAGCTTTTGCAAAGTACTCTGGAAGAGATAGAAAAGAAGTAGAAGTCATGGAGCCTATCTTTAGTGAGCTTATACTACTGTAAAAACAAAATCCTCAAATTGTTAAAAACATAGTTCTCACATGCGTAGTGAGTACATGTCACTCTTTTATTGTAATCATTAAGGCAACAATCAGCAGAATAGGAGATGATTGAAATGGATTTTACAAACTGGGATTACAAAACTAATGGAAAAAATGCCAAAATAACATTTCTAAATTAGATATAAAACTAGATTATGTTCTATAGGATATTAAGACCCTGGGTTTTGGGTGTGTGTGCTTTTTTTTTTTTGAGTATTGTCTCTATTGTATATTGAAAACTGTGAAGTGTCTTATATATTACCCTACATCCACTCTAACACATTAGCCTGTCATACATTCATGGATGTTGACTAAAGATACAAGACTCCCAGGTCAGAGGGAAAGAAGTTTATTACTATGGCACAATGGACAGCTTAAGTATTAGCATACTTTCATCAGTTCCCCATGTCCTCAAATATCAGAAGGCCAATACACATGGGTCCAGATGGATGCTGGGCAAACAATGGGTTATGTTATAGGACAAGAACTCCAAGCTCAGGAAAACCAGATCTTTTATAATGGGCAGTAAGAAGACCTGTCATTTTACCCCAGAGGGAAAAACTGTCTTCACTACACTACAGAGTAAGCATGTCCCTAGTATAATTTTTGCTCTGGGTAGAGAAACCATCTTTATCTTCCAAGTCTGTAAGCTTGCTGAGGAGGGTGACACTATCTTCTGAGGCTGTTCGTGATATAAACACCCTTGAAGAGATAGTCCAGAAAAAAGGAGAGGCAGTACATCACTAGCAAGTTATGTGGAAATGTGAGAGACAAACAGAGGTATTGTTTCCTAATAATATACACCCTTCTTTTCTATATTATCTTGGCTTCCAGCAAATTTTCCATCAAGTATGCCACTCTGTTCATAACTCTGATTAATCTGACAGAGGCTGGGATTAAATCTGTTTAATTAGTCTCTTAAAGCATTTAATTAGGGCTACTACCAATTCAAGAAAGAGATGTTGGCTTTCTGTGTTGAGCTCAACCCTGCCTCCCAAGGTCCCAGATCCAACCGCAGAACAAAACTCGTAAACCATTAGAGTCTATCTTAGAATGTCAGATATCCTTCCCTTTCAGTTTCGTACTGACCTCCCTAATTGGTCTGAGATATTAATCCAAGTATAGAAGAGTATAGCAATTGCACAGACTCTGCCTTGGTCTGCAAATATCTATCCATAACAGTGAATTGAGCTGACCTGATGGTTTCCGTGACTGAGGTGGTGTCATTGACCATCTTTGCTAAAGTCAGGAATGAATTTCATGCCAACTTCTCTAATTAGGTGACCACACTGTAGGGATAATTGTCCACATAGTTTGCATAAATAACAAAGTCTATTATCCCTCCAGGTAACTTCTCCAATTAACTAATGGTAACTCATTTTTCAGAGGCCCCCAAAGTCATCTGAGGGCTATGTAATCTACTAGCGGTGTTTCCTTAAACACTTAAATGTCTCATATGACCACTCCTAAGGTACAAGTCACGGTGTTTTGAGAGGAAAACAAGTTAACACCTGTCTTCCACACAAAAAGTAAAGTCTCAAGTATGTACATGGTGCCTCTGGAAAGAAAGTTTTGTCTGTAATTGCTAGGGACCCCCCAGGTGGGAACTACATCAGTAGGGGTGGAGTTTGACTGTGTCTCCAATGTGGCCTCCTGGCCAGTTGGTAGACCTTAAGATTCCTAATTCAGTTTGAATAATTGACTCTAGTTCTGATTTTTAGACAGACTTTCTGAAGGAAGTCATTCCAACCTATCCCATTTATCCATGCCACCACAGGGGTGACATTTGTCCAACACATGAGTAGTGAGTAAGGGCCATAGGAATGGAGATAAGGAAAATTTGAGTGATGGATTTTGAGATGAAAACTATTCATTTGTAATACTGTAACTCTAAAATCTTGAGAAAAATTTAAACAAGATAAAATATTGTATAACATTCATATCAGTTCTTATTCTGAACATTAAGTACAAACTTTTTATTAATATTTCCTTGCATCTACCTAATATGTGAAATATGTGTAAGTAAATCATGTGGGCTTAAAGGAGAATCAAATGATTAAAGGAGGACCAAATGCAGGACAATTACAAGTCTCTGTCCAGCTAAGAAAACTTTTTGTAATACTCTGTAAAATGCTTATTTTCTGCTTTAGTTATATTCTCAGAAGGATTGTGTCCAACTGTTTTAATCTGACTACTCTGAGTCCTATGTTGGTATGTTGATTTCTATAACTGTGTGGTCATAGAAGAAATGTTTTATGATACTTTTAGCACTGAGATTCTTTTCTGATTAAGCAGAAATATGGACACCAAAACATTTCCTATGTAACATCATTTAAAAAACCTTTCCTTTCTCCCAAAGTAGATCAAAGGTATTATTATTTAAGTACTTCAGGCCATGCGCCACTGAAAGTCTCTACACATTGCAAAGTGAAGGGAGTTTCATATTATTAAATTAGTTTACCAATGTGGAAAACAAAACAGATACTAGGTGACCTGTTGCATCTTAAGTAACTGAAGTTCAAACTTAACATAATTTATAAATTCCCCTATGTAATAAAATGTATTGAGCTTTATGAATAGTGCTAAACTCTTCATTGCATCAGTGGAGAAACAACTTTAAACATGGTATGAGCACTGATATACTTGATTTAACATGTTTGAAAGTATATGTGAATTATAGATTGTGGCTACACACCCTCTTTCTCAGACTTATAAATTTGGCTTATATAAATGATATCATAATTCAGTTGCCAAGAGCTACTCAAAATTTCAGCATAATGGCTTTAAGTATTATACAAAATTTTCAGTGTTTTTCATACAATCTTGAACTTAATTAGTGATACCTAAAATCTTATTTAGAATGTTAAATATTACCAGATTTGAGAAATACTATGGTTCAGTAAAATAAAATCATACTCTACTGAAATCATCAATGCCTACTTGTATACCACACACAGCGTAACGTAGAATCTTATTCATTGTGTTTTGCAATTTCTCATTTTTTCTCTCTTCACTCAAATTTAGAATTCCTTCTTTGTTATTAAATTTATTAAAATTACCTTTAAAAATTGAAAATAATATATAATTTACATTATATATACAGACATTAAGAATGATAGCAATTTTACTTGGTTATTTTACTTTGCTTATAATGAATTCTCAATGAGAACACTCTTCTTCAAAAATCTTACTAAAAATACTTTCAAAACATAAACTTTCATATGATAGTTAAGCAAAATTGATGAAGACATGTATTCCCTAGGATAAAAGAGTAATTAAAATTGATTCTGCAGGTAGCTACTTGACCAGCCCATTCTCCTATGTGGTTCTGTGCAGAACAAATGAAAAATTAAGCTGAACAAGTGCATAGCCAAAGACTGAGAATAAGATTCATGTTAGAAGAAAATGACTTTTCAGAAGCAGCCATATTGGGGCAAGAATGATCTGGGAAATTTAGAAGCTCAGACTCATTTAATGAAATAGAAAGAATTCATGTTAGATCAGACAGAGACTTTTTTCTCTGACAAAATTCTATATTAAGTTGCATTACTTGCCTTCTCTCATTTAATCCCTACTTCAATCCTGAATTTATGCAAATACAACTAAGGCTCAGCGAGACCATGTAACTTTCAGGTTATATAGCCAGTGAGTAACAGAACTTGTATTCAAATCTTGGTCTCTGCCTTCAAGGACTGTGCTCTTGATCACTATGCTATCTTACTTTTCTAGATTCCAGAAAATTCCATTAACTGAAGCATTTTGACTATAAAATCTGGTGAGGTATTTTCAGTAAAATTAGTTGAGACACTAATGGCTAGTTAGGCCAGAAACTGATGACTAACATGACCCATGGTAACCACTGTAGACTTATAGTCTCCAACTATATGTAAGGCCCATTTTATAACCTTTCCTTTGGGGGATTTTGGATTATATTTTATTTGCTTCAGAGTTATTTATGGGTAACATTTAAAAGGGCCTGGGTTGACCTCCATGACTTCATAGATTTTATCTCCTGAACATCCTAATCTCTTTCTCATCACAGGGCTTTTGCATATGCTTTTTTATCTTCCTGGAAGAATCTTCTACAGTTTGACTGGTTAATAATTTGTCATCTTTCAGGTCTCAGTGGTATATCATCCCTTTAAAGATGTTTTTCCTCACAAGGATATCTGAAGTTACTTTCTGTCACATACTGTTTGTTTTCTATATATCATTAACTACAGTTAAGAATAAAAATATTTATTTATGTGTCTACTTATTATCTGAATCTTCCACTAGCACATCATTTCCATGGGAGAAGGGATTATATCTATAGCTCAGTACTCTACTTTCAAAGCCCATGACAGTTCCATATGCTCAAAAAATGACTTTTTAATAAACTAATAAGTTATAGACAAGAAAAATACCTCTTCGAACTTTAATTTCTTCATTAATAATTTGGAATGATGACCTCTGCTCTTTGGGGTGACGATATCACCTACATTTCTTACAATGTGGCTATGGATGTAATATGATACATTGTATGTAACAGCACATTATAAATTCCAAGTTATTATACTAATGCTGAATAAAACTAAGTGAAATCTTAGATATGGTTCCATCACTTGTTTGGGAATATTCTCTTGTTTCAGTGTCTTCTGCTTGAAGCACCATGTAGCCAAGTTCCTTCATGTCACTTCCTGACTGAACAAGGCCCCACTCTAGTGCTGTCACAACTGACTTTGTCTTCTTGATTGTGGACTAACTTTTTGGCGTATTTTGGCCTGACTCTCTCATAAAAAACTCACTCATCTGTTCATTTTCCCATTCTCACAACGTATTGTAAAGTGACACATTAGTTGATTTGATACATTTTATGAAAACGTGTTAGTAATAATTTTTATTACCCTTTTTCCAGAATTGCTTTTAGTAAGTGACTTGTGGACATTGCAAGCCCTGCCAGCTTAAGCTAGTAATATACTTGTGGCTGGTTTATAGTTGTGGGTAAATGTGACACAGGCAAATGAAGGACTACTTGTCTTGTGAGGATGATTGAAATTACGTCTGCCTAAGTTGTCATCTGTTTTACCCACCGCTTCAAAATGAAACACTAACTTAAATGTACAATTTTTTTTAATGAAGGAATGAAGAATTCCTTATTATAACAACAGATTTTTTTTTTTCAATCAATCAACATGGCTTTCTTGTATTGGCAAGAAACATAATATATAAGGGGGTATGTGTGATGAAGAATCAAGTCCGTACTTGGGAGGTAGGCATGAATGTCACATTGAAATAGGAAAAGGGTAAGAGGTTTAATTGTAATAAAAATGCCTAGACCTGTGTGAGACACCCTTTGCTTCTCTGTAATAAAACATTTTCTAAAATGGCAATGTAATTCCTTCCCCCCTTACCTGTGACAAACAGAATGAATACCTCTCCAACTAAATAGCCCTTCCAATATAGAGCTATTTGACCTTATATTACTTTAAAGCCTAGATAATGACCTGGGAGAAGGGAGGGGCAGGTGTTGCCATTCTTAAATGTTATGGAGCATTTTAGAATTGTATAGCAAGCTTACCCTGAAGTTTTTCTAGTCCTCTTTTCTGTACCTGGACTGTGGAAGAATTGTTCTCTGCTGGAACAAAAGAGAAACCTGACTCAAACTGACCAAGGGCACAGAAAAGGACAGTTCTCTGAAAGGAGTTATTAAATGGCTCTTTAATCTTGCTCCAGAGTTGTAAGAAGAGAATATTCTATTAAAATTTCTTTCACACAGGTTCATTAACTGAAGATGAACAAATCCAATAAAATTTCACTTTGAAATAACACCTTTTTCTTGGTGCTACTTAAACATTAATTTATAAAATTCATAATAGAAAATAATTTAGCATCTTCAAGAATAATTTGATGAAAAGTTGTAGATAATGAGATAGATAGTTTTCTACCCTTAAATTATTACTTCAAATTAGGTCAGCAGTAACCTGCAGGCAATTCAATTCTTTATAAAATGAGTCTTCTATCCAATTTTCCTTCAAGTCTTCAGTTTTCTGTCAAAGCTAATGTTACTTTTTAGTTCCTCCAGAAAGAAAATAATGAGAATGAATGATGATTATGGTTGAATTTTACAAATATCAACATATCGCCTTCTCCTTAATGAATCTGAGTTTTACTGGCAGGCATTCTTGCAGATTTGAATTTAAAACAGAACATCCTTAGAGTTCTACTATTTTAAACTCAATTTTTCAAGGGAGTTGTTAGGCTAGGATATATAAGGCTTGCTGATTTTGCCTAATTGCTGTGTTTTGCTGAAACTACAGGTCTTTTTGTTAGACTTTCATTTGCTTTGGCCTATATACCTGTACCCTTGTCTCCTTCTAGACTTATCCAAGGCTATCACTCTATACTGAGTTCCTTCAGAAGCTTTTCCTGCTCTTGGGCTGTTTCATAACTCTGGTAATAGTGATGTAGAACAATTTTATCTACATATTTTAAGGTCCTTCTGAGGTAATTGGAATATTTGATAGCTCCTGTAGTGACATAATTTTTTTTCCAGGATAACTGGGATGAGCATGGGATAAGATTTTTAGACATCTAAGTTACCGCTGAACTTGACCATGCAATCCTAACTCAAGGAACAGAAATACTATATAATTAAGATCCAAAGAAATATGAAGTAGGTCCTGATCTCAAGCAGCTTGTGAACTGGTCAGAGAGAAATGTAACAAATGCATGAACATATAAGTAAAAAAAAGAGACATGAAATGAATAACAAAACAAAATAAAAAGGTTATTAGAATTAGTATTAGGGGTTTAATACTAACCTTTTTAACAGTGAACAAGACAGGCATAATACTAGCCTTTCTTGAGTATACAGTTTAGGAGAGAATTAGATATTAAGTGGTACAACTGAATCTAAATAATTTATATAAATAAGATTGCAAGTCAGCATTCAGCAAATGTTTATTGAGCCCCTACACTGAGGCATACTTTATTTTATGTGCTTGAAATATATCAATAAAAAAAGATAAAGACCTTTTCCTTCATGGAGCTTATATTCTACTATGGGAATGGGGATAGAGAATAAAATAAAATATATTTTACTGTATATATATATATATATATATATATTTTATATATGTATATATTTTACTGAATACTAGAAGTTGGTAAATGCCATGGGGGAAAAATAGCTAAAGTAGGGTGAAAGGGTTTGGGAATGAACAGGAGTGGTAGGCTAGTGGAAGTGAGCTACTCTTTTCAGCATAATCATATACACCTCATTGACAAAGTGACATTTGAGAAAGAGATGAGGAATTACGTGTGTGGATATCTGAGGGAAGACTGTTTCAGGCAGAGGAAAATAACAATGCAAAGGTGGTACGGTATGTGTTTACTTGAATATTTGAGAAAAAGCGAAGAGGTGGCTGTGGCTGGAGTAGGATAAATGAGGAGAAATTGGTCAGAGAGATAAAGCAAGGAAGAGATGATGTCAGAGAGGTGAAGTGGAAGCAGATGATGTAAATCTTAGTAGGCTGGTGTTTGAGGAGCCACTGGAAGGTTCTAAGCAAAAGAGAGACATGATCTGAGTGCTGTAACCTGACCTACATAGTAAAAGGACCCTCTGTCTGCTGTGCTCTGCCTTGACTTAGGGGGTTGAACATATTAGCAAGAAGTTCTGTTAGGAGGCCTATTACAATCATCCAAATAATAAATGACAGTAGAACAGAGTAG
The DNA here is from genome assembly GCF_965194805.1 of Balaenoptera borealis. NCBI lineage: Eukaryota > Metazoa > Chordata > Mammalia > Artiodactyla > Balaenopteridae > Balaenoptera > Balaenoptera borealis. The sequence continues at coordinate 29,130,941 of NC_138870.1, forward strand.
GGTAGTAATAGTAATTATGGATGGAGTGGCCATCAATAGTGATCAAAGAGCCTGTGAGAGGCCAGGTTGGGACAGGGGAGTGGTCAAGGGGGAGCATCAGGAGTTCAGTTTTGATTTTGCTGAGTTTGAGATATACTTAGACATCCAAGTGGAGATGCCCCTGGGCAGTTTAGTAAACAAATTTTAAGTATTAAACAGAGTTCTGGACTGGAGATTCAAAATAGATGGCAGTTAAATCCACAAGACTGAATGAGGTCACCCACAGAGTAAGCACAGCTAGAGAGGAGAAAAAAAAATCAAAGAAAGCGCTTTGGCCTATTCCAACATTATAAGTCAGGGAGAAGAGGGTGAAATAGCAAAGGAAATGAATAAAGAACACTGGATGAAGTAGGAGGCAAACCAAGTGATTGATAATACTGATTAAATGGTATAATTTATCATTAAGATAAAATGAGCATTTCCATAAGGGAGCCCTTTTAAATGGATCCCATTTAGAACTGTGAAAATTTTTGTAGTTTCTGTTTTTTATGTGCTACCTTGTACCAGGCATATTCACTTTTACCATCACTAATGGGCCCTCCCTGCAAAAAATCTACACAGAGAACACTTGCCCCCCTCTGCCACAGAATAATGCCAGGAGGCAGACCTAGCTATATTGGCCTCCATTCCCTCTCATCAGACTCCTAGAAGCCTGTGGATTAACGTTGGAACCTACTTCTCCTTGTGTCCATAGAACACTAAATTTTGCAAAAACTTTGGTTAATTTTAATCTGATGGCCCTAGGGTGCTTTTATACTAAAGCCTTGGAAAAGTATGGAAAATTTGAAACAACCATGATCACATTTACAATTTTTTTTTTTTATAGTTTATTTTTAACAGTTTTGAGGTTTTAAAATTCAATATGTTTTCTTCCCACCAGACAGAGCAAACTTTGTAATGATGATTAACAAGAACTCCGTGGCATTTACATGGACCTGGTAAAGGACGGAAAACACCTTTTTTCTCAAGGTACAACAATCTAAACAGATGAAAGTTTAAGAGCTCATGAATTTGTGACCAAGTGGATTTATTCCTCTCAATTTATTAAAAAGGACAGGAAATATACCTTGATATGTGCATAAGCCTTTCTTATTTCACTTTGCAGTAAAGAATGAGGTGAAATGTGGCCAAGAGGTCCACGTGTCTCTCAGCTGTAATCTTTTCCTTCTTCTCATTTCCCTTGCTGTCTTTGAGGGGTCTGATCAAGTACAATGATCTCATTCTCTCATGGAGGGATATTTCCCACCGACTTTCTTCTAAGAGGAACCCAAGTTGTAAACTAAATAAAACTACGTAATTCATCTATCATAAATATTCATTTTGGGTAAGTAACATTTTTAGTAATCTATTGCTTTTTTAACCAGAGAAATTGAGGGTAACTGTGCTTGTCCTAACTGAGCTGTAAACTACCTGAGGAATATATGTAAACACCTCCTGATTGTAATTAACCCTTATTTAATATTTATATGGAACTCTCATGAGCTATCTCATAACCTGAGAAGTTATTGTTCAATGAATCTGACAAATATCAAGTCTTTTAAAAATATACACAACTAGGGCTTCCCTGGTGGTGCAGTGATTAAGAATCTGCCTGCCAATTCAGGGGACATGGGTTTGAGCCCTGGTCCAGGAAGATCCCACATGCTGCGGAGCCACTAAGCCCGTGTGCCACAACTACTGAGCCTGTGCTCTAGAGCCCATGAGCCACAACTACTGAGCCTGTGTGCCACAACTACTGAAACCCATGCGCCTACAGCCCGTGCTCTGCAACAAGAGAAGCCACTGCAATGAGAAGCCTGGGCACCACAACGAAAAGTAGCCCTCGCTCTCTGCGACTGGAGAAAGCCTGCACACAGCAATGAAGACTGAAAACAGCCAAAAATAAACAAATTAATTAATTAATTAAAAAAATATACACAACTGACAAATGAATAGTATCAAAATATTTATTAAAAACCACCTACATATCAATAAGAATGGCAACTGAAACATAAATATTTACTGACCTTCATTATCCAGCTAAGTTGATAATGATGGCTAGCCAGTGCTTTGCACACTCAAAAGCAATTGTGTCAATAGTTTCCATTCCATTGTCTGACCTTTGTTATCAACTATAACTTCAATCTAGACAGAACTAAAGATATTTGCAGTTATTTCCCTAAGCAGAGCTACCATGTTTTTAACTAGCACAATTAGATGAAATTCTGGAGAAATAACAGGTTTACAGTAGAAGAATCATGAGGTTAGTCTTAGACATGTTAAGTTTGATTTATTATTATGATATTCAGCCCAGAAGGTGAAGCCAGTCGTTGAGTATATGGATTTAGAACTCACAGAAAAGGTTTGATTAGATGAAACAGATATATTTGAATATGATCTTTGTATAAGTGATAACTGAATCCATTAAATTGAATGAAATCATCTTAGGAAGAGTAAGAAATGAAAATGGAAGAGGACCAAAGATGAAACCTTGAGGAGCTAATTCATTTAATGATCAGGGGAGGATTAACTTGGCTAAAGAAACAAAGAATGAGAGGTCAAGGAGGTAGGAGAAGAATTAAGCATTTTATGTTATTGAGCACCTACTCTGTGCCAGTCACTTAACTCAGTGATAAGATAGAATTCCAAATTGACAAGGTCTCTCTCAAGAAGTTTACAACCTACTTGAGTAGTCAGACCTTCAGCAAATTATCATACTAATAAATATACAAATATAAACTGAGACACATGCTCTGAAAGAGATAATCGTAGTCTTTTAACAAAGGAAACTGCTCTAGACTGTAGGGTCAGGGAAAGCTTCCCAGCTGAATCAATTCTTGAGCTGAGATTTAAGAATGAAAAGAGGGCAAATATGTGAAGAGTGGAGGAAAGAGCATTCCAGAAAGAAGAAACTGTGTAGGAAAAGACTCTTGTGACAAAAAGTAACATCCTCTCTGAAGAACCTAGATAACAGTATTTTATGCACACTTCCTGAGGTGCTTTACAGATGTAAAAACCCCCACCAAATGGAAGATGTTAACTACCTGATGACTATAAGCACATAGCCTCCGGCCTCCTGGTGCCTAAGGACTGATAATGTTAACCCCTGTGACACCACCCTGTTACATCACCATCAACCAATCAGAGAATTATGCATGAGTTGATTGGGTACCCTGAGACCCTCCTCCCTCACCCGGCCTTTAAAAATGCTTTGTCGAAACCCTTCAGAGAACTCCAGGTTTTCTGGGGCTTCAGTAACCTGTCTCCTTGCATGGCCCTATAATAAACATTTCTCTGTTCCAAACTACGACGTTTCAGTTTGTTTGGCCTCACTGTGCATCAGGCACATGAACTTACACTAACATGGATATTTAAAAAATTTAAAAGGCCAGTATGGCAAAAGGGCAGAGAGCAAGGGAGAAAATAGGGGAAGATCAGCCTTCAGAGATTGCCACGGGACAGATCAGTGAGGGCTTAATAAGGTTTATTTAGAATTTTGATCTTTATTCTAAGACCAATGTGAAACAATGTATGCTCTTTAAACAGGCAGCTTTCTGGAAAGGAAACTGAAAAATAGAGACTTGGGGTTGTAGGAGGACATACACACCTGTGTGCATGAGTATGGTTAAGAAATCAAGAGAAAAGAGTGTAAAACAAAAGGACAATCAACAGAATCAAATGAAAGAGCCCAGAAAAATATCTATGGATCTGGTTACTTGAGGTTATTGCTCTCCTTCACAGAGCTATGTCAGTGATATAATTGAAGAGGATAGAGGAGTGGGATTGGGTTAAGAGATTACCAGTTACTGCTTAGGCTTTAGGTAAAGAAAACTATTTCTAGTTACTGAATTCATACAGAGGAATAAAACCTAGATATTAACCTCCCTAAAGAATCTACTATCTCAGAATCATTAATGTGTTGAAAATTTTAGAGGATTGATGAAGGGCAGGATTTTCATCTCATATTGTATAGCAAACAACTAGAAATACTCCTTGGATCTTTCACCAGTCCCTTCTCAGTCTCCCTGTTCCCAGTATCTTTCTTTTCTTTTCTTCCTCCTTTTACAAACCCTAAGCCTGACTACCTCCTATATGCTTCAGCTCAGCCCCAGCCCCTAACCTCAAACAGCATATCAATACCCTGCAAACAAGAAGGTCCTCCCTCGATCCTACCATCTTGGAAGATATTTTTGTGATCAAGTTTTATTACTGATTATGATTTTAGTCCTCTAACTCCAGGAAAAAACCAGCATAACCTCTAAAACATATTTTTATAAATTTAATTTTTCCACCTCATTTGTAATAAATACACATTCAGTTTGTATAATGTAGCTATTTCTTAACAGTTCAAATCATTCCTCTTCCATGTGTTTAAACTTATACTTTGTTCTGCTTCTCATTTCTAGATTCATTTCCAAAATATGACAAAGTGTTCTATTATTTCTACCTCCAATAAATCCCATAAATATCACAAATACAATTTAATTCCACAAATATATGTGAAGCCCTACAGTGTGCGGGCATTGGACCAGTATTGGGAATATAAAATGCTTAAAAGTATGACCCCTGCCCTGAAGGAAGTTGGGTCTAATGCAATAACAGAAAAATAAACAGATAAGTTATAGTCCAAAGTGGCAAATGCTAAATTCATGTTTCAAGATTTCTATCAGCCTTTTAACTACACTGGATTTGTGGAGGAAATTAGTATGGCAGTGCTGTGATTTTCTAGGACTTGGGATTTTACTAAAAGAGTACTCTTCAGTGATTTTTATACTTGTGGAGGAAAAACTGTTAATTACTCAGCATACCTTTATTTTCCCAAATTAAGGCTTTATGGGTTTACAAACACACAAACAACAAAAGCAAAACAACAAAAACAACTTTTGATCATAGTGGAATTCTGGGTAAGAATACAATATTTTTATGTTAAAAAATATTGTTGACTACCAATCATATGTTAGGTACTGAAGAGAGAGCAGAGGGAAGAACAGTCATCTGCTTTCATAGAACTTATATTCTAATGAGAGAGACAAATAGCAAACAAATAAATAAATAAGATAATTCTAAGTAGTGGTAAAGTCTGTGAAGAAAAAACAGAAATCTGTGATAAAGCATGATTTAGGTGAAGGTAGGTTGGGCAGTTCAGAGTCCTTGCTAAAAAAATGACATTTTAACTAAGACCTTTGTGACAAGAAAGGATAAACCACATGAAGATATAAGTGATAACTATTCCAGGAAGGGAAAACAGCAAGTGTACATACCCCAAATCAGAAATAGTTTGATATTCCAGAGAGACTAAAGGAAGGCCAGCATATCCGAAGTATAGGAAATGAGGCAGGGGTAGTAGGAGTTGGAGTCAGAGGAGTAGGGAGAGCATAGATCAAATAGAGTTTCTTGGGCCTTGGTAAGAATTTTGGATTTTTGAAGGCTTAATGGGAAACTATTAGAGAATGCTAACCAAGGCAGACATAAGACCTTTTTCATTTGTTTAAAAGATTACAGAGTCTGTGGTGAGGTAAATGGATTATAGGGGTGCAAATGTGGAAACAGGAATAGTGATGTTTAATGTTTAATACTTGCTTCCTAGAAGGAAGGAAAAGCCCTCATTTGTTTGCTGATTTTCATGGTGTAAATACTTCCAAATCATGCCTGTTTTTAAACCAACAACATAACACATATTGGCTATCAAAATTTCTGAAAATTTAACTGGCTTTCATGAGTTGGTATGCCCTGGCTCAGCATACCACTAGTTGGGAGGCTAATGCAGTAGGTTCAATCAAGAGACAATGGGGAAAAAAACCCACAGTTACAGAAAGATAGAGATGATGAAAAGGCAGAGGGCTATGTACCAGATGAAGGAACAAGAAAAAACCCCAGAAAAACAACTAAATGAAGTGGAGATAGGCAACCTTCCAGAAAAAGAATCCAGAATAATGATAGTGAAGATGATCCAGGACCTCGGAATAAGAATGGAGGCAAAGATTGAGAAGATGCAAGAAATGATTAACAAAGACCTAGAAGAATTAAAGAACAAACAAACAGAGATGACCAATACAATAACTGAAATGAAAACTACACTAGAAGGAATCAATAGCAGAATAACTGAGGCAGAAGAACGGATAAGTGACCTGGAAGACAGAATGGTGGAATTCACTGCTGCGGAACAGACTAAAGAAAAAAGAATGAAAAGAAATGAAGACAGCCTAAGAGACCTCTGGGACAACATTAAACGCAACAACATTCACATTATAGGGGTCCCAGAAGGAGAAGAGAGAGAGAAAGGACCAGAGAAAATATTTGAAGAGATTATAGTCGAAAACTTCCCTAACATGGGAAAGGAAATAGCCACCCAATTCCAGGAAGCGCAGAGAGTCCCATACAAAATAAAGCCAAGGAGAAACACGCCGAGACACATAGTAATCAAAGTGGCAAAAATTAAAGACAAAGAAAAATTATTGAAAGCAGCAAGGGAAAAACGGCAAATAACATACAAGGGAACTCCCACAAGGTTAACAGCTGATTTCTCAGCAGAAACTCTGCAAGCCAGAAGGGAGTGGCATGATATACTTAAAGTGATGAAAGGGAAGAACCTACAACCAAGATTACTCTACCCGGCAAGGATCTCATTTAGATTTGATAGAGAAATCAAAAGCTTTACAGACAAGCAAAAGCTAAGAGAATTCAGCACCACCAAACCAGCTCTACAACAAATGCTAAAGGAACTTCTCTAAGTGGGAAACACAAGAGAAGAAAAGGACCTACAAAAACAAACCCAAAACAATTAAGAAAATGGTCATAGGAACATACATATCGATAATTACCTTAAACGTGAATGGATTAAATGCCCCAACCAAAAGACATAGACTGGCTGAATGGATACAAAAACAAGACCCATATATATGCTGTCTACAAGAGACCCACTTTAGACCTAGGGACACATACAGACTGAAAGTGAGGGGATGGAAAAAGATATTCCATGCAAATGGAAATCAAAAGAAAGCTGGAGAAGCAATACTCATATCAGATAAAATAGACTTTAAAATAAAGAATGTTACAAGAGACAAGGAAGGACACTACATAATGATCCAGGGATCAATCCAAGAAGAAGATATAACAATTATAAATATATATGCACCCAACATAGGAGCACCTCAATACATAAGGCAACTGCTAACAGCTATAAAAGAGGAAATCGACAGTAACACAATAATAGTGGGGGACTTTAACACTTCACTTACACCAATGGACAGATCATCCAAAATGAAAATAAATAAGGAAACAGAAGCTTTAAATGACACAATAGACCAGATAGATTTAATTGATATATATCGGACATTCCATCCAAAAACAGCAGATTACACGTTCTTCTCAAGTGCGCACGGAACATTCTCCAGGATAGATCACATCTTGGGTCACAAATCAAGCCTCAGTAAATTTAAGAAAATTGAAATCATATCAAGCATCTTTTCTGACCACAACGCTATGAGATTAGAAATGAATTACAGGGAAAAAAACGTAAAAAAGACAAACACATGGAGGCTAAACAATACGTTACTAAATAACCAAGAGATCACTGAAGAAATCAAAGAGGAAATCAAAAAATACCTAGAGACAAATGCCAATGAAAAAACGACGACCCAAAACCTATGGGATGCAGCAAAAGCGGTTCTAAGAGGGAAGTTTATAGCTATCGAAGCCTACCTAAAGAAACAAGAAAAATCTCAAGTAAACAATCTAACCTTACACCTAAAGAAACTAGAGAAAGAAGAACAAACAAAACCCAAAGTTAGCAGAAGGAAAGAAATCATAAAGATCAGAGCAGAAATAAATGAAATAGAAACAAAGAAAACAATAGCAAAGATCAATAAAACTAAAAGTTGGTTCTTTGAGAAGGTAAACAAAATTGATAAGCCATTAGCCAGACTCATCAAGAAAAAGAGGGAGAGGACTCAAATCAATAAAATCAGAAATGAAAAAGGAGAAGTTACAACAGACACCGCAGAAATACAAAGCATCCTAAGAGACTACTACAAGCAACTTTATGCCAATAAAATAGACAACCTGGAAGAAATGGACAAATTCTTAGAAATGTATAACCTTCCAAAACTGAACCAGGAAGAAACAGAAAATATGAACAGACCAATCACAAGTAATGAAAGTGAAACTGTGATTAAAAATCTTCCAACAAACAAAAGTCCAGGACCAGATGGCTTCACAGGTGAATTCTATCAAACATTTAGAGAAGAGCTAACACCCATCCTTCTCAAACTCTTCCAAAAAATTGCAGAGGAAGGAACACTCCCAAACTCATTCTATGAGGCCACCATCACCCTGATACCAAAACCAGACAAAGACACTACCAAAAAAGAAAATTACAGACCAATATGACTGATGAATATAGATGCAAAAATCCTCAACAAAATACTAGCAAACAGAATCCAACAACACATTTAAAGGATCATACACCACGATCAAGTGGGATTTATCCCAGGGATGCAAGGATTCTTCAATATACGCAAATCAATCAATGTGATACACCATATTAACAAATTGAAGAATAAAAACCATATGATCATCTCAATAGATGCAGAAAAAGCTTTTGACAAAATTCAACACCCATTTATGATAAAAAACTCTCCAGAAAGTGGGCATAGAGGGAACCTACCTCAACATAATAAAGGCCATATATGACAAACCCACAGCAAACATCATTCTCAATGGTGAAAAACTGAAAGCATTTCCTCTAAGATCAGGAAAGAGACAAGGATGTCCACTCTCACCACTATTATTCAACATAGTTCTGGAAGTCCTAGCCACGGCAATCAGAGAAGAAAAAGAAATAAAAGGAATGCAAACTGGAAAAGAAGAAGTAAAACAGTCACTGTTTGCGGATGACATGATACTATACATAGAGAATCCTAAAACTGCCACCAGAAAACTGCTAGAGCTAATTAATGAATATGGTAAAGTTGCAGGATACAAAATTAATGCACAGAAATCTCTTGCATTCCTATACACGAATGATGAAAAATCTGAAAGAGAAATTATGGAAACACTCCCATTTACCATTGCAACAAAAAGAATAAAATACCTAGGAATAAACCTACCTAGGGAGACAAAAGACCTGTATGCAGAAAACTATAAGACACTGATGAAAGAAATTAAAGATGATACCAACAGATGGAGAGATATACCATGTTCTTGGATTGGAAGAATCAACATTGTGAAAATGAGTATACTACCCAAAGCAATCTACAGATTCAATGCAATCCCTATCAAAGTACCAATGGCATTTTTTACAGAGCTAGAACAAATCATCTTAAAATTTGTATGGAGACACAAAAGACCCCGAATAGCCAAAGCAGTCTTGAGGCAAAAAAATGGAGCTGGAGGAATCAGACTCCCTGACTTCAGACTATACTACAAAGCTACAGTAATCAAGACAATATGGTACTGGCACAAAAACAGAAATATAGATCAATGGAACAAGATAGAAAGCCCAGAGATAAACCCACGCACCTATGGTCAACTAATCTATGACAAAGGAGGCAAAGATATACAATGGAGAAAAGACAGTCTCTTCAATAAGTGGTGCTGGGAAAACTGGACAGCTACATGTAAAAGAATGAAATTAGAATACTCCCTAACACCATACACAAAAATAAACTCAAAATGGATTAGAGACCTAAATATAAGACTGGACACTATAAAACTCTTAGAGGAAAACATAGGAAGAACGCTGTTTGACATAAATCACAGCAAAATCTTTTTTGATCCACCTCCTAGAGTAATGGAAATAAAAACAAAAATAAACAAGTGGGACCTAATGAAACTTCAAAGCTTTTGCACAGCAAAGGAAACCATAAACAAGACGAAAAGACAACCCTCAGAATGGGAGAAAATATTTGCAAATGAATCAATGGACAACGGATTAATCTCCAAAATATATAAACAGCTCATTCAGCTCAATATCAAAGAAACAAACACCCCAATCCAAAAATGGGCAGAAGACCTAAATAGACATTTCTCCAAAGAAGACATACAGACGGCCACGAAGCACATGAAAAGATGCTCAACATCACTAATTATTAGAGAAATGCAAATCAAAACGACAATGAGGTATCACCTCACTCCTGTTAGAATGGGCATCATCAGAAAATCTACAAACAACAAATGCTGGAGAGGGTGTGGAGAAAAGGGAATCCTGTTGCACTGTTGGTGGGAATGTAAATTGACACAGCCACTATGGAGAACAATATGGAGGTTCCTTAAAAAACTAAAAATAGAATTACCATATGACCCAGCAATCCCACTACTGGGCATATACCCAGAGAAAACTGTAATTCAAAAAGACACATGCACCCGAATGTTCATTGCAGCACTATTTACAATAGCCAGGTCATGGAAGCAACCTAAATGCCCATCTACAGACGAATGGATAAAGAAGTAGTGGTACATATATACAATGGAATATTACTCAGCCATAAAAAGGAACGAAATTGAGTCATTTGTTGAGACGTGGATGGATCTAGAGACTGTCATACAGAGTGAAGTAAGTCAGAAAGAGAAAAACAAATATCGTATATTAATGCATGTATGTGGAACCTAGAAAAATGGTACAGATGAGCCAGTTTGCAGGGCAGAAGTTGAGACACAGATGTAGAGAATGGACATATTGACACCAGGGGGGAAAACTGCGGTGAGGAGGGGATGGTGGTGTGCTGAATTGGGAGATTGGGATTGACATGTATACACTGATGTGTATAAAATTGATGCCTAATAAGAACCTGCAGTATAAAAAAAACAAGCAAAACAACTAATACTAAACTTTCATTGGGTTATTTGTATGGAAATATGTTAATATAAATGTTTCAGACATTACATGAAATTTCTAAAAATCTTATATTTGTATTTGTATGGAAATATGTATGGAAATATGTTAATATAAATGTTTCAGACATTACATGGAATTTCTAAAAATCTTATATTTGTATTTGTATGGAAATATGTATGGAAATATGTTAATATAAATGTTTCAGACATTACATGAAATTTCTAAAAATCTTATATATTCTGGTATAATGTTATAAGTAATAATCCTAGTTATTACTTTAAAATGTATATCTCAGAAATAACTAATTTTCTTGTCAACTGCATTATTATGAACTTTCATCAAATCTTTAACCGTGGTCATTTTTAAGTCTTTTGTCATTTACAGACAGTTCTGGGTGTACTCTGATGATTTTGCAAATATGTTCCTATAAAAGGGTTTCATCTTCAAGAAATTCATGGAAAAGACTCTGACAAGTACAGGTTTCTGGTAACTGACTGTACTGCTGAACTGAATGAATAAGCATTTTCAGAACTCTAATGAAAAACTGATGAACTCATAAAAGTGCTAACAAAAGATCAAGATGAAAAAAAATTAATTACATGGGACGGAGTGAACTGATGAGGATGAGTATAATTTTTGTGACTTTCTGTCTGAATTAAAAAAAAAAAAAATCCCACAAGGACTCAGAGGCAAAGAATATACAAATCAATTTTCACTGCAAAGTAAAGGTGCTGTTACAGTGGAGGATTACTGGACTGAATGTCAATATTATGACATAGTATGAGTGTGTTTCATGTTTGGTAATTGCAATCATTGTTGCTTTTGTTGTGGTCATCCATGTACAATGCTTGGTGTCAGTCTATTTATCTCTTGTAAAAATAAAATACAGTGTGTGTGTGTGAAAAAAAAAAAAGTCAATGAACATTCCAGCATAAAAATAAATAAATAAATAAATAAAAGTGATTTTTAAATAAAAAAAAAATAAAAAATAAAAAAAATAAAGAGACAATGGGGATTGAATTAGTGTGGTCATAGAAGAGATAGAGGGAAGTAGACAGATACAGGATATACTTGGAGGTACAGTCCACATTATTACTATTGGACTGAATTAGGGAGGGTTAGGTGGGGAAAAAAAGAAAAAAATAATGTCTCCTATGTTTTGAACTTGAGCAACTACTCAGTGGTTGTTACACTCCTGAAAGGGAAAGTATTAAGGGAGAAATAGGTTTGGGAGATGTTGCAGGATGAAAAGTTTGGTGTTGGTCATGTAGGGATTGAACTGTTTTACAAATAAGGCAAGACGTCAAATAAGGTAATTAGAGGTAAGAACCTAGAGCTGAAGGGAGAGGTCAGGGCTAGAGACATAAATTCGAAAGTCAGCTACATAAAAATCTTCTAGGGCTTCCCTGGTGGTGCAGTGGTTGAGAATCTGCCTGCCAATGCAGGGGACACGGGTTTGAGCCCTGGTCTGGGAAGATCCCACATGCCACGGAGCAACTGGGCCCGTGAGCCACAATTACTGAGCCTGTGCGTCTGGAGCCTGTGCTCCACAACATGAGAGGCCGCGATGGTGAGAGGCCCGCGCACCGCGATGAAGAGTGGTCCCCACTTGCCGCAACTAGAGAAAGCCCTCGCACAGAAACGAAGACCCAACACAGCCAAAAATAAATAAATAAATAAATAAATATTTAAAAAAAAAAAATCTTCTAAAGATATGTCTCATTTCTTTTCAGTGCAAATTTAGAAAACCAAGTTTTTACTTTCAGTTTATAGCAGATATGAATCTCAGAAAGCAAACTCAAGTATGCAATACCATAATTACCTTTAGTTTTCTAGCTTCATTGAATTTTTAACAAGTAGTATTTTGTAAGGTGGCAGAAATTTATTCTCAGTTATTTCAGAGACCCTGTCTTCCACGGAGTAGCATCTGATTTTCTGGGGTCTTATGTAACCAAATTTTCATGGGTAGAAGGCTTTCAGATCTTGATATTGCCAGTCATCCATGCTGGCATCCAATGGTATATCTTCATGTCCTGTTTTTAGTATTTTGTCATGTTGTTTACTGTTGAATTATTCATCATTCATGATATCAAGGTCTATTCAATTTTCTGAGTTTCCCTCAAATTCTTAAGTTAAACTTTTCAGATGGTTCTGCTATTTCTTGCCACTATGGGACTCAGACAACTCTGTGGAACTCTCTCAAGTCCTTTGTCACTTGTTACTTAAGTTAGTAATTTAATTTAGTAATTTACAGGGAGTATAGAAGCCACTCTACTTTCCTGTAGGAAGCTTTCTGACCCTTCCTAAATTTCTTCTATCTAAACATACTACCCAGACATTTCTACTCAGGAGTCCTAAAGCTTCCTTTTAATCTACTCAGCAAGTAAGAAATAAGACTCTCTGCTCTCTAAGTTCACAAGTTTTCCAAGAATTTCTGTTGTTCCTCTACCCTTAGGACTTGATAAGATCTCCAGTTCAGAAATATAAAATGCTTTCTCCATTAGTCACAAACTGATACGTACAGATCAGATTAGGCCTAAAGTCATGTTTATTCTGGCCCTCAGAGTGCTTTCCCAAAAGTTGAATGAGTGACGACATTTATAAATCAGAAGATTACAGATGAAAATCCAAAGTTTTCTTCTTTTCCAATATCCAAAGTTTTGGGACCACTAGATATTTGTCCCCACACGGTAATAACTGTACAGACGCAAGCAGTTGCTGCTGTCTTTTGATGGGTTCACCTTGTCCAGTTAATTATAGTGGCTTCCATTTTTTTATTGGCTCTCTGATGCTGAGGATGTGTGTCAGTTGCCATCCATTGTCATTCTTCTGCTTTTTTTCCCCTTATATCTGGTCTGCTTTAATCATTTACCTTAATCACCTGAACTGTGTGGGCACTTGAGTTTGTGACCCCCATTTTACTCCTGTCTTTAGTTTTGACTAGAAGATTAACTATTATTCATAAAGCATTCTTTATAATATGTATGCATGCTTATTTGTCATGGCATAAGACATCAATAATGTTATAATGTCATTATTCTCTTGTATCAATTAAGCTATAATCAGGAGACAGATATCACACCAGTTATTTTAACATAAAGAATTTTATATAAATAATTGTTAATCAAGTATTAGAGAATTGTAAAGGCGCTAAGAGTGGGGACTAGAATATTATGAACTTAGCAGCTGCAGGAAGTAGTTAACTGTGTACATACTGGGGTAGGGGAAGAGAAGAGGTTGGAATTATTTGGAATTATTAATACTTAGAAACATAGAAGAAAATCTCTGAAACCCAGACCTCTGAAAAAGAGGTGCCCCTCAGTTGGTGTTGTTGTCTCTGAGCTCAGAGGAGGGATACCATGGGGTTGGGACCAGAGCTCTGAAGAGGAGGGGGAGGGTGCCAACTTTCTGGTGCTAATGTCTCTGACTGGGAACAGATAAATTTGGTTACAATTGTTGGGAAAAACTGCGTACTAAATATGGCACCAATGGAACAAACATATACTGCCAAATGAAAAAGAAGCATTGCTAAGACACTGTGACGATAACAGAAAGACAAACAGAAAGAGGAAAAATCAACATCTGGTCCCTCCTCTGGCTTTCCAGTCTTCTAGAGACTCTTTTGCAAGGGCCTAACATGAAGCCAGCTGGCAAAAGAGATCCAGCGAGAACAAAGTAGAGGATAAAAGAGTGGGCTTGGAGTGGAGAAACAATAACTTAGTAACTAGTATATCTTTTGCCCTCAAAAACACCAGCAGCAACAACAACCACCAACAACAAAACCATAATTGTCAACTGTGCCCTCCCCTTCAACTGCAAGAGTGTCCTAGATCTCTGTACAAAATTATAATATCTATGACAAAAAGAAGCACATGGCTAAGTAAACAGTTTATTTCCTAGGCTGCCAAAGGTCAGATACATAAATGAATTAAGACAACAAATAAACAGCTAAAACAAATACCTATACAGAATACAGTAGTTTAAAAATGATGGAATTTCATTCTTCTCTCATGTAATAGATTCAGGTTGAAAATGTAAGCTTTCAAGAGTTTGCTCTGCTCCAAATGGTCATTCACGAATTCAGAAACCTTTCTCTTTATCATGCACAATTCTTTGTACTCTCTTGCTTTCCTGATTAAAGTTGGGTTGTGGGTTCTAGCTCAGAAATAAAGGAATTAGAAAGGAATTACAGGCAACAATTTCCTAATAAGCTAGTGAAGAAGTTTTACACATGCCATTCAACTCACATGCTACTGTGAAAAACTTCTAGTTCACATGACTAGAAACAGATGAAAGACTAGCTGGAAACATAACCTGGTCTGCTAAATATCCATGAAGAATGGGGAAAAAGATTTGGTGACAACCTGTAGTTTGCCAAGTAAATGTAGATAATAGGTAAGTTTTCTTTTCCCACTAAAAATCTTCACTCATACCTTTCCCTTCATCCTGGACCTCAAGATCAGAGGGCATTCAGCTTGTCCTAAGATAAACTTCTGGTAGACTCTGAGTAAAAGTATAGTTGTATTATCTTTGCTTAAAGGAAGCAAATGATGATGGCTCTTCCCGCTGCCAACTCATGCCATGACTTCTCTCTATGCAAAATTATTATGTAGTTCTTGTAACTTCTAGCAAAGAGAGAAATGGATGCAAATAAGACCTTTACTTTTAGGGTTTTATGACTATCATGGTTCTATTCTTGGGCCCCCTTCTGGCTGCCAAAAACATCTCAAGCCTCTTAACTTCAGCATTTACTAGCTGTAAATTTTCTTTGCAGATACAGTCTAACATGTAATCTTCAACTTCATCATTTCATGATAAGGCCATTTTGCACCCTTCTACTCTGAAAAGTTAAATTAAAACATTATTGTTCCAGGGTTGGCAGGGCTCTTGCCTGTTTTACTTTAGAAAATAGCTTCTTCATTCAACCTTAAAAGTGCTCAGGCCACTACATTTTGGGTAGATAAGAGTGGGTCCAATTGTGATTATCAAGGTTTACTTCTGCCTTGGTGACTAGAACTAACACAACAACTACTAAAATTATTTTACCCTTTTAAGTGTAAGGTCAATTTTTTTTTTTATTTTAAAGTCTAAAGGGGGGCTGGGAGCTGAGGCTCGGGCTTCAGTCAGATCACAGGGAGAGGACTGGGGTTGGCGGCGAGAACACAGCCTGAAGGGGGCTAGTGTGCCATGGCTAGCCGGGAGGGAGTCCGGGAAAAACTCTGGACCTGCTGAAGAGGCAAGAGACTTTTTCTTCCCTCTTTGATTCCTGGTACTCAAGGGGAGGGGATTAAGAGCACTGCTTAAAGGAGCTCCAGAGATGAGCGTGAGCCGCGACTATCAGCGCAGACCACAGAGACGGGCATGAGATGCTAAGGCTGCTGCTGCAGCCACCAAGAAGCCTGTGTGTGAGCACAGGTCACTATCCACACCTCCCCTCCCGGGAGCCTGTGCAGCCCGCCACTGCCAGGGTTCTGTGATCCAGGGACAACTTCCCCTGGAAAATGCATGGCGCGCATCAGGCTGGTGCAACGTAATGTTGACCTCTGCCACCACAGGCTCACCCCGTATTCTGTACCCCTCCCTCCCCCCAGCCTGAGTGAGCCAGAGCCACTGAATCAGCTGCTCCTTTAACCCCATCTTGTGTGAGCGAAGAACAGACGCCCTCAAGCGACCTACATGCAGAGGCGGGGCCATATCCAAAGCTGAACCCCGGGAGCTGTGCGAACAAAGAAGAGAAAGGGAAATCTCTCCCAGCAGACTCAGAAGCAGCAGATTAAAGCTCCACAATCAACTTGATGTACCCTACATCTGTAGAATACCTTAGACAATGAATCACCCCAAATTGAGGAGGTGGACTTTGGGAGCAAGATATGTTATTTGTTCCCCTTTTCCTCTTTTTATGAGTGTGTATGTGTATGCTTCTGTGTGAGATTTTGTCTGTATAGCTTTGCTTTCATCATTTGTCTTAGGATTCTGTCCATCATTCTTTTTATCTTTTCTTTTTTTTTAATTTAAAAAATTTGTTTCATAATAATTATGTTTTATTTTTTATTTTAATTATTTTATTTTATTTTATATTACTTTATTTGATTTTATTTTATGTTATCCTCTTTCTTTCTTTCTTTCTTTCTATTTATTCTTCCTTTTATTCTGAGACATGTGGATGAAAGGCTCTTGGTGTTCCAGCCAGGAGTCAGTGCTGTGCCTCTGAGGTGGGAGAGCCAACTTCAGGACACTGGTCCACAAGAGACCTCCCAGCTCCATGTAATACCAAATGGCGAAAATCTCCCAGAGATCTCCATCTCAACACTAAGACCCAGCTTCACTCAACCACCAGCAAGCTACAGGGCTGGACACCCTATGCCAAACAGCTAGCAAGACAGGAACACAACCCCATCCATTAGCAGAGAGGCTGCCTAAAATCATAAGAAGGCCACAAACACCCCAAAACACACCACCAGACGTGGACCTGCCCACCAGAAAGACAAGATCCAGCCTCATCCACCATAGCACAGGAACTAGTCCCCTCCACCAGGAAGCCTACACCACCTACTGAAACAACCTTAGCCACTGGAGACAGACACCAAAAAAAACAGGAACTACGAACCTACAGCCTGCAAAAAGGAGACCCCAAACACAGTAAGATAAGCATAATGAGAAGACAGAAAAACACAGCAGATGAAGGAGCAAGGTAAAAACCCACCAGACCTAACAAATGAAGATTAACTAGGCAGTCTACCTAAAAAAGAATTCAGAATAATGATAGTAAAGATGATCCAAAATCTTGGAAATAGAATAGACAAAATGCAAGAAACATTTAACAAGGACCTAGAAGAACTAAACAGGAAACAAGCAATGATGAACAACACAATAAATGAAATTAAAAATACTCTAGAAGGGATCAATAGCAGAATAACAGAGGCAGAAGAACGGAAAAGTGACCTGGAAGATAAAATAGTGGAAATAACTACCACAGAGCAGAATAAAGAAAAAAGAATGAAAAGAACTGAGGACAGTCTCAGAGACCTCTGGGACAACATTAAATGCACCAACATTCGAATTATAGGGGTCCCAGAAGAAGAAGAGTAAAAGAAAGTGACTGAGAAAATATTTGAAGAGATTATAGCTCAAAACTTCCCTAATATGGGAAAGGAAATATTTAATCAAGTCCAGGAAGCACAGAGAATCACATACATAATAAATCCAAGGAGAAACAAGGCAAGAAACATATTAATCAAACTATCAAAAATTAAATATAAAGAAAACATATTAAAAGCAGCAAGGGAAAAACAACAAATAACACACAAAGGAATCCCCATAAAGTTAACAGCTGAACTTTCAGCAGAAACTCTGCAAGCCAGAAAGGATTGGCAGGACATATTTAAAGTGATGAAGGAGAAAAACCTACAACCAAGATTACTCTACCCAGCAAGGATCTCATTCAGATTTGATGGTGAAATTAAAACCTTTACAGACAAGCAAAAGCCGAGAGAGTTCAGCACCTACAATCCAGCTTTACAAAAAATGCTAAAGGAAATTTTCTAGGCAGGAAACACAAGAGAAGGAAAAGACCTCCAATAACAATCCCAAAACAATTAAGAAAATGGTAATAGGAACATACATATCAATAATTACCTTAAATGTAAATGGATTAAATGCTCCCACCAAAAGACACAGACTAGCTGAATGGATACAAAAACAAGACCCATATATATGTTGTCTACAAGAGACCCACTTCAGACCTAGAGACACATACAGACTGAAAGTGAGGGGATGGAAAAATATAGTCCATGCAAATGAAAATCACAAGAAAACTGGAGTAGCAATTCTCATATCAGACAAAATAGACTTTAAAATAAAGACTATTACATGAGACAAAGAAGGACACTACATAATGATCAAGGGATCGATCCAAGAAGAAGATAGAACAATTGTAAATATTTATGCACCCAACACAGGAACACCTCAATATGTAAGGCGAATACTAACAGCCATGAAAGGGGAAATCGACAGTAACAAAATCATAGTAGGGGATTTTAACACCCCACTTTCACCAATGGACAGATCATGCAAAATGAAAATAAATAAGGAAATACAAGCTTTAAATGATACATTAAACAAGATGGACTTAATTGATATTTACAGGACATTCCATCCAAAAACAATAGAATACACATTTTTCTCAAGTGCTCATGGAACATTCTCCAGGATAGATCATTTCTTGGGTCACAAATCAAGCCTTGGTAAATTTAAGAAAACTGAATTTGTACCAACTATCTTTTCCAACCACAACACTATGAGACTAGATATCAATTACAGGAAAACATCTGTAAAAAATAAAAACACATGGAGGCTAAAAAATACACCATGTAATAAACAAGAGATCAATGAAGAAATCAAAGAAGAAATCAAAAAATACCTTGAAAAAATGACAATGAAAACACAATGACCAAAAACCTATGGGATGCAGCAAAAGCAGTTCTAAGAGGGAAGTTTATAGCAATACAATCCTACCTTAAGAAACAGGAAACATCTCAAATAAACAACCTAACCTTGCACCTAAAGCAATTAGAGAAAGAAGAACAACAACAAAAAAAAACCCAAAGTTAGCAGAAGGAAAGAAATCATAAAGATGAGATCAGAAATAAATGAAAAAGAAATGAAGGAAACGATAGCAAAGATCAATAAAACTACAAGCTGGTTCTTTGAGAAGATAAACAAAATTGATAAACCATTAGCCACACTCATCAAGAAAAAAAGGGAGAAGACTCAAATCAATAGAGTTAGAAATGAAAAAGGAGAAGTAACAACTGACACTGCAGAAATACAAAGGATCATGAGAGATTACTGCAAGCAACTATATGCCAATAAAATGGACAACCTGGAAGAAATGGACACATTCTTAGAAATGCACAACCTGCCGTGACTGAACCAGGAAGAAATAGAAAATATGAACAGAACAAACACAAGCACTGAAACTGAAACTGCGATTAAAAATCTTCCAACAAACAAAAGCCCAGGACCAGATGGCTTCACAGGCGAATTCTATCAAACATTTAGAGAAGAGCTAACCCCTATCCTTCTCAAACTCTTCCAAAATATAGCAGAGGGAGGAACACTCCCAAACTCATTCTATGAGGCCACCATCACCCTGATACCAAAACCAGACAAAGATGTCACAAAGAAAGAAAACTACAGGCCAATATCACTGATGAACATAGATGCAAAACTCCTCTACACAATGCTAGCAAACAGAATCCAACAACACATTAAAAGGATCATACACCATGATCAAGTGGGGTTTATCCCAGGAATGCAAGGATTCTTCAATATATGCAAATCAATCAACGTGATACACCATATTAACAAATTGAAGGAGTAAAACCATATGATCATCTCAATAGATGCAGAGAAAGCTTTCAACAAAATTCAACACCCATTTATGATAAAAACCCCGCAGAAAGTAGGCAAAGAGGGAACTTTCCTCAACATAATAAAGGCCATATATGACAAACCCACAGCCAACATCATTCTCAATGGTGAAAACCTGAAACCATTTCCACTAAGATCAGGAACAAGACAAGGTTGCCCACTCTCACCACTATTATTCAACATAATTTTGGAAGTTTTAGCCACAACAATCAGAGAAGACAAAGAAATAAAAGGAATCCAAATTGGAAAAGAAGACATAAAGCTGTCACTGTTTGCAGATGACATGACACTATACATAGAGAATCCTAAAGATGCTACTAGAAAACTACGAGAGCTAATCAATGAATTTGGTAAAGTAGCAGGATACAAAATTAATGCACAGAAATCTCTTGCATTCCTATACACTAATGATGAAAAATCTGAAAGTAAATTAAGAAAACACACCCATTTACCATTGCAACAAAAAGAATAAAATATCTAGGAATAAACCTACCTAAGGAGACAAAAGACCTGTATGCAGAAAATTATAAGACACTGATGAAAAAATTAAAGATGATACAAATAGATGGAGAGATATACCATGTTCCAGGATTGGAAGAATCAACATTGTGAAAATGACTCTACTACCCAAAGCAATCTACAGATTCAATGCAATCCCTATCAAACCACCACTGGCATTTTTCACAGAACTAGAACAAAAAAATTTCACAATATGTATGGAAACACAAAAGCGCCTGAATAGCCAAAGCAATCTTGAGAACGAAAAATGGAGCTGGAGGAATCAGGCTCCCTGTCTTCAGACTATACTACAAAGCTACAGTAATCAACACAGTATGGTACTGGCACAAAAACAGAAATGTAGATCAATGGAACAGGATAGAAAGCCCAGAGATAAACCCACGCACATATGGTCACCTTATCTTTGATAAAGGAGGCAATCATATACAGTGGAGAAAAGACAGCCTCTTCAATAAGTAGTGCTGGGAAAATTGGGCAGGTACATGTAAAAGTATGAAATTAGAACACTCCCTAACACCATACAAAAAAATAAACTCAAAATGGATTAAAGACCTAAGTGTAAGGGCAGACACTATCAAACTCTTAGAGGAAAACATAGGCAGAACACTCTATGACATACATCACAGCAAAATCCTTTATGACCCACCTCCTAGAGAAATGGAAATAAAAACAAAAATAAACAAATGGGATCTAATGAAACTTAAAAGCTTTTGCACAGCAAAGGAAACCTTAAACAAGACCAAAAGACAACCATCAGAATGGGAGAAAATATTTGCAAATGAACCAACTGACAAAGGATTAATCTCCAAAATTTACAAGCAACTCATGCAGCTCAATAACAAAAACAAACAAACAAACAACCCAATCCAAAAATGGGCAGAAGACCTAAATAGACATTTCTCCAAAGAAGATATACAGATTGCCAACAAACATATGAAAGAATGCTCAACATCATTAATCATTAGAGAAATGCAAATCAAAACTACAATGAGACATCATCTCACACCAGTCAGAATGGCCATCATCAAAAAGTCTAGAACCAATAAATGCTGGAGAGGGTGTGGAGAAAAGGGAACCCTCTTGCACTGTTGGTGGGAATGTAAATTGATACAGCTACTATGGAGAACAGTATGGAGGTTCCTTAAAAAACTAGAAATAGAATTACCATACGACCCAGCAATCCCAGTACTGGGCATATACCCTGAGAAAACCATAATTCAAAAGAGTCATGTACCAAAATTTTCATTACAGCTCTATTTACAATAGCCAGGACATGGAAGCAACCTAAGTGTCCATCAACAGATGAATGGATAAAGAAGATGTGGCACATATACACAATGGAATATTACTCAGACATAAAAAGAAACGAAATTGAGTTATTTGTAGTGAGGTGGATGGACCTAGATTCTATCATACCCGAGTCAAGTAAGTCAGAAAGAGAAAAACAAATACCGTATGCTAACACATATATATGGAGTCTAAGAAAAGAAAAAAAAAAAAAAGGTCATGAAGAACCTAGTGGTAAGACTGGAATAAAGACCCAGACCTACTAGAGAGTGGACTTGAGGACATGGGGACAGGGAAGGGTAAGCTGTGACAAAGTGAGAGAGTGGCATGGACATATATACACTACCAAACGTAAAATAGATAACTAGTGAGAAGCAGCCGCATGACACAGGGAGATCAGCTCGGTGGTTTGTGACCACCTAGAGGGGTGTGATATGGAGGGTTGGAGGGAGGGAGATGCAAGAGGGAAGAGATATGGGAACATATGTATATGTATAACTGATTCACTTTGTTATAAGGCAGAAACTAACACACCATTGTAAAGCAATTATACTCCAATAAAGATGTTAAAAAAAATCATTATGAACAACAACAACAACAACATAATAATAATAATAAAAGACAATACTGAGAGAAAACATTTGCAAAAAGTTTAAGAAAACAAGTAGTAATTATCATTGTATATAAAGAGTTCCCATGTTATTAAGAAGAGGCAATGTTCTTATAAGATGTTGGATAAAAGATACAAGGAAAGAATTCATAGAAAAAAACACTGTACACTACATATATATATAAAATTATGCTAAACCTTCATAGCTATCAGGAAATTGAAACTAAAACAATAACACTATGCATTTTACTCAGGGTATAAACACTTTTAAAATTTGATAATGCCCATTTGGGGGAGGGTATGAAGAAACAGTTACTTTCATAAGCCATTGGTGGAAGTTTGAAGTCATAAACCATTTTTAGAGGTTACTTTTGTCACTATCTATTAAAATTAAACATTTCTGTAAACCATAAAAAAAATATTTCTTAAATAGCTACTGTTCTAGGCCATCGGGAAGCTTCAGTGAACAAAAAAAAAAGATAAAGTCTCTGTTCTCGTGAAGATCACAATCTAGTGGGGAGATATAGAAAGAAATGTATCCTATAATGACCATAGGGTCAAATACAATAAACAAACAAACACAGAGTAAGGGGATTGAGAGACATAGCAGTGTTATTGCAGATACAGTAGTAAAAGTCAAAAAGGTCTCTCTGAGAAAGGACCCATTTGAGCCAGCCCACAGCTTGTGAATATCTAGGGGAATAGCAGTCCCAGCAGAGGTAAGACCTTGTGAGGAAAGTTGCTTTTTGTATTTGAGGAAAGCAAAGTGAAGGTGAAGAGAAAGAGGGAGGAAAAGGGGGCGAGGGTACAGATCATGTAGAACCTTATAAGTCATGGTAAGATCTTTAAATTTTATTTTAAGTTCAAAATTAAGCCTAGAAAAATAATGTTATTAAGAGTGTTCAGAGTCAAATGTGTAGTTTTCCAGAGTGTTTGTGGGATGACATGGTGATGGTTGCCATTTATTATATATTAATTAATCACAATAATGATATTTTAATGATCTTATTTGAATAAGCTCTTGTTTTAATGGGTGTTTGGGTACATTTATGTCCTAGGAATCATATGGATTATGGAAATAAAAAGAGTCCTGAAAATTCAGTTAATTTTAGTTACACTCAATAGAAACAAAAGTTATTAAAATTTTGTTTAGCTTAAATGTACAGTTGTTTAAAATGGAATTTTTTTATCAAGAAAGAGATAAGAAATGATATTTGAGGAACTTAAATAATAAATTAGAAAGCATATTCTTCTTCCTATACATGTCTACCACTTATTAAATGTGCACCTTGACTATATTATTTAACCATGATATTAACGAATATTATTTAAACTTACTGAGCCTCAGTTTTCTCATCTTTAATATGGTGATAATAATATCTTCCTTGGGAAATTGACCAGAAAGTCAATGAAATAATCCTTGTGAAATGTTTTGAATAGTACCTGACACAGTAAGTTCTAAATAATTGTTACTTTTCTTCCCCTCCTTGTATGGGCTTCAAACTCTACAGGAAGCCATAGTCATGTTCCTTCCACTTTGTTCTGAAAGTAAAAGAACTCCTAAATGAAATAAATCTTCTAAAAGAATGATTCATTGAAGTACAGCCTACGCAATTTAAGTCATTTGCTAAAACTTTTGTTTTATAAGACAATGAAGCGATGAGCAGTGAAATAATTGATATACACCATCATATAATAAGTTAATTTCCTGGGTATTTTGTTAGTTTGGAAAAGATGTAACCCCTCCAGGATCTAGGGTAATGAATGCTTAAAAATAATTGCACACAGTGTAAAACTTGTTATCAAAATATGTTGAGTGTAAGTAAAATATATATCACTTTCTTATGCACAAAATATTTTCACTAATATTATTTAATCCTCAATCCCTTGGGAATAATTCTGATTTTACAGTAGAGAAAACTGAAGATTTAGAGAGATTGGTAACTACTCTAGATGGCAATTATTTAATAAAAAAGCTTAAATTTGAACTCATGCCAAGTTTTGTAGAAACATATTCTAATGAAGTTTATAGAAATATACTAATTTTAAAGATAAAGCTATAGTTGTATAGAAACTTAAAGTCTGCGTAGGAGAAATGTTAAATTACATATGTAAATCAACATTTGAGTATAGGAAGAAAATAACAAGTGATCTTGCTTACCAAATTTCCTTCAGTTTAATGCAAGAAAGATTTACAGAGTGTCTATTACATGCAAGGACCTCTTAGATATTCATAATTAGTTAATAACCCTGGAAAGTTTTATAAGGCTTTTCTAATTTGGATGAATATCATTTGAATAAATGTTTTGTATTACTATATATCTTACTATTACCAGTGTCATATGCATTTGCTCTCCATAGTGCCTGGCACAATGTTTGAATAGATGTGATGTATCCTTTTAAGTGAAAGTTTAAGGAGCAGAGTTCTCAATTAATTATAATTTTAAAAGTCAGATTACACAAGAATGAATAAATTCTTAATTTATTTTCATTTCTTTTATAGATAATGAAAAGGTTTTTTAATTATTGTGTTAAAAATACAATGTTAATTTTTAAATTGGTTCTATGAAGAAATGTAGATCTCTTCCTTTCAGTACTTTCTTCAGAAAATGTTTGTGGTTTTTCTGATTTAGAAACTAAGTGAACATAAGAAAAGAAAAGAGGATAAACATCATTAGAGAAACAGCATTTGAAGAAATAGCTTGCTTAAGTCCATTGAATTGCAATAAAGTTATGTTATTACATTCTCTGCCTTCTTTGGGTTAATGGCAGTTGTGGAATTTGAAAATCAGACTTTATGAGGTGAGTCACTGTAATTCATTTATTGAAACATTTTTCTTTCTGTGGCTGTTTTTTTTTTTTTTTTTTAACCACCGTTTCGGAGAACATAATTTAATGACTACTTTTTTTCCTCTTTTACTTCAAAAGAATTTCATAATTCAGAGGCTGTGAAGAATATTTGATGGAAGGAATAACCCAGGTCAGAGTAGCAATTTAAAAGACTGTACTTTTAGTGGACTGGGATAAACCAAGATCTTCTATCTCTACCCTTTGAGAAATTCTACCAGGAGCTTAATTAAGCTCCAAGTTAAGTTCTAACAGTCTTAGGCCTTCTCACTTAGACTTTATTACTCCACAATATGTAGTTAAAAATCATTCAGTTTTTTCCTGGTTCTGTGAAAAGGAGGACATTTCTTCTAGCATTATCCATCTGGTAGATGTTTTCAATATATTTGATTTGATGAGACTTTATACTTAAAGATAAAAGGAAAAGGGCCACTGCATATTAAATCAAAACTTGATGGTACTGAGTTGTATCCAATTTATTTTATATAGTTATACATTTTGAGTTGTTTTCAGTCTTATTTTAGCAGTGATTTTTATATATTTAGAAATATTTTCAATTTAAAACTTCACTTTCTAAATCTTAATAATCTGGATTCAGCTAACTATACTTTTAAGAAAAAGAAGTTTTTACTTGTCGGATTTGTTTATAATGTAACATTTTAGGCACTCATATTAATGAATATTGGTAAAGTCTTACTTAAATATGACCTTTCAAGGCTAATGGTTCAATTTTTCTAATATCTGATAGCAAGACCAATTACAGGGATACATAATGGAAGAAAAGATAAACATCTTTCTGTATATCATTCAACTATTATTAATGGAGGAACTACTGTGAGCAAGGCATTATAATAAACACAGAAATAGATGTGCTTGGACATTTTCTCTCTAATTCAAAATGTATGGGACTGAAAGTAATAAAATAAATAGAGATGTTTTATTCAAAGTATAATAGCATGCTGCTTTTCACGTATTTCATTGAAATCGCTGTAACATAATTTTTCTATGGAGATTTTGTACTATCATTGCTCCCTTAACAATGTAGGCCAGTCCTAGGGAGGAAGTGATAAGAAAAATTCTTCATAGTAACAGAGGTGTGATGTTATTTACTTAGATTTTTCATCCCCTGCATACCATTATGGTGTTTTCCTGTTTTTTTTTCACATTGTTGTGCCATAGTTATTTATCCATTTTCTTGTCAATCCATATAGGCCTTGCTGTTGAAAAGATTTGTAGCTGTTTTAGCTTAGTCCTTATTGAAAAAATTAAATAAAGCAGCATCTGGCACTCACTTTCATTTTTTAATTTAATTTTTATTTTATATTGGAGTATAGTTGATTTACACTATTGTATTAGTTTCAGATGTACAGAAAAGTGATTCAGTTATACATATACATATATCCATTCTTTTCCAGATTCTTTCTTATTTAAGTTATTACAGAATATTGAATAGAGTTCCCTGTGCTATACAGTAGGTCCTTGTTGATATCAATTTTATATATAGTAGTGTATATATGTTAATCCCATACTCCTAATTTATACCTCCCTACCACTTTTCCCCTTCAGTAACCACAAGTTTGTTTTTGATATCTTTGAGTCTCTTTCTGTTTTGTAAATAAGTTCATTTGTATCATTTAAAAAAATTAGATCCCACATATGAGCGATATGATATTTTTCTCTGACTTACTTCACTTACTATGATATCTAGGTCCATCCGTGTTGCTAAAAATGGCATTATTTCATACTTTTTTATGGCTGAATAATATTCCAGTGTATATATGTACCACATCTTCTTTATCCATTCCTCTTTCAGTGGGCATTTAGGTTGCTTGCATATTTTGCTCTTGTTAATAGTACTGCAATGAACATTCGGGTGCATGTATCTTTTTAAATTATGGTTTTCTCTGGATATATGTCCAGGATTGGGATTTCTGGATTATATGGT
Organism: Balaenoptera borealis; assembly: GCF_965194805.1. Lineage (NCBI taxonomy): Eukaryota > Metazoa > Chordata > Mammalia > Artiodactyla > Balaenopteridae > Balaenoptera > Balaenoptera borealis. The sequence continues at coordinate 29,158,433 of NC_138870.1, forward strand.
AGTTCTATTTTTAGTTTTGTAAGGAACCTCCATACTGTTCTCCATAGTGGCTATACCAATTTACATTCCCACCAACAGTGTAGGAGGGCTCCCTTTTCTCCACACCCTCTCCAGCATTTATTGTTTGTAGAAATTTTTGATGATGACCATTCTGACTGGTGTGAGCTGATATCTCACTGTAGTTTTCATTTGCATTTCTCTAATGATTAGTGATGTTAAACATCTTTTCATGTGCTTTTTGGCCATCCATATGTCTTCTTTGGAGAAATGTCTATTTAGATATTCTGCCAAATTTTTTGATTGGGCTGTTTTTTGATGTTGAGCTGCACGTCTGCAAATATTTTCTCCCAACTGTGGGTTGCCTTTTCTGTTTCATTTATGGTCTTTTTTGCTGTGCAGAAGGTTTTACATATAATTAGATCCCATTTGTTTATATTTGTTTTCATTTTCATTACTTTAGCAGGTGGATCCAGAAAGATGTTGCTGCAATTTATGTCAAAGTATGTTACTCCTTTGTTTTCCTCTAAGAGTTTTATAGTATCTGGTCTTAGATTAGGTCTTTAATCCATTTTGAGTTTATTTTTGTGTATGGTGTTAGAGAATGTTCTAATTTCACTCTTTTACATGTAGCTGTCCAGTTTTCACAGCACCACTTATTAAAGAGACTGTCTTTTCTCCACTGTTTATTCTTGCCTCTTTGTTATGGATTAAGAAGGGTTATTTCTGGGGTTTCTATCCTGTTCCACTGATCTATGTATCTGTTTTTGTGCCAGAACCATACTGTTTTGACTATTGTAGTTTTGTGGTATAGTCTGAAGTCAGGGAGCCTGATTTCTCCAGCTCTGTTTTTCGTTCTCAAGATTGATTTGACCAATCTGACTGGTGTGAGGTGATACCTCACTGTAGATTTGATTTGCATGTCTCTAATGATTAGTGATGTTGAGCATGCTTTCATGTGTTTCTTGGCAATATGTATATCTTCTTTGGAAAAAATGTCTGTGTAGGTCTTCTGACCATTTTTGGATTGGGTTGTTTGTTTTTTTGATATTGAGCTGCATGAACTGCATGTATATTTTGGAGATTAATCCTTTGTGGGAATGTAAATTGATATAGCCACTATGGAGAACAGTATGGAGGTTCCTCAAAAAATTAAAAATAGAAAGCATATGACCCAGCAATCCCAATACTGGGCATATACCCTGAGAAAACCATAATTCAAAAAGAGTCATGTACCACAATGTTCATTGCAACACTATTTACAATAGCCAGGACATAGAAGCAACCTAAGTGTCCATCGACAGATGAATGGATAAAGAAGATGTGGCACACATATACAGTGGGATATTACTCAGCCATAAAATGAAACGAAATTGAGTTATTTGTAGTGAGGTGGATGGACCTAGAGACTGTCATACAGAGTGAAGTAAGTCAGAAAGAGAAAAACAAATATCATATGATAATGCATATATATGGAATATTAAAAAAAAAAGTTTCTGAAGAACCTAGGGGCAGGACAGGAATAAAGATGCAGACATAGAGAATGGACTTGAGGAAATGGGGATGGGGAAGGGTAAGATGGGACGAAGTGAGAGAGTGGCATGGACATATATACACTATCAAATATAAAATAGATAGCTAGTGGGAAGCAGCCGCATAGCACAGGGAGATCAGCTCAGTGCTTTGTGTCCACCTAGAGGGGTGGGATAGGGAGGATGAGGGGGAGATGCAAGAGGGAGGAGATATGGGGATATATGTATATGTATAGCTGATTCACTTTGTTATACAGCAGAAACTACACACCACTGTAAAGCAATTATACTCCAATAATGATGTTTAAAAAAAAAAAAAGATTGATTTGGCTATTCAGGGTCATTTTTGTTTTCATACAAATTTTAAAATATTGTTTTCTAGTTCTGTGAAAAATGCAGTTGATAATTTGATAGGGATTGCATTGAATCTGAGATTGCCTTGGGCAGTATAAGCATTTTGGCAATATTGATTCTTCCAATCCAAGAACATGGTATACCTTTCCATCTGTTTGTGTAATCTTCGATTTCTTTCATCAGCATCTTACAGTTTTCAGAATACAGGTCTTTTGCCTCTTTAGGTAGGTTTATTGATAAGTATTTTATTCTTTTTAATGCAGTGGTAAATGAGATTGTTTCCTTAATTTCTCTTTCTGAGTTTTCATTTTTAGTGTATAGAAATGAAAGTGATTTCTGTATTAACTAGTAACCTGCACCCTAACAGAATTCATTGATGAGCTCTAGCAGTTTTCTGGTAGTATCATTAGGATTTTCTACATAGAGTATTATGTCATCTTCAAACAGTGACAGTTTTACTACTTCTTTTTCAATTTGGATTCCTTTATCTCTTTTTCTTCTTTGATTGCCAAGGCTAGGACCTCCAAAACTATGTTGAATAAAAGTAGCAAGATTGAACATCCATGTCTTGCTCCTGATCTTAGAGGAAATGCTTTCACCTTTTCACCATTGAGTATGATGTTAGCTGTGGATTTGTCATAGATGGCCTTTATTCTGTTGAGGTAGTTTCTCTCTATTCTCACTTTCTGGAGAATTTTTTTATAAATGTGACGAATTTTTTCAAAAGATTTTTCTTCATCTATTGAGATGAGCATATGGTTTTAGTTCTTCAATTTGTTGATGTGGTTTGTCACACTAACTGATTTGTGGATATTGAAAAATCCTTGCATCCTTGGGATAAATGCCACTTGATCATAGGGTTATGATCCTTTTAATGTATTGGTGGATTCCGTTTGCTAGTATTTTGTTGAGAAATTTTGCATCTGTGATCATCAGTGATGTTGACCAGTAATTTTTTTTTTTTGATATTTTTGTCTGGTTTGGTATCAGGGTGATGTCTCCATAGAATGAGTTTGCAAGTAGTTCCTTCTTCTGCAATTTTTTGGAATAATTTCAGAAGACTAAGTGTTGACTCTTCTCTAAATATGTGATAGAATTTGCCTGTGAAGCCATCTGGTCCTGGACTTTTGTTTGTTGGGAGTTTTTAAATCACAGTTTCTATTTCAATACTTGTGATTGTTCTGTTCATATTTTCTATTTCTTCCTGATTCAGTCTTGGAAGACTGTGCCTTTCTAAGAATTTGTCCATTTCTTCTAGGTTGTCCATTTTATAGGCATATATTTGATTGTAGTAGTTTCTTATTATCCTTTGTATTTCTGTGGTGTCAGTTGTAACTTCTCCTTTTTCATTTCTAATTTCATTGATTTGAGTCCTCTCCCTTTTCTTCTTGATGAGTCTGGCTAAAGGTTTATCTATTTTGCTTATCTTCTCAAAGAACTCGCTTTTAGTTTCATTGATCTTTTCTGTTGTTTTCTTCATCTCTATTTCATTTATTTCTGCCCTGATCTTTATGGTTTCTTCTCTTCTCCGAATTTTCGATTTTGTTTGCTCTTCTTTCTATGGTTGCTTTAGGTGTAAGGTTAAGTTGTTTGAGATTTTTCTTACTTCCTGAGGTAAGATTGTATTGCTATGAACTCCCTCTTAGAACAGCTTTTGCTGCATGCCATAGGTTTCGGTTCATTGTGCTTTCATTTTCATTTGTCTCTAGGTATTTTTTGATGTCCTCTTTGATTTCTTCAGTGATCATTTGGCTGTTTAGCAGCATATTGTTTAGTCTCCATGTGTTTTGTTTTTTATAGTTTTTTCCTTGTAGTTGATTTCTAATCTCATAACTTTGTGATCAGAAAAGATGCTTGATATGATTTCAGTTTTCTTCAATTTACTGAGGCTCACTTTGTAGCCTAGCATGTGATCAGTCCTGGAGAATGTTCCATGTACACTGGAAGAAAATGTGTATCCTGCTGCTTTTTGATGGAATGCTCTATAAATATCAATTAAGTCCATCTGATCTACTGTGTCATTTAAGGTTTGTGTTTCCATATTGATTTGCTGTCTGGATGATTGGTCCTTTGATAAAAGTGGGGTGTTAAAGTCCCCCACTATCATTGTGTTACAGTCATTTCCTCTTTTTATGACTGTTAGTATTTGCCTTATATATTGAGGTGCTCCTATGTTGTGTCTGTATATATGTAAAATTGTTATATCTTCTTTCTGGATTAGTTTCTTGATAATTATTTAGTGTCCTTCTCTGTCTCTTGTGACATTCTTTTTTTTTTATGTTCACTTTTCTTTCAGTTACTTTCAACTTAAGAGAGGTGATACAGGTTTTCCATTAATAGTAATTTATAAAGGTTTTACTCTTTTTTTTATTATTTATTTATTTATTTATTTATTTACAGCTGTGTTGGGTATTCGTTTCTGTGTGAGGGCTTTCTCTAGTTGTGGCAATTGGGGGGCCACTCTTCATTGCAGTGTGCAGGCCTCTCACTGTCATGGCCTCTCATTGTGGAGCACAGGCTCCAGACACGCAGGCTCAGCAATTGTGGCTCACGGGCCTAGTCGCTCTGCGGCATGTGGGATCTTCCCAGACCAGGGCTCGAACCCGTGTCCCCTGCATTGGGAGGCAGATTCTCAACCACTGCGCCACCAGGGAAGCCCTCTTGTGACATTCTTTATTTTAAAGTCTGTTTTATCTGATACGAGTATTGCCACTCCAGCTTTCTTTAGATTTCCATTTTCCATCTCCTCACTTTCAGTCTGTATGTGTCCCTAGGTCTGAAGTCGGTCTCTTGTAGACAGCATATATACGGGCATTGTTTTTGTCTCCATTCAGCCAGTCTATGTCTTTTGGTTGAAACATTTAATCCATTTACATGTAAGGTAATTATTGATATGTATGTTCTGACTACCATTTTGTTAATTGTTTTGGGTTTGTTTTTGTAGGTCTTTTTTCTTCCTTCTCCCTTTTGTTCTCTTCTCTTGTGATTTGATGTCTATCTTTAGTATTGTGTTTGGATTGCTTTTTCTTTTGTGTGTGTGTATCTATTGTAGATTTTTGGTTTGTGGTTTCCATGAGGTTTTGATATAGCAGTCTATATATGTACAAGATTGTTTTAAGTTACTACTTTCTTAATTTCCAACATCTTGCATTTGTATTCTCCTACTCTCACAATTGCTGGTTTTAATATCATATTTTTGTGGGGATAAATTCCTACCTTCGTTTTATGTTTGCCTTTAACAGTGAGCTTTCACATTCATAATTTTTTTTTTTCTAGTTGTGGCCTTTTATTTTCCACCTAGAGAAGTTCCTTTAGCATTTGTTGTAAAACTGGTTTGGTGGTGTTGAATTTTCTTAGCTTTTGCTTGTTTGTAAAGTTTTGATTTCTCTTCAAGTCTGAACAAGAATGTTGCTGGGTAGAGTATTCTTGGTTGTACATTTTTCCCTTTTGTCACTTTAAATATATCCTGCCATGTCATCTGGCCTGCAGAGTTTCTGCCGAAAAATCAGCTGATAACTTTATGGTGGTTCTCTTGTATGTTATTTGTTGCTTTTCCCTTGTTGCTTTTTAATACTTTTTCTTTGTCTTTAATTTTTGTCTGTTTGATTAATATGTATGTCAGTGTGTTTCTCCTTGGGTTTTTCTTGCATGTGATTCTCTGTGTTTCCTGGACTGAGTGAGTGTTTTCTTTCTCATGTTAGGTAAGTTGTAAGTTTTTGGCTATAATCCCTTCACATATATTCTCAGGCCCTTTCTCTCTCTCTCCTCCTTCTGGGACCCCTATAATGTTAATGTTGGTACATTTAAGGTTGTCTGGGACTTCATTTCTTTTCATTATTTTTTCCTTATTCTGTTCCACAGCAGTGATTTCTACCATTCTGTCTTCCAGCTCACTTGTTTGTTCTTCTGTGTCAATGATTCTGCTATTGATTCCTTCTATTGTAGTTTTCATTCTAGTTATTTATTATCATTGCTGTTTGTTTGTTCTTTATATCTTTTAGCTCTTTTTTTTTTTTCCATGACCACAGGAAATATATTTTAATTTTTAGAAGGTAGTAGTTTTCTTGGTTTACCTTTTTTTTTTTAAAAAACATCTTTATTGAAGTATAATTGCCTTACAATGGTGTGTTAGCTTCTGCTTTATAACAAAGTGAATCAGTTATACATATACAATATGTTCCCATTTCTCTTCCCTCTTGCATCTCCCTCCCTCCCACCCTCCCCATCCCACCTCTCTAGGTGGTCACAAAGCACCGAGCTGATCTCCCTGTGCTATGCGGCTGCTTCCCACTAGTTATCTATTTTACATTTGGTAGTGTATATATGTCCATGACACTCTCTTACCCTGTCACATCTCACCCCACTCCCTCCCCATATCCTCAAGTCAATTCTCTAGTAGGTCTGTGTCTTTATTCCCGTCTTGCCACTAGGTTCTTCATGGCCTTTTTTTTTTTTCCTTAGATTCCGTATATATGTGTTAGCATACTGTATTTGTTTTTCTCTTCCTGACTTACTTCACTCTGTATCACAGACTCTAACTCCATCCACCTCATTACAAATACCTCCATTTCATTTCTTTTTATGGCTGAGTAATATTCCATTGTATATATGTGCCACATCTTCTTTATCCATTCATCTGTCGATGGACATTTAGGTTGCTTCCATGTCCTGGCTATTGTAAATAGAGCTGCAATGAACATTTTGGTACATGACTCTTTTTGACCTATGGTTTTCTCAGGGTATATGCCCAGTAGTGGGATTGCTGGGTCGTATGGTAATTCTATTTGTAGTTTTTTAAGGAACCTCCATACTGTTCTCCATAGTGGCTGTATCAATTTACATTCCCACCAACAGTGCAAGAGAGTTCCCTTTCCTCCACACCCTCTCCAGCATTTATTGTTTCTAGATTTTTTGATGATGGCCATTCTGACCAGTGTGAGATGATATCTCATTGTAGTTTTGATTTGCATTTCTCTAATGATTAATGATGTTGAGCATTCTTTCATGTGTCTGTAGGCCATCTGTATATCTTCTTTGGAGAAATGTCTATTTAGGTCTTCTGCCCATTTTTGGATTGGGTTATTCTTTTTTTGTTATTGAGCTGCATGAGCTGCTTGTAAATCTTGGAGATTAATCCTTTGTCAGTTGCTTCATTTGCAAATATTTTCTCCCATTCTGAGGGTTGTCTTTTGGTCTTGTTTATGGTTTCCTTTGCTGTGCAAAAGCTTTTAAGTTTCATTAGGTCCCATTTGTTTATTTGTGTTCTTATTTCCATTTCTCTGGGAGCTGGGTCAAAAAGAATCTTGCTGTGATGTATGTCATAGAGTGTTCTGCGTATGTTTTCCTCTAAGAGTTTGATAGTGTCTGGCCTTACACTTAGGTCTTTAATCCATTTGGAGTTTATTTTTGTGCATGGTGTCAGGGAGTGTTCTAATTTCATACTTTTACATGTACCTGTCCAATTTTCCCAGCACCACTTATTGAAGAGACTGTCTTTTCTCCACTGTATATGCTTGCCTCCTTTATCAAAGATAAGGTGACCATATGTGTGTGGGTTTATCTCTGGGCTTTCTATCCTGTTCCATTGATCTATATTTCTGTTTTTGTGCCAGTACCAAACTGTCTTGATTACTGAAGCTTTGTAATATAGTCTGAAGTCAGGGAGCCTGATTCCCCCAGATCCATTTTTCGTTCTCAAGATTGCTTTGGCTATTCGGGGTTTTTTGTGTTTCCATACAAATTGTGAAATTTTTTGTTCTAGTTCTGTGAAAAATGCCAGTGGTGGTTTGATAGGGATTGCATTGAATCTGTAGATTGCTTTGGGTAGTAGAGTCATTTTCACAATGTTGATTCTTCCAATCCTGGAACATGGTATATCTCTCCATCTATTTGTATCATCTTTAATTTCTTTCATCAGTGTCTTATAACTTTCTGAATACAGGTCTTTTGTCTCCTTAGGTAGGTTTATTCCTAGATATTTTATTCTTTTTGTTGCAATGGTAAACGGGAGTGTTTTCTTAATTTCACTTTCAGATTTTTCGTCATTAGTGTATAGAAATGCAAGAGATTTCTGTGCATTAATTTTGTATCCTGCTACTTTACCAAATTCATTGATTAGCTCTCGTAGTTTTCTAGTAGCATCTTTAGGATTCTCTATGTATAGTATCATGTCATCTGCAAATAGTGACAGCTTTACTTCTTCTTTTCCGATTTGGATTCCTTTTATTTCTTTGTCTTCTCTGATTGCTGTGGCTAACACTTCCAAAACTATGTTGAATAATAGTGGTGAGAGTGGGCAACCTTGTCTTGTTCCTGATCTTAGTGGAAATGGTTTCAGTTTTTCACCATTGAGGACAATGTTGGCTGTGGGTTTGTCATATATGGCCTTTATTATGTTGAGGAAAGTTCCCTCTATGCCTACTTTCTGCAGGGCTTTTATCCTAAATGGGTGTTGAATTTTGTCGAAAGCTTTCTCTGCATCTATTGAGATGATCATATGGTTTTTCTCCTTCAATTTGTTAATATGGTGTATCACATTGATTGATTTGCGTATATTGAAGAATCCTTGCATTCCTGGAATAAACCCCACTTGATCATGATGTATGATCCTTTTAATGTGCTGTTGGATTCTGTTTGCTAGTATTTTGTTGAGGATTTTTGCATCTATGTTCATCAGTGATATTGGCCTGTAATTTTCTTTCTTTGTGACATCTTTGTCTGGTTTTGATATCAGAGTGATGGTGGCCTCGTAGAATGAGTTTGGGAGTGTTCCTCCCTCTGCAATATTTTGGAAGAGTTTGAGAAGGATAGGTGTTAGCTCTTCTCTAAATGTTTGATAGAATTCGCCTGTGAAGTCATCTGGTCCTGGGCTTTTGTTTGTTGGAAGGTTTTTAATCACAGTTTCAATTTCAGTGCTTGTGATTGGTCTGTTCATATTTTCTATTTCTTCCTGGTTCAGTCTCGGCAGTTTGTGCATTTCTAAGAATCTGTCCATTTCTTCCAGGTTGTCAATTTTATTGGCATAGAGTTGCTTGTAGTAATCTCTCATGATCGTTTGTATTTCTGCAGTGTCAGTGGTTACTTCTCCTTTTTCATTTCTAATTCTATTGATTTGAGCCTTCTCCCTTTTTCTCTTGATGACTCTGGCTAATGATTTTTCAATTTTGTTTATCTTCTCAAAGAACCAGCTTTTAGTTTCATTGATTTTTGCTATTGTTTCCTTCATTTCTTTTTCATTTATTTCTGACCTAATCTTTATGATTTCTTTCCTTCTGCTGGCTTTGGGGTTTTTTTGTTCCTCTTTCTCTAATTGCTTTAGGTGCAAGGTTAGGTTGTTTATTCGAGATGTTTCCTGTTTCTTGAGGTAGGCTTGTATTGCTATAAACTTCCTTCTTAGCACTGCTTTTGCTGCGTCCCATAGGTTTTGGGTCGTCGTATCTCCATTGTCATTTGTTTCTAGGTATTTTTTGATTTCCCCTTTGATTTCTTCAGTGATCACTTCGTTATTAAGTAGTGTATTGTGTAGCCTCCATGTGTTTGTATTTTTTACAGATCTTTTCCTGTAATTGATATCTAGTCTCATAGCGTTGTGGTCGGAAAAGATACTTGATACGATTTCAATTTTCTTCAATTTACCAAGGCTTGATTTGTGACCCAAGATATGATCTATCCTGGAGAGTGTTCCATGAGCACTTGAGAAAAATGTGTATTCTGTTGTTTTTGGGTGGAATGTCCTATAAATATCAATTAAGTCCATCTTGTTTAATGTATCATTTAAAGCTTGTGTTTCCTTATTTATTTTCATTTTGGATGATCTGTCCATTGGTGAAAGTGGGGTGTTAAAGTCCCCTACTATGATTGTGTTGCTGTCGATTTCCCCTTTTGTGGCTGTTAGTATTTGCCTTATGTACTGAGGTGCTCCTATGTTGGGTGCATAAATATTTACAATTGTTATACCTTCCTCTTGGATTGATCCCTTGATCATTATATAGTGTCCTTCTTTGTCTCTTGTAATAGTCTTTATTTTAAAGTCTATTTTGTCTGATATGAGAATTTCTACTCCAGCTTTCTTTTGATTTCCATTTGCATGGACTATCTTTTTCCATCCCCTCACTTTCAGTCTGTATGTGTCTCTAGGTCTGAAGTGGGTCTCTTGTAGACAGCATATATATGGGTCTTGTTTTTGTATCCATTCAGCCAGCCTGTGTCTTTTGGTGGGAGCATTTAATCCATTTACATTCAAGGCAATTATCAATATGTATGTTCCTATTCTCATTTTCTTAAATGTTTTGGGTTTGTTATTGTAGGTGTTTTCCTTCTCTTGTGTTTCTTGCCTAGAGAAGTTCCTTTAGCATTTGTTGTAAATCTGGTTTGGTGGTGCTGAACTCTCTCAGCTTTTGCTTGTCTGTAAAGGTTTTAATTTCACCATCACATCTGAATGAGATCCTTGCTGGGTAGAGTAATCTTGGTTGTAGGTTTTTCTCCTTCATCACTTTAATTATATCCTGCCACTCCCTTCTGGCTTGCAGAGTTTCTGCTGAAAGATCAGCTGTTAACCTTATGGGGATTCCCTTGTGTGTTATTTGTTGTTTTTCCCTTGCTGCCTTTAATATGTTTTCCTTATATTTAATTTTTGACAGTTTGATTAATATGTGTCTTGGTGTGTTTCTCCTTGGGTTTATCCTGTATGGGACTCTCTGTGCTTCCTGGACTTGATTAACTATTTCCTTTCCCATATTAGGGAAGTTTTCAACTATAATCTCTTCAAATATTTTCTCAGTCCCTTTCTTTTTCTCTTCTTCTTCTGGGACCCCTATAATTCGAATGTTGGTGCATTTAATGTTGTCCCAGAGGTGTCTGAGACTGTCCTCAGTTCTTTTCATTCTTTTTTCTTTATCCTGCTCTGCAGTAGTTATTTCCACCATTTTATCTTCCAGGTCACTTATCCTTTCTTCTGCCTCAGTTATTCTGCTATTGATCCCATCTAGAGTATTTTTAATTTCATTTATTGTGTTTTTCATCATTGCTTGATTCCTCTTTAGTTCTTCTACGTCCTTGTTAAATGTTTCTTGCATTTTGTCTATTCTGTTTTGAAGATTTTGGATCATCCTTACTATCATTATTCTGAATTATTTTTCAGGTAGACTACCTATTTCCTCTTCATTTGTTAAGTCTGGTGTGTTTTGACCCTGCTCCTTCATCTGCTGTGTGTTTTTCTGTTGTCTCATTTTGCTTATCTTACTGTGCTTGGGGTCTCCTTTTCACAGGCTGCAAGTTCGTAGTTCCCGTTGTTTTTGGTATCTGTCCCCAGTGACTAAGGTTGGTTCAGTGGGTTGTGTAAGCTTCCTGGTGGAGAGAACTAGTGCCTGAGTTCTGGTGGATGAGGCCGTATCTTGTCTTTCTGGTGGGCACGTCCACGTCTGGTGCTGTATTTTGGGGTGTCTGTGGCCTTATTATGATTTTAGGCAGCCTCTCTGCTAATGGATGGGGCTGTGTTCCTGTCTTGCTAGTTGTTTGGCATAGGGTGTTCAGCACTGTAGCTTGCTGGTCATTGAGTGATGCTGGGTCTTGGTGTTGAGATGGAGATCTCTGAGAGATTTTTGCCATTTGGTATTACGTGGAGCTGGAAGGTCTCTTGTTGACCAGTGTCCTGAAGTTGGCTCTCCCACCTCAGAGGTACGGCCCTGATGCCTGGCTGGAGCACCAAGAGCCTTTCGTCCACACGGCTCAGAGTAAAAGGGAGAAAAAACAGAAAGAAAGAAAGAAAGAAAGAGGCTATAATATAGTGAAGTAAAATAAAGCTATTATAAAGCAAAGCTATACAGACAAAATCTCACCCAGAAGCATATACATATATACTCACAAAAAAAGGAAAAGGGGAAAAATTAATATATCCTGCTCCCAAAGTCCACCTCCTGAATTTGGGATGATTCGTTGTCTATTCAGGTATTCAACAGATGCAGGCACATCAAGTTGTTTGTGGAGTTTTTATCCACTGCTTCTGAGGCTGCTCGGAGAGATTTCCCCTTCTCTTCTCTGTTCGCACAGCTCCTGGGGATCAGCTTTGGATTTGGACCTGCCTCTGCGTGTAGATCGCCTGAGGGCGTGTGTTCCCCGCCCAGACAGGATGGGGTTAAAGGAGCAGCTGCTTCGGGGGCTCTGGCTCACCCAGGCCACGGGGAGGGAGCGGTACAGAGGAGGCGGGGCGAGCCTGCGGCGTCAGAGGCTGGCGTGACTTTGCACCAGCCTGAGGTGCGCAGTGCGTTCTCCCAGGGAAGTTGTCCCTGGATCATGGGACCCTGGCAGTGGCGGGCTGCACATGCTCCCGGGAGGGGCGGTGTGGAGAGTGACCTGTGCTCGCACACAGGATTTTTGGAGGTGGCAGCAGCAGCCCCAGCGTCTCACGCCCATCTCTGGGGTCCGTGCTGATCGCCGCGGCTCGCGCTCGTCTCTGAAGTTCATTTAGGCGGCGCTCTGAATCCCCTCTCCTCGCGCACCAGGAAACAAAGAGGGAAGAAAAAGTCTCTTGCCTCTTCGGCAGCTGCAGACTTTTTCCCGGACTCCCTCCTGGCTAGCTGTGGTGCACTAACCCCTTCAGGCTGTGTTCACACCGCCAACCCCAGTCCTCTCCCTGCGATCCGCCCAAAGCCCGAGCCTCAGCTCCCAGCCCTGCCCGCCCCGGCAGGTGAGCAGACAAGTCTCTCGGGCTGGTGAGTGCTGCTCGGTGCCGAGCCTCCTTGCGGGAATCTCTCCGCTTTGCCCTCCGCACCCCTGTGGCTGCGCTCTCCTCCGTGGCTCTGAAGCTTCCCCCCTCTGTCACCCGCAGTCTCTGCCCACGAAGGGGCTTCCTAGTGCGTGGAAATCTTTCCTCCTTCACAGCTCCCTCCCACTGGTGCAGGTGCCGTCCCTATTCTTTTGTCTCTGTTATTTCTTTTTGCTTTTGCCCTACCCAAGTACGGGGGGAGTTTCTTGCCTTTTGGGAGGTCTGACGTTTTCTGCCAGCGTTCAGTGGGTGTTCTGTAGGAGCAGTTCCACGTGTAGATGTATTTCTACTGTATCTGTGGGAAGCAAGGTGATCTCCGTGTCTTACTCTTCCGCCATCTTCCCACCTCCTCCTTCTAGCTCTTTATTAAACATCTTTTGTATCTTCTTAATCTGTGTCTTCATTTTTTATTTTTTTTTTGAGATCTTAGATCATCTTTACTATCATTACTCTGAAATCTTTTTTCAGATAGGTTGCCTATCTCCTCTTCATTTAGTTGTTCTTGTGGGTTTATCTTGTTTCTTCATCTGGAACATATTTCTCTGTCATCTCATTTTGTCTAACTTTCTGTGTTTGTGGTCTCTGTTCTGCTGGCTACAGGATCATAGCTCCTCTTGCTTCTGGTGTCTGCCCCTTATTCCCTTGACATGGGGTGTGCAGGTGCAGTGGCCATTGCACACACCCAGGACAGCAGGGGTAGTGCTTGGTGCCTCCTCTTAGGTCTCCTAGAGGTGGCTGTGGAATGCACACTCTTGGGACAGTGGGGGCAGAGCTTGGCATCTGCTCCTGGGTCTTGTATGGGCCTCTGCTGTCCACCCACTCCTGGGACAGCAGAGGCAGGGCTCAAAACCTGCTCACAGGCCTCCTAGGGGTGACTGCTCTCTGTGCACTCCTGGGACAGCATGGTCTGTGCTTGACATCTGCCCATGGTTCTCCTAGGGGTGGCTGCTGTCTGCACACTCCTGGGATAGTGGGGGCAGCACTTGGTGTCTTTTTTTGGGTCTTGTAGTGGTGGCTCATGCCTGCCTCTGGAACCCGGGATGGTGGCAACGACTCATGCCTGCCCCCAGATCTCCAGTAGGTGGTGTTCTGTTGCCTGGGAGTGCTGGAGAGTGTGTGGAAAGAAGCTCTTATGGTGGTCCTGCCCCTCTCTTCATGTGTCCCCCAATTCCTTAACAGCATACAAAAAAGTAAACTCAAAATGTATCAAAGACCTAAATGTAAGGTCAGACACTATAAAACTCTTAGAGGAAAACATAGGCAGAACACACTTTGACATAAATTGCAGCAATATCTTCTTTGAGTAATGAAAATAAAAACAAAAATAAACAAATGGGACCTAATTAAACTTAAAAGCTTCTGCACAGCAAAGAAAACCATAAACAAAATGAAAGGACAACCCACAGAATGAGAGAAAATATTTGCAAATGCAGCGACTGACAAGGGATTAATCTCCAAAATATACAAACCACTCATGCAGCTCTACATCAAAAAAAAGACAACCCAATCAAAAAAATTGACAGAAGATCTAAATAGACATTTCTCTAAAGAAGACATATAGATGGCCAAAAAGCACATGAAAAATGGTCAACATCACTAATCAACAGAGAAGCACAAATAAAAACTACAATGAGGTGTCAGCTCACACCAGTCAGAATGGCTATCATCAAAAAGTCTACAAACAATAAGTGTTGGAGAGTGTGTGGAGAAAATAGAACCCTCCTACACTGTTGGTGGGAATGTAAATTGGTAAAACCACTACGGAGAACAGTATGGAGGTTCCTTACAAAACTAAAAATAGAACTACCATATGATTCAGAAATCCCACTCCTGGGCATGTATCCAGAGAAAACTATACTTTGAAAAGGTACATGCACCCCAATGTTCATTGCAACACTATTTACAATAGCAAAGACATGCAATCAACCTAAATGCCCACTGACAGAAGAATGGATAAAGAAGATGTGGTACATATATACAATGGAATATTACTCAGCCATAAAAATGTATGAAATAATGCCATTTTTGGCAACATGGATGGACCTAGAGATTATCATACAAAGTGAAGTAAGTCAGAGATAGAAAGACAAATATCATATAATAGCACTCATATATGGAATCTAATTTATAAAAATGATATAAATGAACTAATTTACAAAACAGAAAGAGACTCACAGATATCAAAAACAAACTTGTGGTTACTAAATGGGAAACGTGAGGTAGAGGGATAAATCAGGAGCTTGGGATGAACATACACACAGTATTATATATAAGATAGATATCCAACAAGGACCTACTCTGTAGCATAGGGTACTCTACTCAATGTTCTGTGATAACCTATATGAGAAAAAATCTGGAAAATAATCAATATATGTATAACTGAATCACTTTGCCATAGATTTGAAACTAACACAACACTGTAAATCAACTATACTGTAATAAAATTTAAAAAAATAATTGGGGTGTGAAGAACAATTTAAGATCCCATATTTGTCAGACAAACATTATTGATCATTTTGTGATATTTTGTTTTAGTTGGCAGGTTCCCAGACTATCAGACCCAAGACAAATCATGTGGTAACAACTTTAGGTGGGAAAATCATGTGTTATTTTTGGTTATATGTGCTATTATGCACATAAAAGAGGGTTTGTTGAAATCCTAATTTGAATTCAAAATACAATTATTTCTATATCTGCCACCATCTTTTAAATATCAGTTCAGATTTTCTTCAGAGGCTGCTTCATAAAACTACTGTCAAATGGATATTGATTATTTCTTCTCACCAATTCTTTAGTTTCATTAAAAAAATAGATAAAATCAAATTACTATATGTCAATATGTGTGTAAGGTATATATAAATATGCATTTGTATATGTGTGGGTACATATAAGTACTTGTTCTTCATGTTATTGAAATGGGAACATACTTCTTATATAACAATGGGAGAAAAAAGTTATACTAACAGTACAAATTAGGATGGTATCTCCTTTAATCTTGGAGACTTTGATGATTTAGACAAAAATATAGGGCTTATTGAGTGTTCAGACTACCCTTACTGGCTAGACAACTAAAATACATTTTGCAGTAGGACTTCCCATTCCAGTCATAATTGAGTGACTGATATCAAAATTACCAAATTCATAAAATATTTGTTTCCTCTCATTGGACAGAAACCAATTCAGGTCTAAAACTCTTGAAGGAAAGATTGCAAAGAGGCAAGCCCCGTACTTAGCCTGGTTTTCTTTCTGAGGAAGTTTTCCAAATGGTAGCATATTAGAATAGATTCCAAGTAGAGAATAAAGATCTCACTGGATGTAGCAAATAGACATTGGAGTTCATATTTTTGGATGCTTTTTATGTTATACATACATTGGTCAAGACTCCAGGCAGCCTAGAAGATGCTGGGAGACTAGAGAGATGAGATTCAGATGCTGCTCAGTGCTATGGAAATATTGAAGTTACAGCCAAGTTTGAGTGGGAATATCTTGGTAAATATCCCAGCCTTTTAGGTGAGACCACAGAAAGACCAAAGAAAATATGCTCACCATAAAAATCAAGTTTTAAAACGATCAAGGTAATTTGCTGGTATTTTAACTGTTTGTAAAAATCAAAATTTAACACTGCTTAGAGGAAGAAGATAAAATCCAGAGCCTCTGCAATATATCATCAACAACATGAGGCATATGTTAAAAAATTACTAGAAATGCAAATAATCAGGAGAAAAAGTGACCAATAGTGAAGTGATAAAATAGTCAATAGAAATAGAAAGGAGGATGATCCAAATATTAGAATCAGCAGATAAGGATTTCACAATTGGTATAATTAATATGTTAAGGAAAATAGGCACTAAGATAGACATAATGAATAAAGAAATGGAAAATAATACAGGATTAGAACCAATAAAATAATTAAATGGTTATTCTAGTACAGTAAAACAAGGTATCTGCAATTAAGAACTTATTGAATAGGGCTAATAGCAAACTGGACATAACAGAAGAGTGGATTAGTAAAGGCAAAGGCCGATCAGTAGAAATTTCCCAAAATGAAGTACAGAGAATAAAATTAATGAAGAAAGATGTAATACTGAACATGAAACATGAGGGAGCTGCTCAAAATGTCTAACAATACATGTTATTGGAGTCCAGAAAAATAGGAAAAAACTGGGACAAAAGCACTATTTGAAGAAATAATGGCCAGAATTTTCCAGATTTAAGAAAAGACAACAACCCACAAATTCAAATAGGTCAGTCAACTCTTAGCAGGATAAATACAAAAGCCACACCTTTGCACATTGTTGTCAAGCCTCTTTTTAAAATAAGTAAAGAGAAAATCTTAAAAGCAGTAAACAAATGTTATACTACCTTTGAAGGAGCATCAGTAGACTTTTAGCTAACTTTATAATAGCAACTATGATGGGTAGAATACAACTGAAGGACATTTTCTCCCTGGTTTTATGGAGAAATATTTGACATACATCACAGAATAAGTTTAAGGTATACAGCATGATGGCTTGATTTACATATATTGTTAAATTATTACCACAATAGGTTTAGTTAGCATTCATCATCTCATATGGATACAATACAAGGAAAAGGAAAAAAAAAGCTTTTTTCTGATGAGAACTCTAAGGATCTACTCTTTTAACAACTTTCTTTTTTTTTTTTAATTATTTATTTATTTATTTATTTATGGCTGTGTTGGGTCTTCGTTTCTGTGCGAGGGCTTTTCTTCCTAGTTGTGGCAAGTGGGGGCCACTCTTCATCGCGGTGCGCGGGCCTCTCACTATTGTGGCCTCTCTTGTTGCGGAGCACAGGCTCCAGACGTGCAGGCTCAGTAGTTGTGGCTCACGGGCCTAGTTGCTCCACGGCATGTGGGATCTTCCCAGACCAGGGCTCGAACCCGTGTCCCCTGCATTGGCAGTCAGATTCTCAACCACTGTGCCACCAAGGAAGCCCCACAACTTTCTTATATATAATACAGCAGTGTTAACTATAGTCATCATGTTGCACATTACATCCCTAGTACTTATTTGTCTTAGAGCTGGAAGTTTATAACTTTTGACCATCTTTCTCTAATTCCTCTTCTCTCCACCGTCCAGCTGTGGTTACTACAAATCTGTTCTCTTTTACTATGAGTTTGGTGTTTTTGTTTGTGTTTGTGTGTTTTTTAAGATTCCACATATAAATAAGATGATACAGTTACAGATGACTCTGGAACAGCGTGGGTTTGAAATGAATAGGTCTACTTATATGCAGATTTTTTTCCAAAAATACATACTTCAGTACTACATGATCTGTAGTTAGTTGAATCTGTGAATGTGAAACCATGGGTAGAGAGGGCTGATTGTAAAGTTATATGCAGATCTTTGACAGTGTGGGGTTGGTGCCACTAACCCACGAATTGTTCAAGGTTCAAATGTATTTGCCTTTCTCTGTCTAATTTCACTTGGCATGATGCATTCAACGTTCATCCATGTTGTTGCAGATGGTAGAATTTACTTGTTTTTATGGCTGAATAATATTCCATTGTGTGTGTATGTGTGTGTGTGTGTGTGTATCCCACAACTTCTTTATCCATTCATCCATTGATAGACACTTAGGTTGTTTCCATGTCTTGGCTATTGTAAATAATGTTTCTGTGAGCATGGGGGTGCATATATCTTTTAAAGTTAGTGGGTTTTTTTTTTTTTCCTTGTGTATATATTCCCAGAAGTAGAATTGCTAAATAATATGGTAGTTCTATTTTTCAGTTTTTGAGGAACTTCCATACTGTTTTCCATAATGGCTATACCAATTTACATTCTCATTAACAGTGCACAAATTTTCCGTTTTCTGTACATTCATTCCAGCATTTTATGGACATTCTAACAGGTGTAAGGTGATATCTCATTGTGGTTTTAATTTGCATTTCTATATTAACTAATGGTGTTGACCATCTTTTCATGTACCTGTGGCCATTCATATATCCTCGTGGGAAAAATGTTTATTCAGATATTTATCCATTTTTAACTGTATTATTCTTTTTTTTTGCTATTGAGTTGTATGAGTTATTTATATATTTTGGATATTAACCCCTTATCAGATATATGTTTTTCAAATATTTTTCTTATTCTGTATGTTGTCTTTTCACTTTGTTTTTTTTTTCTTTAATTTATTTTTTATTGAAATACAGTTGATTTATAATGTGTTAATTTCTGCTGTACAGTAACATGACTCAGTTATACACACATATGCATTCTTTTTTATATTCTTTTCCATTATGGTTTATCTCAGGATATTGAATATAGTTCCCTGTGCTAGACAGTAGAATCTTGTTTATCCATTCTATATGTAACAGTTTATATCTACTAACCCCAAACTCCCAGTCCATCCCTCCGAGCCCTCCTCCCCCTTGGCAACCACAAGTCTGTTCTCTATGAATCTGTTTCTGCCATGTAGGAAGGTTCATTTGTGCCATATTTTAGATTCCACATATAAACGATAACATATGGTACTTGTCTTTCACTTTCTGACTTACTTCACTTAGTATGATAATCTCTAGTTGCATCCATGTTGCTGCAAGTGGTATTATTTCATTATTTTTTATGGCTGAGTAATATTCCATTGTATGTATGTACCACAACTTCTTTAACCATTCTTCAGTCAATGGACATTTAGGTTGTTTCCATGTCTTGGCTATTGTGAATAGTACATTGGGGTGCATGTGTTTTTTGAATTATAGTTTTGTCCAGGTATATGCTCAGGAGTGAGATTGCTGGATCTTATGGTGATTCTATTTTTAGTTATCCAAGGAACCTCTATACTGTTTTCCATAGTGGCTGCGCCAATTTACATGCCCACCAAAAGTGTAGGAGGATTCCCTTTTCTCCACACCCTCTGCAGCATTTATTGTTTGTAGACGTTTTTGATGATGAGCATTCTGACTGGTGTGAGGTGGTACCTCATTGTAGTTTTAATTTGCATTTCTCTTTCTCTAATAATTAGCAGTGTTGAGCATCTTTTCATGTACCTATTGTCTATCTGTATGTCTTATTTGGAGAAATGTCTACTTAGGTCGTCTGCCCATTTTTTGATTGGTTTGTTTTTCTGTTGTTGAATTGTATGAGCTGTGTGTATATATTGGAAATTAATCCCTTGTCTGTCACGTTATTTGCAAATATTTTCTCACATTCTGTAAGTTGTCTTTTCATTTTGTTTATGGTTTTGTTTGCTGTGCAAAAGCTTTTAAGTTTAATTAGGTACCATTTGTTTATTTTTGTTTTCATTTCTATTGCCTTGGGAGACTGACCTAAGAAAACATTTGTATGATTTATGTCAGAGAATATTATGCCTATGATCTTTTTTTTTTAAATAAGTTCATTTGTACCATTTTTTTAGATTCCATATATGAGTAATATCATATGATATTTGTCTTTTCTCTGACTTATTTCACCTAGCATTATAATCTATAGGTCCATCCATGTTGTTGCAAATGACATTATTTTATTCTTTTTTATTATGCCCCACTTTTTTTTTTTTGCATGTCAATTTTATTTTATTTTATTTTATTTTTATCTTTATTTTTTTTAATAAATTTATTTATTTATTTATATTTATTTTTGGCTGTGTTGGGTCTTCATTTCTGTGTGAGGGCTTTCTCCAGTTGCGGCAAGCGGGGGCCACTCTTCTTCACGGTGCACGGGCCTCTCACCGTCACAGCCTCTCCTATTGCGGAGCACAGGCTCCAGATGCGCAGGCTCAGTAGTTGTGGTGCACGGGCTTTGTCGCTCCACAGAATGTGGGATCTTCCCAGACCAGGGCTCAAACCCGTGTCCCCTACATTGGCAGGCAGATTCTTAACCACTGCGCCACCAGGGAAGCCCACCTATGATCTTTTCTAGGGGTTTTATGATGCCATAACTTATGTTTAAGTCTTTAAGCCATTTTGAGTTTATTTTTGTGCATGGTGTGAAAGTGTGTTCTAGCATCATTGATTTATATGCAGCTGTCCAACTTTCCCAACACCACTTGCTGAAGAGACTGTATTTTTCCCGTTTTATTTTTATTTTTTATTTCTTTAACATCTTTATTAGTGTATAATTGCTTTACAATGATGTGTTAGTTTCTGCTTTATAGCAAAGTGAATCAGTTATACATATACATATGTCCCCATATCTCTTCCCTCTTGCATCTCCCTCCCCCCCACCCTCCCTATCCCACCCCTCTAGGTGGTCACAAAGCACCGAACTGATCTCCCTGTGCTATGCAGCTGCTTCCCACTAGCTATCTATTTTACATTTGGTAGAGTATATATGCCAATGCCACTCTCTCACTTTGTCCCAGCATACCCTTCCCCCTCCTCATATCCTCAAATCTATTCTCTAGTAGGTATGTGTCTTTATTCCTGTCTTGCCCCTAGGTTCTTCATGACCATTTTTCTTTTTTTTTTTAGATTCCATATATATGTGTTAGCATACGGTATTTGATATAGTTTTTATTTATTTATTTATCTATTTATTTATTTTTACTGTTATTACTTATTCCATTTTATTTTATTTTTATTTTTTTAACGTCTTTATTAGAGTATAATTGCTTTACAATGGCATGTCAGTTTCTGCTTTATAACAAAGTGAATCAGTTATACATATACATATGACCCCATATCTCTTCCCTCTTGCATCTCCCTCCCTTTCACCCTCCCTATCCCGCCCCTCTAGGTGGTCACAAAGCACCAAGCTGATCTCCTTATGCTATGCAGCTACTTCCCACTACCTATCTATTTTACGTTTGGTAGTGTATATATGTCCATGTCATTCTCTCACTTTCTCCCAGCTTACCCTTCCCCCGCCCCATATCCTCAAGTCTATTCTCTACTAGGTCTGCAGCTTTATTCCCGTCTTACCCCTAGGTTCTTCTGACCATTTTCTTTTATTTTTTTATTTTTTTAGATTCCATATATATGTGTTAGCATACAGTATTGTTTTTCTCTTTCTGACTTACTTCACTCTGTATGACAGTCTCTAGGTCCATCCACCTCACTACAAATAACTCAGTTTCTTTCTTTTTTATGACTGAGTAATATTCCATTGTATATATGTGCCACATCTTCTTTTTCCATTCATCTGTTGATGGACACTTAGGTTGCTTCCATGTTCTGGCTATTGTAAATAGAGCTGCAATGAACATTTTGGTACATGATTCTTTTTGAATTATGGTTTTCTCAGGGTATATGCCCAGGAGTGGGATTGCTGGGCTGTATGGTAGTTGTATTTTTAGTTTTTTAAGGAACCTCCATACTGTTCTCCATAGTGGTTGTATCAATTTACATTCCCACCAACAGTGCAAGAGGGTTCCCTTTTCTCCACACCCTCTCCAGCACTTAATGTTTGTAGATATTTTGATGATGGCCATTCTGACCGGTGTGAGATAATATCTCATTGTAGTTTTGATTTACATTCCTCTAATGATTAATGATGTTGAGCATTCTTTCATGTGTTTGTTAGCAATCTGCATATCATCTTTGCAGAAATGTCTTTTTAGGTCTTCTGCCCATTTTTGGATTGGGTTGTTTCTTACTTTGATATTGAGCTGCATGAGTTGCTTGTAGGCTTTGGAGATTAATCCTTTGTCAGTTGTTTCATTTGCAAATATTTTCTCCCATTCTGAGGGTTGTCTTTTCATCTTATTTATGGTTTCTTTTGCTGTGCAAAAGCTTGTAAGTTTCATTAGGTCCCATTTGTTTATTTTTGTTTTTATTTCCATTTCTCTAGGAGGTGGGTCAAAAAAGATCTTGCTGTGATTTATATCATAGATTATTCTGCCTATGTTTTCCTCTAATAGTTTGATGGCGTCTGGCCTTACATTTAGGTTTTAATCCATTTTAGTTTATTTATGTGTATGGTGTTAGGGAGTTTTCTAATTTCATTCTTTTACATGTAGCTGTCCAGTTTTCACAGCACCACTTACTGAAGAAGCTGTCTTTTCTCCACTGTATATTTTTGCCTCCTTCATCAAAGATAAGGTGACCATACGTGTGTGGGGTTATCTCTGGGTTTTCTATCCTGTTCCATTGATCTACATTTCTGTTTTTGTGCCAGTACCATACTGTCTTGATTACTGTAGCTTTGTAGTATAGTCTGAAGTCAAGGAGCCTGATTCCTCCAGTTCCATTTTTCATTCTCAAGATTGCTTTGGCTATTAGGTGTCTTTTGTGTTTCCCTACAAACTGTGAAATTTTTTGTTCTAGTTCTGTGAAAAATGCCAGTGGTAGTTTGATAGGGATTGCATTGAATCTGTAGATTGCTTTGGGTAGTAGAGTCATTTTCACAATGTTGATTCTTCCAATCCAAGAACATGGTATATCTCTCCGTCTATTTGTATCATCTTTAATTTCTTTCAACAGTGTCATAATTTTCTGCATACAAGTTTTTTGTTTCCTTAGGTAGGTTTATTCCTAGATATTTTATTCTTTTTGTTGCAATGGTAAATGGGAGTGTTTTCTTAATTTCAATTTCAGATTTTTCATCATTAGTGTATAGGAATGCAAGAGATTTCTGTCCATTAATTTTGTATCCTGCTACTTTACCAGATTCATGGATTAGCTCTAGTAGTTTTCTGGTAGAGTCTTTAGGATTCTCTATGTATAGTTTCATGTCATCTGCAAACAGTGACAGCTTTACTTCTTCATTTCTTATTTGGCTTCCTTTTATTCCTTTTTCTTCTCTGATTGCTGTGGCTAACACTTCCAAAACTATGTTGAATAATAGTGGTGAGAGTGGGCAACCTTGTCTTGTTCCTGATGTTAGTGGAAATGGCTTCAAGTTTTCAACATTGAGGACGATGTTGGCTATGAGTTTGTCATATATGGCCTTTGTTATGTTGAGGAAAGTTCCTCTATGCCTACTTTCTGGAGGGTTTTTATCCTAAATCAGTGTTGAAAATTGTCGAAAGCTTTCTCTACATCTATTGAGATGATCATATGGTTTTTCTACTTCAATTTGTTAATATGGTGTGTCATGCTGATTGATTTGCGTATATTGAAGAATCCTTGCATTCCTGGGATAAACCCCACTTGATCATACTGCATGATCCATTTAATGTGCTGTTGGGTTCTCTTTGCTAGTATTTTGTTGAGGATTTTTGAACCTATGCTCATCAGTGATATTGGCCAGTAGTTTTCTTTCATTGTGACATCTTTGTCTGGTTTTGGTATCAGAGTGATGGTGGCCTCGTAGAATGAGTTTGGGAGTGTTCCTACCTCTGCTATATTTTGGAAGAGTTTGAGAAGGATAGTGGTTAGCTCTTCTCTAAATGTTTGATAGAATTTGCCTGTGAAGACGTCTGACCCTGGGTTTTTGTTTGTTGGAAGGTTTTAATCAGAGTTTCAGTTTCAGTGCTTGTGATTTGTTTGTTCATATTTTCTATTTCTTCCTGGTTCAGTCTTGGAAGGTTGTGCATTTCTAAGAATTTGTCCATTTCTTACATGTTTCTCATTTTATTGGCATATAGTTGCTTGTAGTAATCTCTCATGATCCTTTGTATTTCTGCAGTGTCAGTTGTTACTTCTCCTATTTCATTTCTAATTCTATTGATTTTAGTCTTCTCCCTTTTTTTCTTGATAAGTCTGGCTAATGGTTTATCAATTTTTTTTTTATCTTCTCAAAGAACCAGCTTTTAGTTTTGTTGATCTTTGCTATTGTTTCCTTCGTTTCTTTTTCATTTATTTCTGACCTGATCTTTATGATTTCTTTCCTTCTGCTAACTTTGGGGTTTTTTGTTCTTCTTTCTCTAATTGCTTTAGGTGCAAGTTTAGGTTGTTTATTTGAGATGTTTCCTGTTTCTTAAGGTAGGATTGTATTGCTATAAACTTCCCTCTTAGAACTGCTTTTGCTGCATCTCATAGGGTTTGGGTCATTGTGTTTTCATCATCATTTGTTTGTAGGTATTTTTTGATTTCCTCTTTGATTTCTTCAGTGATCTCCTGGTTATTACATAGTGTGTTGTTTAGTCTCCATGTGTTTGTATTTCTTTCAGATTTTTTACTGTAACTGATATCTAGTCTCATAGCTTTGTGTTCGGAAAAGATACTTGGTATGATTTCAATTTTCTTAAATTTACCAAGGCTTGATTTGTGACCCAAGATATGATCTATCCTGGAGAATGTTTTGTGAGCACTTGAGAAGAATGTGTATTCTGTTGTTTTTGGATGGAATGTCCTATAAATATCAATGAAGTACATCTTGTTTAATGTATCATTTAAAGCTTGTGTTTCCTTATTTTTTTCATTTTGGATGATCTGTCCATTGTTGAAACTGAGGTGTTAGCGTCCCCAACTATGATTGTGTTACTGTCGATTTCCCCTTTTATGGCTGTTAGTATATCCCTTATGTATTGAGGTGCTCCTATGTTGGGTGCATAAATATTTACTATTGTTCTATCTTCTTCTTGGATTGATCCTTTGATCATTATATAGTGTCCTTCTTTGTGTCTTGTAATAGTCTTTGTTTTAAAGTCTATTTTGCCTTATATGAGAATTTCTACTCCAGCTTTCATTTGAGTTTCATTTGCATGGAATCTCTTTTTCCATTCCCTCACTTTCAGTCTGTATGTGTCCCTAGGTCTGAGGTCAGTCCCTTGTAGACAGCATATATACGGGTCTTGTGTTTGTATCCATTCAGCCAGTCTATGTTTTTGGTTGGAGAATTTAATCCATTTACATTTAATGTAATTGTCAATATGTATGTTCTTATTACCATTGTCTTACTTGTTTTGTGTTTATTATTGTAGGTCTTTTCCTTCTCTTGTGTTTCCTGCCTAGAGAAGTTCCTTTAGCATTTGTTGTAAAGCTGGTTTGGTGGTGCTGAATTTTCTTAGATTTTGCTTGTCTGTGAAGCTTTTAATTACTCCGTCAAATCTGAATGAGATCCTTGCTGCATAGAGTAATCTTGGTTGTAGGTTTTTCTCCTTCATCACTTTAAATATGTCCTGCCACTCCCTTCTGGGTTGCAGAGTTTCTGCTGAAAGGTCAGCTGTTAACCTTATGGGGATTCCCTTATGTGTTACTTGCTGTTTTTCCCTTTCTGCTTTTAATATTTGTTCTTTGTATATAATTTTTAATAGATTGATTAATATGTTTCTTGCCTTGTTTCTCCTTGGATTTATCCTGTATGTGATTCTCTGTGTTTCCTGGACTTATTAACTATTTCCTTTCCCATATTAGGGAAGTTTTCAACTATAATCTCTTCAAATATTTTCTCAGTCCCTTTCTTTTTCTCTTCTTCTGGGACCCCTATAATTCGAATATTGGTGCATTTAATGTTGTCCCAGATGTCTCTGACACTGTCCTCAATTCTTTTCACTGGTTTTTCTTTATTCTGCTCTGCAGTAATTATTTCCACTATTTTATCTTCTAGGTCACTTATCGGTTCTTCTGCCTCAGTTATTCTGCTATTGATTCCTTCTAGAGAATTTTTAATTTCATTTATTGTGTTGTTTATCTCTGCTTGTTTGCTCTTTTGTTTTTCTAGGTCCTTGTTAAATGTTTCTTTTATTTTCTCCATTCTATTTCCAAGATTTGGATCATCTTTACTATTATTCTGAATTATTCTTAATGTAGACTGCCTATTTCCTCTTCACTTTTTAGGTTTGTTGGGTTTCTGCCTTGCTCCTTCATCTGCTGTGTGTTTCTCTATCTTCTCATTTTGCTTATCTTACTGTGTTTGGGGTCTCCTTTTCATAGGCTGCAGGTTCGTAGTTCCCATTGTTTTTGATGTCTGTCCCCACTGGCTAAGGTTGGTTCAGTTGGTTGTGTAGGCTTCCTGGTGGAGGGGACTTGTGCCTGTTTTCTGGTGGATGAGGCTGGGTCTTGTCTTTCTGGTGGGCAGATCCACATCTGGTGGTGCATTTTGGGGTGTCTGTGGCTTTATTATGATTTTAGGCAGCCTCTCTGCTAATGGATGGGGTTGTGTTCCTGTCTTGCTAGTTGCTTGGCATAGGGTGTCCTGCACTGTAGCTTGCTGGTCATTGACTTGAGCTGTGTCTTGGCATTGAGATGGAGATCTCTGGGAGATTTTTGCTGTTTGATATTATGTAGAGCTGGGAGGTCTTTTGTGGACCAGTATCCTGAACTTGGCTGTCCCACCTCAGTGGCACAGCCCTGATGCCTGGCTGGAGCACCAAGAACCTGTCCTCCACAAGGCTCAGAATAAGAGGGAGAAAAAACAGAAAGAAAGAAAGAAGAAGATAAAATAAAATAAAAAATAAAATAAAAGAATGTTATTAAAACAAAAAATTAAAAATATTTATTAAGAAAAAAAATTTTTTAAGTAATAAAAGTAACCCCCAAAAACAAAAAAACGGACAGAGAGAACCGTAGGACAAATGGTAAAAGCAAATCTATACAGGAAAATCACACACAGAACCATACACATACACACTCACAAAAAGAGAAAAAGGAAAAATTATATATATTTCATTGCTCCAAAGTCCACCTCCTCAGTTTGGGATGATTCGTTTTCTATTCAGGTATTCCAGAGATGCAGGGTACATCAAGTTGATTGTGGAGATTTAATTCCCTGCTCCTGAGGCTGCTGGGAGAAATTTCCCTTTCTCTTCTTTTTCGTACAGCTACTGGGTTTCAGCTTTGTATTTGGCCCTGTCTCTGAGTGTAGGTCACCTGAAGGCATCTGTTCTTCGCTCATACAGGACGAGGTTAAAGTCCAGCTGATTAGGGGGCTCTGGCTCACTCAGGCCAGAGGGAGGGAGTGGCATGGAATGGGGGGCGATCCTGCTGTGACAGAGGCTGGCATGACTTTGCAATAGCCTGAGGAATGCTGTGTATTCTCCCGAGAAGTTGTCCTTGGATCACAGGACCCTGGCAGTGGCAGGCTGCACAGTCTTCCAGGAGGGGAGGTGTTGTTAGTGACTTGTGCTTGCACACAGGCTTCTTGGTGGCTGTAGCAGCAACCTTAGCATTTTATGCCTATCTCTGTTGTCCATGCTGATAACCGCAGCTTGCACCTTTCTCTGGAGGTTGTTTAGGTGGTGCTCTGTATACCCTCTCCTTGTGTACCCCAAAACAATGGTCTCTTGCCTCTTAGGCAATTCCAAACTTTTTCCCAGACTCCCTCCCAGCTAGGTGTGGCGCACTAGCCCCCTTCAGGTGTGTTCATGCAGCCAACCCCAGTTCTCTCCCTGGGATCTGATCTCTGAAGCCAGATCCTCAGCTCCCAGCCCCCACCCACCCCGGTGGGTGAGCAGACAAGCCTCTCAGACAAGCTGGTGAGTGCTGTTTGGCACCAATCCTCTCTGAGGGAATCTCTCCACTTTGCCCTCTGCACCCATATTGCTGTGCTCTCCTCTGTGGCTCCAAAGTTTCCCCCCTGCTAACCCTGTCTCCGCCAGTGTAGGGGTTTCCTAGTGTGTGGAAACTTTTCCTCCTTCACACCTCCCTCCCAGAGGTGCAGGTCCTGTCCCTCTCCTTTGTCTCTGTTTTTTTCTTTTTTCTTTTCTCCTCCCCTGGTACGTGGGGAGTTTCTTGACTTTTGGGACATCTGAGGTCTTCTGCCAGCATTCAGTAGGTGTTCTGTAGGAGTTTTTCCACATGTAGATGTATTTCTGATGTATTTGTGGGGAGTAAGGTGATCTACACATCTTACTCCTCCGCCATCTTGAAGGCCTCTCTCAAGAATCATAATTTTTAAGTAATGCTGTTTTATTTTTTCAGAAGAAATTCTAATTTTTATTTCCTCTTTTTCTTTTATAAATTAAATATCCACATGTAAAAATCATGTAAAATTTTACATAAATGTATTGCCTTTGAATAAAATTAAAATTATTCCCACTACTATAGTTGCCATTGCATCTACTTAATAAGGCATCAAAATACAAATTACCAAATTAGATATTATAGATTTTATCGTTTAGAAATCTTTAACAGTAACACTGAAATTTTTTGCTCCCTGAAGTCACATGAGCCTATGTAACTTACTTTAGCCAATTCAATGTGAGCAGAAGTGAGGAAGATATCTCTTTTTGGAATTTAATAGTCAGCACTTGATTCAACACATGTATTGAGATGAGGTCTTTGTCAGACTAATTCCTGAGTGACTATTATTATCAGAGCTTCCCTGCTGACCTGAGTTAAACAGTAAGTATGAATAGAAAATAAAATTTTGTGTAACTAATTCACTAAACTTTTGGAGTTGTTCCTACAAGAACATAAACTACCTATCCTGACTAATACACAAAGTGGTTTAAACTATGAGGAATTGGCTTAGTAAGTGGGTTGAAGGGCATTCAAGAAACTTATAGTAGTCTAGACAAAAAAAAAAAAAAAAATCACCATCCATAACATACTGGCAATCGATGTGGCAAAACTCTGACAATTATTTGGAAGGAAGATTCCAACCTCCTATGACAAGATGTTGAAAAAGTAGATGTTAGTAGTGTATTTTAGTTGTTATTGGTAGCTTTGGGGCCAGGGACTATGAAAAATATGAGCTTAGAATAAAAAGAATGACTGGTTTGCAATCAAAGAGAAAAGGAAAGTTCAGAAATATTGTGAATTGCAATATTGAAATGTACAGCTCCTTCTCTAACCTAACAAATAGAAAATAAAATAGAGAAGGCCTTTAATGACAAAGGTTAAGTTAAACTGAGCTTTGTCTCAACGGTTAAGTCAAGAGAATGTGCAGCACTCTTAAAACTTGGTCTCAAACTCTTTAACACTCCTCCAATCTAAAGGTTGGGTCTATTTCTCCTCCTCTTGAATCTGGAAAAGCTTGTGATTTCTTCAACCAATAAATTATGGCAGAAGAGATACTATGTAACTTGCAAGATAGGTCAGAAGGCTTACTGTCTAGAGACCTCCTTTTGAGATGACCCCTGCAGATCCCAGCCAACATAGTTGTAATGAGCCCAAGCTACACAGAAAGGCTAGGTGTTAAATGCTCCAGTAAAAGTTCCAGCTGAGCTTGTTTTTAAGTCATCCCAGCTCAGGTACCAGCCATTTTTTTTAAATTGTGGTAAAATATACATACTATAAACCATTTTTAAGTGTACAGTTCTGTGGCATTAAGTACATTCATACTGTGTGCAACTACCACCATCGTTGATCTCCAGAACTTTTTCATCTTCACAAACTGAAACTTTGTACCTAGTAAATAGTAAATTTCCATTCTTCCCCTCTCCCCAACCCTGACAACCACCATTCTACTTTCTATCACCAGCCATCTTATATAAAGAAATTATCTTGTAAGTACATATTTCAGCCCGAGTTGTTCCAGACCCTAGTCATTTCAGTCTTTTCAATTGAGGCCCCAGATACCTTGGTGTAGAGAACTGCTACCCTTGCTCTGCCTCTTCTTACTTTCTGACCCACGGAATCCAAGAGCATAATCAATAGTTAATGTTTTACACCACTAAGTTAGGGGTGATTTGTCATAGGGCAAAGACAATTGGAATAGTATGGCTGTCACAATCATTTTTAAAATCTCTGAAAGTATTAAAATGTCTCATGGTAAAGAGCCATCTAAGGGTGTGGTATGTAGTAAAATCTTTCAATTGGACAAAGTGACTCGGTTAAAAGAGATATAAATTGTAAATTTTCTAAAGGCTAGATCTGTTCAAAATGTCTACAATTAAGTTAAAATAGAAAGAGTGAGGGAGTGGGGTGGGCAGAGGGAGGTGAGAAATGTAAGGAGAATAACTGCTACACAGAACTCACTGGAAGCAAATAGATAAGGATCTCACTGAGTTTTTAAGGGAGATTTTAAAGTAAGATTCTGAGATTTATGCCTGAGATTTTTCCCTGAAAATTTTTCCATTTCTTTTGAGCCAAATCATTCCATAGGACCTTAAAAGAGGGCACATTCTCCAATGCCCACTTGAGGAGTAAGCAAACACCCTAAAGGAAAGGAAAAAAAAAAACTCCTAAATGGTGGAGTCAAGGGTCAGGGAGAACAATGCAATAGAGGGCCTGCCCAAAGGAGAGAGATTAATTAAGAATGTGCTTCACCTGTCTAGCTTGAGTTTACCATGTATGTCTTCTACATCTCTCATCTTTCTTTTATGGAATACAAGTGTTTATTGCATTATTTGTCCTTGTTATACAAGTGTATATGGGGTTTGGTTACTTTCTTTATATAGAGTTTTATGTGAGTGTGTACATATTTGCATAAATTTCTGACCATTTTGTAGACCCATTTTATTTAGTTCCTTCAAAAAGCAAAGTATTTTCTGTTTTTTTTCTAACTGGATATATACATTCATAATAATGTTAATGTTAGATATTTTGTCTTTGCCAGAGCTTCCAAATTGGATGAAATAAGTCCAACTATTGGTAGAATTACTTTAATGAATTTACTCTTTAAAACATTTTTAATTGATATAATACTGATATCATTTGACAATTTGAGAAATTCTTCTGTGAACGGAGCCAACACAATAACAAGTATCACTTCATTTCTCATCCAAAAAAAAAAGTTAAAATAGAAAATGAGTGAAACTAATTGAGAAAATAGTCATTTTCATTTGTTTGGAACAAAATGTCTTGTTCCATAAAACAATATATAAATACGGTTTTTGCCACTGCATGTGTTAAATTGTTATCTTTAATATCTGCTTAGTATAGAAATAACATTTGAAGTAGATGTGCTTGCTTCTTTAGTAGAATTTTGTGTTTAGCTTTTAATTTGGCGATGATATAACCACGATCTTCAGGATGAAAGGTAAATAAAGACAACCATGTAGTGCAAATCACACATTTGTCATTAACTTTCTTAATGCACATAAATTCAAAGTTTAATTTGTCATTGAGAATTTACCTTTTTTTAAAACATCTACTGCTAAAAGGACTTACTGCATATGTTCAAAGCAGTAAGTAAACAGTTATAGATTTGCATCATTCAATAAAAGGCAATGCCACAGCAGTGTGTCCAGACAACTCTCTGCACACCATTGCAAGACTTCTTAGCCTTTATTTCTAGCACACATTTAAAATACATCTCACCTATAATTTCTTGTATTACCCACTGACCTCATTGATTGAAGGCTTCATGAATCTGAAAGGTCACAGATTATGCTTCTGTTTTCTGAGTGAGCTAAGGGAAGATTATTAGCTGAGAATAGAAAAAGAGAGTTACCTATTTTTAGTAAAAATGTTGAAGACTTTATCTTATGTTACCCAGATTTAACCACTCCCATATCCTTCACATTCTTTTAGTATTTTTGGGAAATAAGAGTCTTATCTGGAGACTATTCCTTTGTTTTCCTTTGTGAGCTAATTCTCTGTTACATGGTTATCCTTGTCCCTCTTAGTTTTCT
The DNA here is from genome assembly GCF_965194805.1 of Balaenoptera borealis. Classification (NCBI taxonomy): domain Eukaryota; kingdom Metazoa; phylum Chordata; class Mammalia; order Artiodactyla; family Balaenopteridae; genus Balaenoptera; species Balaenoptera borealis. Next base: position 29,190,380 of record NC_138870.1, read on the forward strand.
ATCTAGGCCCTCCATTCTTTCCCTGGCTGATTACAGATGAGCTTGAACACACTGTCTCTGCTTACTCTGCTTAAATAGCCACATTACCACTGCCTGCCACAGTCTTTAATTTAACACCGTCCAAAAAAACATTGAACAGCTTTAGCTGACTTAATTGAATAGGAGCAGATACTTTGAAATGAGTTATAACTTAGAAGGAAAAAAATTATGCCTGTTATCTAAATATGACTGCTCTATTTTCTAAAGGAAAAGGAAAAACAAAGGCTTCTTTTTACTGGTAAAACTTTTCCTTGATCCTCTGTCTTAGGTCTACCATTCCTCCTTTCTCCAATAGTAAGATTCTCTTCTTAGAACATATTGGAAAAATCACTTAGTCTTTCACTTGCTTGTCCACCATTTTATCCATTCAATAAAATATGTACTGAGTTTTTATTTTATGTCAGATAATGCAAGATGAAATAGCATTATAATGCAACATAGTAGCAAGATAATGAAGATAGAATAGTAAGAAAAAAGTTGAAGATTCCCACTCTCAAGGAATTTGCAATCTAGAGTTGTAGAAAATGTTCAAATAAATACACAAAACAAATTTAAAATAGAAATGAAGACAAATGCTGCAAAGAAGAATATGTCGTAGTAAACCAGATTACTGGAAAATTGGACATTGTCAACTTAGTAGATGTAGGGTTCACAAACAAGTAACATGTATGCATAACATTTAACAAGGGAAATGGCAGAGGAAAAAAATGTCATATCAGAGTCTACAGCATGTGAATGTTTCTAGAGTGGGAGCAAGAATGAAGAGTACAAGGCTACAAGAAAGTCAGAATAGATGCATGTATATGTATAACTGAATCACATTGCTGTAAACCTGAACCTAACACAACATTGTTAATCAATTATATTCCAATATAAAATAAAAATTTAAAAAAAGAAAGTCAATATGGCAAAATGAATATCAAGGAAAGTAAAAAGTGGTGAGGCTGGGAGGTAGGTAGAGACCAGACCAGGCATAGGTGTTTGTTATCTCTGCCTTTATCTAGAGAACTGGAATGTCATTAAATGGTGTTGAGTGGAGAGAATGACATGAGTTGCATTTGAAAAGATTATTCCATAGACATTGTGTAAAAGAGAGGATAGAGGTTGCAAGGTGGATATAGGCAGAGGCTCTTTCAATTGTCTTAGCATCGCTACACGTTGTTGTTATTGGATATGGATATGGAGAGGAGAATCTGGACTTACAAGATATTTAGAAAATAAAACACATTAAAACATGATGCTGCATTGGATACAGGGAGTAATGGAGTGGGATTTCTCAATAATGATGCCTAATTTTCTAGCTTGTGCAATTGAATAAGTGATACAATTTACCTGAAATAAGAAACACTATAAGAGAAACAAGTTTGAAACAAGTTTTTTTTTCACTTTCTGTTTTGGATTTACAGGAAAATTGAGCAGATAGTACAAAGTTCTCACATACCCCATCTTGCCCATCCACAATTTCCCCTGTTATTATAACTTGACTTATTGTGGTACATTTGTTACAATTAATCAATGAATACTGATATATTACGTAGAATCCACAGTTTACATTAAGGTTCATTCTTTATGTTATGCAGCTCAATGGCTTTTGACAAGTGCATAATGTCATGTATCTACCATGACAATATTATATATAATAGTTTCATTTCTCTAAAAATTGCCTGTGTTTCACCTATTTACCATTCCTCCCACTCTGTCTGTACACTTGGCAACCACTAAGCCTTTTACTGTCTCTATACTTATGTCTTTTCCAGAATGTCATATAGTTGAAATTATACAGCATGTTGTCTTTTCAGACTGGCTTCTTTCACTTTGTAATATGCATTTTTGTGTGTCAAAGGGTTCATGTAATTCACACATTGAAATATAATTCTATGAGTGATTGGATTTCTGATTTTATGTGGCTTATATTTTTCTCAGTAGCATATGCTATTTTGAAATAATTCACAAAGCTGAGACACATATAACAATCAGGATTGCTGAAGATAAATATAAACTTAGTTCTCCAATCAAGAAAGTTCAATTATATAAATAATCAACAGTGAAAGTGACATGTATCTTAACATATGTCACAAGAATTAGAGATTTAAAAGCCACTCTAAATATATGTGCAGATCCAGGAACAAATAACTGTTTAGTTCTTTGAAAGGGAGCAGTAGCAGAAACTACAAGAATTATAGGTAGAATGATTCTGCTGTCCCCCTGGTGCTGTGGTCTACATAGTATTGCATTTCAAGGAAACTAGTTAGGTCTCATGCAAAATATTTGTGTTACCTGGTAGAAATTCCTAGCTCTCTTCCTAATGACCAGAGTGAGGAAAGGTGAAATCTCCTTTGGATCCAATTTTTATTGCAATAGCGAATGAAGCCCTAGGAAATCTAAATGCAGGTATAATAAGTTCAGTAAAGAGCAGTAACTACAAAACAGCTCTAGACTGTGCATAGTGCAAGATCATTTCAAACACTTAGAGGTAGAATTTATTTATCATCAGAAGCACTATGAACAGCTGGAGAGAAAGCATCTACAAAAGAAAAGATGAAATGTGAAGCAGTGGGTGCCAAGACCTGGGCCTAAACCAAGAACACACAGTATAACAGTAAGAAAGAGTCTGGGAGAAATATATATATTTCCACAGTGGGAACCAAAACCCTAAGAGAAACAGTGATGACATTATCAGAGGGCACACAGGTACCCTCAGGCTAATTTTCTGATTCAGAGACGTGTTTTATTTCCTACACAGTGTTTAAAAAACACACTTGAGCCAACATTTTTTTCCCAGCTTTACCGTGATATAATTGTCAAAGTGTAAGTTTAAGTTTAAACTTACATTGTGTAAGTTTAAGGTATAAAATATTAAGATTTGATACACATATATTGCAAAGTTATTACCACAGTAGGATTAGCTAACACCTCTGTCACCTTATATCATTTCTTCTTTGGGGTGGGAACATTTAAGGACTACTATCTTAGTAATATACAAGTATATAATGCAGTGTTATTAACTATACTCACTATGCTGTATATTAGATCCCAAAACTTATCTTTTTATTCATATCTTTATTGGAGTATAAATGATTTACAATGTTGTGTTAGTCTCTACTGAACAACAAAGTGAATCAGCTATATGTATACATATATCCCCAAATCCCCTCCCTCTTGAGCCTCCCTCCCACCTTCCCTATTCCATCTTTCTAGGTCATCACAAAGCACGGAGCTGCCCTGTGTTATGCAACAGCTTCCCACTAGCCATCCATTTTACATTTGGTAGTGTATATATGTCAATGCTACTCTCTCACTTCATCCCAGATTCCCCGTACCCCCATGCTGTAAAGTCTGTTCTCTACATCCGTGTCTTTATTCTTGCCATGCCACTTGGTTCATCTGTATCGTTTTTAAATTCCATATATATGCTTTAGCATACGGTATTTGTTTTTCTCTTTCTGACTTCCTTCACTCTGTATGACAAATTCTATGTCCATCCACCTCACTACAAATAGCTCAATTTCATTCCTTTTTATGACTAATATTCCATTGTATATATATGCTACATCCTCTATATCCATGCATCTGTTAATGGATATTTAGGTTGCTTCCATGTCCTGGCTATTGCAAATAGTGCTGCAATGAACATTGTGGTACATGTATCTTTTTGAATTATGGTTTTCTTAGGGTATATGCCCAGTAGTGGGATTGCTGGGTAATATGGTAGATCTATTTAGTTTTTTAAGGAATCTCAATACTGTTTTCCATAATGGCTGTGACAATTTACATTCTCACCAACAGTGCAAGAGGGTTCCCTTTTCTCCACACCTTCTCTAGAATTTATTTTTTGTAGATTTTTTTGATGATGGCCATTCTGACTGGTGTGACGTGATACCTCATTGTGGTTTTGATTTGCATTTCTAATGATTAGTGATGTTGAGCATCTTTTCATGTATTTGTTGGCCATCAGTATGTCTTCTTTAGAGAAACGTCTATGTATACCTTCTGCCGATTTTTGGATTGGGTTGTTTGTATTTTTGATATTGAGCTGCATGAGCTACTTGTATATTTTGGAGATTAATCCTTTGTCAGTTGCTTCATTTGCAAATATTTTCTCCCATTCTGAGGGTTGTCTTTTCATCTTGTTTATGGTTTCCTTTGCTGTACAAAGGTTTTAAGTTTCATTAGGTCCCATTTGTTTATTTTTGTTTTTATTTCCATTACTCTAGGAGGTGGATCAAAAAAGATCTTGCAGTGATTTATGTCAAAGTGTGTTCTGCCCATGTTTTCCTCTAAGAGTTTTATAGTGTCTGGCCTTACATTTGGGTCTCTAATCCATTTTGAGTTTATTTTTGTATATGGTGTTATGGAGTGTTCTAGTTTCATTCTTTTACATGCAGCTGTCCATTTTTTCCAGCACGATTTATTGAAGAGGCTGTCTTTTCTCCATTGTTTATTCTTACCCCCTCTGTCAAAGATAAGGTGACCGTATGTGCGTGGGTTTATCTCTGGGCTTTCTATCCTGTTCCATTGATCTATATTTCTGTTTTTGTGCCAGTAGCATACTGTTTTGTTACTGTAGCTTTGTAGTATAGTCTGAAAACAGGGCACCTGATTCCTCCAGCTCTATTTTTCTTTCTTAAGATTGCTTTGGTTATTCGAGGTCTCCTGTGTTTCCACACAACTTGCAAAACTTTTGTTCTAGTTCTGTGAAAAATGCCATTGGTAATTTGATAGGGATTGCATTGAACATGTAGATTGCTTTGGGTAGTGTAGTCATTTTCACAATATTAATTCTTCCAATCCAGGAGCATGATATATCTCTCCATCTGTTTATCTTATCTTTGATTTCTTTCATCAGTGTTTTATAGTTTTCTGAGAACAGGTTTTTGCCTCCTTTGATAGGTTTATTTCTAGGTATTTTATTCTTTTTGTTGCGATGGTAAATGGGATTATTTTCTTAATTTCTCTTTCTGATCTTTCATTGTTAGTGTATAGGAAAGCCAGAGATTTCTGTGCATTAATCTTGTATCCTGCAACCTTACCAAATTCATTGATTAGTTCTAGTAGTTTTCTGGGGGCATCTTTAGGATTTTGTATGTATAGTATCATATCATCTGCAAACAGTGACAGCTTTACTTCTTTTCTGATTTGGATTCCTTTTATTTCTTTTTCTTCTCTGATTGCTATGGCTAGGAATTCCAATACTGTGTTTAATAATAGTGGCGAGAGTGGACATCCTTGTCTTTTTCCTGATCTTAGAGGAAATGCTTTCAGTTTTTTACCATTGAGGGTGAAGTTTGCTGTGGCTTTTATTATGTTGAGGTACGTTCCCTCTATGCCCATTTTCTGGAGAGTTTTTATCATAAATTCATGTTGAATTTTGTCAAAAGCTTTTTTCTGCCTATATTGAGATGATCATATGGTTTTTATCCTTCAGTTTGTTAATATGGTGTATCATACTGATTGTTTTGCATATATTGAAGAAGCCTTGCATCCCTGTGATAAATCCCACTCGATCATGGTGTATGACCCTTTTAATGTGTTGTTGGATTCTGTTTGCTAGTATTTTCTTGAGGATTTTGCATCTAAATTCATCAGTGATATCGGTCTATAATTTTCTTTCTTTGTGATATCTTTGTCTGGTTTTGGTGTCAGGGTGATGATGGCTTTGTAGAACGATTTTGGGAGTGCTCCTCTTTCTGCAATGTCTTGGAAGAGTTTGAGAAGGATAGGTGTTAACTCTTCTCTAAATGTTTGATAGAATTCCCCTGTGAAGCTGTCTGGTCCTGGACTTTTGTTTGTTGGAAGATTTTTGATTACAGTTTCAATTTCATTACTTGTGATTGGTCTGTTTATATTTTCTAATTCTCCCTTGTTCAATCTTGAAAGGTTTTACTTTTCCAAGAATTTGTCCATTTCTTCCAGGTTGTCTATTTTAATGGCATATAATTGCTTGTAGTAGTCACTTATGATCTTTTGTATTTCTGTGGTGTCAGTTGTAATCTCTCCTTTTTCATTTCTAATTTTATTGATTTGAGTCCTTTACTTCTTTTCTCTTGATGAGTCTGGCTAAAGGTTTATCAATTTTGTTTATCTTCACAAAGACCCAACTTTTAGTTTTATTGATCTTTGCTATTGTTTTCTTGGTTTCCATTTCATTTATTTCTGCTCTGATCTTTGTGATTTCTTTCCTTCTGCTAACTTTGTGTTTTGTTTCTTCTTCTTTCTCTAGTTCCTTTAGGTGTAAGGTTAGATTGTTTATTTGAGATTTTTCTTGTTTCTTGAGGTGAGCTTGAATTGCTATGATCTTCCCTCTTAGAACTGCTTTTGCTGCATCCCATAAGTTTTGTATCATTGTGTTTTCATTGTCATTTGTTTCTAGTTTTATGGGTTTTTTTTTCTCCTTGATTTCTTCAGTGATCTCTTGATTATTTAGCAGTGCACTGTTTAGCCTCCATGTATTTTTGTTTTTTACTGGTTTTTCCCTGTAATTGATTTCTAATCCATAGCGTTGTGTTCAGAAAAGATTCTTGATATGATTTCTATTTTCTTAAATTCACTAAGGGTTGTTTGGGGTTCCAGTATGTGATCAAAACTGGAGAAGGTTCTATGTGAATTTGAGAATAAAGCGTATTCTTCTGCTTTTGGGTGGAATGTCTTAAAATATCAATTAAGTCCATCTGGTCATTTAAGGCTTGTGTTTCCATATTGATTTTCTGTCTGGATGATTTGTCCATTGATAAAAGTGGGGTGTTAATGTCCCCCACTACTACTGTGTTACTGTTGACTTCCCCTTTTATGGCTGTTAGCATTTGCCTTATGTATTGAGGTGCTCCTGTGTTGGGTGCATATTTATAATTGTTATATTTTATTCTTGGATTGATCCCTTGATCATTATGTAGTGTCCTTCCTTATCTCTTGTATCTGACTTTATTTTAAAGTCTATTTTATCTTAAATGAGTATTGCTACTCCAGCTTTCTTGTGATTTCCATTTGCATGGAATATCTTTTTCCACACCCTCACTTTCAGTCTCTATGTGTCCCTAGGTCTTAAGTGGACTTCTTGTAGAAAACATATATAAGGGTCTTTTTTTTTTTTTTTGTATCCATTCAGCCAGTCTGTGTCTTTTGGTTGAAGCATTTAATCCATTTACATTCATTGTGATTATTGATATGTATGTTCCCATTACCATTTTCTTAATTGATTTGGGTTTGTTATTGTAGGTCTTTTCCTTCTCTTGTGTTTCCTGCCTAGAGAATTTCCTTTAGCATTTGTTGTAAAGCTGGTTTGGTGGTGCTGAATTCTCTTAGCTTTTGCTTGTCTGTAAAGGTTTTAATTCCTCCGTCAAATCTGAATGAGATCCTTGCTGGGTAGAGTAATCTTGGTTGTAGGTTTTTCCTTTCATCTTTTTAACTATGTCCTGCCACTCCCTTCTGGCTTGCAGAGTTTCTGCTGAAAGATCAGCTGTTAACCTTATGCGGATTCCCTTGTATGTTATTTGTTACTTTTTCCTTGCTGCTTTTAATATTTTTTCTTTGTGTTTAATTTTTGATTTTTTGATTAATATGTGTCTTGGTGTGTTTCTCCTTGGGTTTATTCTGTATGGGACTCTCTGCACTTCCTGGACTTGATTGACTATTTCCTTTTCCATGTGGGAAGTTTTCGACTATAATCTCTACAAGTATTTTCTCATACCCTTTCTTTTTCTCTTCTTCTTCTCACACCCCTATTATTTGAATGTTGGTATGTTAAATGTTGTCCCAGTGGTCTCTGAGACTGTCCTCAATTCTTTTCATTCTTTGTTCTTTATTCTGCTCTGCAGCAGTTATTTCCACTATTTTATCTTCCAGGTCACTTATCTGTTCTTCTGCCTCAGTTATTCTGCTATTGATCCCTTCTAGAGTATTTTTAGTTTCAGTTATTGTGTTTTTCATCACCATTTGTTTGCTCTTTAGTTCTTCTAGATTCTTGTTAAATGTTTCTTTTATTTTCTCCATTCTGTTTTTGAGATTTTGGATCAGCTTTACTATAATTACTCTGAATTCTTTTTCAGGTAGGAGGCTTATTTTGTCTTCATTTATTTGGTCTTGTAGGGTTTTACCTTGCTCCTTCGTCTGTAACATAGTTTTTGGTCTTTTCCTTTTTTTTTTTTTTTTGATGGGTGGGTCTGGTTGTTTGGCCTGAGGCATCCAGCACTGGAATTTGCAGGCAGTTGGATAGAGCCGGGTCTTGGTGCCAAGATGAGGACCTGTGGGAGGCCTCACTCCAATTAATATTCCCTGGGGTCTGAGGTTCTCTGTTAGTCCAGCAGTTTGGACTCTGAGCTCCCACCACAGGAGCTCTGGCCCGACCTCCAGCCTGGGAACCAAGATCCTGCAAGCCACATGGTGAGGCAAATAAATAAATAAATAAATAAATAAAGCAGAACAATAACAAAGAATAAAAAACAAAATAAAAAGCTTAAAAATATATTAGGAAAACTAAAAATATAATTGAAACAACTGCAATAAGTTAAAACAAAACCTCAACAAAGAAAAGAAAAAAAAAGGGGAGGGGGGAACAAGACAAAAGGAGCTGAACAATAACAAAGTATAAAGAATAAAATGAAATTAGAAAAATAAAAGATTTATTGGAAAAAGTAAAAATATAAATGAATCAACAACAATGAATCAACAATAAGGTAAAACAGAACCCCAATGTAAGAGAGGAAAAAAGAAAAAAAAACCTTATCTATGGGGAGGCAGAGTTTATGTAGAGTTGGAATTTAGTCAGGGATGGGGTTTAGGGTGGGGTGAACCCTAGGTGGGTGGGTGATGTTTGAGCATGGGGTCTAGCCTAGGCTCAGGACCAACACAGCCAGGAAAAGTCTTGGGGGAAGTGCCTAGATGGGGTGACGTTCAAGCGTGGGGTGGGGCCTCTGCTTAGGACCCGCCAAAAGTGGAGAGGCAGCACATCCAAAGGGTTTCCTACAGAGTGTGGAGTTCTGCAGTTTGGAAATAAGGTCCTAGGTGAGGGTGTATGTGCATGGGCTTTAGGCCCAGCATGGTTGGAGGGGTCTCAGAGGGTTTCTCCGAGTATAGAGGTAAGGCCCTGGGTGGGGGTGCATGGTGGGGCTTGGGCTCTGTGTGGCAGGAGGGAAGCTCCAAGGGCAGAGGATTAGGCCCAGGAGCCCAACAGGCTCCCCAGTGCCTACGTGGACAGGGAAACTGCTGGCTATGTTCCCTTCTGTTCCTCTGTGTCCCCCCACATCTCCCCCAGAGTCTCCCCCATAACCGCTGGACCCCTAACCATGGGTGGGTGGGTCCTGCTGGGTGTATGAACACCTCCCCTCCCCCAGCCATCCCTTGGGAGTGCCAGTCCCACAGGTTCAGCCTTTACTTTTGTTCCCCCTTTCCTCCCTCCCACTCCCTCAGGATCTGCCTGGCTGGAGGGGGCCTTGGTGGGCAGAAGATCAGGCCCAGGATCTCAGCAGGCTCCCGGGGGCCCAAAAGGACAGGGGAAACCTGGCCACTCTCCCTTTTGACCCTCTGCCCTCCCAGTGGTCCCCCAATCTCCCCCTTCAGGTGTGGGATCCCTTCTCCCCCTAGCCACCCCTCAGGGGCGCCAGTCACATCCCACCTCCATTTCTCCTCACCCCCCATACCCCACATCCTACCTGGTCACTGGGGGTTCCTCCCATCTCCTTAGGTGTCCATGGTCCCTCACCAGTGCATGGTAGGTGCCCTAGTTGTGCAGAGATGCGAATTACGCATCCTCTTAGTCCGCCATGTTGACTCCTCCTCTCCTTATTCATCTTATAACTGCAAACTTGTGTCCTTTGACTGACAATTCCCCATTTGCTCCCCTCCCAGACCCTGCCAACCACCATTCCAATTTGAGATTGGCTTTTTTAGGTTCCACATATAAAAGATATCATACAGTATTTGTCTTTCTCTGTCTGGCTTATTTCACTGAGAATAATGCCCTCAGTTTTCATCCATACAGTCACAAATGGCAGGATTTCCTTCTTTCTTATGGCTAATTAGTATTCCATAATCACATCTTCTTTACCCATTCATCCATAGACAATTAGGTTGTTTCCATATTTTGGCTATTGTGAATAATGCTATAATGTACATGGGCATGCAGATATCTCTTTGAGATCCTGATTTCATTTCTTTGAATATATACCCAGAAGTGAGATTCCTGGATAGTATGGTAGTTTTATTTTTAATTTTTTGAGGAACTTCCATACTGTTTTCCATAGTGGATAGAATAATTTGCATTCCCTCCAATAGTGCACAAAAGTTTCCTTTTCTCCCATCCTTGCCAGCACTTCTTATCCCTTGTCTTTTTGGTAAATAGCTATTCTAACAGGTGTGAGGTGATATCTCATTGTGGTTTAATTTGTATTTTCCCTGATGATTAGCAACATTGAATATCTTTCTATGAACATGTTGGCCATCTGTATATCTTCTTTGGAGAAATGTCTTTTCAGTTCCTCTGACCATGTTTTAAATAAGATTTTTTGTTTTTTTGCTATTGAGTTGTGTGATTCCTTATGTATTTTGGATATTAACTCCTTAGGTATATGATTTGCAAGTATTTCCCCCCATTCTGAGGTTGCCTTTTTTTTTTTTTTTTTTTTTAGGTTGCCTTTTTATTTTGTTGTTTCTTTTGCTGCACAGAAGCTTCTTAGTTTGATGTAGTACCACTTATTTATTTTTTCTTTTGCTGCTTGTGCTTTTTGTGTCATATCCAAAAAATCATTGCCATGACCAATGTCAAGGACATTTTTCCTACATTTTCTTCTAGAAGTTTTATGGTTTGAGGTCTTATGTTTATGTCTTTAATGCACTTCAAATTATTTTTTCTGAGTGGTGTAAAACTTGGGTCCAATTTCATTCTTCTGCATATAGTTATCCAGTTTTCCAAACACTACATATTGAAGTGACTATCATTTCCCCATTGAGTGCTCTTGGCTCTCTTGTCAAATATTAGTTGACTATATATTTGATGATTTATTTCTGTGCTCTTGTTTCTGTTCCATTTGTCTATGTAACTGTTTGCATGCTATATCATATTGTTTTGATTATTACAGCTTTGTAGTTTGAAACTACAGCTTTGTAGTTTGAAATCAGTAAATGTGATGCTTCAGTTATGTTCTTCTTTCTCAGGATTGCTTCGGTTATTTGGGGTCTTTTGTGGTTCCACACTGAATTTAGGATATTTTTTTCTATTTCTGTGAAAAATGCCATTGGAACTTTGATAAAGATTGCTTTGGACAGTATGAACAATATTAATTTTTCCAATCTGTGAAAAAACAAGGGCTATCTTTCCCTTCATTTGTGTCTTTTTAAATTTCTTTCATCAAAGTCGTAATTTTCAGTGTACAGAGATTTCACCTTCTTACTTAAATTTATTCCCAAGTATTGCACTGTGTTTGATGCTATTGTAAATGTGATGTTTTCTTTATTTCATTTTAAGATATTTTGTTGTTAGTGTATAGAAATGTTATTGATTTCTGTATGTTCATTTTGTATCCTGCAAATCTACTGAATTTATTGATTAATTCTAACATTTTTAAATGATTTTTTATTATATGAGACAATATTAGTTGTAAACAAAGAAAATTTTACTTTTTCCTTTCTGATGTGAGTTCTATCTATCTATCTATTTATCTATGTATCATCTATCTATCTATCATCTATCTATCTATGCCTGCTTCTGCCAACTGTGTGCTTCATTTCCTACCTGGAAACAATCAGGTAGTGCTGAATGCAGCTGTCTTTTTTAGCTGTGGTTTGTGGGCTATTGTATATTGCAGCCTGCCCCCCTCCTTCTCTAGGCCTCCTACAATTCAATTTTATGTTTTCTCTCTCGCCTTTACAGGTATATGATTTTTGACCCTTGGAATGGACACTGATTTACTGAAAGTGCAGAATCTCTGAGTTTTTGGAAGCATATGAGATGATGAAATTTGAGTCTTAAAGAAGATAGAGTGGATTGAAAATGAATTAAGACAGCTGAACTCAGAAGCAAACCATGTTTTCTTAGGCTAAACACCACTTACCCTGTATGAAAGCCTCAAGTTATCAAAGCTAAATTGAAATTGGTATGTTATGTTAATTATAATGTTTAACTTAACTCCAAAGAAAATTCAGTTACTAGTTTACACAAAGTGTGTGATTAAATTGTTCCCGAGTAACTTATCATTTTGTTATATGGCTAACAAGCTGGAGACTTCCAGATAAAAATGGTAAATGGAAGCCATTTTTACCTCTCTCCCTTCTGAAACCAAATGAAAACTAGAAAAAGAATGATCCGCATAGACTAATCAATTCAATGAAAGTAGAAAATAGTTGTAATTCCAGTACTCTGTATAAGAAATAATATTCAGACCAAATATTTAGAGGACATGAAAGAAACATGCCCCAGTAGACAATCAAGCTGTATGCACGATTCTTACAAGTTGAAGATATACTTGGAAGGCCAAATATATGACTCATGGCTTCAAACTAAAACACCATTGGGAGGAAGCAGGACAGAATAAGGAGAGACATGATTTTCCACCTTTGCAGGGAGCTTTGCATCTACTGATCTCAGTAAAAGAAGATAAGTAAGTGCTAGATCACCTCACAGAAGACAGTGAAATACAAAAATCTTCCTTGCAACCCAGCAACCTACTTCTCACTGAAGGAAAGATATAGTCAAGGCAATATGTACAGCAAAAATTTGAGAAATGATTTATGACAGCTAAATCCAATGTGCCTAGTTCTGTGGCACGTTTTTCCAATCTTTACCCCATACATTCTCCTGCAAAGAGATGACTCAAAAAGTGATGACCCATAGTTATTTTCAAATAAGAAAGAAATAAGGGACTATAACATATATAACTTCTTTTAAAAATTGCCTAATGATGAAATTGTACTAAAAAGTATATGAATTGAGAAGTCATTGTAAAGGATTGAAATATAAAACTAAGGGTAAATAGCTGAAAAATTATAATTAAGCAGAATGTCCATACCTCTTGATATTGTAGAACTTATGATATGTTCTAGGTAATGAAAATTGCAATATCTCCATATGAGAATAAATATCTAAAAAGTGTATGAATGTTATTTTTCTTTTCTCTCAGAGTGAAATATGGGAGGACAATAAATTCTTTTTAAATCTAAAAATATCAAGCTAATTAAATAAAGTTAAATTGGAAGAACCCATAGGACTAAAATCAGATTATAGAAATAGCTAATTACTTCTGAAAGAAAACCAGACACACAAAATAACATAAACGTACGATAAAACATACAGTGAAAAAGAAACATTAAAAGTGAAAAGAATGTTAAAAATAAAAATATAACATTAAAAAGAAAATAGAGACCAGACTAAATATATGTCAATTCAATAAATGTAAATAGATCAGACTTAACTTACCTTAAAAAAATATCCTGATTGGATTAAATAAAACAAATATTTGCACAATTAAGATATGTGTTTAAAGTAAGTGACTCAGTTTGAAAATAAATACGCCAAAAAAAAAAAAAAAGTGGATAGGCAAAAATAATTTTAAAGAACTGGTAAAAAGAATTAGTTAGTTTCTGTGAGTCACACTACTAATATTAAATAAAGTTTAATTCAAATCAAAACATTAAGGGTACAAGAAGGATATTTTTTACAAAGAAATTAACACACACAACAATAAAAATAAATTGTTTACTTTATAAAAAACGAATGTACCACAACATTACAATGGAAATGGCAGTAAATAAAGAATAAGTAATTGGAACACATCTTTGGGCAAAGTTAGGTACAGTAGGAAAAAAATTAAATAATATTAAGGTCTACAAAAATATAATTATTACAGAGAATATAATAGACTCATATAAAATAAATTTTCTTCAAAATGACAAACATCTTTCTCTTTTCTGTGCCCATAGAATATTTGTCAAACATTTCACACACAAAATACTTAAGTTCCATGGTGCAGAAAAAGTGTAGACATATGTTCTGATCACAGTGCAAAAAACATAGATATTAATAATAAATATATAAACTAAATTCGTATTTTCTGAAAACTAAACAACAACAAAATGACTGTTCTAAATGTGTCTAGGGTAAAAGATAAAAATGAAAATGAAATTTGTAACATTCAAAAATATATATAAATAACAATATTATACATCAGAACCTTAAGAGTTCAGTTAATTCAGTGCTCAGAGAAAAATTATTATCATCAAGTAGTTTTAAAATCATTTAAAAATGACATAAGCATTCTACTTAAAATATTTCACTAAAATGTAAACTCCATAAGAACAGAGACTTTTATCTATTTGCTCAATGTTGTATTTTCAGCTCTAGAAAAGTGCTTAGCACATAGTTGTTATTGGAAAGTGGTAATAGGTGAATAAATGAATGAATCGATAAAACTGTGAAATGAAAAAGAAAACGAACCCAAGAAAAATGCAAGTTATGAAATAAGGGTAGAACACACTAAATCAGAAAATAGAAAAATAATGGTACTGAAACATATATCAAAGATTAATTATTAAAATCAAGTGAACAAAGACAGATTATTAGTTAATACCAAGAAAAATGGAGAAAACATAAACACAGCACTAGATGTGTGATGGTGAAATAACCATAGTTAGAGATAAAATAATAAAATAGTATTGAATTATATTTTTCCGGTGGAATCAATTTTTTTATGATGAAAAATAGTTTTGGATAAATTGTCATATATTATCTTGATGGAATATTATTCACCTATAAAAGTGAATAAACTACTAATAAACACAATAAAATTACATTAAATTATGAAGAAGGAGATGAACAACACAACTGAGAAAATGCTCATGTTCTGAACAGGCATCACACAAAAGAAGATATACAAACTGCCAATAGCATATAAATAGGTGTTCAAGATATTACTTACCAAGGAAATGTAAATTTAAAATGCATTGTGTTAATGGACACTTAAGTTGTTTCCATATCTAGACAATTGTAAATAATGCTAGTATAAACATTGGGGTGCACGTGTCTTGTCAAATTAGTGTTTTTAGATTTCTTTGGGTATAACTCTAAGAGTGGAATGGCTGGGTCATATGTAGTTCTATTTTTTAATTTTTTGAGAAAACCCCATACTTGTTTGCATAGTGGCTGCACAAATTTACATTCCACCAGGAGTGTACAAGTGTTCCCTTTACTCTGCATCCTTGATTTGAGATCTTTTTGTTGATAACCATTCTGACAGGTGTGAGGAGATATCTCACTGTGGTTTTGATTTACATTTCCCTGTTGATTAGTAATGCTGAGCACTTTTCATGTGCCTGTTGGCCATCTGAATTTCCTCTTTGGAAAAATATCTGTTCAGTTCTTCTGCCTATTTTTTAATTGGGTTGATTTTTCTCTGTGTGTGTGTGTGTGTGTGTGTGTGTGTGTGTGAGATGTTGAGTTGTATGAGCTGTTTATATACGTTAAATATTAACCCATTACAGGTCATATCATTTGCAAATATTTTCTCCCATTCAGTAGGTTGTCTTTTTGTTTTGTTTATGGTTTGCTTTGCTGTGCAAAATCTTTTAAGTTTATTTAGTTCCCATTTGTTTATTTTTGCTTTTATTTCCTTTGCTTAAGGAGACAGATTCCAACAAATATTGCTATGATTTATGTCAGTGGGTGTTCTGCCTTGTTTTCCTCTAGGAGTTTTATGGTATCTGTTAGGTCTTTAATTCATTTTGAGTTTACTTTTTCTCTATGGTGGTAGAGAATGTTCTAATTTTGTTCTTTTACATGTAGCTGTCCAATTTTCCCTTTTTTTCCCTCTATTTTATATTCTTGCCTCCTCTGTCATAGATTAACTGATCATAAGTGCATGGGTTTATTTCTGGACTCTCTATCTTGTTACATTAATCTGTGTACTTGCTTTTGTGCCAATACCATACTGTTTTGAGCACTGTAGCTTTGTAGTATAGTCTGAAATCAGGGATCCTGACTCTTCCAGGTCTGTTCTTTCTCAAGATTGTTTTGGCCCTTTAGGGTCTTTTGTGTTTTCATACAAATTTTAAAATTATTTGTTCTAGTTCTATGGAAAATGTCATTGGTATTTTGATAGGGAGTGCATTGAATCTGTAGATTGGGTTGGGTAATATGGTCATTTAAAAAATATTAGTTCTTCCAATCCAAGAACACGGTATATCTTTCCATCTGTTTGTGTTGTCTTTAATTTCTTTTATCGGTGTCTTATAGTTTTCTAAATAGAGCTCTTTCGCTTGCTCAGGTAGGTTTTCTATGCATCATATTACATCATCTGCAAACAATGACAGTTTTACTTCTTCCTTTCCAATTTGGATTTCTTTTATTTCTTTTTCTTGTCTGATTGCTGTGGCTTGGACTCCCAAAACTATGTTGAATAAAAGTGGAGAGAGTGGGCATTCTTGTCTTGTTTCTGATCTTAGAGGAAAAGCTTTCAGCTTCTCATAATTGAGTGTGATTTTGGCTATAGGTTTGTCATATATGGCCTGTATTATATTGAGGTAGGTTCCCTCTATTCCCACTTTCTGGAGAGTTTTTTATTATAAATGGATGTTGAATTTTAGCAAGTTTTCCCTGAATCTATTGAGATGATCATATGGGGTTTTTTAATGCTTCAATTTGTTAATATGGTGTATCCCATTCATTGATTTTGCAGATACTGAAAAATCCTTTCATCCCTGGGATAAATCCCAGTTGATCATGGTTTGTAATTATATTAATGTATTGTGGAATTTGGTTTGCTAGTATTTTGTTGAGGATTTTTTTCTATGTTTTTCAGTGATGCTGGCCTGTAATTTTCTTTTTTTGTGATATCTTTATCTGGTTTGTGTATCGGGGTGATGGTGGCCTCATAAAGTGAGTTTGGAAGTGTTCATTCCTCTGCAAATTTTGGACTAGTTTCAGAAGTATATGTGTTAAGTTTTCCCTAAATGTGTGGTAGAATTCAGCTGTGAAGCCATCTGGTTCTGGACTTTTGTTTTTTGGGGAGTTTTTAAATTACTAATTCAATTTCATTACTGGTAATTAGTTTGTCCATATTTTCTATTTCTTCCTGGTTCAGTCTTTGGAGATTGTACCTTTCTCTCCATTTCTTCTAGGTTGTCCATTTTATTGGTATATAGTTGTTCATAGTAGATGCTTATGATCCTTTGTAATTGTGTGGTTTTTGTTGTAACTTCTTTTTCATTTCTGATTATATTGATTTGGGCCCTCTCCATTTCTTTCTTGGTGAGTCTCAATAAAATTTTGTCAATTATTTTATCTTTTCAAAGAACCAGTTTTAATTGCATTGATCTTTTCTATTGTCTTTTTTTGGTCTTTATTTTTTTCTATGCCCATCTTTGTGATTTCTTTCCTTCTACTAACTTGGGTTTTGTTTGTTCTTTCTCTAGTTGCTTTAGGTGTAAGTTTAGGTTGTTTATTTGAGATTTTTCTTGTTTCCTGAGGTAAGCTTGTGTCACTCTAAACTTCCCTCTTAGAACTGTTTTTGCTGCATGCATATGTTTTCTGTTGTCCTGTTTTCATTTTCATTTGTCTCTAGGTATTTTTTGATTTTTCTCTTTGATTTCTTCTGTGATCCATTGGTTGTTTAGAAGCATATTATTTAGCCTCCACATGTTTGTGTTCTTCGCAGTTTTTTTCTTGTAGTTGATTTCTAGTCTCAAAGCGTTGTGATTGGAAAAGATGCTTGATATGATTTCAATTTTCTTAAATTTACTGACCCTTGTTTTATGGCCTAGCATGTGATATATCCTGGAGAATGTTCCATGTGTACTTGAAAAGAATGTGTATTCTGCTCCTTTCAGATAGAATGCTCTATATATATCAATTAAGTACATCTGGTCTAATGTGTCATTTAAGACCAGTGTTTTCTCATTGATTTCCTCTCTGAATAATTGGTCCATTAATATAAGAGACATGTTAAAGTACCCTACTATTATTGTGTTACTGCCTATTTCTCCTTTTATTTTTATTAATATTTGCTTTATGTATTTATACAATAGAATACTACTCATCCATAAAGTAGAATAAAATTTTGTCATTTGCATCACCATGGATGGACTTGGATGGCATTATGCTAAGTGAAATAAGTCAGAAAGAGAAAGAATTCTGTGTGATATCACTTATAAGTGGAATCTAAAAAAATACAACACAGTAGTGAATATAACATTAAAAAAGCAGACTCACTGATATAGAGAACAAACTAGTGGTTAACAGTGGTGAGAGGGAAGGGGGAGGGAAAATATAGGGGTGGGGGTTAAGGGGTAAAAACTATTAGTATAAAATAAGCTACAAGAATATATTTTAGAACATGGAGAATATAGCCAATATTTTTTAATAACTATAAATGGAGTATAACTTTTAAAAATTGTGAATCACTATACTGTATACCTGTAAATTATGTAAAATTGTACAGCAGATATATTCAATAAAAAAACACATTGTGATACCACTGCCTACCATAAGAATTGCTAACATAAAAATAAAAACTTAAAATCTTCAAGAGTTGAAATGGGTACACAGCAACAGGAATTATTGGGCATGTAAACAGTTGCACTTTAGAATACTATATGGCAATACCTACTAAAGCCAAACAAATTTCTGCTCTATGACACAGTAATTGAACTTCAAGGAAATGAGTGCTTATGTGCACCAAAATATATATACAAGAATTTTCATAGTAGCCTTATTTGTAATAGCCCCAAATCTGAAAACAATTTAAATTTCCATCTACAGTAATATGGATAAGTAATATTTATATAATGAAATACAACGAAAAGAAAAAACTACTGATATACATAAAAACATGGAAAGAAGATATGAAAGAATCCATATTATATAATACTCTTTACATAAAGCTCAAGAACAGGCAAACTAAATCAGAATAATTATTGTCTCTGAATAATGAGTTCACTAGAAAAAAAGATGAGCAAGCTTCTTGGATGTTGGATATTCCATATTTTTTTCCAATTCATTTTACACATGTGTTTATATATGTAAAAAGTCATCCATCTGTAACAAGATTTTTTTGAGTGGGGCAGAAATTCTTTATTCCAATTTTTAACTGCTTTATTGTGGTATAATTGATATACAATAAACTGCATGTATTTAAAGATCATAATTTGATAAGTTTAACATAAATATATACCCATGATAATGAGCATGTTAATGATCCTCAAAAGTTTTCTTGTGCCTCCTTGTAATTCTTCCTAACACTGATCTTCTGTCACTGTAATTAGTTTGCATTTTCTAGTATTTTATAAAGCGGAATAATACAATATATACTCTTTCTTACCTTGTTTCTTTCACCAAGTATAATTATTTTGAGGTTCATCCATGTTATTCCATATACCATTGATACATTCCTTTTTATTGCCAAGTAGCATTCCATTGTGGATTTACCACAATTTATTCATCATTAGTCTGTTGATGCATTTCCAGTTTTAAGCCATGGCTAATGAAGCTGGTATAAATACTCTTGTACAAGTTTTTGTATGGATATGTGTTTTCATTCGTTTTGGGAAAATAGAAGTATAATGAATGGATCATATAAGAGGTGCATATTTAAATTTAAAATATTGCTAAACAGTTTGTACAGTGCTCGGTACCATTTTACATTCCCATTAACAGTGTATGAGATTTTCAGTTCCTCCATAGCCTTGCCAACACTCAGTTTTGTAAGCCATTCTAATGTTAACCATTCTAATAGGTATGTAGTGGTATCATTGTTGTTTTAATTTCATTTTTCTAGTAACTAATGATACAGAGTACCTGTTCATGTGCTTATTTACTATCTCTGTATCTTCCTTGGTGAAGCATCTATTAGATTTTTTGCCCACTTAATAAAGTGAGTTGTTTATCATCTTATTGTTGAGTTTTGAGAGTTTATATATATATTAAAGAGTACAAGTTCTTTATCAGATACACAGTTTGCAAATATTTTCTCTAAGTTGTTACTTGTATTTTTATTATTTTCATGGTATCTTTTAAAGAACAGAAGTTTTTAATTTTAATGAAGTCCAGTTTATTAATTTGTTCTTTTACAGATTGTGCTCTTGTCATATCTTAGAAACCTTTGCCTAACTCACGGTGACAAGTTTTCTCCTATAGAAGTGTACATACTAACGTCTCTGGAAATATTTGAGTGGGTGAAAAGAGTTTCTGAAGCAGCCAGTAGGAGATCAGAGCTATCTCTGAGAATAATTAGGAATGATATAAAATAATTTGTTGAGAGGTAATGAATAGAGAACTACTGAGGTGACTCATCTACTTCAGTCTATAACACTATCCAACAAACTTTCAATAATTTTTCACTTGTAAAATGTGTGTATGGCACTATAGTTTCTAGATTATTTTTGATGAAGGCGTATCTTGTCAGTATGTCAAATTTTGAGTTGTGTATATTTTGAAACAAAAATTATGCATTAGAGTGTTTTCTGCTTTGCTCATAGCTCTAATTTTTTCCCTATGAATCCTAAATCCTTTCCTTGGTTATTTTTGGACAGCATAAGAATAATAGCAACATTAAAAGCTGATGGACACATTCATTGCAAGTTTCTATTCTCAAATGTCACTGACTTAAATTCAAAAGATTGCAGTTTGGTGTCAGACCAAAGAATAGCATACAAGATGAACACTGAGGAAATAAGGTAGTGGGAGGGGTCAACTGGTGAGACTAGGAATAGAAAAGTCTTCACAAACATAGAAAATAAACTGATGGTTACCGAAGAGGAAATGGTGGGGAGGGATAAATTAGGAGTTTTGAATTAACATGTACACATTACTATATATAAAATAGATAACCAGCAAGGAGCTACTGTGTAGCACAGGGAACTTTACTCAGTATTCTGTAAAAACCTATAAAGGAAAAGAATCTGAAAAAGAGAATATATATATATATCTGAAGTGCTGTGCTCTACTCCTGAAACTAAGACAACATTGTAAATCAACTATACTTCAATTAAAAAAAAAAGTCCTGAAATCTGATTAGAAGCAGACACTAATTACCTACTATGAATAATGATGAGAGAAAGAAGAGATTACTTGAAAATTACCCTTAATATCAAATTTATATAAAGCACATTATGTAGCAAATAAGTGTTAAAAATACGCAGATTTATATTCATTGTGTTTGCTATGATTACATAGTCTCCTCTAATTTTACCTTTCTTCTCTTGACATTTAGTTTAAAAAGCACATACATACTAGATACTAACGCCAAGCCCAATTATGTACCAACAAGCTTAAACAATTATCAATATATTGGCAGTCTTGTTTTATCTCTGCCTTCCAACACCTACCTGTTGCTAGATATTTATTTATTTTATAGCTTTATTGAGGTTTAATTTCCATTTCGTAAAATTTACCTATCTAAATTATAACTTTGAGTGAATTTACAGAGTTGTCCAACCATTATGACAATCGAGTTTTAAAGTATTTCCAATACCACCAAAAGTTTCTTCGTACCTGCTTGTAGACAATCCCTAGACCTAGGAAAACACTGAACTACTTTCTGTCTCTATAGATTTACCTTTTCTGGATATTTCACAGAAACGGCATCATAATATGTGTAGTCTTTTGCATGTCCCAATTAATTTTAACCTAATACCTTTTACCCTAACTGTAAAGTTACAATGTAACCCTAAAACTGGTACAGTACAACATGACCTTGGCTCTAATCAAGATATGAGGCAGGACAATTAAACAAAATAACTCATCAAATCAACACTCCTTTAAAATAGAGTTTTGATGAAAGGAAAGAAAAAATAACAGGGCAGAGGAAATGTAACTGGTAACAGTGAAAAACAAAGCTCAGAGTCAGAGTTCCCAAGATGATAAACAATAAGGCTGGGAACAGAAATATGGCCAGGATGCTCTCAAGTTTCCCCTCTCCCTTGAAGGCTTGACTTAGGTCTGGTCTCATGCACATCAGATTAGTTTTGGATTAGTTGGATGAGATTTAAAGACAAGGGATAGGGTGGTATTTAAGCATGTCGCCAATATTTGGACTCCTTCTGGATGAGAGGGGACAGTCCATTATGAGAGCAGTCAAGACTAGTTCAGAGCATCACTTACTCAGCAGCATTAGGATTGTTAGTAGTCCAGTCCTCCGCTTTTTCATTGGTTTTAGGACAGATGCTTTCTTAAAATGAACAACTGAGTCTGGGTGAAACTAGGAAAGAAATTAGCACTGTTGGTTAGAAGCTGAAAAATTGAATGAAGATGGGGGAGGGTAAAAGAGATCATTGGAAGCAGTACTTAAAAGATTTTTTTTTTATGTGTTTCTACTTTTATGTGTTTCTACTTTTAAGCAGTACTTAAAAGATTTTTTTTTATGTGTTTTGTGTGTTTCTATTTATAAAGCATGCCTGGAGGGATTATACAGTGTAGCAAGAAGCTGGCAACATATTATCATAGTGTATATATGGATATTGAATTTATGTGGTGTATTTTTATGGTTTGAAATATTTAGAAATAATAAACAGAACCACATCATTTTAATGTCCTTTATGGAGTAAATCTGGATCATTGACGATAAAGATGTTTCCACTTCATCCTACATGTAGATTATCAGAAACATCTAAAATCACAAGTTACCTCTGAATTAGTGACAGTCACTAATGTCCAGTAACAGTTAAAGTTCTAAATAGAAGTTGGGTCCCCTAATATTTTCTTTCTTTTTTAAATTTTTATTTTTTTAGTGTGAAGACAAAATGAATTATTTTTATTTTTTTAATTAATTAATTTTTTAAATTGAGGTATAGTTGTTTTACAATGTTGTGTTAATTTCTACTGTACAGCAAAGTGAAGTAGAATTCCCTGTGTTATCCAGCAGGTTCTTATATACACTAATGTTTTATTTCTAATAAGTCTTACTCCCTACTGAATCTTGACAGTATGCTACAGAAAATGAAAAAGCAAACAGGTTGAGCTCTGGGGGGGTCCATCTGGACAACACTGAGAAGGAAATGTCACCAATTTAATATAGTTCTCTTACTGTTGAGGACTCGTGCTCCTTAGGGAATTTGAGAAATACTGCATTTATAGTGTTAGTTCTTACTCTGCCAGTGACACTTTCTTGATAATTTCTCTTTAAGTTAACAGAATTATCAGCATGAATCATGGCATACTGAAGGATGCCAAATTATCTAGTCTACTCACCTAAAAATATAGTCATATTGATCACCTCAATCCTTATAGGCATTTCCTAATGCTTAACTGAAATGGCTTGATCAATATAACCCAAAATGTAAATGAAGGGGGGTTAAAAAAAGGGAAAAGAGGGATTAAGTAAGGCTATTGTGATTGTCATATCAGTAAATAAATCAGTTATGCTGCATTCACTAGGTTTATCTAAAGTCGTTTTACACCTCATCTTTTCTATAACAACATTTGAATCTCTCAGGGCTACTCATCAAATACCCAAAAAGAATTAACACATAATTATTATGGATTCAGAAGTAAAAAGCGATTAACAGAACACATTCAGAGTAAATATGGAAGCCACAGATGCAATGTTATTGTATTAAAAGAGTACTTTCCTTTTTTATGGAAGTTTATGGAAGCAGTTAAATAAAAAAAAAATTCTGCTAAGTTTTCATTTGCAAGTCTGGAAGGTAGCAATGTTTCCAATCCTTCAAAAAATTCCGATTAATTTTTCTCTGGAACTTTTTTTGGAGTCTATTTGCAGTATATGACTTCCACCTAAGCACTGGAGTATACCAACAAATACTAAATGACCATTTCTGAAGGGTTCAGGCTTGTTATGTTTATAAAATAGTAGTCCAAAGGTATAGTTTAAACTCGGAATTAATCCTTATCTAAGGCAAAATGATAATTTAGATAAACTTTCTACTAAGCATGTTTAAATATATTATTTAATCTGATCCTTATAATAACCTTAAGAATTATCAGGGCAAGGAATGATATTTTTTAATTGTATATGAACATGAAGCAAGGAAATTTAAATACTTTATTCAGCATCGCTCAACCTGTTAGAAATTAAAAATTTAAAAACCTGTCAATTTTTCAGACAGAATACCTCTTTAGAGTTCTGTCTCTTTTGCTATTTTTCCCTCCAAACAGATTTTGAAAGTATGGTTCAGATTGTTTTACAGTAATGTTTAAATATATATATATATTTATAAATATATAAATATATAAATTTATGTGTATATATAAATATATATACACATATATATACCTTGATGTTTATTTATATATCAACTTAAACGTTTGTGTTTTGCCATTAACTAATTCATAAATAATTATTGAATAATTATGGAACATGGATTAAGTCCCACTAACTCTGCAAGGTAATAGGTATAAAGAGATGAACAAAATACAATTTCCTCTCCACCTCAATCAAGGGGTGTAATCAGACATGTAGATGAAGATTATAGTGGGTGAAATGAAGATTGTGATTGCAGATTGTGAAGTGCCTTGTACACCACGTGCAGAATTTAAAATTCTATATTTTAAGCAGCTCAGGACAACCAGAAATCTAATTAAGGAAGAAAACAACAAATCAGGACTCTTTTTTCAGCATACAAAGCCCCCAGCTTTGTAGGGAATAGATTAAAGAAAGAAGAGGCTGGTGACAAGGCGACAAGAGGAAGCTACCTAGAAAATCAATTGCAGTTGAACAGCACCTGAATGGTGGTATAGGTGGTGTGTGGAGAGAAGGAGGACTGTACTGGGAAATATTACCGAGGTATAATCAGAGGTAAAGTCTGCAAGCTTTGGTAATTTATTTGTTGTGCATGTGTAAAGGGGAGGTTGTCTTAGAGATATTCTACTTTTTAGCCAGTTGATATAATTTCTCTTGTTCTTTGATTATTTTCCATGAAGTTTTAAAAGATAGGCAGAGAGTAACTTATTCTGTTTAATGTTTTTCTGTTCTTCATCATCACATTTGTATTTAAGTTTGCCCAGTTCCAAAGGACTTCTCTATGCCAATTGTATAAAAAGTGGTTTTTAATATTAAGAAAAGCAGAAATTGATACTAAAAATGAAAAAAATTCTATCTTTAACTAGATTTTGACACCTTTTAGAGACAGTTTTTGGTTATTTCTTTTCTTATGTCTCCTAATGCTCTATTTCATAACTTGTTATTACTGTGGCACAGGGTCCCAAGCACTTCCCACTTCCTAGATTTTAATCTATACAAAATTCTTTATGTCAACAAAGAATAAAATACTCATTTTTACTATTGGCAATAATCTTCCCACCATGATGACAAAAAGGTAAATTATCAAGGTGTGATGAACTTAAACTGGTTAACTTAGTAATGTTTAAGTGAGAATTGCTATCAGACATAAGAGAGTATCCTGGCTACCTTGGAGAAGAGATTATATGAATATACAAAATATTAATCATAAATAATATTTTCTATAAAGTAATTCCCAATATTCTTTCAACTAACTTTATTCACATACATCAAAGGAAAGATAAAAGGTTGTTCTGAGATTTTTCTTTCATTTGGTGTTTTGAGAATAGTATGACTTCTTTCAAAGATAATAAATCATTTCAAAAACACAACATCACAGGAGTTACATCTTCAAAGGAAATCATTGGATTTTCACTGTAGGAAATGATTTGAGATACTTATTCAAAGATATTATCTAACTGGAAGAATTTGTTACATAGAAAATGGCAAATTAAAATATACAGTTTTCTGATAAAACAAGGAGTAGGGTTATATATATATATATACACATATATATATATATATGTATATGTATATAAAATACATCCAAACTGAGACCTCCGTGGTAATTTTATAGGATGCCACAAATTATCTTTTATATTTAGTGTGGCATTGATGTTAGTAATTAAGAATATTTCTGTTTTATTTATTTGCCTTTTGAGCCAGCATTAACCAGCACTTTTTGTTGATTAGCTACAATAGTTTCCATGAAAGTAATTCTAAATAAATTTTTAAATGATTCTCACAGAGTTGATTTCATAAAATCTGCACCTTGGAGGTTTATTGTATTTTTCCAAGTCAAATTCATGTAAACACTTACATTTTCATTTAACACTTTTTAAAGACAAATCATTTAAAAATATAAGATAGTTTTTACTAGGTATATAGGGAAATTATAATTATATAGAAAAAAGTAACAATTATTAACAACATAGATAATTACATAGTAGATACTCCAAAATGCTTTGAATGAATGGTTCATGTAATGAATAAAATCCATAATAAAATATGCTATGCATTATACATTGCAGACAATGACAATACTGTCTATAATAGTAATTACTCTCTATACTACTTGTAGAGGCAAACTGGGGAAAATTGGAACAGTTCATAAATATAAACAGTATGTGACCAAAAAAAGAAAAGAAGGATGAGAAAGTAAGAATTAAAGCAATGTATTTGCATTACATGTGCACACACCACTAAAACTGGAAAGGAGAAAAAATTATTCCTCCATTGCCTAATTCCCAGTGGCTTACATTCAGTAGCTAAATTTGATAATTTTTTTTTAGTTCCTATTTTTCATTCTCCATGCTAGGTACAGAGGATATCAAAATAAACAAGTCATGGTTTACTTCCGTAAGGATTTTAAAGGGAGACAAATGTGTAATAAGTATATATAGTAAAAGGTGAAATATGCGGTAACTTAAGATTGGGCAAAATAAGAAAGTAACATAGAGGAGCTAACATCTAGAGGAAACAGAAAGCTTTGCAGAAGAGGTGTTGTCTGAATAACTTTTATTTAAAACCATTAACTAATACATATGCATTGCAGGAAATTTGGAAATTTTAGAAAATATAAGTAAAAAAAAGAAAAAAAATTCGCTATCCTACCACTCAATGATATCACCATTGATATTTGTTACATATGCAGCTTTGTATTGTATTTTAGTTCCATTAAATTGTGTTTTTCATATCTTCAAATAGTATTTGTGAGTATGACTCAGTGGATACACAGTATTTTATCATTTTTATGTGTAATAATTTAATGTATTATATTTGGTCACATATATTATTTCTTCTTATATTATTATTTATAAATAAAATAGCAACAGACATCCGTTGGACATTTCTCTGATTTCGTATGTAAAATTTATGAGAGTGAAATTGCTGAATCAAAGAGCATATATATATTAAAATATATTTTAAAATCAATGGAGATAAATATAAAAATATATTTACCTCCATTGTTTATCTCCCACCAATGTGGAATACCCTCACCAAAGAGCATTATTCTTTTTTTTTATTGCTGTTTTTCTAGAGGGAAAATAAAATCTCATATTAATTTGATTTTACATGTTTATTGACAATATTACAGCATAGTTCAAACACAGTCACTTATTTAACACTCAATAACATCCTTGAATGAGTAATAAATTAATAAAATGAATGAAAAATGACAGTCATTTATTAAAAAATAATAGAGATGCTCATTTAATATTGTCAATAAACTGAAGATTGAGGTTCTGTGAAATAGTCAGTAGGCTAGAATGCAGGATTGGAACATGTTTATAACTCAACAGTATAATCTGGGTAGGGGGTTTGGATTTCAAAACTGTCAGTACATATAACCAATGGATTATGAAAGTGCCAGAAAGTGTATTGTTTGGAAAAAAGAGAGCTAATACAAATAAATAGAAACACATACACCACCACCATCACCACCACTAACACCATCATCACCACCAACACTGAAGGAATGTGACAAGAAAGAAAAGCCTATGAGAGAACATTTAACAGAAGAACTAAAAGAACAAAGATATACACTAGAAGATTGAGATTGTGTCTTGGAAGTCCATAATAAGGAAGCAGATGTTTCATGGACAAAGTATAATTGACATGTAAAATGAAGCTGACAGGTCAAGTAAGATGCCATTTGAAAGTTTGGACTTAGCTATAAGGAAGCCTTTGATGACCTGAGTACAGCAGATATATTGTAATTTTGGAGACAGCTCTGTTGTCTTCCTGAGAAGAGGAAACAATTATGACTATTATGATCATTCTCTTCTCCCTTTCCTCTCCCACACTGCATGAGGTTCATGGGAAGGTGTGAAGACCTGAGTATGCAGAGCTTGAGTGGAAGTTTAGCCTTAGATAAATAGGAGACAGGGTAGAGGAGGAGGGATTATTTCAACTTTGAAACCAAACCTTTTATTTCACATACTCTTGGTTTTCTTTGTTTATTATTTTTCCAGTACTTTGTATGCCCCTTTTGCTTACAATGTTGGGTCTTCACATGACTCAGAAAAAATTAATTCTATTTTACATTTGATTATTTTATTTCTTTCATAGGTTATGTAGATCACAGGCAGCTACTGATGATTTTTAATAAGAATAACTGGCTAGCTATTACTTTAGAAAAAATCATTCTTAATGAACAGTAGAGAGTGAATTGGGTGGAACAATGTGGGTGAAGAGGCAGTTCTTGGATTTGGGAGGTAAATAATACCATGATTGAGAAAAGGAGTCTTATAATAGAATTTCTTTAGGGAAATATTATTCACATCTTATGAGAAATTTTGGAGTGCACTTGGATATAGTGGTGACTAATCTTTCCTTGAGAAGATACTCATTGTATTTCTTGAATTTCTATCTTGACAAAAGGTAGTTATTTTAAACAATTAGTGCATAGAATTACCACTTACATTTGACAACATATGTAGTTTATTTCATGTATTAAAGGGAGTTCAATAAACTTTTCTAAGGCTACACATATGTCCCAGCACTGAAATTGAAATATTATGTAGAACCATTAAGAGAGTGCACTGTTGGTGGGAGTGGTGTGAAGCACCTCTCCACATGTCCCACTCCCCAGTTCCTGCAGTCATTGCAGTTAAGCACGTATTAAAAAATAACATTCTGGGCTTCCCTGGTGGCGCAGTGGTTGAGAATCTGCCTGCTAATGCAGGGGAAACGGGTTCGAGCCCTGGTCTGGGAAGATCCCACATGCCGCAGAGCAACTAGGCCCATGAGCCACAACTACTGAGCCTGCGCGTCTGGAGCCTGTGCTCCACAACAAGAGAGGCCACGACAGTGAGAGGCCCACGCACTTCAATGAAGAGTGGCCCCCGCTCGCCGCAACTAGAGAAAGCCCTCGCACAGAAACGAAGACCCAACACAGCCAAAAATAAATAAATAAATAAATAAACAAACAAACAAACAAATAAATAAATAACATTCCAAGGTAAGGGGTCTTTGAACTTTTCTCTATATAATTTTTTAAACTTAATTACTTTAGAAGCATTTCCGAGAGTTAAGTACAAATTGTTACCCAAAAAAACCCAAAATAAATATAAATGAATCTGATAGAAAATGGTATGCTTTGGGGGAAAATGTAGGTTCTGCTTATATAAATGAAGACTAATGTTTCAAAACTTTTGGAATATCCTGTAGTTCTTTCAACTATACGGTTTTAGTTATTTGCCATGTACTTTTGGGCTAACAACTGGATGAACTCCTCCACATCTTATTTGATAGTTCAGCTCTAACATAAGCACACACATACACACACTCCTTTCACACACTCACACACACTCCAGAGATTTGTGTCTTTCCAAAATATTCAGCTTATAAACCCATCTTTCAGCCACATGAATAAGCTTCCCCAGTGTCACGTCACTTAACTTTACTCTTAATTTTACAATAAGAGACATTTCTGCAATAGTTTTATGGATTTTGTCTTTAATTTTGTTACAACTTTACTGAGCTATAATTGGTATACAATAAATTACACATATACTAATAGAACAACTTGGTGAGTGTTGACATATGTATACTCCTGTGACACCATCGCCACAATCAAGATAGCAAATATTTTCATCACCCTCAAAAGTTTCCTTCCTCTTTTATAATCTATCCTGCTTCCTATCTCACTTATTAAGTTTGCAGCTATGTGGATTATAATTCAGACTTTCCCATTTTTCATGTTAGTGTTTAGCACTTTGGTAACCCTTGTTTTTAAACTTCTCAAGTTAACTGGATTTCTTTAGATTTTCCAATATATTTACAATTTGCTTAAGTGTTATTATTTCTTTCTCCATCATATTATTCTTCTGGGTTTGGAGTGTTTATTGAGAGAGCACAATTCTTTAATGTCCCTTAGATGAAGTGGTTTATTCTTTTGTAAGCAGTAATTTTTTTTTTTTTTTTTTTTGCTCTTGGATAGCTTTGAATATTTTTTTGGCATTGGTTTTGTTGTTCTGCAGTTATAGTACAATATGCCTAAGAATTTTATATATATATATATATTTTTTGTTGTTATTTTTATATCCCCTTGTTCTTATTCATATAACCCTTTTCTTGACTTAAAATTGTCTTCCTTTACCTTTTGTACTTAACATCTTAACATGTAATATAAAATATTTAAGACAGTATAAGAGTATAAAGAATAATATAATAAACATCTATTTACCCAATTACTGATTAAGATATATAAAACACTACCCAGACTCTTGTATATACCTCCAAATTTTAACTCTCCTCCAGAGATACCCAGTACCTATAACTTTTATAATAATTTTCTTATTTCTTTCTTATTCTTTTAATATGGAAGTATTTGTCATTTTTTCTTGTTTGTAAATTGCATAAAGATGTGATCATGGTCTTTATTATCTTCTGACATTACTTTTTTTCACTCAATATAACATATCTTAGATGCATACATATTAATTCATTTAGCTCCAGTTCATTAATTTTCACTGATGTGTTGTATTCTATTTTATGAAAATACATGAAGTTTTGCAATATGTTATATATACAATTTTGCATATATAGTTGACACTTGAACAGCACAGGTTTGAACTATGCTGGTCCATTTATACTCTGCTTTTTTTCAATAAATGTATACTACAGTACTACACAGTCTGCAGTTGGTTGAATCTGTGGGTGCAGAACTGAAGACTCAGAGAATCAACTGTAAGTTTATATGCAGATTTTCAACTGTGTATATGCTGGGCACCCCTACCCTCTGTGCTGTTCAAGGGTCAACTATATATGTCTATATACACATGTATATTTATATATATACATACACACAAATTCTGGTGCCTAGACCATGGCTTCTATTTCTATTTTATCCATTTTTTCTTCTTTAACATCTTTATTGGAGTATAATTGCTTTACAATGGTGTGTTAGTTTCTGCTTTATAACAAAGTGAATCAGTTATACATATACATATGTTCCCATATCTCTTCCCTCTTGTATCGTCTATCCATTTTTTGAAGAGTAGCCTTTATAGTTTTTTAAACCACGTGTTGAGTTATGTAAAAAGCTGTATATATTAATGTATACCACTTAATCAATTGGGGGATAAGTAGAAACTTGTGAAATCATCACATAATCTATGCCATAGACATATCCACCTCCTTCCAAAGTTTCCTCACACTCCTATTATTATTGTTATTACTATTATTATTGTTTTGTGGCTCCTAGCAAATTTTAAGTATACAATACAAAATTGTTAGCTTTATGCATTATGCTGTATAGTAGATACCCAGTAATTATTTAGTTCACATAACTGAAACTTTGTACCCTTTGACCATCACCTCTCCATTTCCCCACTCCTAAGCCCCAGAAAACTGCCATTCTACTCTCCGCTTTTATGAGTTTATCCATTTTAGATTCCACAAATAAGTGAGATTGCACAGTATTTGTCTTTTTGTGTCTGGCTTGCTTTACTTAGAATGAAGTAATCCAGGATCATAAATGTTATAGCAAATGGCAAGATTTCCTTCTTTTGATTCCTGCATGATATTCGGCTGTATGTATATATGCCACATTTTCTTTATCCATTCATTAGTCAATGGACATTTATGTTGTTCCCATATCTTGATTATTGTGAATAGTGATGCAGTGTACAAGGGGGGCACATATCTCTTTGAGATCCTGATTTAAATTATTTTAGATAAATATTCAGAAGTGAAATTGCTGGATCATAAGGTAGTTCTATTTTTAATTTTTTGAGGGACCACCATGCTGTTCTCCATAATGACTGTACCAATTTTTATTCCCATAAATTTGAACAAGGGCTTCCTTTCTCCACATTGTTACCAAACTTGTTAAATTTGGTTTTTAATGATTCATCCTAACAGATGTGAGGTGATATCTCATTGTAGTTTTGATTTACATTTTCCTGATAATTAGTGATGTTGAGCACCTTTTCATGTACCTGTTGGCTCTTGTTATGTCTTCTTTGAAAACATATCTATTGAGTTCCTCTGCTCATTTTTAATTGGATTTTTTGTTTCATTTTTGTGTGT
Source organism: Balaenoptera borealis (assembly GCF_965194805.1). Taxonomy (NCBI): domain Eukaryota; kingdom Metazoa; phylum Chordata; class Mammalia; order Artiodactyla; family Balaenopteridae; genus Balaenoptera; species Balaenoptera borealis. The sequence continues at coordinate 29,222,665 of NC_138870.1, forward strand.
TTTTGCTATTGAGTTGTATGAGTTTTTTATATATTTTGGATATTGGCATCTTATCAGATATATGATTTGCAAATGTTTTCTTCCATTCTGTAGGTTGCCTTGTCATTTTGTTGATTATTTCCTCTGCTGTGCAGAATATTTTCCATTTGATGTAATCTCACTTGTTTAGTTTTGCTTTGTTGCTTGTGCTTTCAGTGTTATATCCCAAAAATTGTTGCCAAGGCCAATTTCAAGGAGTTTTTCTAAGTTTTCTTCTAGGAGTTCTATGGTTTCAGATCTTACAGTTAAGTCTTTAATCCATTGTGAGTTGACTTTTGTGTGTGGTGTAAGAATGCGGACCCAATTTTATTCTTTTGCATGTGGATATCCAGTTTCCCAACACAATTTATTGAAGAGAATAGCCTTTCCCAATATGAATTATTTGGACCCTTGTCAATATTAGTTGATTATTTTTTCATGAGTTTATTTGAGGGCTCTCTGTTCTGTTCCATTGGTCTATGTGTTTTTATGTCAGTACCATACTGTTTTGATTACCATAGCTTTGTAATATAATTTGAATTTAGGAAGAGTGATGCCTCCAGCTTTGTTATTCTTGCTTGAGATTACTTTGGTTAATAAGGGTCTTTTGTGGTTTCATATGAAATTTAAGATTGTTTTTCTATGTCCGTGAAAAATGTCATTGAATTTTGATAGAGGTTGCCCTGAATCTGTCTTTGGGTAAGACTTTCTTAATTTTAATATACTCATAGTTGTCTTTTTTTGGTCTGTGTTTTTGTATTATTTAATGTATATTCCCTTGAATTTGTGAATATAATATCCTGTATGAACTTCCAAAATTTTTATGATTTTGTCATTCACATGTAGGTTGTTTAACTATCAAAAATTGATATTATGTAGTGTTATGGTTTTGTTTTTCATATGGATAACCAATTTTTCAACTATCACTCATTGAAAAGATAGTTATTTTCCTACTGATAAAAAATAACACATATCATATATGAAATATCCATACATGTGTGATTTCTGGGCAAAATACTCTTCCATTAGTCTATTTTTCTATTCTTGCACCAAAGCAGTCATAACCATTGTATTATATCTCTGGTAAATCAAATCACTCACTTTAAAAAATCTTTTAATTTACGTAGCTCTCGTCTTTTTTGCTCCTTTACATTTCTAAGAACATGTCAGCTCTCCAATTGAAGTTAAATACAATAAAGCACACAAAGCCTAAACATATTTGTCAATAAATTATTATGAAGTGAACATCTATAAAACCATTTCTAAAATCAAAGGATAAACTATTTCCAGTACATTAGAAGTACTCTGCCCCTCATCTCTTTTTAAACCTTCTCCCACCTGTGTCTCTCCCTTTACCAGGTACCTGATATCTAAATTTGTACTTGGGTTTTACTAGGCATGAACAGGATCATACAATATCCAAAAATTTGTACACTTTTTTCTTTCAAAATTATTTATGTGGGTTTCATCCCTGTTGCTACTGGTCACTGTTATTCATTTTTATTGCTATGTAGTATTTAATTGTAAGAATAAGCCACAATTTATTATACATTCTAGTGTTGATATATATACATGTAGTTTTAAATTTTTCCTATGCTGTATTTGAATATTTTTATATTTGTCTTTTGGTATACACGTTTGTGATGGTTAATTGTGTGTGTCAACTTGACTGGACCACAAGGTGCCCAGATATTTGATCAAATATTATTCTGGGTGGGTCTGTGAGGGTGTGTTGGATGAGATAGACATTTGAACTGGTAAACTGAATAAAGCACCGTGTCCTGCCTAATGTGGATAACCCTCATCTAATCAGTTTAAGGCCTGAATAGAATAAAAAAGTTAACCATCCTTTGAGTTAGAGGGAACTTTTCCTGCCTAAGTCTTAAGCTGGGACCTGCCTTTGAACTCAGACTTAAACATTGGTTCTTCTTGGTTTAAGCTTACCAGCTTTAAGATTGAAACTTACACCATTGGCTCTCATGGTTCTTAGGACTTCAAACTCAGACTGGAATGGCTCTCCTGGGTTTCCAATTTGCTGGCTGCAGAACTTGGGACTTCTCATGCTCCATAATCATGTGGGCCAGTTTTTCATAATAAAGCTGTCTTCCTCACTCTGTGTGTGTGTGTGTGTACAACATACACACATATATATATATATGATTTATAAAGATATATATCTATCTACATATATATATTTGATTCTGTTTCTTTGGAGAGCCGTACCTAATAAAATATACATGAATTACATTGGAAATATACATAGGGATATAATTTCTGCATGATATTTTCACTTCAGTAAATACTGCCAAATTCTTTCCAAAGTGGTTATACAAATGTATACTTCTACCAGCAGTATACAAAAAGTTCCCATTGTTCCACATTCTTGCAAATACTTGGTAATTTGATAATTCTTGCAAAAATTATCAGTTGTCCTTATTTTTTAGTTCTAGTGGTTGCATAGATACCTCACTGTGATTTTGATTTATATTGTCTTAATTACTATATAGGATAAACACCTTTTCATTTGGCAATTATCTATTTAGATGTACTTTATTTTCTGGTGAAATTCTTTTTCAAGTCGATCACCAGTCGTTTTCTTCTTTAAATATAGAAACTTCTTTACATAGTCTAGATATGATCCTTTTGTTGATTATATGTGTTACAACTAACTTCTCACAGTTTTTCTTTTCACCCTCTAAATGGTGTCTTTTAATAAGCAGAAGTTTTAAACTTAGATGTACTTTACTTCATTAATCTCCATGGTTCTGTTTTTATTTTATGTTCTTTCTCTGTTTTTTTTTTTTTTGCATGTACCTGTGTTTTTTTCTTTTTTTTAAATTCACTTAGGAATAATATATATACACACATATATATGCATATATATATATATATATATATATATATATATATATATATACACACATAGAAATGTACATATCTTAAGTGTATATTCCAACATGTTTGGATATTATGAACACATGTATAACAAAAGTCTTTATAAAAATATAGATTATTTCCATCACCCCTTCCTTGTTTTACCTGCCCCATACAAAGAAACTGCATTTCAGATTTCTCTCACCATATACTAAATACTTTCTCTTATTCTAGAAATTCATATAAATAGAAACGTATATATACGTTTCTATATATATGACATATATTCTTTTGTATTTTGCTTCTTACAATCAGAATGGCATTTTTGAGGTCCATGCACATTGTTGTACCATGTTTATACACATTGTTAAGATCCATATTGAGGAGTAGAATTCCATTGTATTTTTTGCTGATGAACAATGGTTTTTTGTTTGGGGTTAGTATGAATAAAGATGCTATGAATAGTCTTATATGAATATTTTAATGTACATATTTTTTTTTCTCTTGAGTAAATACCTAGAAGTGGAATAGCTGGATCAAAAAATAGGTGAATATTTAACTCTGTGAGAAAATTCTAGATAAATATCTAAAGTAGTTGAAATATTTTATACTCCCACAAGAGTGGAAGTGTTTTTTGTTTTTGTTTTTAAAATCTTTATTGGAGTAGAATTGCTTTACAATGGTGTGTTAGTTTCTGCTTTATAACAAAGTGAATCAGTTATACATATACATATGTTCCCATATCTCTTCCCTCTTGCATCTCCCTCCCTCCCACCCTCCCTATCCCACCCCTCTAGGTGATCACAAAGCCCTGAGCTGATCTCCCTGTGCTATGCAGCTGCTTCGCAGTAGTTAGAGTCTGTCATACAGAGTGAAGTAAGTCAGAAAGAGAAAAACAAATACAGTATGCTAACACATATATATGGAATCTAAGGGGGAAAAAAAAAAAGGTCATGAAGAACCTAGTGGTAAGACAGGAATAAAGACACAGACCTACTAGAGAATGGACTTGAGGACATGGGGAAGGGGAAGGGGAAGTTGTGACAAAGTGAGAAAGTGGCATGGACATATACACACTACCAAACGTAAAATAGTGGAAATGTTTTGGTAGTTCCACACCCTTATATTATGTGGAGTCATCAACCTTTCTAATTTTATCCATTGTAGGAATATGTAGTAGATATCTCACTGTAACTTAATTTATATTTCTTGATAACTAATGATTGAGAGGTTTTCATGTGTTTATTAGTGTTTCATATAATTTTTTGTGAAGTGGCTTTTCAAATCTTTTCTCCATTTTTATTATATTATTTGTCTTTTTATTACAGAGTTGTAAGAGTCATTATTTATGTATTCCTGTTACAAGTCTTTTGTCAGATATATATATTGCAAGTATTTTCTCCCAATTACTGGTTCACCTATTCATTTTCTTTTAGTGTGTTTTGATGAACAGTAATTTTTAATTTTAATAAAGTACAATTTTATAATTTTTTCTTTTATGATTAGTGATTTATTGTGCCCTTTAAGAAATCTTGTATGCTCCAAGATTTCATACTTGTAAAACAGTGGTCTCCAACATTTTTGGCACCAAGGACCAGTTTTGTGGAAGGCAATTTTTCCATGGATGTTGGAGGTGAGGGCATGATTCAGTCAGTAATGTGAGCAATGGTTCGGGTGGTAATACGAGTATACAGGAGATGGGGAGTGATGGGGAGTGGCAGATGAAGCTTCGCTCACTCACCCACCGTCACCTTCTGCTGTGCAGCCTGGTTCCTAACAAGCCATGGACCAGTACTGGTACCAGTCTGTCGCCTGGCGGTTGGGGACCCCTGTTGTAGAATGTTGATGGTTTCAGATTTTATATTTAGCTCTATAGTCAGTTACTGTTAGCTCCATCTCAGAAGTTTCCTCTTTATAAACCCTCCTTCTCTCTCTTCACGCCTGCCTTTCTCCTCAGGAGGCACCTCGTTTTATTTCATCAGTATAGATTACATAGCATTTTCTAGAGATTTATAAAAATAGAATAATATTTCACTCCTGATATTGGTCACTTGTGTTTTTTTCTCTTTTATTCTTGATAAACCTTCCTAGGGGGTTATCATCTTCATCATTCTTTTAAAAAGCCTACTTTTGGTTTCTTTAATTTTCTCTATTGTTCTTCTGTTGTCTGTTCCATTGATGGCTGCTATTATATTAATCATTTTCTTCTTTCTGCTTAGTTTGGGTTTAATTTGTTGTTCTTTTTCTAGCTTCATAAGATAGTAGTTTGATCATTGATCTGAGATCTTTCTGTTTTTAACAGTACAAGCATTTAACACTATACATTTTCCTTTACTAATCATTTAACTTCCATTCTATACATTTTGAAATGTATTTTTATTAACATTTGGTGCAAAATACACTAATTTCCTTTTAATTTTCTTCTGATTCATGAGTTATTTAGAAGTATGTTGCTTAATATCCAAATATTTGGACATTTTTCCAGATTTTTTTTTGTTATTGATTTCTAATTTAATCCTTTTAAGTCAGATAACATATAATCTCTACAGTATATGGTCTAACTTTGTAAATGTTTCACATGTCTTCAAAAGAATGTGTATTTTACTGTTTTTATTTGTAATATTCTTTACATGTAATTAGGTTACTTTAGTTTAATAGTATTTTTGAAGTTTTCTGATTTTCAATCTACATGTTACATCAATGACTGACAAAGGAGTTTTCAATTCTCCATGTATTATTCTCTATTTGTTATGTCTTCTTTCACTCATGTCAGTTTTGTTTCATTTTGAAACTGTTATTATGGTTATTAGGTACATGCACATTTAGGATTATCATGTATTCTTGATGAATTAACTCCTTTATTATTATGAACTAGCTCTCTTTATCACTAATAATACTCCTTCTGAAGTCTACTCTATGTGATATTAGTATAACTATTCCATCTTTCTTATTATTAGTACATATGTTTCCATCATTTTACTTATAACTATCTGGATCTTTATATATAGTGCATGTTTCTTGTAACAATATATATTTTGGTCTTATTTTAATATCCTGTCTACCAATGTATGTTGTTTATTTGAAGAGTTTAATTCATTTACATTTAATTCATTTGTTAATATTTTAGGTTTAAGTCTACCATCTTGCTATATCTTTTCAATTTGTTCTGCCTATTCTCTGTTTCTTTTTTTCCTTATTTCCTAGCTATTTTTAAATTGGTATGACATTTCATCTAATTTCTTGGCTTATTAGCTAGATCTCTTTCATTTTTGTTAATGGTTTCTTTAGGATTATATTTATATCTAATTTATCACATTAAAAGTCAAACAATATTATATTATTTCTAATATAATTCATACATTTTACTTCTACACACATTGTTAGCTGCATAGAACATTGTTATTATATTGACATTAAAAAATTGCTTTTATAAAATTTAATAAACAAGAAAGAGGTCTTTTGTATTATATTTCTTTAGCCTCAAGAATTTCCTTTAATATTGTTTAAAGTGTAAGTCTACTAGTGACAAATCACTTTAGTTCCTTAATATTTAAAAAATCTTTAAATCACCTGGAAGTTTGGGATTAACCTATACACTACTATATATAAAATAGGTAAACAATGAAGACCTACTGTACAGCACAATGAACTATACCTAATATCTTGTAATAACCTATAATGGAAAAGCATCTGAAAAAGAATATAAATAGTTATATATGTGTGTGTGTGTATATATATATATATAATATATAAAACGGAATCACTTTGCCACTCACTTGAAACTAACACAAAATTGTAAATTAACTATACTTCAATAAAAATATAAAATTAAACAAAATCTTTATTTTACCTGATTTTTGACATATATTTTGTTGGATATAAAACTGCAGGTTAACTGTTATTTTCCTCCACAGCATTTTAATGACTAAGAATTTTTTCTTTTGGCTTGTGTTGCTTCTGATGAAGAGTAATCAGCCTTATTGCAATTAGGGCTTTTTTCTCTGTCTCCTTGTAAGATTTTTTTTTTTTTTAATGATTGTTTTTTCAGCAATTTGATTGTGATGTGTGTTTTCTTTGGTTTATTCTTTGTAGAATTCACTAGATTCCTAGTCTGGTATTAATATAGCCACTCCAGCTTAATTTCTACATTTTATTTGTCAACTTTTATACATGTTATATATGTCCTTAAAATTATGCATATATATAATATAGTTTTTGAATACAGTATTCAACATATGCTCATCAGGCCACTTAGCTAATTTTATGGTTCAAATTTTCTATATTCTTATTGCTTTTTTAAAAAACCACCTTATTCTATCAAGAGAGGAGTATCAAAATCACCCAATATGGTTGTGGATTTAACCATTTTTTCTTACAATTCTGTGAGTTTCTTCTTATATATTCTCAAGTCATGTATACAGATTTAGAACTGGTAAATCTTCTGGGCAAATTAAAATTTTTATCATTAAAAAAATAAAACCACTCCAGTTTTCTTTTGAAATTAGCGTGCAATATCTTTTTCCACACTTTGTTTTAGTCTATTTATGTTTTTATATTTAAAGCATGTTTCTTCTGAGCAGCATATATTTAGGTTTGTTTTTTTTTTTTAATATCAAAAGGATGATCTTTGCCATTTATGTAAGGTGTTTTGACATTTAATGCCATTCATGACATATTTGGATTTAAATATACTATTTTGATGTTTCTACTGTATTTGTACCATTTATCCTTTATTACCATTTTCCTCCATTTCTTTTACCCCCTTTTGCATTGAGTTTTTTTTATTCCATTTTACTAGCTTATTAGCTATAACAGCATGTACAGCCATGGACAGGTCCCACACAATGCATTCAGATTTTTCCTCAGTGAATCTAGGAAGCAGTCATGTTCTTCTGGTCAGGCAGGACAGAAGTAAGCAGCAGGGTAGTAGAGGTAGGGTTGTAGTCAGCCTTGGGGCCAGGGCCCACCAGAGGCAGAAAGCCTGATTTTTTCAGCAGCAGCAGAATGTGCCGGCTCTCGAGGCTCCAAATTCTTGCAGTGATCACAAATACGTCTATGAAATTGAAACTGAAAGGGGAGGCTACCTCAGAGACACACAACATGGATAAAATATGGTCAGGTCAGCCTCTCTATTCCTTCTTGGGAGTGCCACATACTTCACACTTCACTGGCCTGTCTGTCTTTTTCCGAGGTTAGAATACAATTATTTTCTTTTTAAAATATGGCTACTCAACTGTCCCAACAGTAAGTCACTAAGATATCTATTATTTTCCCACCTCAGTTACAGATTTATGTCCATTTACAGGCTCTTCATTATGCTCCATTGGATTCTTTTCCTAACCCTGTACCAATACTAAAGGCACTTAAATTTATAACATTAAAATAAATCTTTATCTTCGTAAAGCAAGTCCTTCAAATTTGTTATTTTCCTTCAAGAATTTCATATGTATTTTTGGATGTTTTCCATATATTTACATTTCAGAATTTTGTCATTTCCTTTTCCTCAACAAAATATATTAGGGTTCTAATTGGATTACATTGACTATCTTATTTTTATTTAATTTGTGTTGTTTTGTTATCTTTGAAATTATCTTTCAATCAATGGGTATGGTATATTTACATATTTATAGCTCTATTAATGTCTTTCAGTAAAGTTTTATAATTTTCCCCATAAGAACTTTATACCTCTTTTGATAGATTATTATTAGGTACTACATTTTTTGATTTAGGTACTAAATTTTTTGATACCATTGTAAATTACATATTTTTAAAATTTACTTTCTACTTGCTACAAATATGTAGAAAACCAATTAGTTATATACATTGGTTTTGTATCTGGACACCTTTTCATATTCTGTAATTAATTCTAAAATTTGTATGTATATTATTTTAGACTTTCTCCCAGTATTACCTACATAATCTTATACACATGCACACACACACCCTCATGGGAAATATACCACAAACCTTATGCTTAAACATGAAAAATTTTTTAATTTTCCTTGGAAAATAAGAAGACGAGAATGTCCTCCATATCATTACTTAGATTCAGTATTATGCTGGAGGTCTTAGCTTGTTTATTCAGGGAAAGGAAAACAACAAAGGTATAATATTTAGAAAATATTGTAATTTAATATTTAATTTTCTTAGTTCCTGAAACACTTCTAAGAAATGCAGTTGAAAGATTGTTTTTTCAATCTCTGGGGGAAAAGAACTGCATGATTTACTTATTGATTTCAGCAACATTTGAGGAGTGGCATGTATAGTGGAAAAAGATACTGTCAAAGGTTCAATGACTTGAACAGTAGCTTATGAATGAGGAGAGAATATTAGTACATTAAAATAGTTTCAGTAGGGTTTTGTGTGTGTGTTCGTGCTTACCTCAGTTGTGAATATATAATCACCAATTGAACGTTAATAACATCTCATCTATGGTTGTTGATTATTTTATTTCTTTGTTATTCAAAAAGAGATTGAAAGTGTAAGGTACTGATTTGACAGTTCTTATTCTTACATTGTTTTGTTATTTTTCTATAAAACTGGCAGGAACAAAATGAAACTGCTCTCCTTTCAATATGTTCAATATAACTGTCAGTGGGATGTACAAGATGACTTGAAAGTTATTCAGTCTTTAAAAAGAAATGAAGAAGGAGAAGTTAGTCTACATACACATTTTGACAAACTGGATTCTTTGAATAAATAATCACATAATTATTTTCAGCCATTATTTGACAATACTGGGCTATGTCTCGTGGATCTATTGAGATCATCAAGGTCTTGCAAACCAGCCAAGAAAATCCACCAATCTAACAGATAGATAAATTTTTGTTACAACACTTGTGAAAAGTTATTAACTTTTTGGGCAATGTAGTGTAAGACCAATAATTGTTCAATAAAAGGTTTAGTAATATTTGAGATAATTAAAGAAATAAAATGAAAATTAACTTTTAACAGTATTTTCACAGAATGATTGAACCATTCATACCTTTTTTTTTCTTCTGCTGCAAAAACACTGTTCTGCACAATCTCATCCTTTCCTGTGTAGGTATTAGTTCTTAAGTTATTTTAACCAGTATTCCAATATCTAGAGTTCTTCACATCAAGAAATTCTGTGATGAATATCTATGTTTATATTTATTTGTTCTCTTACACAAATATATCAGTAAAGTAAATTTTTTTATTGTGTTGAATGATTATTCATCATGGGGATCTGTCCCCTCATGTTTATTTATTTTTTAAATTAATTTTTATTGAAGTATAGTTGCTTTACAATGTTGTGAGTAAAGTAAATTCTTAGGAATGAAATAGCTAGGTCAAAATCAAAGTGTCCTTTTAATTTTGATAGTAAAACGTAAGATGCCATGATGGTCTCCTTTCTCTTTTGAGAGGGAGGTATCCTCTAGAGTTAAGGTTTTTATTCTCTGAGACTTTCTGTCTACAGAATTCTCTTTCTGTGTTTTGCTTCTTTTCCTTTCCCTTAGCCTCATATCAGCTATTTGCAGTCATCATCTTATATCTCTGGTTATCTTTCCCTCAATGAACTGATACTACATTGCACAAGAGAGGTGAATACATGAGGTCGTAAAAGTGTCCTTTTCCATGTTGATTCTGCCATTTTATTCTCCCTATGCGTACCCTACCAGATCATGAAAATAGAGATGATTTCTCTTTATTCTAGGTTCTGAACAATGTTTTTAGAATTTTAATTGCAAAATAAGAGGGAAAATGGTTAATTTGATGTTCTCAGATTTGTACCTAAGTTTTTGTTTCAATAGTCTCTTAGTCCAAAATTTTACCCACAATTCTATGAAAAAAAATCCGTATCTACAGGAAGAGATCCATTTTTCTCGGTTTTGTTTTTTTCTGCCTTATCCATGTGTCTTACCGCAAGTCTGAGTTATAATTTACACAGTAGCTCCTCCCGGAGCTTTATAACTAGATGGACCAGGATAGTGCCTACCAATTCTCAGGGGTCACAAAAGGAAAGGGATACAAACCCATAGTCAGTGATGATATAAATTATCCATCCTGGATTCCCCTTTTGACTCTTCATCCATGCATAATATGAGAATAGAGTGATAAGCTGTAGAAAAAGCAATTTTGAATCAGTGTGATTCGTGGATTAGACAAGTGGGTAAAACAAATTTGGAAAGCTGGTTTAAAAATAATTTCAGTGGTCAAGGTATCAGATGATGAGAGAATAAATTAAGACTACGATGTAAGTCTGTGGAGGCAAGGATGAGTATAAGAAGTAAAAAGAAAGATGAATTACAAGAATTTAGAGTCAAATTACATAAGTGAAAAGAAAGAAAAATAAGTCATTTTTAGATTTGACGTTATGTAGCTCACTAGCTATTTTGGAATCATTCTTTTCAGAATTAAGTTAACTGCTCCTTGAATATTTTAAATTTATGTCTTGAGAAATAAATTTTTGCAAAAGATGGCCAGTGACCTTTTTTTAAGGCTACTAATAGCCTAAATGGGAAGGAATCAGTATTAAATGAGTAAAGGATACACATGGCCTAGGAGTATTCTTCAGTCCAACAGAGCTTCTGATGCTCTGGGTAGTAAACATAACACACTAACAATCTGGTACCTTGTCACAGGCCATGAATAGCCAAGTCCAAGGCCAGAGGATATGCTGAGTTCCTCCAGCCAGCAAATGAGCATCCTGAGACTACTTTATCAGAAGATTATTCCTGAGTGCTCCTGGGTTTCAAAGTAAGCAGAATTAAAACAGAACTGGAAGCAGAATTCAAGAAACTGCAAGAAACCTGAGAGATAAAAGGGTTGGAAGCAAAGTATTGGGAAGACGTGTGAAGGCAGAAAGCAATCTGCTGTTTGAACATCACTCAATAAAGGGACAGTTCCAAGAAGTAAGAAAATGTTTCCATAGTCTTCAGATAAGAGGATCCTTCCAGATATGTGTATAAATGAAAGAAAGTGATGAAGCAATCATGAAAAAATTGGGTATAGAAAGAAGATAGACATTTTTCTGACTTCATGTCTCTATGTAATCCTTTGGAATCATCCTACCGTGCTGGGCTTGGAAGGGAACTACAACTAGAAAGAAATGTGAAAGATGTGGACTTTCAAGAGTCTCCTGGACAGGGATAAATTGGGAGATTGAGATTGACATATACACATTACTATGTATAAAATAGATAACCACTAATAAGAACCTACTGTATAGCACAGGGAACTCTACTCAATACTCTGTAATGAGCTATATGGGAATAGAGTCTAAAAAAGAGTGGATATATGTATATGTATAACTAATTCACTTTGCTGTATAGCAGAAGTTAACACAACACTGTAAATCAGCTATACTCCAATAAAAATTAATTTTTAAAAAAGAGTCTCCTGGATAGAGGGAAAGTCATAATTGCATAGGCCAAAATTCTAAGAACCAAGGGGCAGGACAGGAATAAAGATGCAGACCTAGAGAATGGATTTGAGGACATGGGAGGGGGAAGGGTAAGCTGGAACAAAGTGAGAGAGTGGCATGGACATATATACACTACCAAATGTAAGATAGATAGCTAGTGAGAAGCAGCCGCATAGCACAGGGAGATCAGCTTGATGCTTTGTGACCACCTAGAGGGGTGGGATAGAGAGGGTGGGAGGGAGACACAGAGGGAGGAGATATGGGGATATATGTATATGTATAGCTGATTCACTTTGTTATAAAGCAGAAACTAACACAATATTGTAAAGCAATTATACTCCAATAAAGGTGTTAATAAATAAATAAATTTTTAAAAATAGAAAAAAATAAAATAAAGCTTTAAACAGCGTTCTTCAAACTGAACGTGACAACTTGCTAGTAGATGATGAAATTAATTTGGTGAATTATATATCATTAATAATTAGATTAGAATGGAGTCAAAAATACCACTGCTTTAACATTTGTTTCATGTACATATGTAGTGTTTTGAGTCATGGAGTGAAATATATGTCTGTAAGTCATAGCCATAAAGTTTGTGTATCACAGGTAAAAAATCTGGGCTAATTAATTTTTCTTGGACTACCTTTTGTACCTGATTGAAAGATGTAATTAGGCCGATTAGTTGTGATTTGATACAATAACCCAAAATATTTACTTAATCTTTTATAAATGTAATAAACAAACAGGACAATACCTCTAGGTTCTTGACACTTGTATAGCTCATAAGATAAGGCAAAGTAAAATTTTCTTTATCCTTTAATCCCCTTAAATTTTGGGTGTCTTAGAGAGCAGATATACATTTTTTGAGAAAAAAATACTGTTTTTTAATGTTGATTTTTAAACTTCAGATTGCTATGTAAATATGACTGAAGCATAAACACTGATAAAATTTATAAATCATTTAAAAACTTTAAAAGTGAAACAACAGAAAAATTTAACTGCAAGAAAATTAAAGACATAGATTTATTTAGATTTAATTTCAATTGTAAACATGGTCAAAATAATTTCCTTTATTTTCTCCCTGAAAATTGTAGGCATTTCAAAGCCATCATGTAATTTTCCCCACATTTTGCTAACTACACACATTTTTTTAAAGTGCAGTTTACCATAAGAACAGTGTTTTTTAAAGAGAAATATGCATTAACATATTATAATCCTTAGACTCATGATATGCTTTGTTACACTACAAAACAAATACACTTATTTTATGGTTGAGTGAGCCTGTTAATTAAAGGTGTCATATAAATTTCCCCAACTCCTGCCTGCAGAAAAAAGAACATCTGTTTTACAGAAAAACAAACAACCTGGCTCTAAAATATATACAGCTATCTAGTTTATTCAATAAGGGAAAATTATTTTCTCTCATCTATGACCTTACTTTATGAATTAGAAAAAAACAATGTTAATATATAAATTCTGACATGAATTTGTTCCTCCAACTTGAAACAGACTATTTATGATAGTAATCACCTTTAAATGTTGGGATGAAGTGGTTACTAACCAAAATTATTTAAATTAAATAAATTACAACTTGGCAAAGACAGCTCTTAGTAGGGCTATTATTCAAGTCGAAACAAAGAATTGGAATCTTATGAAAATTTTAAAACTGTGCTTTGTTATGTAAATATTAAGTTATGAGAAATACTTATGTCAAAATTATTTAGAAACCATAAATTTTAATCTCCCAATCTATAAACAGAGATCAAGTAAATCAGTGAAAGCAATTCTGCTAAGGTTTCACATGAAGGAGAGAAAATTCCGAATGGGTGACTGTCTACATTGAAATAAGTTGAATATTAGAGAATCTTATAAATTGAAGGACGTTAGAAGTGTTAGGAACAATATTTTCTTAACCTTGGCTACACAAAATCATGAAATCATATATATAGAGAAAAAATGCAGATGCCTGTACCTCACTTTCAGAAACCCAATTTTATTTGTCTGGAGTAGGGCTGGGCATTGACATTTTTATTTATAAAGCTCTCCAGTTGATGTTAACAAGCAGCTTGGATGGCTTGATACAGGGATTCCCAAACCTAAGTCCGTCAGTTTGTGCCTATGAAAGACCAAGTTTCAACTGTGCACAACAAAATAGGAAAAATAAGGATGTTGAAATGACTTTTTCAGAAAAGTTAATTTTATTCTCATTGTGTGTGTTATTCATTCTTTTAGAAGGTGTTGGTGATCAAAGATAAAGTTTATTGCTGCTTTGTTTGTCCACAGGTTTAATTTTTCATTTGTGCAAAATAAAAATAGTTGCCAACACTATATGAATCTTTCCAATTGATTTTTCTCCTTTTGGTAGGACAAGTCTGTGAAAACCAGAATATAAGGAATTACCACTTTTATTGAAACAATTGTATTGATAGTCAAACTGGAACACAGAGATATTAAGCACCCCTGCAGGTGAGCCCAGAATTCCATTCCTCTTAACTTTTTCATCAGTGTTTCAGGGTAGCCTTTCATGGGGATGACTTAATTCTACGGCTTAAGGCCAACAATATTTTTCACTCAGTCTTTCCCATCCTAGAATTGAACCCAGACACCAAGTAGGCTTTTAACAAAGACCTTATTCAGTTATTTCAGTAAAAGATCTGCTCAGTTTTGACACAAAAACAGGTTGGTGTGATTTTTGTTTTTAAACTGAAAAAACAGTCAATTAAAGTAAAAGGGAAGAACAATCAGAAGCCCACTGATGTGACAATGGATGTCAACAGTAACATGGACTTTCCAGATAAAATTGGGGCTTCTTAGCATTATACTCCAGTCCTTCCTCAAGTTCCTCTTCTCTTGCCTCCATGCCTCTGCACTCCAAGAAACTCCACTATTGGCAGCTCCATATTCTCACTGTGTTGCTTTCACACAGTTTGATTTTTTTTGTATAAAATACCTTCATTTCCTTAATAGTTCTCACTTCTCACCTTCTGTGCAAATGTATTTATCAGAGACTGATTTCTGGCAGGACAGGAAGCATTTTTTGATGAGTCAGTGTAAAGTGTCCCTCCTATATACTTCTACAGAAATTTCTATCCTAACATCAATACAACGCATTGTAAGTCATCTGTTTTCCATTGGCACTATAAACATCTTGAGGTCAGCACTGTCTATATCTTTAATATCTGGACAGTGCATTGCATATTTTCCCATATTTTCAATCCAGCAAGTGTTTCTTTATCAACTTATAACAACAGTAGGGAACTCTTCATAATTGGTCCTGCTGTGTATAGAAATGAAGCTTCCCAAACTCCCATAATTCTCTCCATCTTGTGATCTTCTCTTTTCAAACCATTCCCTCTTCCCTCTACTCCAACTGACTAAATCTAATTCATGTATCATATTCTCCTTCCTCTGGGAAATTATATCTAGAACAGGCTATCCCTGTTAATCTGTCTTTCCTCTAAACTCCAGAAACACTGAAGTCTCCTTGATTCATTGGTTATGTAACATAAAATGTTTATTTTACTATTCAACTATATGATGAGTGTTTTTGTTCATTTCAATGTTTTCAGTTTTCTTAGCTGTTCCCTAGTGAGAATCTGACAAAAGCTCTGAATTTGCTCCCCGGAAAAAAAAAGTGCACTTAAGTAAACATATATAAGAGATTTGTGAACCCCTAAAATCCATCCATGTTCCCTCTAGGAGGTCCAGGCTGAGAAGAGCTGAACTGGAATAAAAGGTTCTTGAGGATTTAGAATTTATTACTAGCCAAGTCACTCCAAAGTCTTATGCAGACATTTGATGGATACATGAGGAATTAATTAAATAGATTCACTGTGAACTGGAGGGACATGATTATTATGTGGAGTGTGAGTGCAAAAGGAGCAATGTTCTCTGTTGAACAAAAAGCCATTATATTCTTTAAATAATTCATTCTTTTGCTTACTTATTCACTTAACAAAATTATCTTGAGTGTCTATTATGTTCCCAGGCATTCTGTTAGGTACTGGGGATACTGGGAGAATACAATAAGAGAAAGATCTGAGTCTTTGAGGAGTTTCCAATGGAAAAAAGTGATATTGAAAAATAGACTGTAATTATGAGGTGCCACAAAAGAAGAAGGAGAAGGAGGAGGAGGAGAGGAAGACGAGAGGAAGAAGAAGAGAAAAAAAGAAAGAGAAAGGAAAGAAAAACAACAGCAGAGAAAATCATGGGAGTATATTGCAGTGGAATCAACCTGTAATTTCTAACTAAGAGAATTAGAAAATAAATATTGAAAGGCATACATTTATAAGAAAGTGATCATAGGGTGGTTTGTTTACCCTCTGATATGCTTAGGTAATTTAGCAAGTGTCTCAGAAGTATTTCCAGTTTGAACCTAATTATTCTGAGAACATCAACATTTTCAGCAAAATAATTTCAATTCTTTATTATTTGAGCAACTAATGAAGTTTTTTTTTTCCATATTATAAAAGTGAAAATGTTACAAGTTGATTTTAGTATGGTTAATGTTCTTTTGTTATAAGCAACATACATTGTCTTTGACTAACTTAAGCAAAAACAAAACTAACCAACTAAACAGAAATATAGGGGCTATTACTAGAATATTCCAGTAAATATTTATTTACTTTGAAGAAATCAAACAGGAAGTTCAAGCCTAGCTCTCTATCAACATTAACACAGAAGCTTGCAGACATGAGACTAGATTAGACAGAAGCTCATGGGAAGAGGAGACAAAGCAGAGAAGTAGACGGGGATGGAGAAAGCAGAGGCAGGGAAGAAAGGACAGCTTTATTGTCTGGATGGATGGATCTTCTAGGTAAATAAAGCTACCTAGAGGAAAACAGTGCTGTGAGCTTCCTCAAGCCCATAGTACATGGGACAATTTGAAATTATATTTAAGAATGTATTGTAGAGGAAGAATTAAGTCTTGTTATTAGTTTACTCACTGTAAGTTAACCTTTAAAATTCATAGTAGAGATGGTAGCAATATATATTTCTACATGATGAGGAATAAGCATAAAACAATAACAAAAGCCCTACTTTGAGTGACGATTTTGTAATGCCATTTGTAGCTAGAGACTGAGAAGAATAGATAGTTTATTGAAGTTTCACACACACACACACACACGGTCACTGGATTTCATGAGGTCCCACTAACAGCTGACTATGGACTTCTTCTGAAATAAACATATTCACTAGCCTCATTGGCACTGTGTAGAGAAACAGAGGACAGCAATGTTATGCTTTCATTTTAGTGCTCTCTAAACCTGAAGCGTTTCCCCTAGGGATAGAAAATGTTGAAATTATATTTTAGTGAAGTGAGGAAAATATTTTAATGCTATACACTTTTCTAATATTTCATCTAAAAAGAAGATAGAAATCCTAACTAAAAGGTACTATTTTAATGCTTTAGGGGTATAAATGCAAAAAGTAAATTTACTTTGTGTGTTGATTTGCAGAATTAATAGTACATCTGTAGGTCACTTAAATTTTCCTGTTTACAAAGTTATTAAACAAAGTTTAAAAGCAAACAGCTAGGAAGGGATCTTCAAGATGGCGGAGGAGTAAGACGTGGAACTCACCTTCCTCCCCACGAATACATCAAAAATACATCTACATGTGGAATAAATCCCACAGAACACCTCCTGAATGCTGGCAGAAGACCTCAGACTTCCCAAAAGACAAGAAAATCCCCACATACCTGGCTGTGTAGCTGACAGGGTCTTCATGCTCCAGTCTGGGGTCAGGCCTCTGCTTGTGAGGTGGGAGAGATGAGTTCAGGACATTGGACAACCAGACCTCTGGGCCCCATGTAATATCAATTGGCGAGGGATCTTCTAGAGATCACCATCTCAATGCTAAGACCCAGTTCCACGCAACGGCCAGCAAGCCCCAGTGCTGGATGCCCCATGTCAAACAACTAGCAAGACAGGAACACAAAACCACCCATTAGCAGAGAGGCTGCCTAAAATCATACTAAGTTCACAGACACCCAAAAAATACACCACCAGATGAGCCCTGCCCACCAGAAAAAAAAAGATCCAAGCCCACCCACCAGAACACAGGCGTCAGTCCCCTCCACCAGGAAGCCTACACAAGCCACTAAACCAACCTTACTCACTGGGGGCAGACACCAAAAACAATGGGAACTGCAAACCTGAAGCCTGTGAAAAGGAGACCCAAACACAGTGAGTTAAACAGAATGAGAAGACAGAGAAATATGCAGCAGATGAAGGAGGAGGGTAAAAACCCACCAGACCAAACAAATGAAGAGGAAATAGGCAGTCTACCTGAAGAAGAACTCAGAGTAACGATAGTAAAGTTGGTCCAAAATCTTGGAAATAAAATGCAGAAACGTTTAACAAGGAACAAGAAGAACTAAAGAGCAAACAAGAAACGTTTAACAAGGACATAGAAGAACTAAAGAGCAAACAAACAATCATGAACAACACAATAAATGAAATTTAAAATTCTCTAGAAGGAATCAAAAACAGAATAAATGAGGCAGAAAAACGGATAAGAGACCTGGAAGATAAAATAGTGGAAATAACTACAACAGAGCAGAATAAAAAATAATAATAATAAAAATAATTGAGGACAGTCTCAGAGACCTCTGGGGCATATAATGCATGAACATTCGAATTACAGGGGTCCCAGAAGAAGAAGAGAAAAAGAAAGGGTCTGAGAAAATATTTGAAGAGATTATAGTTGAAAACATCCCTAACATGGGAAATGAAATAGTCAATCAAGTCCAGGAAGCACAGAGAGTCCCATACAGGATAAATGCAAGGAGAAACACACCAAGATACATACTAATCAAACTATTAAAAATTAAATGCAAAGAAAAAATGCCAAAAGCAGCGAGGGAAAAGCAACAAAATACATAGAAGGGAATCCCCATAAGGTTAACAGCTGAGCGTTCAGCAGAAATTATACAGACCAGAAAGGAGTGGCAGGACGTATTTAAAGTGATGAAAGGGAAAAACCTACAACCAAGATTACCCTACCCAGCAAGGATCTCATTCAGATTCTACGGAGAAATTAAAATCTTTAGAGACAAGAAAAAGCTAAGAGAATTCAGCACCACCAAACCAGCTTTACAACAAATGCTAAAGGAAATTCTCTAGGCAGGAAACACAAAAGAAGGAAAAGAACAACAATAACAAGCTAAAACCAATTTTTAAAATGGTAATAGTAACATATATATCCATAATTACCTTAAATGTAAATGGATTACATGCACCAACCAAAAAACATAGACTGAATGGATGAAAAACAAGACCTGTATATGTGCTGTCTGAAACAGACCCACTTCAGAACTATGGACACATACAGGCTGAAAGTGAGGGGATGGAAAAAGATATTCCATGCAAGGGGAACTCAAAGGAAAGCTAGAGTAGCAATTATCATATCACACAAAATAGACTTTAAAATAAAGACTATTACAAGAGACACTACATAATGATAAAGGGATCAATCCAAGAAGAACATATAACAATTGTACATATTTGTGCACCCAACATAGGAGTACCTCAATACATAAGGCAAATGCTAACAGCCATAAAAGGGGAAACCAACAGTAACACAATAATAATAGGGGACTTCAACACCCTACTTTCACCAATGGACAGATCATCCAAAATGAAAATAAATAAGGAAACACAAGCTTTAAATGACAAATTAAACAAGGTGGACTTAATTGATATTTAAAGGACTTTCTATCCAAAACAACAGACTACACTTCTTCTCAAGTGCTCATGGAACATTCTCCAGGATAGATCATATCTTGGGTCACAAATCAAGCTTTGGTAAATTTAAGAAAATTGAAATCTTATCAAGTATCTTTTCCAACAACAACACTATGAGACTAGATATCAATTACAGGAAAAAACTATAAAAAATAAAAACGAATGGAGGCTAAACAATATGCTACTAAATAACCAAGAGATCACTGAAGAAATCAAAGAGGAAATCAAAAAATACCTAGAAACAAATGACAATGAAAATATGACAATCCAAAAACTATGGGATGCAGCTAAAGCAGTTCTAAGAGGGAAGTTTACAGCAATACAATCCTACCTCAGGAAATAAGAAAGAGCTCAAATAAACACCTAACCTTTCACCAAAAGCAATTACAGAAAGAAAACAAAAAGCCCCAAAGTTAGCAGAAGGTAAGAAATCACAAAGATCAGGTCAGAAATAAATGAAAAAGAAATGAAGGAAACAATAGCAAAGATCAATAAAAATAAAAGATTATTCATTGAGAAGAAAAACAAAATTGATAAACCACTAGCCAGACTCATCAAGAAAAAAATGAGAAAAGACTTAAATCAACAGAATTAGAAATGAAAAAGGAGAAGTTACAATGGTCACCACAGAAATACTTAGGATCATGAGATATTAGTACAAGGAACTATATGCCAATAAAATGGACAACCTGGAAGAAATGGAAAAATTCTTAGAAAAGCACAACCTTCTGAGACTTAACCAGGAAGAAATAGAAAATATAAACAGACCAATCACAAGCACCGAAATTGAAACTGTGTTTAAAAATCTTCCAAAAAACAAAAGCCCAGTACCAGATGGCTTCACAGGCGAATTCTATCAAACATTTAGAGAAGAGTTAACACTTATCCTTCTCAAACTCTTCCAAAATATAGCAGGGGGAGGAACACTCCCAAATTCATTCTATGTGGTCACATCACCCTGATACCAAAACCAGACAAAGATGTCACAAAAAAAGAAAACAACATACCAATATCACTGATGAACATATATGAAAAATCCTCAACAAAATATTAGCAAGCAGAATCCAACAGCACATTAAAAGGATTATACACCATGATCAAGTGGGGTTTATCCCAGGAATGCAAGGATTCTTCAATATACACAAATCAATCAATGTGATACACCATATTAATAAACTAAAGAATAAAAACCGTATTATAATCTCAATAGATGCAGAAAAAACTTTCCACAAGATTCAACACCCATTTATGATAAAAATTATCCAATAAGTAGACATACAGGAAATTTACCTCAACATAGTAAAGGCCATATAGGACAAACCCACAGCCAACATCGTTCTCACTGGTAAAAAAGTGAAATCATTCCTTCTAAAATCAGGAACAAGACAAGGTTGCCCACTCTCACCGCTATTATTCAACATAGTTTTGGAAGTTTTAGCCACAACAATCAGAGAAGAAAAAGAAATTAAAGGAATCCAAATTGGAAAAGAACAAGTAAAGATGTCATTGTTGCAGATGACATGATACTATACATAGAGAATCCTAAAGATGTTACCTGAAAACTACTAGAGCTAATCAATGAATTTGGTAAAGTAGCAGGATACAAAATTAATGCACAGTAGTCTCTTGCATTCCTATACACTAAAGATGAAAAATCTGAAAGTGAAATTAAGAAAACACTCCCATTTACCATTGCAACAAAAAGAATAAAGTACCTAGGAATAAGCCGACCTAAGGAGGCAAAATACCTCTATGCAGAAAAGTATAAGACCCTGATGAAAGAAATTAAAGACGATTCAAACAGATGGAGAGATATGCCATGTTCTTGGATTGGAAGAATCAACATTGTAAAAATGACTATACTACCCAAAGCAATCTACAGATTCAATGAAATCCCTATCAAACTACCAATGACATTTTTCGCAGAACTAGAACAAAAATTTTCACAATTTGTATAGAAACACAAAAGACACCAAGTAGCCAAAGCAATCTTTTTTTTTTTAACATCTTTATTGGAGTATAATCGCTTTAGAATGGTGTGTTTGTTATTGTCTGCATTATAATAAAGTGAAATCGGTTATACATACACATATATCCCCTTATCTCTCCCCTCTTGCATCTCCCTCCCTCCCTCTCTCCCTATCCCACACCTCTAGGTGGTCACAAGCACCGAGCTGATCTCCCTGTGCTATGCGGCTGCTTCCCACTAGCCATCGGTTTTACATTTGGTAGTGTATATATGTCCGTGCCACTCTCTCACTTCCTCCCAGCTTACCCTTCCCCCTCCCCATGTCCTCAAATCCATTCTCTAGTAGGTCTGTGTCTTTATTCCCTTCTCGCCCCTAGGTTCTTCATGACAATTTTTTTTTTTTTTTTTAGATTCCATATATATGTGTTAGCATACGGTATTTGTTTTTCTCCTTCTGACTTACTTCACTCTGTATGACAAACTCTAGGTCCATCCACCTCACTACAAATAACTCAATTTCGTTTCTTTTTGTGGCTGAGTAATATTCCATTGTATATATGTGCCACATCTTCTTTATCTATTCATCTGTTAATGGACACTTAGGTTTCTTCCAAGTCCTAGCTATCGTAAATAGAGCTGCAATGAACATTGTGGTACATGACTCTTTTTTGAATTATGGTTTTCTCAGGGTGTATGCCCAGTAGTGGGATGGCTGGGTCATATGTTAGTTCTATTTGTAGTTTTTTAAGGAATCTTCATCCTGTTCTCCATAGTGGCTGAATCAATTCACATTCCCACCAACAGTGCAAGAGGGTACCCTTTTCTCCACACCCTCTCCAGCATTTATTGTTTGTAGACGTTTTGATGATGGCAATTCTGACCAGTGAGAGATGATGCATAATTGTAGTTTTGATTTTCTTTTCTCTAATGATTAATGATGCTGAGCAGTCTTTCATGTGTTTGTTGGTACTCTGTATATCTTCTTTAGAGAAATGTCCATTTAGGTCTTCTGCCCATTTTTGGATTGGGTTGTTTGTTTTTTGATATTGAGCTGCATGGGCTGCATGTAAATTTTGGAGATCAACCCTTTGTCAGTTGCTTCATTTGCAAATATTTTCTCCCATTCTGAGGGTTGTCTTTTCATCTTGTTTATGGTCTCCTTTTGCTGTGCAAAAGCTTTTAAGTTTTATTAGGTCCCATTTGTTTATTTTTGTTTTTATTTCCATTTCTCTAGGGGCTGGATCTTGCTGTGATTTATGTCATAGAGTGTTCTGCTTATGTTTTCCTCTAAGAGTTTGGCGAGGCTGTCTTTTCTCCACTGTATATTTTTGCCACCTTTATCAAAGATAAGATGACCATATGTGCCTGGGCTTATCTCTGGGCTTTCTATCTTGTTCCATTGATCTATATTTCTGTTTTTGTGCCAGTACCATACTGTGTTGATTACTGTAGCTTTGTAGTATAGTCTGACGTCAGGGAGCCTGATTCCTCTAGCTCCTTTTTTCTTTCTCAAGATTGCTTTTGCTATTCGGGGTCTTTTGTGTTTCCATACAAATTGTGAAGTTTTTTGTTCTAGTTCTGTGAAAAATGCCATTGGTAGTTTGGTAGGGATTGCATTGAATCTGTAGATTGCTTTGGGTAGCATAGTCATTTTCCCAATGTTGATTCTTCCAATCCAAGAACATGGTATATCTCTCCATCTATTTGTATTATCTTTAATCCTTTCATCAGTGTGTTATAATTTTCTGCATACAGGTCTTTTGTCTCCTTAGGTAGGCTTATTCCTAGGTATTTTATTCTTTTTGCTGCAATGGTAAATGGGAGTGTTTTCTTAATTTCACTTACAGATTTTTCAACTTCAGTGTATAGGAATGTAAGAGATTTCTGTGCATTAATTTTGTATCTTGCTACTTTACCAAATTCATTGATTAGCTCTAATAGTTTTCTGGAAGCTTCTTTAGCATTCTCTATGTATAGTATCATGTCATCTGCAAACAGTAGACATCTTTACTTGTTCTTTTCCAATTTGGATTCCTTTAATTTCTTTTTCTTCTCTGATTGTTGTGGATAAAACTTTCAAAACTATGTTGAATAGTAGTGCTGAGAGTGGGAAACCTTGTCTTCTTCCTGATCTTAGTGGAAATGGTTACAGTTTTTCACCACTGAGGACGATGTTGGCTGTGGGTTTGTCCCATATGGTCTGTATTATGTTGAGGTAAGTTCCCTCTGTGCCAAGTTTCTGGAGGTTTTTTATCATAAATGGGTGTTGAATTTTGTCAAAAGTTTTCTTTGTATCTATTGAGATGATCATATGGTTTTTCTCCTTCAATTTGTTAATATGGTATATCACGTTGATTGGCTTGCCTATATTGAAGAATCCTTGCATTCCTGGGAAAACCCCACTTCATCATAGTATATGATCCTTTTAATGTGCTGTTGGATTCTCTTTGCTAGTATTTCGTTGAGGATTTTTGCAACTATGTTCATCATTGATATTGGCCTGTAGTTTTCTTTCCTTCTGACATCTTTGTCTGGTTTTGGTATCAGGGTGATGGTCGCTTCATAGAATGGGTTTGGGAGTGTTCCTCCCTCGTCTATATTTTGGAAGAGTTTGAGAAGGACAGGTGTTAGCTCTCCTCTAAATGTTTGATAACATTTGCCTGTGAAGCCATCTGGTCCTGGGCTTTTGTTTGTTGGAGGATTTTTAATATCAGTTTCAATTTCAGTCCTTGTGATTTGTCTCTTCCTATTTTCTATTTCTTCCTGGTTCAGTCACAGAATGTTGTGTATTTCTAAGAATTTGTCCATTTCTTCCATGTTGTCCATTTTATTGGCATATAGTTGCTTGTAGTAATCTCTCATGATACTTTGTATTTCTGCAGTGTCAGTTGTTACTTCTCCTTTTTCATTTCTAATTCTATTGATTTGAGTCTTCTCCCTTTTTTCTTGATGAGTCTGGCTAATGGTTTATCAATTTTGTTTATCTTCTCCAAGAGCCAACTTTTAATTTTATTGACCTTTGGTATTGTTTCCTTCATTTTTTTTCATTTTTTTCTGATCTGATCTTTATGTTTTCTTTCCTTTTGCTAACTTTGGGGTTTTCTTGTTCTTCTTTCTCTAATTGCTTTAGATGTAAGGTTAGGCTGTTTATTTGAGATTTTTCTTGTTTCTTGAGGTAGGATTGTATTGCTATAAACTTCCCTCTTAGAACTGCTTTTGCTGCATCCCATAGGTTTTGTGTCATTGTGTTTTCATTGTGATTTGTTTCTAGGTATTTTTAGATTTCCTCTTTGTTTTCTTCAGTGATCTCTTGGTTATTAAGTAGTGTATTGTTTAGCCTACATGTGTTTGTATTTTTTACAGATTTTCCCCTCTAATTGATATCTAGTGTCATAGCCTTGTGGTCAGAAAAGATACTTGATATGATTTCCATTTTCTTAAATTTACCAAGGCTTGATTTGTGACCCAAGATATGATCTCTCCTGTAGAGTGTTCCATGAGCACTTGAGAAGAAAGTGTATGCTGTTGTTTTTGGATGGAATGTCCTATAAATATCAATTAAGTCCATCTTGTTTAATGTATCATTTAAAGCTTGTGTTTCATTATTTATTTTCATTTTGGATGATCTGCCCATTGGTGAAAGTGGGGTGTTAAAGTCCCCTACTATGAGTGTGTTAGTGTCGATTTCCTCTTTTATGGCTCTTAGTATTTGCCTTATGTATTGAGGTACTCCAATGGTGGGTGCATCAATATTTACAACTGTTACATCTTCTTCTTGGATTGATCCTTTGATCATTATGTAGTGTCCTTCTTTGGCTCTTGTAATACTCTTTGTTTTAAAGTCAATTTTGTCTGATATGAGAATTGCTACTCCAGCTTTCTTTTGATTTCCATTTTCATGGAATATCTTTTTCCATCCCCTCACTTTCAGTCTGTATGTGTCCCTAGGTCTGAAGTGGGTCTCTTGTAGACAGCATATATATGGGTCTTGTTTTTGTATCCATTCAGCCAGTCTATGTCTTTTAGTTGGAGCATTTGATCTATTTTCATTTAAGGTAATTATTGATATGTATGTTTCTATTACCATTTTCTTAATTGTTTTGGGTTTGTTATTGTAGGTTTTTTCTTCTCATGTGTTTCCTTTCTAGAGAAGTTCCTTTAGCATTTGTTGTAAAGCTGGTTTGGTGGTTCTGAATTCTCTTAGATTTTGCTTGTCTGTGAAGCTTTTAATTTCTCCATCAAGTCTGAATGAGATCCTTGCTGGGTATAGTAATATTCATTGTAGGTTTTTCTCTTTCATCACTTTCTATATGTCTGGCCACTCCCTTCTGGCTTGCAGTGTTCCAGCTGAAAGATCAGCTGTTATCCTTATGGGGATTCCCTTGTATGTTATTTGCTGTTCTTCTCTTGCTGCTTTTCATATTTTTTTATTTGTTTTTAATTTCTGATAGTTTGATTAATATGTGTCTTGACGTATTTCTCCTTGGATTTATCCTGTTTGGGACTCTCTGTGTTTCCTGGACTTGATTAACTATTTCCTTTCTCATATTAGGGAAGTTTTCAACTATAATCTCTTCAAATATTTTCTCAGTCCCTTTCTTTTTCTCTTCTTCTTCTGGGACCCTTATAATTCGAATGTTGGTGTGCTTAATGTTGTCCCAGAGGTCTCTGAGACTGTACTAAATTCTTTTAATTCTTTTTTCTTTATTCTGCTCTGCAGTAGTTACTTCCACTATTTTATCTTGCAGGTCTGTTATCCGTTCTTCTACCTCAGTTATTCTGCTATTGATCCCTTCAATAGAATTTTTAATTTCATTTATTGCGTTGTTCATGATTGTTTGTTTGCCTTTTAGTTCTCCTAGGTCGTTGTTAAACGTTTCTTGTATTTTCTCCATTCTATTTCCAAGATTTTGGATCATCTTTACTGCCATTATTCTGAATTATTTTTCATGTAGACTGCCTATTTCCTCTTCATTTGTTAGGTCTGGTGTGTTTTTACCTTGCCCCTTTATCTGCTGTGTGTTTCTCTGTCTTCTCATTTTGCTTAACTTACTGTGTTTGGTGTCTCCTTTTCGTAGGCTGCTGGTTCGTAGTTCCCATTGTTTTTGTTGTCTTCCCCCAGTGGTTAAGGTTGGTTCCATGGATTGTGTAGGCTTCCTGCTGGAGGAGATTAGTGCCTGTTTTCTGGTGGATGAGGCTGGATATTGTCTTTCTGGTGGGCTGGTCCACGTCTGATGGTGTGTTTTGTGGTGTCTGTGACCCTATTATGATTTTAGGCAGCCTCTCTCCTAATTTGTGGGGTTGTGTTTCTTTCTTGCCATTTGTTTGGCATAGGGTGTCCATCACTGTTGTTTGCTGGTTGTTGAGTGGAGTTGTGTCTTGGTGTTGAGATGGAGATCTCTGGGTATTTTCACCATTTGATATTACATGGAGCTGGCAGGTCTCTGGGGACTAATGTCCTGAACTTGGCTCTCCCACCTCAGAGGCACAGCCCTGGAACCAGGCTGGAGCCCCCAGAGCCTGTCATTCACATGGCTCAGAATAAAAGGGAGAAAAAAAGATAGAAAGAAAGAAACAAAGAAACAAAGAAAGAAAGAAAGAAAAAAGAAAGAAAGAAAGAAAGAAGGAAAAAAAAGATAAAATAAAATAATATAGTTTTTTTAAGTAAAAAGTAATTATTTAAAACAAATTTAAAATAATAAAAATGAAAGAAAGAAAGAAAGAAGATAGCAACCATACCAAAAAGCAAATCCACCAATGATAACAATCACTAAAAACTATACTAAATAAAGAAGAAGAAGAAAAAAAGAACGGACAGACATAACCCCAGGACAAATGGTAAAAGCAACGCTATACAGAGAAAATCACACACAGAAGCATACAGATACACATTCACAAAAAGAGAAAAATGGGAAAAATTATATATATCATTCCTCCCAAAGTCCACCTCCTCAATTTGGGATGATTTATTGTCTATTCAGGTATTTCACAGATTCAGGGTACATCAAGTTGATTGTGGAGATTTAATGTGCTGCTCCCGAGGCTGTTGTGAGAGATTTCCCTTTCTCTTCTTTGTTCACACAGCTCCTTGGGTTCAGCTTTGGATTTGGTCCCACCTCTGCATAGGTTGCCTGAGGGCGTCTGTTCTTCTCTCAGACAGGACGGGGTTAAAGGATTAGTTGATTGGGGGGGATCTGGCTCACTCAGGCCATAGGGAGGGAGGGGTACAGAGTGCAGGGCGAGCCTGCGGCAGCAGAGGCCCGCATGACGTTGCACCAGCCTCAGGCACGCCATGTGTTCTCCCGGAAGTTGTCCCTGAATCACGGGACCCTGGCACAGGCTCCTAGGAGGGAAGGTTTGGATAGTGACCTGTGCTTGCACACAGGCTTCTTGGTGGCTGCTGCAGCAGCCTTAGCATCTCATGCCTGTCTCTGGGGTCCACCTGATAGCTGCAACTTGCACCTATCTCTGGAGATCCTTTAAGCGGCACCCTTAATCCCCTCTCCTGCGCACCAGGAAACAAAGAGGCAAGAAAAAGTCTCTTGCCTTTTGGCAGCTCCAGACTTTTTCCCGGTCTCCCTCCCGGCTAGCTGTGGTGCACTAGCCCCCTTCAGGCTGTGTTCACACAGCCAACCCCAGTCCTCTCCCTGTGTTCCACTGAAGCTGGAGCCTCAGCTCCCTGCCCCCACATGTCCTGGTGGGTGAGCAGACAAGCCTCTCAGGCTGGTGAGTTCTGGTCAGCACCGATCGTCTGTGCGGGAATCTCTCTGCTTTGCCCTCTGTACCCGTTTGCTGCGCTCTCCTCCATGGCTCCGAAGCTTCCCCTCTCTGCCACCCGCCGTCTCTGCCTGCGAAGGGACTTCCTAGTGTGTGGAAACCTTTCCTCCTTCACAGCTCCCTCCCACTGCTGCAGGTCCCATCCCTATTCTTTTGTCTCTGTTTTTTCTTTTATCTTTTGCCCTACCCAGGTACATGGGAAGTTTCTTGCCTTTGGGGAGGTCTGAGGTCTTCTGCCAGCGTTAAGTAGGTGTTCTGTAGGAGTTGTTCCACATGTAGATGTATTTCTGATGTATTTGTGGGGAGGAAGGTGATCTCCACATCTTACTCTTCTGCCATCTTGAAGCTCCTCCCCAAGAATCCCTGATTCCATTTTAATGAGATTTTTGTTTACTCATTTTCACACAGTAAAGAGAGTGTTTCTCCACTTTCCCTTTCCTTCCATTTTCTTAAAATTTTACACAAGCTATTATCCTTTAGTTCTCTTATATCTGGATGTTGTCCATTACCATTTTTCAAATGTCTTTTTTAGTTACATTGTAAAGGGACAAAGTAGATGATTAAATAGTTAATCCCACTAGAAGATTGTAAGTAAAGAAAAAAGTATCAAAAAACCCTGTGAGTTAATGATCACTCAAGAAAGCAGCTTTGCTTAACCACAAAACCAAGCAGGCTTGCTTAGCAACAAAACCATGCAACAGAAGCATGAGACATGCTCCAAATCAATGGTGGAATGAGATCCACATCATGCCCAATGAGTTCAGTAAGTTAATGATTCCTAGGCCACACTCCTCTGTGCACACTAAAAACAAAAATATAAGGAAAAGATGACATTATACTAAAACCTGATATGATTTACCATTTTTGGCATATGTTACCATCCTTCTGCTAATTTAAATATTGCCATGACAGTCTTGACTTCACCATATAGGGACAATAAAACTCCCCTGCCTGATGTGGAGGAAGAGCTGATGATGAAAGCCTGACGTCTACTCAAGAATGAGGAAGAAGGTGGTCTCCCTCTCCCCACTTTGCCTTTGATTATAAAACTGTAGCCCACTAAGTTCTCAGGGTGAGGCACCCTTTCCCCCACCTGCTTATAATCCTCACAAGCATCTCTTCTAATAAATCACTTCTTAATTATCACTTTGCCTCTTGCCGAATAGATGCATTTCTGTGGTTTCATCTCCTTTCTCTAAGATTAACACTTTCACCTCTCTGCATTCTTCTTTCTCTATTCATTGCACTTCTCCCCCAACTCCCTGTTCAGTCAACTCCAATCTCCTTACTACTGCCATTATTTAAATATCTCTACTCTTTGCTAAGGTCATCTATGACATCAATGTCTCCAAATAAGTAATATTTTAGTCTTTATTTTATCTGACATTTCAGAAGCATTTAATAGTGTTGGCCACTCTTCTAGAGTCACTAGTTTTCACTAGACTTCCATGATGATACTCTTCATTTTACTCTAATTTCTCTTGCTGTAATTTTTCAGTTGCTTTGCTGACATTCTTCCCATTATCCAGTCCTTAAATGTTGAAGTTCTTGAAATCTGAGATCAACCACACAGTAGTGTAAACCCTGACAGGCTCTTTTTTCTTTTTTGTAATGCAAGTGTCTGATATAATTTGATTGTTGAGACATTAATTTCAAAGAGACCACTTTAAAACTGCCTATATCAGATAGACACAATGCCAGTCACAGGACTAAAACTAAAGAGCCAGACCACCTCCCCCAGCACAGAGCCTCCCTTGTTTTAGAGATCTTGGTTGATTTTAATACCTGACCATTTGGGCTACTTTTTTTTCTCTTCCTGTGCTTTAATTCTGAATCTTATGTTTTAAATTCACCAGTAAAGAGTGAGCACACCAAACCCTTTCACTCTCCACCCCTATAAAAACCTCAGTTCTGTGTGGTCTCTCTTTCTGTGTCTCCCTCTCTGTCTCTCTCTCTCTCTCTCTCTCTCTCCATGACCTTGTGACCTCACTGTGTGGTCCCTCATTGTGCTATGTGATTTCCAGATCTTATAAGTAATAAAAGTTTATTTTTTAAAGTTTCCTGATGGTTATTGCTGAAAAGTGTCTTGCAATCATAATAAAAACCTAGGGCCAGTCCAGCCACAACATTGGTTATTGATAGGCTGAAACCAGCACAAAACACACACTCTAAACTTTCTCCCTAAGGAATCTTATAACTTTGACTACCATGTGTTTTATAATAGTTCCTAAATTTATAACTGCAACTCAGACCTTTCTTCATCTAAACCTGAGACTTTCACGTTTAACTGCCAACATAAGTACTTCTGCAAAATCAGTAACTGATATCACCAACTTCTAATGAAAATCTGGTTTTCTTCTGGAGAAAAAGAAAACAATTCCTAGTACCTGGGAACTGCTCTGATAATTACAGCTTGGCTGTAGTGTTGTTAAAAACTGGCCTGGCACTCATAGCTAAGCCAAGTCATTCTCCTGTTGAACACAAAATATCTCACAGGAAAACCAACATCAGACAAAGTCATTCTGAGACTATGATAAAGTGAGACAAAAAAGAGCACTTCGTATCTTTTTCTAAGTACAGACAAAAAAAAAAGTCACTATGTAACACAAAATATCAAATACTCCCTTCCCCCAACTACTATAATTGACCATTGCTTCCTTACAACTTTAGCCTGTTCTAATCTGCTCTCCTGCTATATAAATTTATTGAGATACACTATTATAGAATTGTCCCCACTTGCTGACAGTACGCAATCTGGAGTGAGACTTTGCCCTCTTGGACCATCCTCAAAATGATGCAACCAAAGCTGATTACTTTAATAGGTCCTTTCTAAAACCCTCTCACTGAGATGCCCCAAAGTTCCCCATGGTGTGTATTCTCCCTTGCTACAATAAATAATAAACCCAATTTGTTCAACTACAAATGTTTTCTTGATGGTTGTGTACTACTTCTTCATATAACTTATCCCAATAATAAATACACTAAGTATGTAAATAGTTGTTTTATGTCTTTCTCTCATTAAAATACAAGCTTCTCATGGGCAAAAACCAGTTAGCTTTATTCACCATGAAAATTTATTCACCTTGTGAAAGCTGGGTTCTTGTGTTTTGCTCTCTTGGTTGTCTATCTCCTTTTATGCCTATTGACTATACTGCACGTAATAAATTCCTTTAGTTGCCAATAATATAAAACTGGTAGTTTGTTACTATTTTATTATTAAATATTGGGTCAGTTTATTAGTCATCCCTCTTCAATTTGATATCAGATTTGCAAAAGCAAAACCTGTCTGAGGCTACTCCTTGAAGCAAGAGTAGTTACCAGTACTAGACCCAAAGGATACACATAATAAGTGTCAATTGGTTTGATGTTCCTTGGAGCTTATATAATTATTGAAGATGATTTTGCATTAATGATTTCATTAGTGTGCAGCTATTTAATTGGCCTTGTAATGAATCTAGGAGATGTTTCATAAAAATCTAAGGAACATGAGTTGATTTTTGCTATCTCTAGTATATCCCTGTGACATTTTGACAGGAAAATCTTCCAAATGTAAACTACAAGACTGAATATTCTATGTCTCTTACATGGACACCTCTTGCTAAGCAACCAATTCTTATAATTAAGAATTATACTCCAAAGCTGACCCTTTTGTTAGATTTGACCTTCATGACCTAAGTAGTTCAGGAATATTATAAACACAATTTGAGAAGGATAAGCCTAATACATAATTCAAACTTTGTCTATTAAAAAATTCTTAGAATCTTTTCACGAATGCATGATATTTATCTTTAGTTACCCCCACAGGACTAGGAGAAAAGGTAAAGAAACTCTGTACTGTACATTCCTCTAGGAAGGTTATTTCTCTATTTCTTTATGTCTTATTCATGTCTTCCCTTGACCTTCAGACCCCTGTACTAACATATGACAGGCATCTTCTCTTGTCTGTCCTACATAAAGACACTTCAAGTGCAACAAATAGAACACTTAATTCATTGTTTTTCTTCATCGTATAAATGTACTACTGCATATTTAACTATAATATTAGGGATATTTCAGAATTTCCTCCCCTTTAACATCTTTCAGTGCATATTAGTTAACCCTCTCTTCTCCAACACTCGTCATTGTCTCCAATCTCCTGCCTGGAACATTATTGTAGTCTCTCAACATTTTATACTATTTTATACTATAGAATTTTATACTACCTTTAGAAGGATCTTTCCTTTCAGAGACTACCCTCCAGCTATATCAGACTATTTTCAGCACCTCCAAAGGGTCTTGCTATGTCACACATCCCAGTTTTTATACACTTGAAGTCTTTTGCTTGGCATGCTTTATCTTTGTTTTTGTTTTAACCAGAAAATTATTTATTTTTAGTCTTCCTTGTGCATCCCAGTTTCTGCATAATTTGTTACTTGTTCCTTCCTTGTAGGAACTGATTTATTTATATCTTAATTCCTTATAAGAAGAGAAGCTACTTAAAGATTGGGTGCATGAAAACATCTTTCCATCATAGCACCCAGTGTCTAATTAAAAGTAAGCAGTCAAATAAGGTGTTAAATGAAAGAATTAATTAATTAATTTGCAAGAGAAATTCAGTTTTAATTTGAACATCTATTTTATCTCTCCACATCCAAAATATTGAATCACACAGGTTGATCAATGAGGCTAAAGGTGGCAAATGATTCCTCTCCTTTTGCCTTCTCTCCTTCTCACCCTCTCCCTCTCCTCCACTTTCTTCCTTTTCTTCTTTTCTCCCTTTCTTTCCTCTGCATGTTTTATAAAACACCTACTATGTAGGCACTGAAGATACTGCTTAAGGGTTTTCTAGAATAATATTCATTATTTTAATTTTAAAATTGCAGATCTGTCATAATCAGAAAAACTTGGTGGACTTTATCAATACTCATACCATGCTGGCATAAATTTTAGTTACTGTTCATCCAAAATACGAGGTGATTTCTTATATTTTTGATTAGTTTCTTGGAAATTTTGTAATGCATCATTTTTAAAATGTTTACATAAATAAATGATAAGGTATTTTGGAATGTTAAGTCTTGTAAAGCCTTGAGAAGTCATTAAGTAAATGTTTAATGGATGAATCTAACATATTAGAGGATTATATTTATAAAGTTTAAGCAATGAGGACTATATTTATAAAGTTTAAGCAATCTGCCTTATAAATACAATCTACAGATGAAGACCTCTCCAAAATTTTAGCAATAGGTTGAAATATTTCACAAATTTTATAGTCTACTTTTTTCAAGATATGTATATTCAGCCAAAATAAACTGTGTTTTCTTTTGTTGCAAAGATTTACTTTCCATTAGAATAATAGCACTTAACATATATTTTAAAAGGTGTTAAGAGATTTTTATTTATTGTCTCCTTTTCTTAAGCACCTAGGTTTCAAATTCCTCTAGTGACACTTGTTTTCTTTTTTTTGGTGGGGGGCGCTGTTTTACCAGAGGTAATTTTTAATTTCCACTCTCTGCTTGGATTTAAGACTGCTTTTTGCACCACACCCCAGAGAGATTATGTCTTTTGCTACTCTCTCAGATATATTGCACTGTTATTTTTACTCTAAGTTTGTTTGCATGCTCACAGGGTGCAGGGAGTGGGGGAGAGCAAAGGGGGTGGAATTGTCTGATGTTCTGATTAAGCTTCAATCTTAGACTTTCTATTTGCCCTGGGGTCTTGAGAGTGTGGCCTTCACAAGTCCCTCTCCTCCCACTCTAGAACTGGGCCTGGAATATATTTCTTCCTCTCCATTAGGAGTAGTGGTTGTTTTTGTTTAGTTTTTTCCTGTTCTCTCTCCCTAACTGCAATGGCTTTCAACTAGTGTTATAAGGTGAAAAGGGAAATGTGTCTGAATGTTTTTTGGCAGTGACTGCTGTTCCCCTCCCTCAGCCAGCATCAGATAGAAGATTGTTCTTGGGATTCTGTTGAGGAGACAGTGATAGGAATTGATAGATCTCCTGTAATTATATAAATGTTGTCTTTGAGTCAAAATAAAGTAATTAAGTAAGATTAAGAATGGGGTGAAGTTGTGGGAAGTTTGAGGAGAAAGAAGTGGATATGCAAAAGTGTTCTAGAAAATACACTAGGGAGATAAATAGATGTAGGAAATATAATAGAATTGCTGACCAGAATTATAAGCTCATTTGAGATTTTGTTACCAAACCAGACTTGGGTCTGCTCACCATTGCACAGTAAAGCCAATCTACTGACACTGAGTTGTGGTGAAGGAAAGTGCAGGGTTTATTGCACTTACCAAGCAAGGAGTATGGGCAGCTAATTCTCAAAAGACCCGAACTCCCCAGTGGTTTTCAGGGAAGGGTTTTTAAAGACAAGGTAAGGGAGAGAGTCATAAGATGTTTGATCAGCTCATGCACCATTCTCTGATTGGTTGATAGTGACCTAACAGGGTGGTGTCACAGGGGTTAACATCATAAATTGTCAGGCTCCAGATGGTCTGGGGGCTATGTGCTTATGGTCATGATGCAGTTAACTTTTCCACGTGGTGGGGGTTTTAGTATCTGCAAAAAAACTCGGGAATGTGCATCAGACTTTGTTATCCATATCCTTCAGGGATGAACTAAAGATTCTGTGACCCTTCTATATGGCTGATCTATTGTTTAAATTGTTACAAGTTCTCTTGGCCCAAATTCTATCTTTTGCTATTGCATGTTAACATTCTTCCAAGCATTAATTCTTGAGCCAGACTTTTGTGATTCAGGGGAGGCCTGGTAAACTAAAGCCTACAAATGAGAGACAGATGGAGGACATTGGGGTGGGGGAGAGTCTTCTGTCTCAAGGAAGCCCCATAAGGTTCTCCTTGGTTACAATTTGCAGTCATAAATTTACATTGAAACATATCATCATACTTGGCCAATTTTTTCTCCATTTATGTCTCTATCCAACCTTCTGTTTCACCCAATATTTGAGGTTTTTTTTTTTTATTTCTGGTGATAATAGTTTTCATTTTTATGAATTCTACTTGGTTATTTGCTAAATATTTATTTATTTATCTTTGTAGGAAAGAGTTAAAGCAGCTGGCCTGAGTGGATAAACAAATGTGGTATAGCCATACAATGAAATAGTATTTCATAATAAAAAGAAACAAACTACTAATACATACTGTAACATTATACTAAGTGAAATAAATCAAATGTGAAAGACTACATAATGCATGACTTTATTTATATGGAATTTTCAGAAAAGTCAAATTTTTAGAAGTAGAAAGCAAATCAGTGGCTGCTTTGATCTGCCTGTAGGAGTGTGCATTAAGTGCAAACGACCCAAAGGAATTTTTGAGGTGATGGAAATGTTCTAAAACTGGATTGTACTGATAGCTGCACAAGTCAATGTTTTCTAAAGATCACTGAATTGTACACTTCCAATGGGGAATTCAGAGTATGTAAGTTGTACACCAATAAAGCTGTTGTAGGAAATGGGACCCCTTCCAGGGCCCAAGAGTGAGCTCTTGTCTAACACTCAGAAATGAATTGTCTGAAGAAACACACGTGCTGACAAAGCAAGAGAATTTATTGGGAAGGGGAACCCAGGCAGAGAGTAGCAGGGTAAGGAAACCCAGGAGAACTGCTCTGCCATGTTGCTTACAGTCTCAGGTTTTATGGTAATAGGATTAGTTTCCAGGTTGTCTCTGGCCAATCATTCTGACTCAGGGCCCTTCCTGGTGGTACGCACATCACTCAGCCAAGATGGATTCTGGGACTTTGGTAGGCCATATGGACTTGTGTCTCCTCTCGACCTTTCCTAAAGTCTTCCGGTTGATGGTAGCTTGCTAGTTCTGCATTCCTTACCAGGACCTCCTGTTGTAAGATAACTCATAATAGGTTACTATTGGGCTTAGCTAGGGAGGGTGGTTTCGGTCAGTGGTTCCATTAACAGAGTTGTTAAAAATGAAAAAATTTTCTTTTGACAGATGAATGGGCAAAGTCCTACGGTACTAAGATAAAACCTAGTACCTCTAGGTAAAACTTAGAAACCTCTTCTGTTTCCTAGAAGAGACTCTTATAAAAGCAATGATCTTTTGTGAAACCAAAGTTAAGGATTTTCTCCTCTGAGTCAATTGGATAAAATAAATTGAATTTTTTTCTCGGTATCCAGTAGAGGAACAAAACTTGCTATGCCAAATATCTCTTTGCCATGCAGATTATTTTGAGCTGAGAGAAATCAAGGCCCAAAGACTCAGGAAAAAAATTTGGCCTTCCCCCCTAACTGCCTAAAAATTTTTTGGATAGAGGGCCTATTCATGGAATAGAGCTATCAAGAGAGATATCTGCAAAGAATATGGACTAAGTGTGGTGAGGAAACTCAGCAGGGCCTAGAGATCAGAGTCTGCTCTGTGTGCCATTGTCTCTGCATGGCTCAGCAAATAACTGTTCATCAAACATTTGTTTTCCATCTCCATGTGAATTACCTTCCTCCCTTTTGAAATCCCAAACCACTACCCTCAACATCCTCTTTTGTCTTTAGCTGAAGGTGGCATTTAAGGTGAGGGTTTTAGCCATTTGGTGGGTTACTCAGATTTTCTGGGTCTCTCCCATGTATACATGTTATTAGATTTTGTTTGATTTTCTCCTGTTAATCTGTCTCATGTCAACTTAATTCTTAGGCCAGCCAGAAGAACCTAGAAGGGTAAAGGAAAATTGATGTGAGTGGAGTGTTGATGTCCCATAACATTATTGTGTTGTTATCGATTTCTACATTTAGGTTTATTAATAATTGCTTTATATATTTTTGTGTGCCTGTGTTAGGTACATATATATTAATAATAGCTATGTCTTCTTGATTATTGTTTCCCTTTATCATTATATAATGTCCGTGTTTGTCTTTTGTTACCTTTTCTGGCTTGAAGTCTATTTTCTGTGATATGAGAATGGCTACACCAGTGTTCTTTTGGTTGTCATTTGCTTAAAGTATTATTTTCCATCCCTTCACGTTAAGCCTATGTTTGCCTTTAAAGCTGAGGTGAGTCTCCTGGAGGCAGCATGTTGTTGGGTCTTGTTTTTTTTTTTTTTTTTTATTCCATCCAGTCACTCTTTGTCTTTTGACTGGTGGATTCAATCTATTTACATTTACTGGTAGATGGGAACTTAGTACTGCCATTTAATCTTTTGTTTTCTGGTTGCTCTATATATCCACTGTGTCTTTTTCCTAGTGTTTCTGTCTACAATTTTGTTTTGGTGGTTTTCTAAGATGTATTTTAGGCTTTCTCTCTTTTAATGATTTGTGTCTCTGTTCTAGATTTAAGTTCTGTAGTTACAATGAGGTTTGTATAAAATGTCTAATAGATAAAATAGTCTTTTTTCTACTGATTGCATCTTACCTTTATTTGCCTATACAGGTTTCAGCCTTTTCCTCTTTCCCTTTATATTTTGCTGTCACAAATTATTCCTTTTCATGTTTTTAATTTGTAACCAAACTGAAGTAGCTATAGTTATTTTTTCTGATTTTTCCCTCTTTAACCTTTATGCTATAATAAAGTGTTTAAAAACCTATTCTTCTGTAGAGTTGCAATTTTCTAATTATGTTTGTTTATTTATCAAATTATTCAAAGTTTTGGGTACTTTTGCCTTTTTGTTTCTGGTAGAAGAGCTCCTTTCAACATCTCTTGTGAAGCAGGTCTAGTGTTGATAAACTCTCTCAGCCACTATTCTTCAGGGAAAGGCTTTCTCTTTTATGTCTAAATAACACTTTGCCAGATAGAGGATTCTAGGCTAACAGATTTTATCTTTCAGTATTTTGAGAATATCATTCCATTCCCTCCTGGCTTATAGAGTTTCTGCTGAAAGATCTGTGATAGCTTAACGGGGTTTTCTTTGCAGGTTACTATCCTTTTTTCCTGGCTACTTTCAAAATTCTTTCTTTTTCTTTGACTTTTTTGTTAAGTACAGTTGCTGTACCATATTATATAAGTTACAGATGTACAATATAGTGATTCACAATTTTTAAAGGTTATATTCTATTTATAGTTATTGTAAAATATTGACTATATTCTCCACGTTGTACAATATATACTTGTAGCTTATTTTATACCTGATAGTTTGTACCTCTTACTCCCATACCCTTATATTTGTCCTCCCCCTCCCCTCGCCTCACTGGTAACCACTAGTTTTTTCCCCTATATCTGTAAGTCTGCTTCTTTTGATTATATTCACTAGTTTCTTGTACTTTTTAGATTCCACATTTAAATGATATCATACAGTATTTGTTGTTCTCCCTCTGACTTATTTCACTTAGAATAATGCCCTTCAAGTCCATCCATGTAGCTGCAAATGGCAAAATTTTGTTGTTCTTAAGACTGAGTAGTATTCCATTATATATATATATATATATATATATATTCCATATCTTCTTTATCCATTCAGTTGTTGATAGACACTTAGGTTGCTTCCATATCTTACCAATTATAATTAATGCTGCCATGAACATTGGGCTGCATATATCTTTTCAAATTAGTGCTTTTGTTTTTTCAAATATATACTCAGGAGTGGAATTCCTGGGTCACATATTAGTTTTATTTTCTAATTTTTGAGAAACCTCCAAACTGTTTTCCACAGTGGCTGTACAAATTTACCTTCCCACCAACAGTGTACAAGGGTTCCATTTTCTCCACATCCTACTGCAGTTTTCTTTTGATTTCCATTTTCATGGAATATTTTTTTTACATCCTTTCACTTTCAATCTGTATGTGTCCCTAGGTCTGCAGTGGGTCTCTTGTAGACAGCATATATATGAATCTTGTTTTTGTAACCATTCAGCCAGTCTATGTCTTTTGGTTGGAGCATTTAATCCATTCACCTTTAAGGAAATTATCAATATGTATGTTCCTTTTACCATTTTCTTAATTGTTTTGGGTTTGTTTTTATAGATCCTTTCTTTTTTGTGTTTCCCATTTAGAGAATTTCTTTTAACATTTGTAGTAGAGCTGGTTTGGTGGTGCTGAATTCTCTTAGCTTTTGCTTGTCTGTAAAGCCTTTGATTTCTATATTGAATCTGAATGAGATTCTTGCTGGGTAGAGTAATCTTGGTTGTAGGTTTTTCCCTTTCATCATTTTAAATATATCCTGCCACTCCCTTCTGGTATGCAGAGTTTCTGCTGAAAAATCTGCTGATAAACTTATGGGGATTCCCTTGTATGTTATTTGTTGCTTTTCCCTTGCTGCTTTTAATATTTTTTCTTTGTATTTAATTTTTGATAGTTTGATTAATATGTGTCTCGGCATGTCTCTCCTTGGGTTTATCCTGTATGGGATTCTCTGCTTTTCCTGGACTTGATTGACTATTTCCTTTCCCATGTTAGAGAAGTTTTCAATTATAATCTTTTCAAATATTTTTTCATCTTTCTTTTTCTCTTCTTCTTTTGGGACCCCTATAATTCAGATGCTGGTGCATTTAATGTTGTTCCAGAGGTCTCTGAGACTGTCCTCAATTCTTTCATTCTTTTTTCTTTATTCTTCTCTGTGGCAGTTATTTCCACCATTCTATCTTTCAGGTCACTTATCCGTTCATCTGTCTCAGTTATTCTGTTATTAATTCCTTCTAGAGTAGTTTTAATTTCATTTATTGTGTTGTTCATCACTGTTTGTTTGTTCTTTAGTTCTTCTAGGTCCTTGTTAAAGGTTTCTTGTATTTTCTCCATTCTATTTTTGAAATTTTGCATCATCATTACTCTGAATTCTTTTTTAGGTAGACTACCTATTTCCTCTTCATTTGTTTGGTATTGCGGGTTTTTACCTTGCTCCTTCATCTGCTGCATATTTTTCTGTTTTCTCATTTTGTTTAACTTATTGTGTTTGGGATCTCCTTTCTGCAGGTTGCAGGGTTGTAGTTCCTCTTACTTCTGTTATCTGTCCTCAGTGAGTGAGGGTGGTCCATTGGCTTGTGTAGGCTTCCTGGTAGGGGAACTGGTGCCTCTCTCCTGGTAGGTGGAGCTGGATCTTGTCTCTCTAATGGGCAGGGCTGCATCTGATGGTGTGTTTTGGGATGTCTGTAAGCTTAATATTATTTTAGGCAGCCTGTCTGCTAATGGGTGGGTTTGTGTTCCTGTCTTGCTTGTTGTTTGGTGTGAGACCTCCACACTGGAGCTTGCTGGTCATTGGGTGCATCTGGGTCTTACTGTTGAGATGGAGACCTCTGGGAGAGCTCTCACCTTTTTATATTCCATGGGGCTTGGAGTTCTCTGGTGGTCCAACTTCCTGTACTCAGCTCTCCTACCTCAGAGGCTCAGACCCAGCCCTCAGCTGGAGCACCAAGATCATGCAAGCTGCATGGCAGAGA
The DNA here is from genome assembly GCF_965194805.1 of Balaenoptera borealis. Classification (NCBI taxonomy): domain Eukaryota; kingdom Metazoa; phylum Chordata; class Mammalia; order Artiodactyla; family Balaenopteridae; genus Balaenoptera; species Balaenoptera borealis. The sequence continues at coordinate 29,263,745 of NC_138870.1, forward strand.
AGAAAAGGAAGAAGAAAAAAAAAAAAAAAAACAAAACGAACATACAAAACCCTAAGACAAATGGTAAAAGCAAAACTAAACAGACAATATCACACAAAGAAACATACACATACGCACTCACAAAAAGAAAGGAAAAGAAAATTTTAAAAAAGAGAGAAAACAAAAAAGAAGAGAGCAACCAAACCAATAAATAAACCCCAAAACGAAAGAAAATACTAAAAACTAAACTAACAAAAACATAAAACCAAACCAAATCAAATGCAGAAAGCAACCTACAAAAGGGAAAAGAAAGCATAAAACAAACACACAAAAATGGTCAAAAAAATGGAAAGAGAAAAGAAAGATGAAAACAAAAGGAAAAAACACAAAACAACAAAGTAGTAAAGGAAAAAATAGAAAAATATAAAATACAGTTTAAAATAAGATAAAAACAAAGGAAAACAAAGGAAAAAACACAAGGAAAAAACGCAATATAAAAAAGTACAGTAGAAATAGGAAAAAATAATAAATTAAATAAAAAATATATTAAAAATAAAAGCATAAAAAGAAAAGAATAAGTAAATAAAGATTGAAATTAAAAGAATAATAAAAAATAACAACAGAACAAAATGGAAAAAAAAAGTGGTAACAGCATTTTCCTGTGACCTTAGCTCTCAGTGTCCTTGCCCCCACAGTGAGACACAGCCAATCCCTGCCTACCCAGGAGGTCCTCCAATACTGCTAGGTAGGTCTCTGGACCTGCTATGAGCAATGTGCGGCCAGCTGAGACTCTGATCTGGCCTAACTCCCATGTGTATTTGCCCCCAAAGTACACAGTTGCCCTCAAAGTCCACAGCCTCAATTGTGGAAACATGTTGTCTATTCAGTTATTCCACAGATGCAGGATTTACCAAGCCAATTGTTAGGATTTAATCTGCTGCTCCTGCAGCTGCATGGAGAGATTTCCCTTTCTCTTCTTTGGTCTCACAGCCCTAGGATTCAGCTTTGGTTTTGGCCCCTCCTCTGTGTGTGGGCTGTCCTCAGGCGTCCTTTCCCCTCCCAGGCAAGATGGGGGTGAAAGCAGTGGTTGACTAACTTGCTCACTCAGGCTGGGGAGAGGGAGGGATACAGCAGTCACAATTAGGATGTGTAGGGAGTTCCTGTGGTGGCAGAAGCTGGTGTGAAGTTCAAGAGCCTGAGGCATGCTATGTATTCTCCTGGGGAAGTAGGCCCCGGATTGCAGGACCCTTGGAAGTGGTGGGCTGCACAGTCTCCCAGGAAGGCATGGACAGAACCTGTACTTGCACACAGGACCCTTGGTGGCAGCAGCAGCAGCTTCTGGGGTCAGAGATAACAGCTGTGACTCACACTCACCCTCACGTAGGTGTTGCCCTGCCATCTGTGAGCACATGGAGCAGGAAGCTCCTATGGTGGGCCGCTCCTCAAGCACCCCACAACAAAGGTCTCCTGCCTCTCCAGCAGGTCCAGGCTTTTGTGGGTATGTGTGGCACACTAGCCACCATCCCCTCCACCAGCTGTCCTCACATAGCCAACCCCAGTCCTCTCCCTGGGGTCTGACCTCCAAAGCCTGAGTCTCAGCACCCAGCCCCTAGTGTGTGGAAACTTTTCCTCCTTCACAGCTCCCTCCCAGAGGGGCAGGTCCATTCCTGATTCCTTTGTCTCTTGTTTTTTCTTTTTTCTTTTGCCCTACCCAGTTATGTGGGGATTTTCTTGCCTTTTTGGAAGTCTGAAGTCCCCTGCCAGCATTCAGCAGGTGTTCTGTAGGAGTTGTTTCACATGTAGGTATATTCTTGATGTATTTGTGGGGAGGAAGGTGATCTCCACGTCTTACTCCTCTGACATCTTGAAGGTCTCCTGATCTTTTGTATTTCTGTGGTGTCAGTTGTACCTTCTCCTTTTTCATTTCTGATTTTATTGATTTGGGCTCTCTCCATTTTTTTTCTTAGTGAGTCTCCATAAAGGTTTATCAACTATGTTTATCTTTTCAAAAAACCAGTTTTTATTTCATTGATATTTTCTGTTGTTGTTTTTTGTCTCTATTCCATTTATTTCTGCTTTGATATTTATGATATCTTTTCTTCTACTAACTTTGGGTTCTGTTTCTTCCTCTTTCTCTAAGTTGCTTTAGGTGTAAGGTTAGGTTGTTTATTTGAGATTTTTCTTGTTTCCTGAGGTAAGCTGTATCACTATAAACTTCCTTCTTAGAACTGCTTTTGTAGTCTCCCATAGGTTTTGGATTGGCATGTTTTTTTTCATTTTTCTTTAAGTATTTTTTGATTTCTTATTTGATTTCTTCAGTGATCCATTGGTTGTTTCATAGCATATTGTTTAACCTCCACATTTGTGTTTTTTGCAGTTTTTTCCTTGTAGTTGATTTCTTTTTTTTTAAGTTATTATTTATTTATTTATTTATTACTTATTTATTGATTGATTTTGGCTGTGTTGGGTCTTCGTTTCTGTGCGAGGGCTTCCTCTAGCTGCAGCAAGCGGGGACCACTCTTCATTGTGGTGCATGGGCCTCTCACTCTCGTGGCCTCTCCCGTTGCAGAGCACAGGCTCCAGATGTGCAGGCTCAGTAGTTGTGGCTCACGGGCCTAGTCACTCCGTGGCATGTGGGATCCTCCCAGACCAGGGCTCGAACCTGCGTACCCTGCATTAGCAGGCAGATTCTCAACCACTGCGCCACCAGGGAAGCCCTCTTTTTTTTTTTAATTTTAGAATTTTATTTATTTTTTTATACAGCAGGTTCTTATTAGTTATCCATTTTATACATATTAGTGTATATTGATTTCTATTTCCATAGTATTGTTTGGAAAAAATGCTTGATATGATTTCAATTTTCTTAAGTTTTCTGAGGCTTGTTTGTGGTTTGGAATGTGATCTTATCCTGGAGAATCGTCCACATGGACTTGAAAAGAATATGTATTCTGCTGCTTTCCAATGGAGAACCATATATATATATATATATATTTCAATTAAGTCCGTTTGGTCACTCTGTTATTTATGACCATTGTTTCTTTATTGATTTTCTGCTTGGATGACCTGTCCATTTATGTAAGTTGATGTTAAGTCCCCTACTACTATTGTGTTACTGTCAATTTCTCCTTTTATGTCTGTTAATATTTGCCCTATATATTTAGGTGCTCCTATGTAGGGTGCATATATATTTACAATTGTTATATCTTCTTCTTGGATTTATATCTTGATCATTATGTAGTGTCCTTCTCTGTCTCTTGTAACAGTCTTAATTTTTTTTTCTCTGATATAAGTATTGCTACTCTGGCTTTCTTTTGATTTTCTTTTGCATGGAATACTTTTTTCCTTTCCCTCACTTTCAGTCTGTGTGTGTCTCTAGATCTGAAGTGAGTCTCTTGTAGGCAGCTTATATACAGGTCTTGGTTTTTTTTAATCCATTCAGCCACTCTATCTCTTTCAGTTGGAGGATTTAATCCATTTACATTTAAGGTAATTATCCATATATATGTCCTTATTGCCATTTTGTTAATGTTTTAGGTTTGTTTTCAAGGATATTTTCCCCCTTTTTTCTTCTTTTATTCTCTTCTCTTGCAATTTGATGTCTATTTTAGTGTTATTTTTGGATTCTTTTTCTTTTTGTGTTGAATATCTCTTTTAGATTTTTGGTTTGCTGTTACCATGAGGTTTTTGCATAACAGTCTATATATACATGTGATTGTTTTAAGCTGTTGATCTATTTATTTCAAATGCATTCTAAAAGTCCTACATTTTTACTCTCCTCCCTTCATGATGATTACTTTTTTTGATATTATATTTTATGTCTAATTGTTTTGTGTATGCCTTAACTGCTTATTGTGGATATAGATGATTTTACTATTTTTGTCTTTCAACATTCCTACTAGCATAGTGTGTGGATGATTTTCGACTTTACTGTATGTTTGCATTTACCAATGAGCTTTTTCATTTGGTAATTTTCTTGTTTATAGTTGTGGCCATTTCCTATTCACCTAGAGAAGTTCCTTTTACATTTCTTGTAAAGCTGGTTTGATGGTGCTGAACTCTTTTTGCTTTTGCTTGTCTGTAAAGGTTTTGAATCTCTCCCTCAAATTTGAGCAAGAGTTTTGCTGGGTAGAGTATTCTTGGTTATGGGTTTTTCACTACTTTCATCACTTTAAATATATCATGGCACTCCCTTCTGGCCTGCAGAGTTTCTGCTGAAAAATCAGCTGATATCTTTATGGGACTTCCATGTATGTTATTTGTTCCTTTTCCCTTACTGCTTTTAATATTGTCTCTTTAATTTTTGTCATTTTAATTACAGTGTGTCTTGGTGTGTTCTTCTTTGGGTTAATTCTGTGTGGGATTATCTGTGCTTCCCAAACTTGGGTTACTCTTTCCTTTCCCAGGTTAGCAAAGTTTTTAACTATTATGTCCTCAGATATGTTCTCAGGACCTTTCTCTCTTCTCTTTCTGGGACTGATTTAATTCCAATATTAGTGTGCTTGATATTGTCCCAGAGGTTTCTTAAACTTTCCTCATTCTTTTTCTTTTTTTTTTTTCTTTTTTTGGTTCAGTGGCAGTGATTTCTACTACTCTGTCTTCCAGCTTGTTGATTTGTTCCTCTGTATCATTTAGTCAACTGTTGTTTCCTTTTAGTGTTTTGGGTTTTTTTCAGTTATTGTGTTCTTCATCTCTGTTCGATTGTTCTTTATATTTTCTAACTGTTTGTTAAATACATCTAACTTCTCTGTCTGTGCATCCATTCTTCTCCTGAGTTTTTGATCATCTTTACGATCATTATTCTGAACACTTTCTCAAGCAGATTGTCTATCTCCACTTCACTTGGATCTTCTTCTGGGGTTTTATCTTTTCCCTTCATCTGGAACATGTTCCGTGCCACCTCAGTTGCTATTTGTATTTTTATGTATGTGGTGGGTTAGGTATGTTTTTCAACCTTGGAGAAGTGGCCTTCTGTAGGTTAAGTACTCTCCATCCCAACAGCACACTCCCCTCTCATCATCCAAGCTATTTGCTCTAGGAATTCCCCCTAGGAGGGCTGCATGCATCCTCTTTTGCTGGGCTATGTGTGTGGTATGGTAGGCTTGGTTGGTCCCTAGCCTGGATTGTTGCCAGGCCCTGCTTTGTGCAGATACTGCAAGCTGCTGGTTAGCAGAGCCTCTCATGAGGCAGCAGACTGCAGAACCCCAGGTGCCCCAGGGACTAGAACTGGCTCACTGGTGGATGGAGTCAGGGTCCAGAACTCTCCATGACTGTTGCCTGCCCATTGGTGGTTAAAGCCAGGCCCTTGGGTTTGTGCTGGACTATGAGCAGACAGAGCTGCTCCTGGATTCTGGCTCCAGGGCCCAGGGATCCCAGAGCTGGTGTCAGATTCCTGGTGGGGAGGGTGTGTTTCATGTCACAGTTGGGTATGGGGTTTGGGGTGTTCTGAAGCTTGTGTTTGCCTGCTAGTTGGCAGGACAAGGGCCCAGCTGGTTCCAGGGTAGTGTCTGGCCTGCTGTGGGCTGGCTGGGTCTGTGGACTGCAGGACTATGGTTTCCTCACATCTGTTATCTGCCCCCTGGTGGGTGATAGTGATCTAGAGGATAATGTAGGCTTCCTGGAGGGCAGGGCCAGTGCCTGCCCACTACTGGGTGGGGTTGAGTCTGTTCATCTGTGGGCAGTATCATGTGTAGAGGTATGTCTAGAGGAGGCTGTGCCTCCTCTATAATATGTATTAAGAATACATATTATAATTTAAAAATTGGGTAAATATATAAAGAAAGTCAGAGGTAAATTGGATGTGACTTTGAGGGAGATATTGTTTATGGGTTTTATTTCCAGAGAGATTTGGTTAACAGCTTTTACCTGCAGGGGAGGAGGCAAACCATCTGTGAGGGCAAATGATGTTAGAGACTGGAATGCCATAGTGGAGAAGGGGAAAGGTGATAAAAGGATGGGTCAAAGCTAATGGATTCTCTAACAGCAATGAAATCTCAACTAAATTTAATGAACCAATAAATTCCACACTAGATTTGTACAAAAAAAGAAACCTTGTCTATAGAAATTAGAAAACCAAAACCATGAAACAATGTTATGTAATTGTTAATTTTATTTGAAACATTGAGCTCCTGATAACCTAAATGAAAAAGTTAAAATGGTCATTTTCATGATTTTGTTGTTCATGAGCAAACACATTTCTCACGGAAAACAACCCATGGCATTTTGTTCTGATGGGTATTTCTCATGTAAGGTTATATATAGGGATCCAAAAGTGGACATAACCTCATCCTTAAAGCCTATACTATTATGGTTTCTATAAAGCTATTTTTAATAGTATTTACCCATGAGAGCTGAGGTCATTTTGTCAAAGCCCAATAAAAATAGTGAATAAAATTTATTGAATAGAATCTATTTATAAATATTCAGGTTTCCAATTGTTCAGCTTTATCTAGGGGTAAAAATTTGAATACTTAGAATAATGTGTGGAATCATGTTCTACAAAGAGACTTCCAGTCCTTTATAAGGGTCAAGAGGCAATACACTTGTGATTCGAAGTACAAGCAGACTTTATTATTAATTTACAATTCATCAGTATGTTTGAAGACCAAATAAACAGATGGTAATTGTCCAAAATATTTTGGGGAAAGTTGAAAAATCTAAACAACACCTACTTAAATAATGACTATCTTTTTTTTCCACCTTAGTTCAGAAAGCTTACAGTGAAAACCTGAATTAAAAGAAAAATCTGTATCTTCTCTAGTCTCACCTGAGTTTGAGGAACACAAATTTATAATAGAAATACTTGGGAATGTTATGTCTTATTTTCCCAAAAGAATTCACCATCTAGAAAGAAAACATCGAAATTTATTTGGTGTTGAGTAAGCTGGATAAGTAGAGTTATGGGAGTAAATGAGTGTATATGAAATGATGAACTATTTGGGCCAGATTAGATAGTGATGGGTATGCAATCAGAAAAGACTAAGAGTCTCTGGAGAGGAGCAGGGATTTGATAGGCTCACTAGTGGCACATTAATAGAAGGAACCAGTCAGTCTTAATGTTCAAGTACACACTATGATTAGAATATCTTTTGGTGTACCCACACAGATGCCTTGCACCATGGTTGAAAGAGGACATATTGTGTTAACTTAATAATTTATTTGATATTGATTATTTTCAACATTTCTTATTCACAATCAGGAAATCAAATGGTTTCCTTTAGAGACAGTCCAAATGTCTGAATTGGCATTTATCATGGAAAATTATGTGAATGTTATTAAGACTGCAAACTGCAAATCTTGTCCCTAAATTATAGAGCCAATCACTACATAAATGCTGTAAAGAGCTCTGTCCAATTGTATAATACAAAAACAAGCAATAATCTCTTTAATATGCACTTGGGTATTGAATAGACACCTAAAATTTATATGGTCAAATGGTGATTTACATTATGCCTTCTCATGTTAGATTTTTCACTTCTATAATCTTCCTTCTTGAAAAATTATATATCTTCACTCATTGCTGTGATACTTGCTGTGTCTTCCTGTGGCAGGAATATACTTCCCCACCCAATGTATTGACCAATAAAATGAAAGTATAAATTGACCTATGGTTGTTCCAAGAAAGCACCAGTCATTTTTTTTTAACACATTTATTAGAGTATAATTGCTTTACAATGGTGTGTTAGTTTTGCTGTATAACAAAGTGAATCAGCTATACATATACATATATCCCCATATCTCCTCCCTCTTGCGTCTCCCTCCCACTCTCTCTATCCCACCCCTCTAGGTGGTCACAAAGCGCCTAGCTGATCTCCCTGGAAAGCACCAGTCTTATTATTATTCCTCTGTCACAAGAAAGTCATGACATAGATAATGAGAGTTGCTTCTTTCTGGATGCCAGAGAGAAGTACTGGTTTTATCCTATTGACCTCCAAAAGATCTATTGATTCTCTAAATAAAATATTATAACATTATTCTGTAGGTTATAATATATGTAGATGTAATATATATGAAAATAATAGCACAAATAAAGTGATGAGGTAAATGGAACTATACAGCCACAAAATCTTACATTCGATGTGAAATAATACAAAAGCAAATCTAGGTAGATTTGTTGATAAGTTAAATATATATTGCAATCCATAGAGCAACCAAAATAATGCAAAGAGGAATGGCTTAAATAGAAAAGAATTAAATTATTCTTAGAATAGGAGGAGAATTAAAATAAATTACTAAAATTTGATAAATCCAAAAGAAGGGAGGAAAGGAGAATACTGAAGAGAAGAAGACAGACACAAAATAATTCATACTGGATGACTGTATTTATATGAAGTACTAGAAAAGAAAATACTAATCAATGATGAAAAGAATCATTAACTGTGTTGTTTCTTGTAGGAGTGAAGCAAGAGGAAAATTTCTGGGGAATGCTGAAAATATTCTCCGTGTCTATATGAGTATGGGTTTCATGAGTGTGTGAGTATGTCAAAGTCATAGTGCATTTCATTAACAGAAATTTGATACTTCAAAAATTCCTGTAAATAATATTGAAATTTAGTTAGCAGGTTTTTTTTTTATTTTGCAGTGATTAATAATTAGCAATTTGGAATTAACTATTTGAAAACTATTTTCTGTGTTGTCTAGGCTTGAACAAATGCATAAGCATATTGAAGTTAATGAAAGCCAAGTTTCTTACTATCAGAGGAGGTAGTTAGGAATATAGAAAGAGGTATGATAGACCACAATATACCACCTAGATTCCCTTTCAAGAAAAAAACTTGCTGCCAGATATGAGGACTCTGATCAAAATACAGCCTTAGCTGCAGAGAGCCATCTTGCTTGAAGTCATTCCTTTTTCTAGGTAGACCGTATACAGTGATTGATGGAGGTGGGTGTATGAAGGTGTGTTGGTCTTGATTTGATGTTGGACAGTTCTGACAGTCAATATTTGCTCCAGAGATCTTCTCTGGGTTGACTGGCAATATTGCCAATGGCACCACAATTTGACTTCTCCCCCTATCCTAACTTAAATCCTTCACTTCTTTTTCACAGGTGTTAATTCTTAAAAAAATATTTTGTACCTAGTAGCAATGAAATTATCTAATTTGAAGGTGTTGGTTTCTAAAAACCAGTTTGTAATAAAAGGAGCCAGGTCTCTGCAGATAAATATCTGACTCCAGGGTTGTGGTAGAAAAAGTACAAGATGAGCTTGAAGTATCTTCTTGTAGCAGAAAGTTTGGATGTGCCTAAGTGATGATGACTCCTTTGCAAAACAAAGGAGCCAGTATGGAGTTCTCACAGGAACGTCAAAATATATTATAATAGTAATTGATTGTAAGATATTGAATGAAATATGATGTGGGTAATGTGGACCATAAACAAATAAATGGTAGACAAGGAAATCTGTTAAAATAGAATGAAAACTTATAAATACAGAAGAAATAATAGAGTTAGAAATCATCACGGGATGCTAAATATAGTAGTTTGAAATTTTGATGAGGAACATGATATGTATATAGTCTCAAAGTATTTCTTCACTAGATATTTATTAAATACAGAAGATAATTTACTTTACTGTGGAAAGACTTAGTGTACACTAACTCAACCAAGTGTTCAATATTTACATCATAAATATTGAGAATAATTGAATGAAGCATGTGCCATTTAATGTCATGGTCTGAGAAGGACACCATATCACTTCTTTGATATTTCTGTCCGAAAGTGCATAATTTTCATTTAATCATGTGGGAACATCAGACAAATTAACATTGAGAAGCAGTTTACAAAAACAACTGACCTATACTCTTCAAAATACTAAGAAAAAGAAAGATAAAGTCTAAGAAACCGTTTCTGATTAAGTAAAACTAAAGAAACATGACTGCTAACTGTAATACACGAGAAAAAATAGTCATTAACAGTTGGTGAAATTTGTTTATGGACTGTGAATTTAAAACAGAATTGTATCAATTTAAACTTCATAATTTTTCAATTACACTTGTAGTCCTTTTCCTTCTGGAAATACACTCTGGATTATTTAGAGTTATTGAGACAAAATGTCCAGAAAATGAATACAGTAAATAAATACACTCTATATAACTGTACATCTATAAATACATACAGAGAGAATGAGATAGCATATATGCCCAAACTTACATTTGGTGAATTTTGGCAAATAGTGTAATGAAATTTATATAAAATAAAATGTTAAAATTAATTTCCATTTATTTAAAATATTTCTGTATTTAGTTTATGTAATTCTCACAGTAAGTGAATATTAATCATGTGTAATTTTGATACATTTTAATCTTTTCTTTTTACCAGCTTTTGTCTTATGTACCTTCTGTTTGTCACCTTACTTGCCTAATTACAGTATTGTGAGACAGAGATTACCACCCACATTTTGAAGATGATAAAATTGTCACAAAAACTCTTAAGGCTCTTTCCTTAGCTTTTTTAATGTGGACCCTTTTGTAGATTATTTGGCAGTAGTTTTGCAGAATGTTCTTTAATTTGAGTGTGTATGATTTTTCCACATATTAGATTCAGAATATTTCTCTTTGGCAGAACTAACACAGAAGTGATGTTACGTTCTTCTCATTGCATTCTGTCAGGTGCACATGATTTTTTTTTTTAACATCTTTATTGGAGTATAATTGCTTTACAATGGTGTGTTAGTTTCTGCTTTATAACAAAGTGAATCAGCTATACATATACACACGTTCCCATATCTCCTCCCTCTTGCATCTCCCTCCCTCCCGTCCTCCCCATCCCACACCTCTAGGTGGTCACAAAGCACAGAGCTGATCTCCCTGTGCTATGCAGTTGCTTCCCACTAGCTATCTATTTTACGTTTGGTAGTGTATATATGTCCATGCCACTCTCTTACTTTGTCACAACTTCACTTCCCCCTCCCCATATCCTCAAGTGGATTCTCTAGTAGGTCTGTGTCTTTATTCCAATCTAACCCCTAGGTTCTTCATGACCCTTTTTTTTTTCTTAGATTCCATATATATATGTTAGCATACGGTATTTGTTTTTCTCTTTCTGACTTACTTCACTCTGTATAACAGACTCTAGGTCCATCCACCTCACTACAAATAACTCCATTTCGTTTCTTTTTATGGCTGAGTAATATTCCATTGTATATATGTGCCACATCTTCTTTATCCATTCATCTGTTGATGGACACGTAGGTTGCTTCCATGTCCTGGCTATTGTAAATAGAGCTGCAATTTGGTACATGACTCTTTTTGAATTATGGTTTTCTCAGGGTATATGCCCAGTAGGGGGATTGCTGTGTCGTATGATAATTCTATTCTTAGTTTTTTAAGGAAGCTCTATACTCTTCTCCATAATGGCTGTATCAATTTACATTCCCACCAACAGTGCAAGAGGGTTCCCTTTTCTCCACACCCTCTCCAGCATTTATTGTTTCTAGATTTTTTGATGATGGCCATTCTGACCAGTGTGAGATGATATCTCATTGTAGTTTTGATTTGCATTTCTCTAATGATAAATGATGTTGAGCATTCTTTCATGTGTTTTGTGGCAATCTGTATATCTTCTTTGGAGAAATGTCTATTTAGGACTTCTGCCCATTTTTGGATTTCGTTGTTTGTTTTTTTGATATTGAGCTGCATGAGCTGCTTGTAAATTTTGGAGATCAATCCTTTTTCAGTTGTTTCATTTGTAAATATTTTCTCCCATTCTGAGGGTTGTCTTTTGTTCTTGTTTATGGTTTCCTTTGCTGTGCAAAAGCTTTTAAGTTTCAGTAGGTCCCATTTGTTTATTATTGTTTTTATTTCCATTTCTCTAGGAGCTTGATCAAAAAGGATCTTGCTGTGATTTATGTCATACAGTGTTCTGCCTATGTTTTCCTCTAAGAGTTTGATAGTGTCTGGCCTTACATTTAGGTCTTTAATACATTTTAAGTTTATTTTTGTGTATGGTGTTAGGGAGTGTTCTAATTTCCTTCTTTTAAATGTAGCTGTCTACTTTTCCCATCACCACTTATTGAAGAGGCTGTCTTTTCTCCACTGTATATTTTTGCCATCTTTATCAAAGATAAGATGACCATATGTGCCTGGGCTTATCTCTGGGATTTCTATCCTGTTCCATTGATCTATATTTCTGTTTTTGTGCCAGAACCATACTGTCTTGATTACTGTAGCTTTGTAGCATAGTCGGACATCAGGGAGCCTGATTCCTCTAGCTCCTTTTTACTTTCTCAAGATTGCTTTGGCTATTCGGGGTTTTTTGTGTTTCCATACAAATTGTGAAATTTTTTGTTCTAGTTCTGTGAAAAATGCCAGTGGTAGTTTGATAGGGATTGCATTGAATCTGTAGATTGCTTTGGGTAGTAGAGTCATTTTCACAATGTTGATTCTTCCAATCCTGGAACATGGTATATCTCTCCATCTATTTGTATCATCTTTAATTTCTTTCATCAGTGTCTTATAATTTTCTGCATACAGGTCTTTTGTCTCCTTAGGTAGGTTTATTCCTAGATATTTTATTCTTTTTGTTGCAATGGTAAACGGGAGTGTTTTCTTAATTTCACTTTCAGATTTTTCATCCTTAGTGCATAGGAATGCAAGACATTTCTGTGCATTAATTTTCTATCCTGCTACTTTTCCAAATTCATTGATTAGCTCTGGTAGTTTTCTGGTAGCATCTTTAGGGTTCTCTATGTATAGTATCATATCATCTGCAAACAGTGACAGCTTTATTTCTTCTTTTCCAATTTGAATTCCTTTTATTTCTTTTTCTTCTCTGATTGTTGTGGCTAAAACTTCTAAAACTATGTTGAATAATAGTGGTGAGAGTGGGCAACCTTGTCTTGTTCCTGATCTTAGTGGAAATGGTTTCAGTTTTTCACAGATGAGGACGATGTTGGCTGTGGGTTTGTCATATATGGCCTTTATTATGTTGAGGAAAGTTCCCTCTATGCCTACTTTCTTCAGGGTTTTTATCACAAATGTGTGTTGAATTTTGTCAAAAGCTTTCTCTGCATCTATTGAGATGATCATATAGTTTTTCTCCTTCAATTTGTTATTATGGGTTATCACATTGATTGAGTTGCATAGTTTGAAGAATCCTTGCATTCCTGGAATAAACCCCACTTGATCATGGTTTATAATCCTTTTAACGTGCTGTTGGATTCTGTTCGCTAGTATTCTGTAGAGGAGTTTTGCATCTATGTTCATCAGTGATATTGGCCTGTAGTTTTCTTTCTTTCTGACATTTTTGTCTGGTTTTGGTATCAGGGTGATGGTGGTCTCGTAGAATGAGTTGGGGAGTGTTCCTCCCTCTGCTATATTTTGGAAGAGTTTGAGAAGGTTAGGTGTTAACTCTTCTCTAAATGTTTGATAGAATTCGCCTGTGAAGCCATCTGGTCCTGGGATTTTGTTTGTTGGAAGATTTTTAATCACAGTTTCCATTTCAGTGCTTGTGATTGGTCTGTTCATATTTTCTATTTCTTCCTGGTTCCGTCTTGGCACGTTGTGCATTTCTAAGAATTTGTCCATTTCTTCCAGATTATCCATTTTATTGGCATAGAGTTGCTTGTAGCAAACTCTCAAGATCCTTTGTATTTCTGCAGTGTGAGTTGTTACTTCTCCTTTTTCATTTCTAATTCTGTTGATTTGAGTCTTCTCTCTTTTTTTTTCTTGATGAGACTGGCTAATATGGTTTATCAATTTTGTTTATCTTCTCAAAGAACCAACTTTTAGTTTTATTGATCTTTGCTATCCTTTCCTTCATTTCTTTTTCATTTATTTCTGATCTGATCTTTATGATTTCTTTCCTTCTGCTAACTTTGGTGGTTTTTTGTTCTTCTTTCCCTAATTGCTTTAGGTGCAAGGTTAGGTTCTTTATGTGAGATGTTTCCTGTTTCTTAAGGTAGGATTGTATTGCTATATACTTCGCTCTTAGAACTGCTTGTGCTGCATCCCATAGGTTTTGAGTCATCGTGTTTTCATTGTCATTTGTTGCTAGGGATTTTTTTATTTCTTCTTTGATTTCTGAAGTGATCTCTTGGTTATTAAGTAGTGTATTGTTTAGCCTCCATGTGTTTGTGTTTTTAACAGATCTTTTCCTGTAATTGATATCCAGTCTCATAGCATTGTGGTCAGGAAAGATACTTGATACGATTTCAATTTTCTTAAATTTACCAAGGCTTGATTTGTGACCCAAGATATGATCTATCCTGGAGAATGTTCCATGAGCACTTGAGAAAAATGTGTATTCTGTTGTTTTAGGGTGCAATGTCCTATAAATATCAATTAAGTCCATCTTGTTTAATGTATCATTTAAAGCTTGTGTTTCCTTATTTATTTTCATTTTGGATGATCTGTCCATTGGTGAAAGTGGGGTGTTTAAGTCCCCTACTATGATTGTGTTACTGTCGATTTCCCCTTTTATGGTTGTTAGTCTTTGCCTTATGTATTGAGGTGCTCCTATGTTGGGTGCATAAATATTTACAATTGTTATATCTTCTTCTTGGATCAATCCCTTGATCACTATGTAGTGTCCATCTCTGTCTCTTGTAATAGTCTTTATTTTAAAGTCTATTTTGTCTGATATGAGAATTGCTACTCCAGCTTTCTTTTGATTTCCATTTGCATGGAATATCTTTTTCCATCCCCTCACTTTCAGTCTGTATGTGTTCCTAGGTCTGAAGTGGGTCTCTTGTAGACAGCATATATACGGGTCTTGTTTTTGTGTCCATTCAGCCAGTCTGTGTCTTTTGGTGGGAACATTTAATCCATTTATATTTAAGGTAATTATCGATATGTATGTTCCTATTCCCATTTTCTTAAATGTTTTGGGTTTGTTATTGTAGGTGTTTTCCTTCTCTTGTGTTTCTTACCTAGAGAAGTTCCTTTAGCATTTGTTGTAAAGTTGGTTTGGTGTTGCTGATCTCTCTCAGCTTTTGCTTGTCTGTAAAGGTTTTAATTTCTCCATCAAATCTGAATGAGATCCTTTCTGGGTAGAGTAATCTTGGTTGTAGATGTTTCTCCTTCATGACTTTAAGTATATCCTGCCACTCCCTTCTGGCTTGCAGAGTTTCTGCTGAAAGATCAGCTGTTAACCTTATGGGGATTCCCTTGTGTGTTATTTGTTGTTTTTCCCTTGCTGCTTTTAATACGTTTTCTTTATATTTAATTTTTGATAGTTTGATTAATATGTGTCTTGGCATGTTTCTCCTTGGGTTTATCCTGTATGGGACTCTCTGTGCTTCCTGGACTTATTAACTATTTCCTTTCCCATATTAGGGAAGTTTTCAACTATAATCTCTTCAAATATTTTCTCAGTCCCTTTCTTTTTCTCTTCTTCTTCTGAGACCCCTATAATTCCCATGTTGGTGCGTTTATTGTTGTCCCAGGGGTCTCTGAGACTGTCCTCAGTTCTTTTCATTCTTTTTTCTTTATTCTGCTCTGCAGTAGTTATTTCCACTATTTTATCTTCCAGGTCACTTATCCGTTCTTCTGCCTCTGTTATTCTGCTATTGATCTTTTCTGGAGTATTTTTTAATGTCATTTAGTGTGTTGTTCATCATTGCTTGTTTCCTCTTTAGTTCTAGGTCCTGGTTAAATGTTTCCTGCATTTTCTCTATTCTATTTCTAAGATTTTGGATCATCTTTACTATCATTATTCTGAATTCTTTTTCACGTAGACTGCCTATTTCCTCTTCATTTGTTAGATCTGGTGGGTTTATACTTCGCTCCTTCATCTGCTGTGTGTTTTCCTGTCTTCTCATTTTGCTTATCATACTGTGTTTGGGGTCTCCTTTTCGCAGGCTGCAGGTTCATAGTTTCCGTTGTTTTTGGTGTCTGTTGCCAGTGGCTAAGGGTGGTTCAGTGGGTTGTGTAGGCTTCGTGGTGGAGGGGACTAGTGTCTGTGTTCTGGTGGATGAGGCTGGATCTTGTCTTTCTGGTAGGCAGGTCCACATCTGGTGGTGTGTTTTGTGGTGTCTGTGGCCTTATTATGATTTTAGGCAGTCTCTCTGCTGATGGATGGGGCTGTGTTCCTGTCTTGCTAGTTGTTTGGCATAGGTTGTCCAGTGCTGTAGCTTGCTGGTCGTTGAGTGAAGCTGGGTCTTGGTGTTGAGATGGAGACCTCTGGGAGATTTTCACCGTTTGATATTACATGGAGCTGGGAGGTCTCTTGTGGACCAGTGTCCTGAAGTTAGCTCTCCCACCTCAGAGGCACAGCACTGACTCCTGGCTGGAGCATCAAGAGCCTTTCATCCACACAGCTCAGAATAAAAGGGAGAAAAAATAGAAAGAAAGAGAATAAAATAAAATAAAGTAAGATAAAATAAAATAAAGTTATTAAAATAAAAACTAAATAATAATTATTATGAAAAAAATTTTTAAGTAAAAAAAAAGAAAAAAAGAACGGATGGACAGTATCCTAGGACAAATGGTGAAAGCAAAGCTATACAGACAAAAATCTCACACAGAAGCATACACATACACAGTCACAAAAAGAGGAAAAGGGGAGAAAATAATATATCTTGCTCCCAAAGTCCTCCTCCTCAATTTGGGATGATTCGTTGTCTATTCAGGTATTCCACAGATGCAGGGTACATCAAGTTGATTGTGGAGCTTTAATCCACTGCTTCTGGGGCTGCTGGGAGAGATTTCCCTTTCTCTTCTGTGTTTGCACAGCTCCCGGGGTTCAGCTTTCGATTTGGCCCCACCTCTGTGTGTAGGTCGCCTGGGGGCATCTGTTCTTCGGTCAGATAGGACGGGGCTAAAGGAGCAGCTGATCCAGGGGCTCTGGCTCACTCAGGCTGGGCAGAGGGATGGGTACAGATGCAGGGTGAGCCTGCGGCGGCAGAGGCTGGCATGACGTTGCACCAGCCTGATGTGCGCCATGAGTTCTCCCGGGGAAGTTGTCCCTGGATCACAGGACCCTAGCAGTGGTGGGCTGCACAGGCTCCCAGGAGGGGAGGTGTGGATAGTGACCTGTGCTCACACTCTGGCTTTTTGGTGGCTGCAGCAGCAGCCTTAGCATCTCATGCCTGTTTCTGGGGTCCGCGCTGATAGCTGTGGCTCGCGCCCATCTCTGGAGCTCCTTTCAGTGGTGCTCTCAATCCCCTCTCCTCGCGCAGGAGGAAACAAAGAGGGAAGAAAAAGTCTCTTGACTCTTCTCGGCAGGTCCAGACATTTTCCTGGACTCCCTCACGGCTAGCCGTGGCGCACTAGCCACCTTCAGGCTGTGTTCCGCCGCCAACGCCAGTCCTCTCCCTGCGATCCAACTGAAACCCGAGCCTCAGCTCCCAGGCCTCGCCCGCCCTGGCGGGTGAGCCAACAAGCCTCTCGGGTTGGTGCGTGCTGATCAGCTCTGATCCTCCGTCGGGAATCTCTCTGCTTTGCCCTCCACACCCCAGTTGCTGTGCTCTCCTCCGTGGCTCCGAAGCTCCCCCCTCCACCACCCACAGTCTCCGCCTGGGAAGGAGCTTCCTAGTGTGTGGAAACCTTTCCTCTTTCACGGCTCCCTCCCAGTGGTGCAGGTCCCTTCCCTATTCTTTTGCCCCTGTTTTTTTCTTTTTTCTTTTGCCCTACCCGGGTACGTGGGGAATTTCTTGCCTTTTGGGAGGTCTGAGGTCTTCTGCCAGCGTTCAGTAGGTCTTCTATAGGAGCAGTTCCACGTGTAGATGTATTTCTGCTGTATCTGTGGGGAGGAAGGTGATCTCTGCATCTTACTCTTCCGCCATCTTCGACAAAGCCTCCAGGTGCACATGATTTTAATTCTGTCCCAGTAATGTTGGTTTTCACTTTGGTCACTTGAATAAGGTGGTGTCTACCAGGCTTCTTCACTTAAAGTTACTCTTTTTTCTCTTTGAAATTATTTTTCTGTGTAGGGGCAACTACTTTGAAACCAAGTACATGCTATTCATCATCAAACTTCCCATTTAATCTTGTTTTAACTTTAAATATATGACCTCATAGTTTCCTAGTTTATCCAAAGAGGTAAAATCTGTTACTGTCATTATATATTTTGATGTTAAAATTATCCTTGGTTTGGGTAGAGGGAACTCGTTTCAGCTAGCTTGTCTGTCCTTTTGATACCATGCCATAATTCTTTTAGCACACCTTTGCTTTCTAACACAGATATTCCTGTTCATCTTGTACTTTGTCTTCCATAGTCCTGAATTGGTCATTTCTTTATGGAGACTTGTTTCCTTTCAATGAGGAATGCCATACAGAAACCAAAAGATCTCGGTGCTCTGTGTGCTTATTGCTATTTATTTGGTGCCACGGTTCCCAGGCACTTTAAATAAACAAAGCTAAGAATTATATTTAGGTACATGTATATGAATATATGTATGTACATATATATGAATATAGGTATACATAGACACATTTACATCTATATTGATTTCTATAGTTATTAATATTTGTGAAAGCCATGCATTTATAATGATTCTTTCAATTATAATTCAGCACTAAAGGGTTCATTCTGTGGGGTTTTTTTTCCCATTTCATATTTAAATTCCCTTTTTCTAATAGTGAGAATCTTGACTTATATATTCTTTATAATGTTTATTTTATTAGTTCCTTGTAGGTAACCAATCTCCCATCATAGTTATCATACTTTCCTCCATGCAGATGCCCTTTTGTAACAGAGCAGGACAGTATGGGGCCTTCCCAGGACAGAATCCGCCCCCCCTGCCATGTCTTCCACCTGCCTGTTGTTTTGAGAACACCTTTAGCCTCTTAGGTTTTCCCCGAGTTCCAACAAATAAATTTAATCAGAGAAGTGAAAAAATATAGAAATAAACGAAAACAGTGAGGGCAGAAAAAATAATAATAGTTTAGCCATTAAACAAAGTCAGGGACCTTTAGTTCCTCCTGAAGGGTTGTAGATAATATTCTGAGCCATATCTTTGACCTGTTTTGCAGACACTGAAACCCCCACCAGGTGGAAGAAGTTAACTGCATGCTGACCATAAACACATGGAAAACAGCCTAGTTAGAACCAGAAGGTTGATGATGTTGACCACTGATTACCTCACCACCAAAAATCAGAAGAATATCCACAAGCTAATGATGCATTGCTCAACTCTCTCCTTCACTGTCTTTAAAAACCTTTTGCTGAAAACCATCTGGAGTTCAGGTCTTTTGAGCATTAGCTGCCTGTCCTCCTTGCTTGACCTTGCAGTAAATGCTGCACTTTCTTTCACCATAACCCAGAGTCAGTAGCTTAGCTTCACTACACTTGTTTGGGTGGACCCAAGTCTGCTTCAGTAACGTTCTTGCCCCATTTAGGTTTCAACACCTATGCCAGAACACCCATGTGCAGACCCTTTCTGCACCATGTTTGGGGTCTGACATCCTGTCTTCAGCTACCCCCATGTGTTGATGTTCTCCTCATCCTGCTCAGGCTCCACCACCCTATTCCAGGCTGTGCAGATATCCTACTCACTATGTTCAGAGTCTGACACCCAAATGAAAGCTGACTCTTCAAGGAGGCTCTTATGAACCCACACAGACTTTAACAAGCTGACCCTCTGCATGGATTCCCTTCTCACGCTGCTTGAGTTCTGAAACCCAATGCTTGAGCCATCCATGTGTATCATCTTCTCTCCACTTGGGCTCTCACCAAGCCACCCCTCTCACAGCGACACCATTATCATCCCACCATGGAGCCTCCCTGTGTTGGTCCTTTTCCATTTGGCTAGTGTTTTAACACTACTTCTGTAAGCACCCTTCTCAATACTTTGGACTGATACCTCATTCTGGGCCATCATCCTATGTCTACTCACCCTGCTTGAGCTTTGTTTGCTTCTCTAAGGTTTTGACACCCTGTACTAGGGAACTCTCCTAAGTTGTGTCCTTCTCACTATTCTTGGGCTCACACACTGTGCTCTGGGCAGCGTTGGCTCTCCTCCTTCCCTTCCCCCTTGCAGATATCTGCCTTACACTGACTCTCACAATGACTTTAGGAATTAATTATTAAGGAAGGGGAGAGAAAGGAAGTGAGGGGGAAGGGGAGAAGAGTGAGAAAGAGAAAAAGAAGAGGAAGAAAAGATGTCCAATATATTTTAAGTATTAATAAAGATCTTGATACTCAAAGAATATTTTAATGTACTGTTACTATTTTTCAAACCATGGGTTTAAATAATAAAGTGTTGCAACAGGAATTTATAAAAATTAAATGGAATAAATCTTCTACATTTCTGGGACTTCCTCAGTGGTCCAGTGGTAAAGAATCCATCTTCCAGTGCAGGGGATGTGGGTTCAATCCCTGGTTGGGGAACTAAAATCTCACATGGCATGGGGCAACTAAGCCCGCGTGCAACAGCTATTGAGCTCGTGTGCCTCAATGAGAGAGCCTGCGTGCTGCAAACTACAGAGCCCATGCACTCTGGAGCCCGCACACCACACCTACAGAACCCATGCACCCTGGAGCACACACATCACGACTAGAGAAAACCCACACGCCACAACTAGAGAGAAGTCCATGCGCCACAACTAGAAAGAAACCCGAGCAGACTGCATCATAACGAAAAAGATCCCGCAAGCCTCAACAAAATCCCATGTGCTGTAACTAAGACCCAACACAACCAAATAAATAAATAAATAAATAATATAAATATTAAAAAAAATTTTTTTTGCATTTCTAACTGTAATTCCCAGAGGACACAACCAATATACCATGGGCTAGATTATGTTACCCTTGGATTTAAGCAGTCTCTTTCCCCACTTGTAAGCTCAGATTCCTCTCTTGCCATCTTGCCATTCTTCATGAAAAGAAAAAAGAGAGAAGATATTTGCTATCATTTTTGAAGTAACAGGCCTTAGGCAGCTTGCCACTTCTACACCAAGGTGGAAGAGAAAGAACATGAAAGCTGCATGCTAGTTTTCTCCCAAGCAATAAAGGGCTCTGGTCACTTTTCTTCTCTGGCCATTGGAAAATAAGCAGCAGAAACAAGCTTCTTATTTCCATAGCCATTAGAGGCAAAGTGATTTTGCTAATTCCAAAGGACTTGGAGTGTGACTACATAATTTACTAACTCCTCTCTCTGAGGTTAGTTGTAACAGAAAAGTTTAACTCATTTAAGAGACTGAAAGTGGATAGTAATTGGCAGGATTTGAAGAGAACTCAGAGGTTCTTGGTTAGAAGAGTCATATTCTTCCATGCAATGTTTATAGGTAAGTAAACATATCTTGCATGTAACAGACGTAATCTGCTTAGCATTATATTTAGATATACTCTAATAAGTGAAAACATGATTTATGAACTGCTTGAGCAGTGAGGAAACTTGAAGAAAGATGATATAAACCATGTATCTTTTCAAACTGTAAAAGTGCTCCTGAATGCACATTAGTAACCATATTAAGGGAAATTCCCCTATAATTATTATCTTTGTCAAAAAGAATTTGCCTTTAAAGAGTAAATAAACTTGTTTTTGACATTAAATTTTAGTACATTGAAATATGATTGCCTAGATATAGAAAATAGAGCTGAGTCCAGAAATATGAAAAAAATATAAATCACTTTCTGAAAAATTATGATTTTATAATGGCAGTCACTATTTAAAAAAATCTCTTTAGTACAAATATTTTCAAAGTAATGATCATCTGCTTATTTAGAGTTTATGTAAATTGAATAACTTATTTGATTAATAAAGTTAAGGTATTTGCCTTGTCATGAAATTTCCTAAGTCTGAATCTTGGAGATTCAAGTCATTCAAATCAAGCCTAAGATAGACTGAAGTAAACCAGAACATTTAAAATCATGTGCCCATTTTGTAACTTCAAATGTTTCAAGTTCTTCAAAATGGTTTTTTGGTTAAATGAGAATCTGACTGCCTAATGCATCCCTAATCACAGATAAGTGTAGCTTCTCCTCTGTCTTACTTGAGTAAATATGACATTTGAAAATAATCTTCACCCAAATAATACCACCAAAAGATTATGACTATATATTGATATTAATCATTAACAGTGGAGAAATGCAATAGGAGATTTCTATTAAAGTCACATTTCAAGATCTTCCTCTCTTTTCAAAGCAGGAAAACTGTAATCTTGAAATAAAGTTATACTTCATCAGAGGAAGGTATTTGCTGTCTCTGTGTTGTAGCTTGAGAGCTTGTTGAGCAAATGTACCTTTACCTCCTGCATAGGGCAACGTATAAAGTAGGTGGTGGGTAATAAAGGAATAGACTGAAGAACAAATGATCCAGGAACTGTATTCTTCGAACTGTCTCTGTATTTTCATGGGAATGTTACTGTAGACTGAGGGTGGTGTCACTGGTCAGTATCTTTTTTGGGTGCTTATTTGATTTTTTTGGCCAGCGATTTAACACATTTTAAAATTAATGTCATGTGAAATCAGGTCCAAAGATTGATCATTAGATAAATAATATGGTTGTAGAATGCAGTACAATGCAGCATAAATTCCACATTCAGATGCTTCAGGATAATACAACCTGCTCTGTATAGTGTATGAATGCAGTGCAGAGGAAGCAGAACAGGGGAGATTTTCCAGATGTCTCAGGAAGTCATGCTGCCAAGCTCCAAAACCAGCTACATGGATCATTCTATAATTACCCACGACAAAATGAAAATAAAACTTACAAGATACAAAACAATGACTTCCCTTTCTCCCCTGCTTCTGTGCATCTTATTTTCTGTTGAGAAGAAAGTTAAGCAGATATATATATATATATCATCTTTCATTTGTCTTGTGACAACATTAGTGTGTTAGATCCCTTTTAGTGACAAAATGTGGAAACCAGAATCAATGCAACTTGAGGGAGGTGGGGGAAAATGACATCTCTTATAACAAGTAATAGGAGATTCAAGTTATAAAGTGAGACTCTCTGAACTCAATATCATCAGATCTTTCCCTCAGCTTCCATCCTTCATTTTCTCCCTAAATATCTCAGATCTATTTCCTTCTGGGTGTTTTCTTCATTATTTACCACAGTAAATGGGCTTTACCCATGTAGTTTGGATGAAGACAAATGAAGCCAAAGATAGCAGAAGACATGTAACACCTAAGTTTAGCAGTCTCAGAGGAAAGTGTCTTTCTCCCAACACCTAAATAGAAAATTCCACAGGAAGTCTCTGCTTGATGGTCTGTGTTTCATAAGTTTTTTTCTGGGCCAGTCACTGGACAGATGAATGGATAATTTTTAAATACATAAACCATTCCCTGTCACTAAGGAATCAAACATGCAGAGAGGAAGGACAGAGTCTCCAAATCAAGGTGTAGTCTGTTACCAAAAGAAAGCAGGAAGATAAAATTGAAAAATGACCCGATGTAAAAACAGCTAAAGACTTGAACAGTTATTTCACCAAAGAAGATATACAGACAAGTAAGCACATAATATGATGCTCAACATCTTCCTTGTCATTAGAAAAATTCAAATTATAACAAAATGAGAACATTATATATTTATTAGAATGACTAAAATTAAAAAGACTGACCATGCCAAGAGTTGGTGAGGGTGTGGAGGAAAGGGAACTCTCATAAATTGTTGGTAAAAATGCAAAATGATACAACCACTGTGGAAAACATTTTCATAGTTTCTTAAAATGTTAAATATACACGTACCATATGATATAGCCGTTTGACTTCTAGATATATTTACCCAAGAAAAATGAAAACACGTGTCCATAAAAATACTAATGTGTGAATGTTCATAGCATCATTAAAAAAATATTCTTCAACAGTGAACAAATTGTAGTATGTCCATGCAATTGAATATTTCTCAGCAATGAGAAGGAAGAACTTTTGATAAATGCAATGTGGACTAATTTCAAAATAATTATGCTGACAGAAAGAAACTAGATTTTTTTTTAAGTCACACACTGTGTGATATCATTGATATAAAATTCTAGAGTACAAATTATAATGACAGAAAACACATCAGTGGTTTCCTGGAGATAAGAAGCGTAGGAGCAGGGAGGGGCAAGAGAGAGAGATTACAAAGAGGTATGAGAAAATTTGGGGAGTGATGTATATGTTCATTATCTTGATTGTAGTGATTATATCATGGATGTATTCATATGAAAACTGAGCAAATTACACACTTTAATATGTGCTCTTTATTATATATCAATTATACCTAATTAAAATGTTAAAAATTTCATACAACTATACACTTTTTAAAAAGAGAGTTTACTGAATATTAATTATACCTTAAGTATAAATTTATAAGTAATAAAATATAATTTTAAATAGTGAAAGAAGAAATAAGGAAATAGTGTTTAGAGAATGAAAAAAAGACTTCCACCTCACATGGTAAAACTGATACTTCTTGATCTGGCAAGCCACTTCATTGTTAGTCAGCCTGGCTTTCTGCTAATTAGTCTCCTGTTACCTATTTCTCAGAAACAAACATGGTCATTTTAAAAAGAATTGGGGGGGGTCAGGAGAAGATGGCGGAAGAGTAAGATGCGGAGATCACCTTCCTTTCCACAGATACATCAGAAATACATCTACACGTGGAACTGCTCCTATAGAGCACCCACTGAACGCTGGCAGAAGACCTCAGACCTCCCAAAGGGCAAGAAACTCCCCACGTACCTGGGTAGGGCAAAAGAAAAAAGAAAAAAACAGAGACAAAAGAATAGGGAAGGGACCTGCACCACTGGGAGGGAGCTGTGAAGAAGGAAAGGTTTCCATACACTAGGAAGTCCCTTCGTGGACAGAGACTGCGGGTGGTGGAGAGGGGAAACTTCGAAGCCACAGTGGAGAACAGAGCAACAGGAGTGCAGAGGGCAAAGCAGGTTCCTGCACAGAGGAGCAGTGCCGACCAGCACTCACCAGCCCAAGAGGCTTGTCTGCTCACACGCCGGGGTGGACCAGAGCTGGGAGCTGAGACTCGGGCTTCGGTCGGATCGCAGGGAGAGGACTGGGGTTGGCTGCGTGAACACAGCCTGAAGGGGTTAGTGCACCACGGCTAGCCAGGAGGGAGTCCGGGAAAAAGTCTGCAGCTGCCGAAGGGGCAAGAGACTTTTTCTTGCCTCTTTGCTTCCTGGTGCGCGAGGAGAGGGGATTCAGAGCACCACTTAAAGGAGCTCCAAAGACGGGCGCGAGCCGCAGCTATCAGCGCGGACCCCAGAAACAGGCATGAGATGCTAAGGCTGCTACTGCAGCCACCAAAATGCCTCTGTGCGAGCACAGGTCACTATCCACACCTCCCCTCCTGGGAGCCTGTGCAGCCCACCACTGCCAGGGTCCCGTGATCCAGGGACAACTTCCCCTGGAAAACGCACTGCGTGCATCAGGCTGGTGCAACTTCACGCCAGCCTCTGACGCCCCAAGCTCGCCCCGCAGACCGTACCCCTCTCTCCCCCCGGCCTGAGTGAGCCAGAGCCCCTGAATCAGATGCTCCTTTATCCCCGGCATCTCTGAGAGAAGAACAGATGCCCTCGGGCGACCTACACACAGAGGCAGGTCCAAATCCAAAGCTGAACCCTGGGAGTTGTGCGAACACAGAAGAGAAAGGGAAGTCTCTCCCAGCAGCCTCAGGAGCAGTGGATTAAATCTCCACAATCAACTTGATGTACCCTGCATCTTTGTACTACCTGAATAGACAACGAATCATCCCAAACTGAGGAGATGGACTTTGGGAGCAAGATATATTATTTTTTCCCCTTTTCATTTTTTTGTAAGTGTGTATGTGTATGCTTCTGTGTGAGATTTTGTCTATACAGCTTTGCTTTCACCATTTTTCCTAGGACTCTGTCCGTCCGTTCATTTTTCTTTTTTTTTTTTTTCTGTTAAAAATTTTTTTCTTAATAATTATATATAATAACTTTATTTTATTATATCTTACTTTTTAAAATTTTATCCTCTTTCTTTCTTTCCTTCTATTTTTTCTCCCTTTTATTCTGAGCTGTGTGGATGAAAGGCTCTTGGTGCTCAAGCCAGGCATCAGGGCTGTGCCTCTGAGGTGGGAGAACCAACTTCAGGACACTGATCCACAAGACACCTCCAAGCTCCACATAATACCAAACTGCGAAAATCTCCCAGAGATCTCCATCTCAAAACCAAGACCCAGCTTCACTCAACGACCAGCAAACTACAGTGCTTGACAACCTATGCCAAACAATTAGCAAGATAGGAACACAGCCCCATCCATTAGCACAGAGACTGCCTAAAATCATAATAAGGTCACAAACACAACAAAACACACCACCAGACGTGGATCTACCCTCCAGAAAGACAAAATCCAGGCTCATTCACCAGAACACAGGCACTAGTCCCCTCCAGCAGGAAGCCTACACAATCCATGGAACCAACCTTAGCCACTGGGGACAGACACTAACAACAATGGGAGCTACGAACCTGCAGCCTGTGAAAAGGAGACCCCAAACACAGTAAGATAAGCATAATGAGAAGACAGAAAAACACACAGCAGATGAAGGAGCAAAGTAAAAACACACCAGACCTAACAAATGAAGAGGAAATAGGCAGTTTACCTTAAAAAGAATTCAGAATAATGATAATAAAGATGATCCAAAATCTTGGAAATAGAATAGACAAAATGCAAGAAACATTTAACAAGGACCTAGAAGAACTAAAGAGTAAACAAGCAACAATGAACAACACAATAAATGAAATTAAAAATACTCTAGAAGGGATCAATAGCAGAATAACTGGGGCAGAAGAACGGGTAAGTGACCTGGAAGATAAAATAGTGGAAATAACTACTGCAGAGCAGAATAAAGAAAAAAGAATGAAAAGAACTGAGGACAGTCTCAGAGACCTCTGAGACAACATTAAATGCACCAACATTCGAATTATAGGGGTCCCAGAAGAAGAGAAAAAGAAAGGGACTGAGAAAATATTTGAAGAGATTATAGTTGAAAATTTCCCTAATATGGGAAAGGAAATAGTTAATAAGTCCAGGAAGCACAGAGAGTCCCATACAGGATAAACCCAAGGAGAAACATGCCAAGACACATATTAATCAAACTATCAAAAATTAAATATAAAGAAAACGTATTAAAAGCAGCAAGGGAAAAACAACAAATAACACACAAGGGAATCCCCATAAGGTTAACAGCTGATCTTTCAGCAGAAACTCTGCAAGCCAGAAGGGAGTGGCAGGATATACTTAAAGTCATGAAGGAGAAACATCTACAACCAAGATTACTCTACCCAGAAAGGATCTCATTCAGATTTGATGGAGAAATTAAAACCTTTACAGACAAGCAAAAGCTGAGAGAGATCAGCACCACCAAACCAACTTTACAACAAATGCTAAAGGAACTTCTCTAGGTAAGAAACACAAGAGAAGGAAAACACCTACAATAACAAACCCAAAACATTTAAGAAAATGGGAATAGGAACATACATATCGATAATTACCTTAAATATAAATGGATTAAATGTTCCCACCAAAAGACACAGACTGGCTGAATGGATACAAAAACAAGACCCGTATATATGCTGTCTACAAGAGACCCACTTCAGACCTAGGAACACATACAGACTGAAAGTGAGGGGATGGAAAAAGATATTCCATGCAAATGGAAATCAAAAGAAAGCTGGAGTAGCAATTCTCATATCAGACAAAATAGACTTTAAAATAAAGACTATTACAAGAGACAGAGATGGACACTACATAGTGATCAAGGGATTGATCCAAGAAGAAGATATAACAATTGTAAATATTTATGCACCCAACATAGGAGCACCTCAATACATAAGGCAAAAACTAACAACCATAAAAGGGGAAATCGACAGTAACACAAACATAGTAGGGGACTTTAACACCCCACTTTCACCAATGGACAGATCATCCAAAATGAAAATAAATAAGGAAACACAAGCTTTAAATGATACATTAAACAAGATGGACTTAATTGATATTTATAGGACATTGCACCCTAAAACAACAGAATACACATTTTTCTCAAGTGCTCATGGAACATTCTCCAGGATAGATCATATCTTGGGTCACAAATCAAGCCTTGGTAAATTTAAGAAAATTGAAATCATATCAATTATCTTTTCCGACCACAGCACTATGAGACTTGATATCAATTACAGGAAAAGATCTGTAAAAAA
The DNA here is from genome assembly GCF_965194805.1 of Balaenoptera borealis. Taxonomy (NCBI): domain Eukaryota; kingdom Metazoa; phylum Chordata; class Mammalia; order Artiodactyla; family Balaenopteridae; genus Balaenoptera; species Balaenoptera borealis. Next base: position 29,291,765 of record NC_138870.1, read on the forward strand.
TACAAACACATGGAGGCTAAACAATACACTACTAAATAACCAAGAGATCACTGAAGAAGTCAAAGAGGAAATCAAAAAATACCTAGAAACAAATGACAATGGAGACACGACGACCCAAAACCTATGGGATGCAGCAAAAGCAGTTCTAAGAAGGAAGTTTATAGCAATACAATCCTGCCTTAAGAAACAGGAAACATCTCACATAAAGAACCTAACCTTGAACCTAAAGCAATTAGAGAAAGAAGAACAAAAAACCACCAAAGTTAGCAGAAGGAAAGAAATCATAAAGATCAGATCAGAAATAAATGAAAAAGAAATGAAGGAAAGGATAGCAAAGATCAATAAAACTAAAAGTTGGTACTTTGAGAAGATAAACAAAATTGATAAACCATATTAGCCAGTCTCATCAAGAAAAAAAAAGAGAGAAGACTCAAATCAACAGAATTAGAAATGAAAAAGGAGAAGTAACAACTCACACTGCAGAAATACAAAGGATCTTGAGAGTTTGCTACAAGCAACTCTATGCCAATAAAATGGACAACCTGGAAGAAATGGACAGATTCTTAGAAATGCACAACCTGCCGAGACTGAACCAGGAAGAAATAGAAAATATGAACAGACCAATCACAAGCACTGAAATTGAAACTGTGATTAAAAATCATCCAACCAACAAAAACCCAGGACCAGATGGCTTCACAGGAGAATTCTATCAAACATTTAGAGAAGAGCTAACACCTATCCTTCTCAAACTCTTCCAAAATATTGCAGAGGGAGGAACACTCACCAACTCATTCTATGAGGCCACCATCACCCTGATACCAAAACCAGACAAAGATGTCAGAAAGAAAGAAAACTACAGGTCAATATCACTGATGAACATAGATGCAAAACTCCTCAACAAAATACTAGCAAACGGAGTCCAACAGCACATTAAAAGGATCATACACCAGGATCAAGTGGGGTTTATCCCAGGAATGCAAGGATTCTTCAATATACGCAAATCAATCAACGTGATACACCATATTAACAAATTGAAGGAGAAAAACCATATGATCATCTCAATAGATGCAGAGAAAGCTTTCGACAAAATTCAACACCCATTTATGATAAAAGCCCTGCAGAAAGTAGGCATAGAGGGAACTTTCCTCAACATAATAAAGGCCATATATGACAAACCCACAGCCAACCTTGTCATCAATGGTGAAAAACTGAAACCGTTTCCACTAAGATCAGGAACAAGAAAAGGTTGCCCACTCTAACCACTATTATTCAACATAGTTTTGGAAGTGTTAGCCACAGCAATCAGAGAAGAAAAAATAAATAAAAGGAATCCAAATCGGAAAAGAAGAAGTAAAGCTGTCACTGTTTGCGGATGACATGATACTATACATAGAGAATCCTAAAGATGCTACCAGAAAACTACCAGAGCTAATCAATGAATTTGGAAAAGTAGCAGGATCCAAAATTAATGCACAGAAATCTCTTGCATTCCTATACACTAATGATGAAAAATCTGAAAGTGAAATTAAGAAAACACTCCCATTTACCACTGCAACAAAAAGAATAAAATATCTAGGAATAAACCTACTTAAGGAGACAAAAGACCTGTATGCAGAAAATTATAAGACACTGATGAAAGAAAATAAAGATGATACTAATAGATGGAGAGATATACGATGTTCTTGGATTGGAAGAATCAACATTGTGAAAATGACTCTACTACCCAAAGCAATCTACAGATTCAATGCAATCCCTATCAAACTACCACTGGCATTTTTCACAGAACTAGAACAAAAAATTTCACAATTTGTATGGAAACACAAAAGACCCCGAATAGCCAAAGCAATCTTGAGTACAAAAAATGGATCTGGGAGAATCAGGTTCCCTGACTTCAGACCATACTACAAAGCTACAGTAATCAAGACAGTATGGTACTGGCACAAAAACAGAAATATAGATCAATGGAACAGGATAGAAAGCCCAGAGATAAACCCACACACATATGGTCACCTTATCTTTGATAAAGGAGGCAAGCATATACAGTGGAGAAAAGACAGCCTCTTCAATAAGTGGTACTGGGAAAACTGGACAGGTACATGTAAAAGCATGAAATTAGAACACTCCCGAAAACCATGCACAAAAATAAACTCAAATTGGATTAAAGGCCTAAATGTAAGGCCAGGCACTATCAAACTCTTAGAGGAAAACATAGGCAGAACACTCTATGACATAAATCACAGCAAGATCCTTTTTGACGCACCTCCTAGAGAAATGGAAATAAAAACAAAAATAAACAAATGGGACCTACTGAAACTTAAAAGCTTTTGCACAGCAAAGGAAACCATAAACATGACCAAGAGACAACCCTCAAAATGGGAGAAAATATTTGCAAAAGAAGCAACTGACAAAGGATTAATCTCCAAGATTTACAAGCAGCTCATGCAGCTCAATAAGAAAAAAACAAAAAACCCAATCCAAAAATGGACAGAAGACCTAAATAGACATTTCTCCAAAGAAGATATACAGATTGCCAACTAAAACATGAAAGAATGCTCAACATCATTAATCATTAGAGAAATGCAAATCAAAACTACAATGAGATATCACCTCACACCAGTCAGAATGGCCATCATCAAAAAATCTAGAAACAATAAATGCTGGAGAGGGTGTGGAGAAAAGGGAACCCTCTTGCACTGTTGCTGGGAATGTAAATTGATACAGCCACTATGGAGAAGAGTATAGAGGTTCCTTAAAATACTAAAAATAGAATTACCATACGACCCAGCAATCCCCCTACTGGGCATATACCCTGAGAAAACCATAATTCAAAAAGAATCATGTACCAAAATGTTCATTGCAGCTCTATTTACAATAGCCAGGACATGGAAGCAATCAAAGTGTCCATCATTGGATGAATGGATAAAGAAGATGTTGCACATATATACAATGGAATATTACTCAGCCATAAAAAGAAACGAAATGGAGTTATTTGTAGTGAGGTAGATGGAGTTAGAATCTGTCAGAGAGAGTGAAGTAAGTCAGAAAGAGAAAAACAAATACAGTATGCTAACACATATATACGGAATCTAAGGGGAAAAAAAAAAGGTCATGAAGAACCTAGTGGCAAGGCGGGAATAAAGACACAGCCCTACTAGAGAATGGACTTGAGGATAGGGGGAGGGGGAAGGAGAAGATGTGACAAAGTGAGAGAGTGGCATGGACATAAATACACTACCAAATGTAAAATAGATAGCTAGTGGGAAGCAGCTGCATAGCACATGGAGATCAGCTCTGTGCTTTGTGACCACCTAGAGGGGTGGGAGAGGGAGGGAGGGAGGGAGGGAGATGCAAGAGGGAAGAGATATGGGAACATATGTATATGTATAACTGATTCACTTTGTTATAAAGCAGAAACTAACACACCATTGTAAAGCAATAATACTCCAATAAAGATGTTAAGAAAAAAAAGAGGGAAATTTGAACGCAGGGAGATGGCAATAGGTTTATTCGTTTCATAGGTACACAAATGGATAGAAATTTTGCCTCAGGATTAAGTATACTTAGAGTCTCACCCATACTTGAATTATGTGACTTATTATATGATATTTGGGATATTTTGCTTTTGAGTTAATTATTCTTAGATAAGATTTTCAAAGTGGTTGATGCTGGAATGGGTTAATAAGACTTTGGGGATGTTGGGATAGAATGTATTTTACATGTGGGAAGTACATGATTTAATTATTGCCCATTTGTTTTCACTTTATTTTTTGTTTAATTTTCTAAATGTACTTATTACTAATTTAAAAAAAAAGGAAGGTCTGCAATGCAATTCAAATTTAGTGGTAGGCAATATGATCGCAGAAACAATAGCTGTGATTGGACCACCTCTTCGTTGTTTGTGGGCCAAAAAGTTCGTTCAGGCTTTTCCAGGTTATGGAAAACCCGAACGAACTTTTTGGCCACTTAATATAAACTTAGGCAAAATATTTGATCTCTGAGTCTTGGATTCTTGTGGAAAAATAATGTGCAACTCAGAGTATTGTTATAAAGATTAAATCAGAGAGTATGCAAATGCCTAGCACCCATCACAAAGCATTATATTAGACAATTCATCTGTCACCAGTAGCCAGAAAGGACTCCAAAACATAAAAATGAATGGCCAGTTACAAGTTATACAGAAAGTTCAAATACGAAAAATATTTAACGATGGAAATAAAAATTTAATGAATAAACTAATCTATATGCTAACTTAATATTTATACTTATGACCTCTAAGTTCTAGCACAATAAATGTTAGTTTCCTTCCCTAACCTTCCCTAATATTCTACCCAAAGTTCTATAATGAAGTCAGCTATTTCTCCAGGTGGATGATTCTAATGACCTTGGTGTTAGGAGCACTTACTTCATTTACAGACTCACTCACTAATGAATCAAAAAAGCAATCTTGGTGAAGGAAATGCCAAGAACTAGGTTCAACTCATAGATTTTCCACTTTACCATCTGCATCACTTTATATGTTGAACTTTCTAGACCGAATTTTTCCAGTTGTAAGATGGTCATCTATAGCTGCTGTACCAATCTGTGCAGGTTTTATGTAAATATCAAACCCATACTCTTCAGCTTTGTAAATTTGGTACTTTCATATGTATAAGTTCTATTATTTCCCTGACTATTTGAATACATTCAAATAAAGGTAGTTTTTGATTATATATGTATTTATATTTACAATTTATAAATCCAGATTTCTTTTCTTTTCTTAAAACTTATACCTTAGAGACAAATTAAAATTTGGAGTCTGTGAAAAGGCAGTCACCTATCTTTTTCTCTCCTGATCCTTAAAAAACAGAAAATAGAACCATCATGAGACAAATAGCGTGATTACACCATTTGCTGAACTATCGATAAATATATGTGACAGAAGATGTCACTTCCCCACCCCCAATAAAACATGAATTAGCACATTTGATGCACAGAGCATTACTTTGGGGGTATTAAATGTTTGGGTTTTTTAATTTTTTTCAACCATTTCATATATATAATTGAGTCATTATCCATGATGCTTATATCAACATTAAAATTCTACAGCAACCTATGAGTGGTATGAATAATTGTTATTGGATATATTTAAGGTGTGCAAGATGAGCTTTTGATATAAACATACAACATTGTGAAATGATTACCACAGTCAAGCTAATTAGCATCACCTCCATCACCTATCAAAGTTATGATTTCTTGTGTTTGTGTGTGGCGAGAACATTTAAGATCAACTTTCTCGGCAAATTTCAAGTATAAAATACAGTAGAGTTGGCCCTCCATATCCCCATATGCATAACGCATGAATACAGAGAGCCCATGGTACTTTGCTATCTTATATAAAGAACTTGAGCATCCATGGATTTTGTTATCTGGGGATCCTGGAATCAATCTCCCTGCAGATATTGAGGGACCACTCTACTATTAGCCTAGAACATTAGATCCCTAGAAATTATTCATCTTGCATAAATGAAACTTTGAACTCTTTGACCAACATCTCTCCATTTTCTCCACCCTCCCAAACCCGGCACTAACATTCTACTCTCTACTTTTATGAATTCAACTTTTTAAGATTCCACATATAAGTGTTATCATGCAAGATTTGACTTTCTGTGTTTGGCTTATTTCACGTAGTATAATATCTTCTAATTTTATCTGTGGTATCACGAATAGTAAGATTTCCTTCTTTTTAAAGGCTGCATTATATCCCACTGTGTGTGTGTGTATCTCACATCTTCTTTATCCATTCATCTGTCAACAAACATATAGGTTGTTTCCATATCTTGGTATTGTGAATAATTCTACAATGAACATGGGGGCACAGATATCTCATCAAAATACCTATTTTATTTCTTTTGGATATATACCCAGAAAAGGGATTGCTGGATCATATGATTTTTCTACCTCTAACTTTTTGAGAAACCTCCATACTGTTTTCCGTAACAGCTGCACAATTTTACATTTGTGCCAACAAGCGAACAAATTTTACATTTGTTTCCTTTTCTCCACATTCTCACCAACACTTGTTTTCTTTTCTCTTTCCGATAATAACCATTCTAACAAGTATGAGGTGATATCTCATTGTGGTCTTGATTTGCTTCTCCCTCATGATAAGTTATGTTGAGAACCTTTTTAATATACCTGCTGACCATTTGTATGTCTTCTTTTGAGAAATACCTATTTGGTCCTTAGCCCATTTTTAATCAAGTTTTTGTTTGTTTGATTTTGTTTTTTGCTATTAGGTTGTTTGAGTTCCTTATACCTTTTTGATATTAACCCATTCTTTATTAGATAAATGGTTTTTAAATATTTCTTCCCATTCTGTAAGTTGCCTTCAATACTTCAACAATACTCTTCATTCACCTTGAAGAAGATTTTTACTTTGATGCAATCCCATTTATTTTTGCTTTTGTTGCCTGTGCTTTTGGAGTCATATCCAAAACATCTTTGTCCAGACCAATATCAGCAAGTCTTTCCTTATGTTGTCTTCCAGTTTCTGGTATTAGATTTAAGACTTTAATCCATTTTGAGTTTTTTTGTGTATGGTGTAACATAAGGGTCAAATTTAATTCTTCTGCATGTGGATATCCATTTTTCTCAACACCACTTATTAAAGGGACTATCCTTTCACCACTGTGTGCTCTTGATAGCCTTGTCAAAAATCAGGTGACCATAGATGTGTGGATTTATTACTGGGCTCTTGATTCTGTTCCATTGGTCTATATGCTTGTTTTTAATGCCAGCACAATACTGTATGCCCCTGTAGGCAGCATATTGTTGGGTCTTGTTTCTTGTTTGGTTGTTTTTTGATCCATTCAGCCACTCTATGTTTTATGGCTGGAAAATTTAATTCATTTATATTTAAAGTAATTTTTGATAGGTAAGGACTTACTGTTGCCATTTTATTAATTGTTTTCTGCCTGTTTTATAGTAGTTCCTTTTTCCCTTTTTTCCTTTGTGATTTGATGATGTTTTGTAGGAGTATGCTTTGATTTCGTTCTCTTGCTCTTTATGTAACTACTAGAGGGTTTTTCTCATGGCTACCTTGAGACTTACATAAAATATCTGATAGCTATAACATTTTGTGTTAAACTGATAATAACTTCAATAACATAAAAAACATTAAGTTTAAAAAGTATTGCAGGGGCTTCCCTGGTGGCGCAGTGGTTGAGAATCTGCCTGCCAATGCAGGGTACACGGGTTCGAGCCCTGGTCTGGGAGGATCCCACATGCTGCGGAGCAATTGAGCCCGTGAACCACAATTGCTGAGCCTGCGCGTCTGGAGCCTGTGCTCCGCAACAAGAGAGACCGTGATAGTGAGAGGCCTGCGCACCGCGATGAAGAGTGGCCCCTGCTCGCCGCAACTAGAGAAAGCCCTCGCACAGAAACGAAGACCCAACACAGCCATAAATAAATAAATAAATAAAATAAAAATTTTTTAAAAAAGTATTGCATCTATAGTAATTTTAACAGTTTTGTCTTTTAATTTTTATACTAGAGTTATTTGTAATTTGTGACAGCATTATATTAGAGTATCCTGAATTTGACTATATACTTACCATTACCCATGAGTTTATACTTTCATATGTTTTCTTGTTATTAATTAGTGTCCTTTCATTTCAACCTGAAGAACTCCCTTTAGCATTTCTTGTAAGACTGGTCTAGTGTTGATGAACTCCCTCTGCTTTTGACTGTCTGAAAAAGGCTATCTCTCCTTCATTCTGAATGACAGCTTTGCCCAATATAGTACCTTCTATCAGCAGTTTTTGTCTTTTTTAGCACTTTCACAAGCATTATTTTTTTTAAATACAGTAATCTACCCCTTCTCTTTAGCTTCTTCCACTTTCCACCCCAGAACTTTGTAATCTCTGCTTTGCAAAGTAAAACTGATTAATTTGTGGAAAATGACAAGAATTTCCAGTGTTAGTAAAGGAGAGAAACAAATATCACCAGTGGTTAATTCTGAAAACACTTCTTTTTAAGAAATATTAGATTGTCCAGACCAAATGTGTTTATTTAATTTTGTTCCAGTTTCTAATAGAAACTTAAGTCGATGTTGAGCCAGATTATGGGGTGGTTAAACTAAATGCTTTCAAGGGTACATACAGTATAATAATTTAATATTCATTAATAACCTATTAATTAATTGGCCATCAACCATCACTGAAAATGTAATGAGAGGGAGAAGAATACATTTATCAGAAATTCTTTCAGTGTAAATGTGGTTGAATGGAATTCTCCTTTATTGCCACTGGAAGGAAGTGGTTGGGCTGAGAGGCATAAAAATACCCTAAGCTATTAAGGATGCTGTTCTCTATAGGCATTGTTTAAATAAGCTTGTTGTATTGATTTCCTAATGCTGCTGCAATACATTACCACAAACAATGGTTTAAGACAACATAAACGAATTATCCTACAATTTTGAAGTTCAGAAGTTTAAAATGGGTTTCACAGGGCTAAAATCAAGGTGTCAGCAGGATTTCATTCTTTCTGGGGACTTTAGGAAAGAATCCGTTCCCTTGACTTTTCCAGTTTCTAGAGTCCACCTGAGTTACTTGGTTTGTTGTTCCTTTCTTACATCCCTCTGAACTCTACTTCCATTTATCACATTTCCTTGTCTCACTGTGACTTTCCTCCCTCCTTTTTATAAAAACCTTTGTGTTTACATTGGGCCTACTATATAATCCAGGATCCATTTTAAAATCCCCAACTTAATCAGATCTGCAAAGTACCATGTAAGGCAACATAGTCACAGGTTTCAGAGAATAAGAAGAGGATACCTTTTGGGGAAGCCAGTATTCTGCCTAACACGTCAGATATGCTATTCTGGAGGAAAAGTTGTATGGATTTATATGTTGAATCCACCATTTATTAATTATAAGATTTCAAATAGGTTGCTAAAGTTGTAAGCTTTTGCTTCCCAAGCTATAAAATTGTGATCATAGTTGTATTTACCTTATAAGGTGTTTGTGGGAATAAAGTAGGAACATACATAAAGCTATTTGGACAATGGTTGACATACTGACCATAGATAATTTGCTATACTGGTGTTTCTAAAATTTAAGCAATTAATGATACCTTTTCAGGGAAAAAAATGGTGTCTTCAGTATTGATAGAATATTTAAGTTATATTTATTGGGCTTCCCTGGTGGCACAGTGGTTAAGAATCCACCTGCCAATGCAGTGGAGACAGGTTTGAACCCTGGTCTGGGAAGATCTCACATGCCACATAACAACTAAGCCCATGCACCACAACTACTAAGCCTGGGCTCTAAGGCCCATGCTCCACAACAAGAGAAGCCACCACAATGAGAAGACTGCACACACCTCAATGAAGAGTAGCCCCTGCTCACCGTAACTAGAGAAAGCCCATGTGCAGCAACAAAGACCCAACACCACCAAAAATAAATAAATTAATAAATAGGTTTTTAAAAAATTCTTTTAAAGTAATAAAAAAAATTACATTTATTAAAATAGGGGCATCGTAAAGCTAGATAAACTCTTCTTACTTATAACTCTAATACACATGTACAAAACAAATATACAAATTAAATAATCAATATTAAAAGTTCATATAATTCAACTTATTGATACCAATTTAATTTGGGAACTAATGCTATTTTAATAGAAATTTAAAAAGTATTGTAACCTGAATCACATACTTGCTACTATGCATTGGCACTTTTTGGTAAGGCATTCTTATTTATGATAGCTTCATGATGCCTGAAAACTTACTGTTTTTCAAAATTTAAATTATTTGGAAGTTTTAATTAATAGAATGGGAGACCATTTTAACATTTAGGTTTCACATGGTCAAGCCTGATTATAAACATGTAAACAAACAAAAGCACTAAAGTCCAAATGGCAGTGTTCAACTCTGAGAGCATCTAGAAATACACGTTCCAGTATAGTAGCTATTCACCACATTTATTCACGTTTAATTTATTTATATTTCATATTTTCATATTTTACTTTTAATATTTAAATTGTAACAAATTATTTTAAATAAAATTAAAAGTCTCAGCTCATCAGGCACACTAGTTCCATTTTAATACTTAATAGTGGGGGCAGAGTCAAGATGGTAGAGTAGAAGGATGCAGAGTTCACATCTTCTCACAAGTGGGGCACCTACCAAGTTCTGGTGGGGGACCTCAGACATCTAAGGGATGGGAAGAATCTCTGCATGACCGGGTAGGACATGGGGGGCAAGGGGGGGATGGAAATTGGAGGTGGGATGGGACTGGTGCCCCGAGGGGCAGCAGGGGGAGGGGTTCCCACACTCAGAAGGGCCCACTCACTGTGAGGGAATCAATGGGGACAGGGAGAGACCTTTGGGGGATTGAGGGATCTGAGGGGAACATGGCCAGCATCTCCCCCACCCACTAGCGCCCCCTCCAGTCATGCGGTACCTGAGCCTAAACCCCGCCCCCCACACAAAGTTCTTTTCCAGCCACACAGGTCCTAAGCCTAAGCCATGCTCCCCTCTCCACCTACCCCCACTGCCAAGGCCTTTTCCAGCTTTGTTTTCTTTCTTTCTTTTTTTTTTTTTTGCTGTTGTGACTCTGTTTTGGTTTGTTGTTGTTGTTTCATTTTTATTTTTATTTTTTCTAATATATTTTATTTTTCTAATTTTATTTTATTTTTAATTTTTTGTTATTGTTCTGTTCCTTCTCATTTGTTGCTTTTTTTTTGCTGGGCTGTGTGGCCTGCAGGGTCTTGGTTCCTAGGCCAGTAGCTGAGTCTGAGCTACAGTGGTGGTAACACAGAGTCTAAACTGCTGGACTAACAGAAAACCTCATACCCCAGGGGATATTAATCAGTGTGAGCTCTCTCAGAGTTCCTCATCTCTGCACCAAGACCCAGATGCACCCAACGGCCTGCAAACTCCAGTACTGGATACATCAGGCTTAACAACAGTAAGACAGGAACAAAGCCACACCCATCAAAAAATTTTACAGACAATGAAGCAAGGTAAAAACCTACAAGATCAAATAAATGAAGAGAAATAAGCAACTTACCTGAAAAACAATTCAGAGTAATGATAGTAAACATGATTCAAAATCTCGGAAAAAGAATAGAGGTAGAAATCAAAAAAATACAAGAAATGTTTAATGAGGACCTAGAAGAACTAAAGAACAAACAAACAGTGATGAACAACACAATAACCGAAATGAAAAATACACTAAAGGAAATCAACAGCAGAATAACTTGAGGCAGAAGAAGGAATAATTGACCTGGAAGATAAAATGGTGGAAATAACTGCCAAGGAGCAGAATAAAGAAAAAAGAATGAAAAGAAATGAGGACAGTCTCAGAGACATCTGGGAAACATTAAATGCACCAACATTCGAATTATAGGGGCCCCAAAGGAAGAAGAGAAAAAGAAAGGGTCTCAGAAGATATTTGAAGAGATTATAGTCAAAAACTTCCCTAACATGGGAAAGGAAATAACCACCCAAGTCCAGGAAGTGCAGAGAGTCCCATACAGGATAAACCCAAGGAGAAACACAAGACATATTAATCACACTAACAAAAATCAAATTCAAAGAAGAAATATTAAAGGCAGCAGGGAAAAGCAACAAATAGCATACAAGGGAATCCCCATAAGGTAATCAGCTGATTTTTCAGCAGAAACTCTGCAGACCAGAAGGGAGTGAGTGACAGGATATATTTAAAGTGATGAAAGGGAAAAACCTACAACCAAGATTACTCTACACAGCAAGGATCTCATTCAGATTCAACAGAGAAATCAAAAGCTTTTCAGAGAAGAAAAAGCTAAGAGAATTCAGCACCACCAAAGCAGTTGTACAACAAATGCTAAAGGAAATTCTCTAGGCAGGAAACACAAGAGAAGAAAAAGACCCACAAAAACAAACCCAAAACAATTAAGAGAATGGTAACAGGAATAAACATATTGTTAATTACATTGAACATAAATGGATTAAATGCTTCAACCAAAAGCCACAGACTGGCTGAATGGATACAAAAACAAGATCCATATATATACTGTCTACAAGAGACCCACTTCAGACCTAGGGACACACACAGACTGCAAATGAGGGGATGGAAAAAGATATTCCATCAAAATGGTGAAAAGAAAGCTGGAGTAGCAATACTCATATCAGATAATCTAGATTTTAAAATAAAGACTGTTGCAAGAGACAGGAAGGACACTACTTAATGATTAAGGGATCAATCCAAAAAGAATATATAACAAATATAAATATTTATGCACCCAACATAACACCATCTCAATACATAAGGTAAATACTAACAGCCATAAAAGGGGAAATCAACAGTAACACAGTAATTATGGGGGAATTTAACACTCCACTTACACCAATGGGTAGATCATCCAGACAGAAAATTAATAAGGAAACACAAGCTTTGAATGACAAAATAGATCAGATACACTTAACTGATATTTACAGCACATTCCACCCCAAAGCAGCAGATTACACTTTCTTCTCAATTGCACACGAAATATTCTCCAGGATAGATCAGATCCTGGGTCACAAAATCAAGCCTTGGTAAATTTAAGAAAATTGAAATCATATCAAACATCTTTTCTGACCACAACACTATGAGATTAGAAATCAGTTACAGGAGAAAAAAAAACTTTAAGAAACACAACATATGGAGGCTAAACAATTCACTACAAAATAACCAAGAGATCACTGAAGAAATCAAAGAGGAAATAAAAAAATGCATAGAAACATAAGACAACAAAAACAAGATGACCCAAAACCTATGGGACACAGCAAAAGCAGTTCTAAGAGGAAAGTTCAGAGCAATTCAATCTCACCTCAAGAAACAAGAAAAATCTCAAATAAACAATCTAACCTTACACTTAAAGGAACTAGAGAAAGAAGAACAAACAAAACTCAGTTAATAGAAGGAAAGAAATAAAAAAGATGAGACCAGAAATAAATGAAATAAAAATGAAGAAAACAATAGAAAAGATCAATAAAGCTAAAAGTTGGTTCTTTAAGAAGATAAATAAAATTGATAAATCTTTAACCAGACTCATCAAGAAAAAGAGAGTGGGCTTGAATCAATAAAATAAAAAATGAAAAAGGAGAAGCTACAACTGATACTGCAGAAATACAAAGGATCTTAAGAGACTACTACAAGCAACTATATGCCAATAAATGGATAACCTAGAAGAAATGGACAAATTCTTAGAAAGGTGCAACCTTCCAAGACTGAACCAGGAGGAAATAGAAAATATGAATAGACCAGTCACAAGTAATGAAATTAAAACTTCAATTAAAAATCTTCCAACAAAGAAAAGTCCAAGACCTGATGGCTTCACAGGCGAATTCTATCAAACATTTAGAGAAGAGCTAACACCCATCCTTCTCAAACTCTTCCAAAAAATTTCAGAGGAAGGAACACTCCTAAGCTCATTCTACGAGGCCACCATCAGCCTGATACCAAAACTAGACAAAGATATTACAGAAAAAGAAAATTACACACCAATATCACTGATGAATATAGACACAAAAATCCTCTCAAAATATTAGCAAACTGAATCCAGCAATACATTAAAAGGAGAATATGCCATGATCAAGTGGAATTTATCCCAGGGATGCAAGGATTCTTCAATATATGCAAATCAATCAATGTGATACACCGTATTAACAAACTGAAGAATAAAAACCATATGATCATCTCAATAGATGCAGAAAAAGTTTTGACAAAATTCAACACCCATTTACGATAAAAGCTCTCCAGAAAATGGGCATAAAGGGAACCTACCTCATCATTATAAAGGCCATATATGACAAACTCATAGCAAACATCATTAACAATGATGAAAAACTAAAAATATTTCCTCTAAGATCACAAACAAGACAAGGATGGATGTCCTCTCTCGCCACTCTTATTCAACATAGTCTTGGAAGTCCTAGCCATGGCAATCAGAGAAGAAAAATTAAAGGAATACAAACTGGAAAAGAAGTAAAACTGTCACTGTTTGCAGATGACATGATACTATACATAGTAAATCCTAAAGATGCCACCAGAAAACTACTAGAGCTAATCAATGAATTTGGTGAAGTTGTAGAATACAAAATTAATGTACAGAGATCTCTAGCATTCCTGTACACTAACAACAAAAGATCAGAAAGAGAAATCAAGGAAACAATCCCATTTACCATTGCAACAAAAAGAATAAAATACCTAGGAATAAACCTACCTAAGGAGGAAAAAGATTTGTACTCAGAAAGCTATAAAACACTGATGAAAGAAATCAAAGATGACACAGACAGATGGAGAGAAATACCATGTTCTTGGATTGGAAGAATCAACAATGTGAAAATGACTATACTCCCCAAAGTAATTTACAGATTCAGTGTAATCCCTATCAAATTACCAATGGCATTTTTCACAGATTTAGAAAAAAAATTTACAATTTCTATGGAACCACAAAAGACCCTGAATAGCCAAAGAAATCTTGAGAAAAAAAGATGAAGCTAGAGGGATCAGGCTTCCCTACTTCAACTATACTACAAAACTACAGTAATCAAGACAGTAGGACACTGGCACAAATCAGAAATATGATCAATGGTACAGGATAGAAAGCCCAGAGATAAATCCACACACCTATGGTCAACTAGTCTATGACAAAGGGGGAAAGAATATACAATGGAGAAAAGACAGGCTCTTCAATAAGTGGTGCTGGAAAAACTGGACAGCTACATGTAAAAGAATGAAATTAGAACACTCCTTAACACCACACACAAAAATAAACTCAAAATGGATTAAAGACTTAAGGGTAAGACCGGACACTATAAAACTCTTAGAGGAAAACATAGATACTCTTTGACATAAATCACAGCAAAATCTTTTTTGACCCACTTCCTAGAGTAATGAAAATAAAAACAAAAATAAACAAATAGGACCTAATGAAGCAAAAACTTTCACACAACAAAGGAAACCATAAACAGGATGAAAAGACAACCCTCAGAATGGGAGAAACTATTTTCAAACGAAGCAACAGATAAAGGATTAATCACCAGAATATATAAATATCTCAGACAGCTCAATATCAAAAAAATAAAAAAAAAACAACTAAACCAATCAAAAAATGGGTAGAAGACCTAAATAAACATTTTCCCAAAGAAGACATACAGATGGCCAAGATGCACATGAAAAGATGCTCAACATCACTAATTATCAGAGAAATGCAAATAGAAACTGCAATGAGGTATCACCTCACACCAGTCAGAATGGCTGTCATCAAAAACTCTACAAACAATAAATGCTGGAGAGGGTGTGGAGAAAAGGGAACCCTCATGCACTGTTGGTGGGAATGTAAATTGATACAGCCACTATGGAGAACAGTATGAAGATTCCTTAAAAAACTAAAAATATAACTACCATATGACCCCACAATCCCACTACTGGGCATATACCTTGAGAAAACCATAATTCAAAAGTCACATGTACCCCAATGTTCATTGCAGCACTATTTACAATAGCCAGGAGATGGAAGCAAGCTAAGTCCATTGACAGATAAATGGATGAAGAAGCTGTGGTACATATATACAATGGATTATTACTCAGCAATAAAAAGGAACAAATTTGGGTCATTTGTAGAGACATAGATGAACCTAGAGACTGTCATACAGAGTGAAGTAAGTCAGACAGAGAAAAAAAATATTGCATATTAATGCATATATGGGGAATCTAGAAAAATGGTACAGATGAACCTATTTACAGAGCAGGAATAGAGACACAGATGTAGAGAATGGACAGGTAGTCACAGGGTGGGAAGAGGAGATTGGGATGAATTGGGAGATTAGGATTGACATATATACACTACCATCTGTAAAATAGATAGCTAGTGGGAACCTGCTGTATAGAACAGGGAGCTCAGCTCAGTGCTCTGTGATGACCTAGATGGGTGGGATGGGGGTGTATGGAAGGGAGGTCCATAGAGAGAGGCTTTATGTATACATATAGCTGATTCACTTCATTTTACAGCAGAAATGAACACAACATTGTAAAGCAATTATACTCCAATAAGAAAAAATTACTTAATAGCCACACGTGGCTAGTGGCTGCCATATTGGATATCATAATATTGAACATTTTCATTATCATAGAAAGTTCTGTGGAAAGCACTGGTTTAGAATATAATTATATATTTTTTAGAATATTGTTAAAATTAAAAAAACAACAATTTTAAAATTTTTATAGAAAAACCTTTACTCTTAAAAGACATTCATGAACTCTAATGAGTTGATACACACTATGGTAAATGATAAGAGACCATAGTAGATTGTAGGACGTGAGTAGAAGGATTATTACTATCATGTTGACTGCTTTTTCCCAGTCTTAGTGCTTAATAAATACTTGTTGAAAGATTGAATCACCATTTTTAAAAGAAAGCTATGAATATAAATTATGTTTTAAAAGTATGAATTTCTTCACTCTTCAAACATTTATTCCCTCACACTCAGTAAGATAGCTATAATCAAAAAGTCTAATAATAATAGTAAATATTGGTAAGGATATGGAGCAATTGTAACCCTCATACACTGCTGGTGGGAATGTAAAATGGTGAAGCCACTTTGGGAAATAGGCAATTCCTCAAGTGATTAAACAGAGTTACTCTATGACTCAGCAATTGCACTCCTAATTATATACCCAAGAAAAATGAAAACATTGTACCTGAACGTTTATAGCAGCATTAATCAGAATAGCCAAAAAGTAAAAACAAGCAAAATACCCATCAACTGATGAATAGATAAATAAAATGTGGTATATCCACAATGGAATTATAAACATTATAAACAATGGAATATTATTTGACCATAAAAAGGGATGAAATACTGATACATGATATACTGTGGATGAACCTTAAAAACATGTTAATCTTCAGATACAAAGTACATTAATATTTGCTTAGGGTTGGGGGTGGAACGGAGTGGGGGTACAGGGAGGGGATAAGGTAAAGAGCATGGAGTTTCTTTTTCAAGTGATGAAAATGTTCTAAAGTTGACTGTGATGGTTGCACATATCAGTGAACATACCAAAAGACACTAATTATACACTCTATATGGGTGAACTTATGATACGTCACTCACATTTTAATCAAGATGTTGTAGAAAAAAGAAACTAAGAATTTCTGGGGAGTGGCCAAGATTGTGGAGTAGGAAGACTCTAGGTTCATCTCCTTTCATGGGCACACCAAAATTACAACAATTTACAGAGCAACTACTGATGAGAGAAACCAGAACACTAGCAGAAAAGATCTTCTACAACTAAAGATATAAAGAAGGCTGAGGATGTGGAGAAAAGGAACTGTTGTACACTGTTGCTGGGAATGTAAATTGGTGCAGCCACTGTGGGAAACAGTACAGCAGTTCCTCGAAAAACTTAAAATAGAACTACCATGTAATCCAGCAATACCAGTCCTGTGCATATATCCAAAGAAAATGAAAGCACAATTCAAAAAGATACATGCCCCCGAAGTGTCCATCAACAGATGAGTGGATAAAGAAAAATGTGATTTTATATATATACATATATATATGTATACACACACACACACACAACGGAATACTACTCAGCCATAAAAATAAATAAAATTTTGCCATTTGCAAAAACACAGATGACTTTGGAGGGTATTATGTTCAGTGAAATAAGTCAGACAGAGAAAGACAAATACTGTATGTTATTGCTTATATGTGAAGCCTAAAAAAATAAACAAACTAGTGACTTAACATAAAAAGAAATGTATTCACAGATACAGAGAACAAACTAGTGGTTACCAGTGGGCAGAGAGAAGTGGGGAGGGACAAGATGGGGTAAGGGATTAAGAGGTATAAATTACTATGTATAAAATAAATAAGCCACAAGGATATATTGTACAGCACAGGAAATATATCCAGTATTTTACAACAACCATAAATGGAGTAAAATCTTTAAAAATTATGAATGTTGTACACCAGAAAGTTATATAATATTTTCAATCAACTATAGCTCAATACAGAGGGAAGGAAGGAAGGAAGGAAGGGAAAGAAGGAAGGAAGGAAAGAAAGAAAGAAAGAAAGAAGGAAAGAAAGAAAGAAAGGAAGGAAGGAAGGAAGGAAGGAAGGAAGGAAGGAAGGAAGGAAGGAAGGAAGGAAGGAAGAGAAAGAAGGAAGGAAGGAAGGAAAGAAAAAAGGAAAGAAAGAAAAGAAAGAAAGAAAGAAAGAAAGAAAGAAAGGAAGAGAGAAAGAGAGACAGAAAGAAAGAGAGAGAAAGAAAGATATAAAAAAGAACCACAACAAGATGGTTAGGAGGGGCAGAGATGCAGCATAGTCAAGACTCACATTCCTAGGTGGGTGTCCCACAAATGGGAGGATAATGACAATTGCAGAAGTTCTCCCAAGGAGCAGTGGGAGGTGGGGGAGAAGGTAGTTGAGCACACATTGGGATCCCCAGTCTGGGTATCCTGTGCTGGAAAGACGAGTCCTCAGAATGTTTAGCTTTGAATGCCAGCAGGCCTTACTTTCAGGACAGCCAAAGGGCTGAGAGAAATAGAGTCCACTTCTAAAGGATGCATACACAATTTCACATTCTTTGGGACCCAGAGCAGAAGCAGTAATTTGAAAGGACCCTGGGTCAGCCCCACCTGCTGATTTTGCAGAGAGGCAGGAGGTAACTGGAGATAACTTTAGGGACATAGACATTGGCAACAGCCATTTTGGGGACTCATTCTACCGCGAGGACTTAGTGCTGGCAAGCAACATTTTGGAATCCTCCTTGTAGCTTATTAGTTCCAGGACGCAGCCTCACCCACCAATGGGCTGATATCAGTCTTGGGACTCCTGGGTCCTGAAGCCAGAGATCCCAGGACCTAGATCTACCCACCATATTGGGCTGGCACTAGTCCACGGACTCTATCTCACCCACCAGTGGACAGGAACCAGACCTGAGATCTGTGGACCCCAGTCTTAACCACCAGTAGCAGACACCAGACCCAGGACCACTGCAGCCCAACCAACCTGCCATATCAGTACACAGCCTACCCACGAGCAGGCCAACACCAGCTCTAGGACCCCAAGAATGTTGCAGCCAGAGACCCAGGAACAAACCTCCATTTCCCAGTGAGGCAGCACTAGCCCTGGGAAGCTCTGGGCCCCAGCCCCACCCTTCAGTAGGCCAATACCAGTTCCAAGACACATTGGACCCCCAGCCAGCTGTCCCAGGATCCAGCCCCATGCACCAGTGGGCCAACACCAATTCTGAGACACTGTGGACCCCACAGCCAGTCATGTCAGGAACCAGTTTGACCCACCAGGACACTGACACTAGATCTGGGATCCCCAGCCCCACAACCACCCACTCCAGAACCTGGCTCCACCCACCAGTGAGCCAGCACTAACCCCAGGACCCCCCTGGGCCCCTGTAGCCATCAGCCTTGTGACTTGGCCCTGCCAACCAGCAATCACCAGCCCCACACAAGGTAGGGCCTAGTGACCAACCAGATCAGAGGCTAACCATGCCTATCTGACCACCCACAGTAGTCAGCCCGCCACAACAAAAGGACACAAGCAGCCCAAACTGAGGGTATAAAGAGTGTAAAGCTTTGGTGGCCAGTGTGTTATGCACTGGTGGGACACATAGGATATAACCTGCAAAAAGCCACTTGTCCCAGGCTGAGAAACATAACCAATTTACCAAATACATAGACATAAAAATGACAAATTAGGCAAAATGAGTAGACTGAGGAATATGTTCCAAATAAAGGAACAAGATAAATCCCCAGAAGAACTAAGTGGTGATAGGCAATCTACCCCATAAAGAGTCCAATGAAATGACTTAAAGATGTTCAAAGAACTTGGGGCCACAATCTCTTCCTGTTCATGGTTCTTCTGCCATTGCTTGTTGCTGGAACTGCAGTGGCCATGAGGATGGCATCTATCAGCCATTTGGATGCTCTTCCAATAGTCACAGGTCCAAACCATTCAGATGCAATCCTAGTGGAGGACTACAGAGCTGGTGATATGATCTGTCCTAAATGTGGCCTGGTTGTAGTTGACCAGGTTATCTGTGGGATCTGAGTGGAGAACTTTCAGCAATGATAAAGCAACAAAAGATCCATCTCAAGTTGGGGATTCTCAGAATCCTCTTTTGAGTGGTGCAGATTTGTCTACTTTAAAAAACAAAAACACACTTGAGAGAAGATTAAATGAACAGAGTAAGAAGTTGGAAGTTTTCAACAAAGTGCTAGAAAGTACAAAGAAAAATCAAACAGAGATGAAGAATACAATAACTGAAATAAAAAAAATACAGGAAACTATATTTACTATCTTGTAATAACCTATTTTGGAAAAGAATCTGAATCAGTTTCACTGATTCACATTGCTGTACACCAGAAACTAACACAACATTGTAAATCAACTATACTTCCATTTAAATAATAATAATAATAGCAAACGAAAGTACCTAGAAGGAATCAACAATAGATTAGATGATACAGAGGAACAGATCAGCAAGCTGGAAGACAGAGTAGTGGAAATCACTGAACCTGAACAGAAAAAAGAAAAAAGAAAAAAAAGAAATGAGGACCATTTAAGAGACCCTAGGAAAATATCAAGCCTACTAACATTCACATTATAGGAATCTCAAAAGGAGAAGAGAGAGAGAAAGGGGCAGGAAACATATTTGAAGAAAGAATAGCTGAAAACTTCACTAACATGGGAAAAGAAACAGACATCCAGGTCCAGAAATCACAGAGTCCTGAACTGGATTAACCCAAAGAGGGTCACACCAAGGAACGTTATAATTAAAAAGGCAAAAATTAAGGATAAAGAGAGAGTATTGAAAGCAGAATGGGAAAAGCAACAAGTTACGTAGAAGGGAACTCCCATAAGGCTATCAGCTAACTTTTCAGCAGAAAATCTGCAGGCACAACATATTTAAAGCAATGAAAGGGAAAAACCTACAACCAAGATACTCTACCTGGCAAAGCTTTCTTTCAGATTTGATGGAGAGATCAAATGTTTTACAGACAAGTAAAAGGTAAAAGAGTTCAAAAACACCAAACCTGCTTTACAAGAAATGTTACAGGGACTTCTCTAAGTGAAAAAGAAAAGGTCACAACTAGAAACGTGAATATTATGGAAGGAAAAATCTCATCAGTAAAGAAAAATATACAATAAAGGCATAAATCAATTGCATATAAAGCTAGTAAGAAGGTTAAAAGACAAAAGTAGTAAAATCATCTATATGTAGGTAAGGCATACGCAAAACAAAAAGATGTCAGTAAATCAGTAAATGTTTGGTAGGGGAGTAAAAATTCAGCATTGTCAAAATGCATTTGGACTTTAGAGATTAGCAAATATATGCACCCCTGTGTTCATTGCAGCATTATTTACAAGAGTCAAGATATGGAAGCAATTCAAGTGCCCATTGATAGATAAATGAATAAAAAAGATGTGACATATATATATATATATATATATATATATATATATATATATATATAATGGAATATTACTCAGCCATAGAAAGAATAAAATCTTTCCATTTGCAACAACATAGATGGACCTAGAGGATATTATACTAAGTGAAATAAGTCAGAGACAAAAACCACATGGTTTCACTTATATTTGGAATCTAAAAAACAAAACAAGTGAACAAACATAATAAAACAGACAGAAACAGAGTTATAGATACAGAGAACAAACACGTGGTTGCCATAGGGGAGGGGAGGTGGCAGAAGAAAGTAAATAGGTGAGGGAGATTAAGAGGTATTAATATAAACTTCCAGTTACAAAATAAATGTCATGGGTATGAAATATACAGTGTAGGGAACATAGCCAATATTTATGTAATTTCTGTATGCTGATGTATCATAACTACACTTACTGTGTTGGCCATCTGAAATGTATAGAAATATGGAAGCGCTGTGTTGTATATCAGGAACTAACACAATCAATTATACTTCAAAAACAAACAGACTCAGAAAAAGAGAACAGATTTTTGGTTAACAGAGGTGGAGTGTGGGGAAATGGAAAATTGGATGAAGACAGTCAAAAGTACAAACTTCCAGTTATAAGAGAAATGAGTACTAGGGATGTAATGTACAACATGATAAATATAATTAACACTGCTGTATGTTATTTATGAAAATTGTTAAGAGAATAAATCCTGAATTCTCATCACAAGAAAAAAAATTTCTATTTCTTTAATTTTGTATTTATATGAGATGATGGATATTCACTAAACCTACTGTGATAATCATTTCATGATGTATGTAAGTCAAATCATTATGCTATAGACCTTAAACTTACACAGTGCTGTACATAAATTATATCAATAAAGCTGGAAGAAAAAACTAGTAAGTTGTGTGCTGGAGTAAATATACTGATAAGAGATCAGATCTATCAATCTATCCATCTATATAATATATATATATCTTTTGTTTATCAAACTTTACATTAATGTATTAAAGATTAGTACTTTTCACATTAGCTCATTCCACTATGTTTATTATAAATAATGCTAAAGTTAGAAAGTCTGCCCTTTTGTGTAACTGAGTTAACATCTCCAAACTCCACTCTTATTTGTTACATCGTATCTCACATTATTGTTAAAAGGGACTATAGACTATACAAGAAATCACTATGTAAATTTGAAAGAAAATAAAATTTTAATTATTGGTATGCTACGGATTATGACCATCAATTATTAGTTTAGGATTATTTTGATTTATTATTCTCAATGAATGGGCACTGTCATAATAACAAACTTCTTGAAACCTAGGATAGTATCAAGGGTTCGAAACTTGTTTGTTACTAATGTGGATGTCTTTGCATAACTACTATCCTCATTAAATCAATGTATTTCTGAAAAGTTATATACAAATTGAAATTTGAAAAATTGAAGTCTTCTTTAATTAAGCTAGGGTATTTGTTATATAAAGAAACTCTAACTCTGTTTTATTGTTGTAGTTGTTTTCTTTTCACAGAGTGAAATCATTACATAATTTGAAAAGTTATCCCCATGTTGTTTGTGTTGTAAATTTGTTTTTTTGAATGTTTATTCTTAAGACTATATCAACAACAGTTTAAACATTTCACCTTTATTTTATTGTATAAGCTTCACATGTTGGTGTTTAGAAATCCTCCTGTGATAGAAACAACTGATAGATTATTGATGTCCTTGCTGGAAAAGTGAAATTAGTTTATCAACGATGAAATAAATGCACGTATCCTACTAAAGTAGGAAAATTTATGGAAAATATTTTATTATTTGACTGATTTACAAAAATTACAGATTTTATTGGAAGTCTCATGAATGTGCCTTGTGAAACATAATGAAATACTTTTATTTCTCTTGAGAATAATCTTATATAATACATTTGTGTTCCTCTGAATTTGAGGGTAACAGCCCAAAGCTGTGTGCTATCAAAATGCAAATGTAACACTATATTGCCAGGAACCTACTCTCCCCAGCAGGAAATATAGAACACAATAATTTAATTCATGCTGGAAAATGATGTTTTCCATTAGCACATATTTACTTTCAAAAACAAAATAAAGTGTTGACTTGGAAGTAATCAGTCCTCTTCTTTTAGAAGTTTCAATTTTTCTTATTTAGGGGGCAAGTTCTTCCAAAATGTATATAAGAAATGGGTATATTTCTGTTAACTATATCAATTTTCACCAGATACAGTTTGATGTAAATTACCTTGAAAGATCAGTAAAGTGGGCATGACTGTGGACAACAAAACATGGAATATATAAACACTTTTGAGAACCAATGACTCTTAAAGAGCTGGTATGCCTCCCACTCGTCTTGGGCCTGGACTAATGTTGATGTCCTTGCAGAAAGTGATATATTAAAGCAGATTTCTGGCTACCATGGGAATTTAAATGGCCTATAATTAATAAACAAACAAATAAATAAATAAATTTATATTTCTCTATAGTTTTCTTCTGAAAATAGAATTTAAATGCACTGCTTCAAAATTCATGCTCTCATACATACTTTTGTACATACTTTCACACAAGCTGCTGTATCTAAATGGAATATTCTCCCTCCTCCCACACCCTTTGTTTTTGACATCTAACTAAACTATATTGTTCTTTATTTTAAGTCGGAGCATCTTTTGGGAAGCTCTCTCTAACACTAGGAATAAATGATTCTACACACTAAGCTATTAGTGTTCCCATTTTCACAATGTGTTTTCAGATTTGTTCTTATACATTAATAAATCTCTCAAAGCAGAGATGTAATTATACTTTCTAAATAAGGCAATAAATTTGTGGTCATACTTAAAACTGTCATAAATCACTAAAGCTAATTTTCATTCTTCAAAATAAATGAATAATGTAAATTTGTGTGGCTGTGCCCTTGATTTAGTAGCAAGGAGTTTTTTAATCACTCATTTGCTAATCAAAGATGTATTATAATCTTTGACAGAGTATCCTTGCGTTCATTATTTTAACGACAGGATATATTTTAATAAAATATTGTTTAAGATGGCTGTGCAATCAACAAATAGTTATTAAATATTTACTGGGAGCATGTCAAGCACAAGAACTATTACTCAAACTTTGCTAAACTACCTGTTTTCTAGACTGAATTAGTTATAGATTCTTGGGCAAATGTCCTTGCACAGAGTTGGGCAAATGACTTCACAATGTTTCCTAGAACACAATCTATTCCCATCTCTTCAAGTAGTCCCTGATGACTTTATTTATTTATTTTTGACTGGGTACTGTGCACTTTATTGATGGCAAGTGGTAAGGTAGGATTTCCTAAGTCCTTCTTCTTCTTCAGGGGTCTGGGATGGAAACTGTGTCAAGAACTGGAGATCCTCAGTGTGTTGGGGAATTGAGTTGGGGCAAAGACTCCCCAGCAGTAAGCACCTCTTTATTCCTCTCCTGTTCTCACTGGGGCTGGTGTTCCAGGGGACTCACTCCTTGGAGGTCATGTGGACCGTAAGGTCCACCACTTTATTGCTGTAGCCAAATACATTGTCATAAAATGAGCTTGACAAAGTGGTCATTGAAGACAATACCAGTCCCAAAAACAAAGGTGGGAGAGTGGGTGTCACCTTTAAAGTCGCAAAAAACAACCTAGTCCTCAGTGTAGCCCAGGATATCCTTTAGGGGTTCCTCTAATGCCTGCTTCACCACCTTCTTGATGTCATCATATTTAGCAGCTTTCTGCACACTGCAGAGCAGATCCAGCACTGAAACATTAGGGGAAGGGACACAGAAGGCCATGCCAGTGAGCTTCCCAGTCAGCTCAGGAAGACCTTACCCACAGCCTTAGAAACACCAATAGAAGCAAGGATGATGTTCTGGGCTTCCCCATGGTCATGATGCCACAGTTTCTCAGAGGTACCATCTACATTCTTCTGGGAAGCAGTGATGGCAAGGACTGTGATCATGCATCCCTCCACAATGCCAAAGTTGTCATAAATGACCTTGACCAAGAGGGCCAAGGAGTTTGTGGTGCAAGAGGCATTGTTGACAATCTTGAGAGAGCTGTCATACTTCCCATGACAATTTCCCAGCCCAATTTCATCACAAACATGGGGGCATTAGCAGAAGAATCAGAGGTGATGACCTTTAGGTTTAATGTGAGCCCTAGTCTTCTCCAAGCTAGTGAAGACACCAGTGGACTCTACAACATAATCAGCACCAGAATCACTTCATTTGATGTTGGCAGAATCTTGCTCTTGGAAGATGGAGGTTATCTTTCCATTGAAGACATGCTTCCAGTTCTCAGCCTTGACTCTACCACTGAAATTGCCATGGGTGGAAGCATACTGGAACATGTAGAATATGTAGTTGAGGTAATGAAGGGGCCACGGATGGCAAACAATATTAACTTTGCCAGAGTTAAAAGTGCCCTGGTGACCAGGTGCCCTATTGGTCAAATCCATTTACTCCAACATTCATCATTGTGTCTCAGGGTTATGGCTTGACATGCAGAAAGATGTGGCTGCCTGTTGAAAAGAGCAGCACATAGAGCCTCAATCACTTTAACTACTTTTCTCCTTCTCAAACAAACTTAAGTGATATTATATCCTATGATAAATCCGTTATCTTTTATTTATTCATTCATCCATTCACAGAACATGTTACCTGCTATCTAGTATTTACATGATAATTTTTAACTGATAAATAATTTTAGCAACACGGTAAGTGCACTATATTACATAGCTTTACAGCAATAACAACCTCAAACAACATTTATTTTTCATTCATATTACCCGTAGGTAGTTGTGGTTTGGCTACTGTGACTCTCATTATTCTCATTATTCCCAGTAGTTACATTCTACAAAGTCACCATGAATGCCGAGTTAGCACTTACTGAACTATTATTTCAAGGGGACCTGCAGGTCTCTGGTCACGGCATTTTTGACAACCAAAATGCCATTTGAGTTATGTATGTTTGCCAAAATCCTTGTAAAATAAGTCAGTGTCACCATCATTGGAAATCTGCTCTTCCACATAGCCTTCTCCTATATAAGAGTTAGCAGGTATTTTTTTTTAAGTTTTTGCACATCCTCCTGACCTGCAGAACCTTCGTCATCTGCAAGATTATTTTTCATGCTGTATGTCCTTTTGAAAAGTATGAGCTATAATATCTATTTTTAGAGGCAACAGCCCTTTCCTTCTGAATAAAAAATACCCAGAGATTCAGTGACCTAGAGAAACTTGTTCTCTAAAACAGAACTGCAATTGAGAGGTTTAATGAATTGATGAATTATTGGTGCCCTTAAACTATCTCTCAGTAGATTCACTGTCCTAAGGTAGCATAATTATAGAGGTCTTCCTGGGACGGAGGGAAGAATAGGTGAGCTTATGTTATCTCAGGCTATAAATAGTAGCTGGGACTTCCCTGGCAGTCCAGTGGTTAAGACTCCACATTTCCACTGCAGGGGGTGAAGGTTCGATCCCTGGTCGGAGAACTAAGATCCCACATGCCATGCGCTGTGGCCAAAAAACTTTTAAAAAATTAGCTAATTTTAGTTGAAACGATACCATTGGTATTCATGGGATATTTAGGTTTTCAGTGCTGCCCTGGTAATCTATTTATTGTTGATATCACTGTTATAAACTTTTTTTGATATCTTAATACAAGCCAATAGTAAGTTGAAAGCCATTAGGTTTTTTACTGATTGCTTATACCAGGGATTGTCAAATTATTGTCAACTGAAATAAAAGCACACAGCATGAGAGCTGTGAGTTTCAATTTTATGTGAGGACTTCCTTAGGACTATAGCCCAGGAGACAGCCTCTCAGATAGCTCTGAGGAATCTCTCTGAAAGGGTGAAAGGGGAGGTAAGCATATATGTGATTTTGGAGAAGAGGTATGTGCAATAAAGCACACATTTTTGTAGAAAGTTACTACTGTCACGAGGCACAGATATCTTAGTTAATGATTTTTAAGATGCAAGAAATTGGTTCATAAAATTTTCTCCTGAAAATATGTAACTATCTGAAGGCCTGTTCTACAAGTTTTCCCAGAGCACAGAGTGCCTCATTCCTGATCTGCACTCTGAACTCTTTCAGGGTGTACTGAAAGTCAGCAACTGTGGTGGCTAGTGACTTAATTCTTGCAGAACCGGATGGCAAGTGACATTCTTTGTTAGCAGTGCCCCCTCATGGTCAAAAACTCAACAATGGTTTGAAAGATATTACATGACCATTTGTCCCATTGTACTAGGAATGCTCATTCTTAGGCCAGGATTTTGTTGATAGGCTACTCAATGTGCTATTACCAGAGTAGGCCCTATTGATTGATAGCCAAAATTTCCTGGACCACCTGTCTTATTAGTCTGTTATGGTCGAGGAGAAGATTCCCTCTGGTTGCTTCTTCCCATATCTAGACTTACATTGTTACAATCATTGATCTCATTTGGAACTATATATTTGGTCAATAATTTCAAGCCACCTAGTCACCATTATTTTTATTGGCAGCCTAGTCACATGTTTGGCACTTCAAGAAACAACAATCTTGTAAAATAGGCAGAATATAAGTACTATAGCTAGCATTAATAATAGGATTATAAGTAAATATTTAAGCCAAGAATTTCCATTAGGTACGGCCGAGTATACCTCAAACTCATCTGGCCCTGTCTCTTATCGCTATCTTAAAAGCAATTATATATTGATATTGTTCATAAGGCACCCAGCCCAATTTCTTAGTGTTATTACATTTAATTTCTTAATGTTACTAGGTTGATTATCCTTAGTATGATTTAATTGTTCCCAACATAAGGGCCTTTAAACTTAAATGACCTGGTATTAGCTATATGAATCCAACCCCAAGTTGAGGGAGGTTATATTCTTTAACCAAAATTTAGCTCATTGTTCTGATTGAGCTTGAGTAACTTTAAAAGAAAATTCATATTTATGGCATGGTCAGAGCAAGTATGATTCATTGGCTAAGTGAGGGGGTCTCATCTAGTAATATCAGTAGTGGCCTAAACAGAACTGTAACTTCTTTAGTCTAGGATAAATTTCCTAAGACCATCCAGTTAGAGTCTTAAAGAGGAGAAATCCACAAAGGTAAAGAGGTAATGACCATAAACCCAACTACTGAATTAATTTTTAAACTCTGCATAGAATTTTTGCCCATGATAGAAAAACACTGATTTTCTTGCAAAAGTCCAAGATATTAAAAAAAATTAATAATCATACAGTTCAGTTCCGGCATCATGGCAGGTCTGTTTACTTCTGATGTTTTCTTCTTCTTGTCCTGGTGTGAGTGTAGTTTCTCCTCTGAGCATTGTTTTAAGGTGAGTTTGAGGTCAGCAGTCCTCTCTATAGACCAGTCCAGTGCAGCACCCTTTCTAAGTGGTAAATATGAATCTAAAAGTCAATTTCCTTCAGTTCTTCTGTGCATGAGCTGGTTAAGAGTACCTGATAAGTTTCCTTCCATCTACATTGAAGATAGTCCTTTAAATGATGCTTTTTCCAGTATGCATAATATCCTAATTGTAGGTCATGGGGCATCTGATCTTCATTCAAGGTAGATTACTGTGATAAGCTTCAGAAACAAACTCAGAGTGTCCTTTTAATAATTCAATTAAAATTTACAATAATGTAACATAATAACAAGGAGCTATCTAGGAAGTGAGTTTTAGGCAGTAAATACAGACGTCAGTTAACAACTAGAATTTAATATCCACTGAAACATAATTTTTCTCTCTAAAATTACCTTCATTTCTATCAAATACAGCCAAATTGAGACTAATTTGTTTGCAGAAATAAATGTGGCTTCAATAAAGTTGGCCTGATTATTTACATAAGTATAATTGAACATATAAGAATTTTTAAAATTGGCTTTGCTGGAAATTTTATAAGGAATCTGAGATTGAATTTTTAAAAGGCCTCTCAAGGCCAGAAGGGCACAGCAAGGACTTGCCATCAGATCCCACCTGTGATATCTAAAGATCTGGATGAGTTCCTCTCTTCTCTAGGTCCAAAAGTATCTTTAGATTCCTGCACCTGTTAGGAGTCTGCTTTCTGGTAACCTGAAAGTTTCCAATTTCTCTTCCAATTAGGTAGAGAGAAAAGTTAAATATTTCAATTCTGCTTACCAAATTGCTGTATGTCATAATTAGCTTCAGGAAGAAGGTTTCCTTACATCTGGAAAACACAGATTAAAAGCCAGTAATATTTCAAACCAAAAAAAAGAAAACATAAAATTTATAAACAAATTCATCAGTTCACTCAGTCCTATGTAACTAATACTTGAACTTTTGTTAACAGTTGTATGAAGTCACCAAGATTTCCATTAGAATTCTTTAATTTCTTACCCAGTTTAGTGGTATGACCTGAAATTTATCAGAAACCTGTACTTGTCAAAAAGTTCTGTCGATATATCTTCTTGAAGATAAAGCATTTTTTCAAAGGCATCGGAGTAAAACAATAACTGTCTATGAATGACAAAAGACTTAAAATGACTTAAAAGGTAAAGAAAGTTTACAACCTGTAAAAAAAAGCAAATCAATATTCTAGGAAAACTTTGTCCTCTTAACAGAGAGAAAACCCAATTCAGGTTTTGCACCACTTTACTTTTAATGTTGAAATTAATTTGCTCAAATTCATTTTAATCTTAGTCCTGACCACACATAGAATTCCTCTCTAAAGATTTTTTTTTCTCACAAATCTTTGACAACATTCTATATCCATATTAATTTGTCCCTTATTTTCTTTCCCATTTAGAAATAACTTGCTTTAGGACAAAATTACTTTCTTTATCCTTAACAAAATGCATTTCTATTTCTTATACCTTCATTTTTTCTTGAATACAAAAATATTTTGCTTATTAGCTTAGTAGTTTTAATTACATATATTAGTTAGAACTCTCAGCTCTTTAAAAAAACATAACTTCTAGTGACAACTAAGAAGTAAGCAATTAAGACCTGTCTTTTACATTAGCATTCTGTAGATTGGCAAACTTACAAATACTACTTATAATTTCTAAAAAGCATGTGCTTTCTTAAAGAAAATGTCTTGATGTGGCACCAAACATATTTATTAATAGTCCTAAATATATTTAGTTTCCCTGTAAAAGGAAGCCTATGTTCAGTAATTAATGTTCCCTATCTTATTTTATTTGGGAATGAACTAGATATTTAATAAACTGCCATCATTTAACTTAATTTATCAAAACTCTAAAGTTTCACATTACCAAATATCTGGAGAGACTATTTTTTAAGTAGACATTCCTAAAACATAATTATTCCTAAAGAGTTTACCTAAAAGCCATATCTCATCTACATTTAATTTGCTTATAAAATTTTTATCATTCCAAGTTATTTTTCTTGCTGACAAAATTTACGACTTCTTATTTGACTTCTAGTAAACCTAGGTACAATTAAAGTATTATACTTAATGCTGACGACTTTAAAGACATGTCTGTATTAATTAAACCAACAAACTTAAACTAACTTTCATACCAAATGATAATTTAATACTATATATTTCCCAGATCATTTGAACCTGAAATTCATTTAGGCTAGTTTCTTTTATGTTTCTGGGAATTTATATAAGAACTTGATTTCTTTTAAGTCAATTAAATAGAACTCATTTACAAGTTAATTTTAGTAATACCATCCAGAGGTTGAGATATACCATATCTATAAAGTACACACAGATATATAGACAGACACAACTAGAGATCTCATAGCTTCATTTTTAAAACTTAGTCATGAATCAGGTATTACAATACAGAACTCACTAGTTTTATAAATAGCAGTTAGAATAAGCTAAGGGTAAAAAGGTCTCTTTTCCCTTTTTTTCTCTCAGTCTCAGGAATTGGATATGGTCTATATAAGAGTAAGATAAGCTCCTGAGAGTCCTGATAGAACACTTACATCTCAAAGACACATGGAGATAAAAGCAAGCTCCTCCTAGAAGGACCCTTTGGGTCAGAATTATGAAAACATTTTTTATCAAGCCAGCTTTCTCTAACTTAAGTGTGTATGCAATAAAAGACCCCCATCTCAGCTAATTTTAGGAGGATATTTCCTTTAATTCCCAAGTAAGTACTTGTAAGTATAATTTTTGTACATACATAAATGGGCTTGGGTGTTAGTTGGAAGGTGGCTTTCCCATGTCCCTCATTTAGAAAAGACATTAAGCCAGCCTCCCACCTAATCACCCAGTCCAGACCTCTCAGTGCCTTTCAACTGAGCAAATCCCAGTGTCTTTCAGCTAGGCTTCCCCCAGGATCTTTCAACTGTGGGGGTCAGGTACCTGTTATACACTGCCAAATAAAACTCAGAATCATCACCAATAATCAGGAAATACAAGAACCAGGAGATGCTTAATAAAATTCTTCTGGACTCATGAGTAGGCAGATGGGTATAAGGGGCCCTGCTGTTACCAAGGCTCCAGATCCTCGTAGAGTTCAGGGGAAAGAGAATAGTCTGCACTGGGTCCATTCATGGTTGCCAGAAATGTCAGTCAACTGAAATAAAAACACACAAAGTGATAGCTGTGAGTTTCAGTTTTATTTGGGGACTTACTGAAAACTAATAGCCTAAGAGACAGACTCTCAGATAGCTCTGAGGAATTGCTCTGAAGAGGTAAGGGGGAAGGTCCGGATATATGTGATTTTGGAGAAGAGGTATATGCAATCAAGCACACATCTCCATAGAAGGCTACGGCTGTCACAAGGCACAGATATCTTAGTTCATGCTTTTAATGCTTTTCTAAGTATGGGAAGATGCAAGAAATTGGTTCATAACATTTTCTTCTGAAAACATCTAACTATCTGAAGGCCTGTTCTGCCAGTTTTCCCAGAGCACAGAGTGCCTCATTCCTGATCTCCACTCTGAATTTCTTTCAGGGTGTGTTCAAGGTCAACAACTGCAGTGGCCATTGACTTAATTCTTGTAGAACCAGATGGTCAGTGACATTCTTTAGTTGGCATTTTAATCTGTGAAACAAATGCTGCCTGACACTTGTTTTATAGATAAATTTTTACTGAATACAGCCATGCTTTTTTCTTTAAGTATTGTCTGTGGCTGCTCTCACACTACAACGGCAGAGTTGAGTAGTTACAAAAGAGACCATATGTCCCACAACATTGAAAATAGTTACTATCTGGATCTTCAAAAAATGTCTGTCTGTCAACCTCTGCCGTATACTCATGGAAGGCATGTCAAAAAAAAAAAAAAAAAAAAAAAAGAGACAACAACTAATAGTGAAACTGAGAACAACCAGGTTGGAAAACTAATATCTTTCCACAAAAATTCTCATATTTCCAGAGCTTCTTGTTTAGCTCAGTGGCACTGAATGTAAACTGATTACAAAGTTGCACAAGCAATTGGCACAAACACTTTTGTGATAGAACATTTTACATTATGGAAAAAGTGTAATATTTTAATAACAATGTTATATTTTATATAAGATTGAGAAATAATATGTTTATGAATATGTTAAGTTGAAGCAAAATATTTTGATCAACCATTTAGCATGTTAATTATCTTTAATTCAACTATTTGAGTTTGACCAATTAGCCAAAGTGAATATCTGGCTATGAAGTGGCTATCTGGGAGACAGGCACGTATGCTCATAAAGAATTATGCATAGACCTATACACTTAAAAGGAGTGAATTTCATTGTGCATAAATTATATCTCAATAAACCTGATTTATTTTCAAAAAAAGATTCTATATTTGCATAGATTTTTATATTGTAGTAATTAACGTAAGTCTTATAAAACAGTTCATTGATTGCCAGTATTTTTGCTGTTAAATTAAGTGAATAGTTGGGACTGACATAACTGGCCCCATGGCATTAGAAGTCCAGAATAATGATCCATTAAAAAAAAAAATCCTGCCTAAAAAGCTGGTTACAATGTTTGCCCATTGTATTGTAAGAATAGCACCGTATCTGCTTGCGAATCAGACATACATGAAAGTGCTGGCCAGGATACCAAATGGCAGAGAGAAGGAACTCCATCAATCTGCAAACAGATTTTATGGCTGCTTCTGCCTCATTAGAGCTAGTAGATGTCCCTTTTCTGAGAAATTTGGTCAGAGGTTGCTTTCACTGCAATGAACCATCTGATGATGAGTTTGCAGAGGTGCAGAACTAGAACTCTCACCAGCCTCTCCCTACAATTGCAGAGTACCTATATACATGACAGAAAAAAATTCTGCTACTCACCGAAAAGCCAAATTAATTTAGGCTAGGTTTATAAATAAACTTTTACTCACAGAGCACTAAATTATCAGAAATAAAAGAAAGGGAAAATTTTAGACTGAGTGTTGAACATTATATTAAATGATGTTGGACAGATGGAAACACTGTATTTAGAAATCTATTACATTAAATTTCTTGATTTACCAGGTTGAAAACAAGTCACCTTATGTATCTTCTGGACATAGCACAAAATTTTTGTTTTTTTTTAATTTTTGAGTTAATCATTTGTCACAATGTAATAGAGTGTTTCTCAAGCTACATATGATGAAAATCCGTTTTTAAAAGAATCCCAATCCATCATGAATTGATAATTTTATAAAATACAATAAAAATGAAAAACTAGAAAAGTGAAATGAAAGAAAAAAAGACACATGTCTTCTTTTTCAGTACTAAATTCCACAGACATACAATTACTCTATGACACTGCTATAAAATTTCTAAAAATTTATTTTTATTTCTGTACTTATCTGGTCATAATCCAGTTGTATGGGGATCCAGATAGGCATCAGTTGATAGACCACATTTTTAAGTACAAAGAGTTTTTCAAAATAAAATAAATTCAAAGGCTTATAAATTTTCCTTAAAAATGGGCACTATCCTTACCAACCTGATTCCTGTTCCTCTAATTTAACCATCTTCCATTCTTCAAGCTGCTCCTTTTGACATTTAGCTCTATAAACTGAAATAACATGCTTATATTACTACTTCTTGATTTTTCAATATTAGACATTCTCAGTTGACTTCATACTATGAAATATGAGGATATAGTTTACTTGCATCCTTCACTTATATATTCTTCCCACATCCTCCAAGTAGAGATCTATCAGAATCTTTGCTTAAATTTATGGATCTGTTTAAAAGTAAGACTCTGACCGATGTACTGAAAAGAGGATGACAACAAATATCAAAAACTAAAAGCATAATGAACTACTTTGTACAGTAAAAATGTCAATTCTTTCCCCAAAATAGCTGAATAGATTCAATACAATACTAATTAAAAAAGCAGCTGGCTTTTTAAAATATTTATTTATTTGTTTGTTTGTTTGTTTATTTTTCGCTGCGTTGGGTCTTCATTGCTGCGCATGGGTCCTTGCACAAAATTTGTTATTTGTTATTCTTCCTTGTAGTGCACGGGTTTCTCATTGCAGTGGCTTCTCTTGTTGCAGAGCACGGGTTCTAGGCACGTGGGTTTCAGTTGTTGTGGCACGTGGGCTCAGTAGCTGTGGCTCATGACTCTAGAGCACAGGCTCAGTAGTTGTGGTGCACAGGCTTAGCTGTTCTGCAGCATGTGGGATCTTTCGGGGTCAGGGCTCTAACCCGTGTCCCCTGCATTGGCAGGTGGATTCTTAACAACTGCATCACCAGGGAAGTCCCCAGCAACTGGCTTTTTGTGGGAATTAATAAAATATAAATGGATATGTAATATTCAAGAGTATTCAAAATATTCTCAAAAAAGAACATAGTGGGGAAAAAAATGCTCCACCAGTTACTAAGATATATTTTAAAAATGTAGTAAAATAGTGTAATATTACAATGACAGACAAATACAGCAATGGAATAGAGAGTTTAGAAACAGACACATGCAAGTATGGACCTTTCTTTTCTTCATTTGACATAAGTGTCACTGTAGAGAAGTGGCAATAAAATGGCCTTTTATTTTTATTTATTTATTAACATCTTTATTGGAGTATAATTGCTTTACAATGTTGTGTTAGTTTCTGCTGTATAACAAAGTGAATCAGCTATATGTATACATATATCACCATATCTCCTCCCTCTTGTGTCTCCCTCCCACCCTCCCTATCCCATCCCTCTAGGTGGTCACAAAACACGGAACTGATCTCCCTGTGCTATGCGGCTGCTTCCCACTACCTATCTATTTTACATAAAATGGCCTTTTAAAATGGTGCTAGGACAATTGTTTATTTTTATGGAAACCAACTAGGTTCATATCTTGCATAATGCACTAGAATCCATTATAGGTGGATTGTAGATCTAAGTTTGAAAGGTAAATAATTGAGATTCCATAAAATATTATAGAAGACCTGACCTCAGAGTATATGGAAACTGCATAAATGCAAATTACTACAAAGGAAAAGACTGCTAAATCTGAATACATAAATTTAGTAGTTTTGGGACTTCCCTGGTGGTGCAGTGGTTAAGACTCCATGCTCCCAATGCAGCGAGCCCAAGTTTGATCCCTGGTCAGGGAACTAGATCCCACATGCTGCAACTAAGAGTTCTCATGCCACAACTAAGACTTGGTGCAACCAAATATATAAACAAATACAGTATTTTTTTAAAAAATTTAGTAGTTTTCACTATTTTTATAAGCAGTGAAAAAAGTCACAGAGAGTGAGAAAAGACATTTTCAAAACATACAAACAACAAAGGGTTCACTATAAATAAAAAATTAAAAGACACACAACTTAGAAAAATGGACAATTGACTTGAGTAAATCTTCATAAATAAGAATATTCAAATGACCAATAAACATATGCAAACATACTCACTTTCATTAGTCATTAGGGAAATGTAAATTTAAACTACAATGAGATACCATTACATATGCATGACTTGGTAAAATTTTAAAAATACCAAGTTTTGACAAGACTATGAAATAAGAAAAGCTCTTAAATACTGCTTAAAGAAGTATAAATTGGTACGACTACTTTAGAGAACACTTTTTCAATATTTAAACTATAAAATATGCAGATTTATGAACCTGCAATTACAATCCTAGTAGAGGTCTGCTTTTACCTTGTGCGAAGTATTGGACCATGGGTGTCAAAGGTTTTCTTTCAATATTCCTGCTCTAACCCTCAACTTTCAGCAGTCTTTGCAAGCCTGCACTTCAGAGGCTTCTCTCTCCATGCCTTTGCCCCATTGCAGCAGCAGACTGCTTTGTCACTCAGTGCTAGTCTCATGGGGATGTGAGGAGGTAGGTTTAGTGTTCCCGATCCATCTTCAGTGTTAAGCAGGCCCTGTATATCCAGGCCTTACGGGTGAGCTTTCACATTGTTCCTGTTCCTCCATGTTATGGTAGCCTTGTATCTGTGGCAGCCCTCGAGGGGAGGAGAGTTTCCTGCCTCTCCCCTAGTGGCAACAGACCTCTTCTTTGAATTAGTGCAGGATATTGGTCCCAAAGTCCTTCTTCCCCCTCCATCAGTAACAGTTTTTTTCTTTTCTCCCTTTCCCAGAAGCAATGGAACTTTGCCTGGGTTCTGGAATGCAAACATCTCCTCACCTTCCCCCTGAGGACTAAGGCTTTCACTTCACTCTATTGAAGCGTCCAGGAAAGTGTGTGATATTTTTTGTTTGTCCCCAAGTGGC
Source organism: Balaenoptera borealis (assembly GCF_965194805.1). NCBI lineage: Eukaryota > Metazoa > Chordata > Mammalia > Artiodactyla > Balaenopteridae > Balaenoptera > Balaenoptera borealis. The sequence goes on from NC_138870.1 coordinate 29,328,822, forward strand.
AGCCAATCAACCTCTGCACACATGCATTTCTGTCAAGCTCTCTCCAGTCTCTCACCTGTCCCCAATATTTCTTGCATGATGATATGATTATTGTAAGATATCTTCAAAACAAAAATAATAGTAATGAATTAGTATCGAAAATAATGAACTTTAAAAACTACAAACACAGCCATCCTGAGTGACAGTCTTGTTAGGCATATATTTGAGTGCTAATCAATAAACAGGGTTAAAATATTACTGGAATCAATTTAGGAAAGGTAACAAATTGGTCCTGATTTTGCTGAAGTTGTCAGCACCCTCTAGTGGAAAGAAGACTTTGAAAAACCACTTCCTTATTGAAATAGGCTTACCTCAAATATGTTTGCACAGATGCATTATCAGTCATCAAAACTTGGCAGTTACAGAAACTAAAATTTTGAGACAGTAATAAACAATGTAGTATTTCATTTTAATGTATTAAATAATTATAAATCCTTTAATATAGTTTGTTGTCTCATTCAGAAAAGCAATACAAAACAAAACAAGAACCAAAAAAAAAAAAAAAAACACAAAAAAACCCTGAAAGCAGAACTGGGACCACAGAACAGGAACTACCCCTACCTACAATATCTCTGCTTTTCCTAGTAAAAATGAATTAAATGAGCATTTCTGTATTTAAATTTTCTTAATGAAATTTCAGATTTTTCTGTTCTCACTAAATTAATATTATTCAAATAATTGAGGAATAATATATTGAACATATGCCAAACTACCAATTGGTGCAGGGCATCAAATGGTCAGCATAAGGGTGACCTCATGCCTTTCTCTCGCTCTAATCTAAAACCAATAAGCAAACTGAAACCCTCTTCAACATTTCACATTAAGTTGGATGAGCATCTCTTCAGTAACAACAATTGTATCATAAATCTCAGTCCAAACTCTGAAATTTTAAAATTAGTAAGATCATATTATTGTGTTTATTAAAAGTTTAATACTATAAATTAAGTGAATGTCTTACTTTCTAACTTTTCACTTTGATTGATTTAATGGTACTGCAATTTTATTGATATAATAGCCCAATTCATTTAATAATTAATTTATGATGACCTTAAATTATATATAGTTTATGGGCAAAGGCCTTTGTGAAATTTCTTTTCCTTGGAATGTTTCTCATTTAACTGGCATCAAAATCTGTAGGACAATTGTTCCAGCTACTCACTTTTTCACAAGAGACAGTTCCCCTTCACATAGAGATTTTTAAAAAATAAAAACTAGATGTTTCTGAGTATGAATATATATGATAGAAAAATATTAAATTGTAAATATTTAAATTTCTTCACTCCAACTGCTGAGGAGTAAGGAGTCTCTATGTTGCTTGGCAATGAGCATTGTGTTTTTCGTAGGGGGAATCCTGGACGTGAAGAATTGGAGAGGCCAAAATTTTCTCCATGAGAAAAAAAAGATGAAAAAATACAAAGAAAAAATCCTAGAGAGGGGATGATGCAGTATGGGTGGACAGAAAAGCAAGGACAATGTAGAGGAGAGGACTGCAGTGTTCTCAAACTTTAATGTACATCAAGTTCACCTGGGAATTTAAGAGAATCATAAATTGATTATTAAATTAATATTAAAACACAGATTGCCTGGCTCCACTCCCCAGAGCTTCTGTTTAAGTAATTCTAAGACAGGGCTTAATAATTTGCACTTCTAACAGGTTCCCAGGTGATGCTATGCTGCTGGCCCAGAGACCACACTTTAAGAACCAGTATTATAAGGAATATTTAGGAAGTTTTGCTTTGGGTTGTGTGGTATAACTTTCCAGAAGATGACTCAACCCTGTTTGTCTGAGACTAGAGGATTTCCCATAACTTGCAAAGCTAAAACTAGGAAGTCTCCAGCAAGCCAGGAAGATTGGTCACCTTACAACTTATCTCCAAGATATTTTCAGTAAAGAGCTAAAATATTGGCTAAAGCTTTAGTATCAAAATTTTGTGTGTGTTTTCTTTTTAATTAATTGATGAATTAATTGATGAATTTTAAACATTTTTTTAAATTGGAATGTTGAGATTAACCTCAAGGATACTTGCATTTTGGAAGTTATCGTCTATGATTTTGGCCCAAGGTACAGCTATAGCTAGAACAAATTGGCACCAAAAAGTGAGTAAACCATCACTGTGACTATCAAGTGGTCAGTATTTTAGTTCAGTAGAAAGTGGAAAAGTACTATCCTTCTCGATAAGAAGAAGGATAGTACTTGGAATATCACTTCAAAGTGATAGTACTTACACAAATTTCTCAGTTATCAGAATTACAACATTTTGGGAAACTCACTGTTAGGGAATTTTTATGGCAGTAATAAATGCAAAATCTTAATAGCTTAAACCAATAAAGATTTATTTCTTGTACACACTACCTATCCTTAGAACTCCAAAAGAAATTGCCCATTTTGCCATAACTTGTTATATCATAATTCAAGACAAAGACAAAATAAAAAGTTTAATTGAGGATCTATGATGATAGGACCACACATTCTAATGATGACTCTTTTTCACAAAATAAAGACTTATGGAAAATGGAGAACATAAGGTGAATATTAATGGTGATTAGTTTTAAAATGTAGATCTACTAAAACATAACTTACTTCATTAAAATCCCTAGAAATGGCTATGTTAATGTGAGGTCTTGATTTAGTGGCAGACCTTGGAAAAGCATTAATAGGTTATGAGAGGGCTTCCCTGGTGACGCAGTGGTTGAGAATCTGCCTGCCAATGCAGGGGACACGGGTTCGAGCCCTGGTCTGGGAAGATCCCACATGCCGTGGAGCAACTAAGTCCGTGAGCCACAACTACTGAGCCTGTGCATCAGGAGCCTGTGCCCCGCAACAAGAGAGGCCAGGACAGTGAAAGGCCCGTGCACCGCGATGAAGAGTGGCCCCCACTTGCCGCAACTAGAGAAAGCCCTCACACAGAAATGAAGACCCAACACAGCCAAAAATAAATAAATAAATTTATTTAAAAAAAAAATAGGTTATGAGAGATGTCATAATCCCAAAGTAGACAAGTGACCACAACATCATCAATTTGCAGACAGTAAAAGTAATTCACCAACAAACTAGTGGTGTATTCTATGAAGACTTCTATTGGTCCTTTAGTGTTTCTTAGCATTCTTAAGTAATATGTTTTTCACTGATGATTATTATGTGAAAATTACTATTTAGTGGTGTGAGATAGTACCCTGGAATCTAGTTTTTCACAAAGTTCCTTAGCAGATTTTGATGCAATTAGTCTTCACCATGGAAATTTTTTAAAAAATGAAACCTCTATTTTTGACTTGGTGAATGGAAACACAAAGGAATAGAATGTAAATAAAAAGTTATTGGTAATAATGAAACATTCAGTTCAGTTTAAATTGAAGATTATTTTAAGCCATAAGTCTATGATATTATTCTATTACTTTTGGTCTGATGTTCTAATTTCATGGCTCTGCCACTAACTTCCTACATGATTTCAGGTAAACCACTTATTTTAACTTCAGCTTCTGTAAAATGAAGGCAAGTAAATTATTAATGAAACTAACACTTCTAAACCCCTTATTTCCTTAAAACTTTCCAGTTATCTTAAAGGGATGTGTGAGATATGTATAGGGATCAGATATTTAATGTAAGATCTTGGTGGCAATCATTACAGAGAGAAACGCATGGCATGAATGGCTGGCCTTGTTCTACTACCTTCAAAAAATGTCCACTATTTCGAGGGAAGGTCAGTAGTCTTTCAGGTATTGACAGGGGACCAGGACACACTAGTCCAAAATGTGGCACTTTGGCATATTGAATATTTCAAGTGTAAGGAATTTGAGAAATAGATGCGCAGGAAGGACTATCTGACCTTCCAATGAAGCAGATGATAAAACCTAGGAAGGACATTCTTACCTTCCCCTGAAGTAGGTCATAAAACCCTCACATGAGAGGTGACCTTCCTATACCCAGAAGAAAGAAGCATCGTTATTTCTGAAGACGAAGGTGAAACTGCAGAAATGCACCTCGGGGGACTCTGAGGAACTCCAGTTCTTTATGTCTCAGCAGAGAAAGAATTCAGCAAGAGGTAAAGTGATAAATAAGAAGTGATTTATTAGAATAGGACACTTGTGAGGCTTACAAGTGGGCAGGGGAGAGGGTGCCACGACCCAAGAACTTAGTGAACTAGTTTTGTAATCAAAGGAAAAGTGAGGTGGGGGAAAAGACCACCTCCTTTCTCATTCTTGAGTAGGCATCACGCTTCCATCATCAGTTCCTTCTCCACGTCAGATGGGGGAGTTTTCTTGTCCCTACATGGTCAAGCCAGGACTGTCCTGGCACAATGGAAATGAACAAAAAGGCAGTAACATACACTAAAAACGGTAAATCATCTCAGGTTTCAGTATAACGTCACCCTTTCCTTATATTTTTGTTTTTAGTTTGCCCGGAGGAGCATGTACTAGGAATCATTAACTTATTGAACTCACTGGGCAGAATATAAGTCTAATGCCACCGTTGTTTTATTATTTGGGGGGCATGTCTCATATTTCTGTTGCATGGTTTTGTTGCTAAGCAAACCTGCTTTCTCAAGTGATCATTAACTTACAGGGGTATCCAATACTTTTTTCTCTACTTGTGATCCCCTAGTGGGATTAACTATTTAATCACCCACTTTGTCCCTTTACTCTGTCCCTATCAAAGGGACACAGAGGAATCTGAATGAGCTGGCATTGCTGTTTCCTTCAGTTTAATACACTTACCTCATATTCTTTGCCCTATCATATCCTTCCATGATTTTCTGCTCTCCATCAAGTCTGGCACAAAAATGTTCAGGTTTAAACCATTCTTTGAGATCTTCACTTCCTTATGAAGGCTCCCATATCACATAAAACTTATATTAAATAAATTTGTATGCTTTTTTCTTCTCAATCTGTCTTTTGTTACAGATGTCCCAGTTGAGAACTTAGAAAAGTGTAAGCAGCTTTTGGCAGCAAGGAGCTCTCTGCAGGAGGCCCTTTTTGTCTTGACACTAACTGTAAAGCAGGCACCCCCATGTTTTACTCATCTCTGGCCCTAGCACACCTTTCAAATCTTTTGATCACGCAGTACCTTGCTAAGATGTTGGTTCTTTCCGTAGATCAAAGAAGTGGAAATGAAGAATAAGTAATTAACAGATGACCAGCTCTCTTCCCTAGCTTCCCTTTTAGTAAACTCATGAACAAACTGTGTGAACAAGATAGCATTTAAAGAAAAATCACAAGAAGTCGACAAGCCTGCACCTTAACCTGCACACAGTGGGGGATGGCGATGACTCTGACCCCCTATCTCAATGATAAAAGAGATTACTTCCTTTTTTCCCTCTAAAAACTTTAATGGCCAAGCAGAATCTTTGGAGATTCTTTTGGGGGGACACTGAGGCCACCATCTCCCCAGACTGCCACCATTCTGATTAAAAACAGCTTTCCTTTCTAGCAGCATTTCTCTCTCTCTCAAGTATTGATTTGGGGGCTGCAAGCAGCCGGACCTGAGTTCAGTAACAACAGTACAGGAAAAAGATATTTTTCTACCCCTACAGTATGTATATCATAATTGAGAAAGTCATGGGTTCTGGAGTCAGTTACTTGTAGATCATATCAACCTCTTGAAGCCTAGATCATCTGAACATGATTTCAAATAGATTAAGTACAGCATGGACTAAATAATAAAATGGGAGAGAATAGGGAAAACAAAACTATGTATCACAGTAGGATCTTGACATGATTTTATTCCAGTGGTTTTTACATGTTCTTATCCCACCACATATTCACTTCATACCCCTCTTATTAATAAGGAAATTGCAGAGACTGGATAGAGAGGCAGTCAGTTTAATTTGAGAAAGTTGCTTAAATTGGAGAGTGTGAATTAGCTTTGACCCAGAGAAAGAGTTGAACTGAAAACCCTGAGGTTTGCAACTCTAAAAATATCCTGACTCATTTTTTATTTATTCCCACCAAAGACAACAGCGATTGAGGTTATCCAAGAGATCATTTTTCTACAAAACATTGCCTGCTAGCACAAGGTAAAATTACAAAACATAATTTATCTCCAGCATTCTTCAAATACTTTCTCTCACCTCCAGCCTCCAACCCCCAATACGGGAATTGTGTGAAGTCAACGCAAACTATAAAAGTCTTCGAATTTAAATGTCTAATATGTGAAAGCCATTCTGGGGACTACAAATATAAATGATACATAGTGCCACCCATTAAGATGCTCGTGCTTATTATTCAGTAGGAAAAACAGAACGCTGCAATAGAGACGTTAAGAACAATCAAACTTACAGGCACAGAGACGCCTTCCTTAACTAAAACACCCCAATTTCTAAAGTACTGCTTTCCCCAACTCCCGTAGAGTACTGTGATCTGCCTATTCGAATGCACTATGAGTGATGATGTAAATAAATCCTCGTTCAGAGTACCAACATTTTGAAAGAGCTCTCTTTTAATCTAAAAATGACTTAGTGAAGTTCATTCAGCAGTAAAGGGTCTCTCTGGACCTTCAAGTTTTAATCTGAAACTTCCGCAACCAACGCTCCCCCTCCCACCCTCCAAAGTTGATGAAATCAAATGCCTTGGAACTGACTGTTTAGTAATTCAGATCACTTGAGAGAAAAAAATAACCTGGGCGGGGGAATGTGTAAATTTTTAGAGCTTGGGGATTGCAAACGTGGGAAAATGCTGCCACCTTCTGGTAAGAAATGGGAACAGCAGGAAAAAAGCCAACAAAGACCTTCAGGATAAGCAGCTGCTTTCATTTCAAAGCAACAAGCTGCGGAACTCTAGCGCCCTCAGATCCCCCGAGGTCTGCCCCTTCCGGCTGCTCTGACCACTCAGTGCGCCCTGCGCAACGTGATTGACAGGGCAGCGGTCCGGTGCGTTACCTAAACTCCTCTCTTGGAAAACAGTGACCCGACCCTTCCGGAAGCTCAGGGTCCGCTCTTCCCAGCATCCTTTGCCTTCCGGCTATGCTCAGTTCCCTCCGGCCAGTCCCTTCTTGCGCGCCCATTTCGAGCCCGAATGTCAAGCTCGACTTTGGGGACTTGAGAATCCCGCACATATTTTCCAGGACTAGATTCTTGGCTATGCCGGCAGGAATGGCGCAGCTGGAGGGTTACTATTTCTCGGCAGCCCTGAGCTGTACCTTTTTAGTGTCCTGCCTCCTTTTCTCTGCTTTCAGCCGGGCGCTGCGAGAGCCCTACATGGACGAGATCTTCCACCTGCCGCAGGCACAGCGCTACTGTGAGGGCCATTTCTCCCTCTCGCAGGTGGGGTCCCCAACCTGTCTGCACCCTCGAACAGGCTAGAAAGGGAAGAGCTGGCCCCAGTTCTAATTTCTCCTACCTTTATCCTTAGCTCCCTCCACTCCAAACAGGAAAGGAACTGGGTAATCTTTCGTTCCTGTCTCTGAGATCTGTAAAATATTTGCTAAATGAATGAATAAAGAGCAGATCTGTCTCCTAGCAAGAAAAGCTCTGGGAGATTAACTAATGGGGAACTGAGTTACTGCCCCTCTTTTTGGCTAATGATGAAAGCTATCCTAGTTTTTCTTTGCCAATCCCGGGATGAGAGGCATTGGACTGCTCCTAGGAAATGTTAGAAAATTTCACTTTAGCTCACCTGTCAAGCATCTCACTGTGTATTTTGGGAGTCGGATAGGAGGGGGAGGGGGGAATCTTCAGCTACTAAGAAGTGACAAGTTACATTAACCCCATCCTTGGTGTTTTTAGCAACCTTTGTTAACTGGATAAACTGGCAACCAGTGAAGTGCCAGCATGTTTGAGTATATATTTGGCTACATAGATGTGTAGATATGGATACAAAAACAGACACATTATCCTTCTCTTCTGGTGAAGTCATTGTAGAGTAGTGGTTAGAAATATAAAGTCTATAGTTAAAGACCTGATTTTAAATCTTGGCACTGTTATTTACTAGTCATGCCGCTTGGAAATTTTCTGAGTTTCAGGTTACTCATCTGAAAATGACAGTAAAATAGTATCTACTGTAGGGCTTGTTGCAGGATTATATACAGAGGATTTAGCACAATTCATGGCTCTCTACATTGTAGTTGTCATTATGGATCCTGTGCTTTAATCTCTTTAAACATTTTTTTCTCCAAATCCATCAGAGTTCCAGCGGATGATTCCAGGCTTTTTAAAACTGGAGCATTTGCAATTCAATCAGCAAATTACAGGCCCTCCAAAGAGTATATCTTGGAAAATAGAAACTGAGTTTAAGTTGTTGTCTACTGGTTGCTTGTACCTTAACAATCACAAAGCAGGTACAGGGACAAAACATAAGATAAACTTTTCTTTAGAGGAGGCATCTGATTTGCTCATTTAACTGTGACTTAGGATAACTTCCCAAAATGCCTGATTATTGGTAAAGATGACATCTCTGTGTCAGTCCTATCAGTATTACCTCTTGCTTTTGCTTTATTGTTGACCTTTTTTTTTTAAGTGGGACCCCATGATTACTACATTACCTGGCTTATACCTGCTGTCAGTTGGAGTGGTCAAACCTGCCAGTTGGATCTTTGGATGGTCGGAACACGTTGTCTGCTCCATTGGAATGCTCAGATTTGTTAATCTTCTCTTCAGTGTTGGCAACTTCTATTTACTATATTTGCTTCTCCGCAAGGTGCAACCCAGGCACAAGGTTTGTTTTCAAAATAATTTATTATATTTAAGTTTATGTACAGTCAATTCCACAATTATGGTGAATTTGTTTTATGAAATTTGGTGAAAAATGTATTTAACATTTAATATTTGTGTATCTTTTGTAAAGATAAAGCAAGTCCCCTACCCCCATTTTAGAAGATATTTGTGTTTAAATACTTGAATTACTCTTATTTATTTATAAAATCTATAAATTTTCATGAATTAAACCAGTTCAGTAAATATCTCAGTATGCTAAGCACTGAGATTACAGAGGTAAATGACACAATCTTTTTCTTATAAAACTTATATCTTCATTAGGGGAAACAGACATTACCAAGCAATTTTTTATGATTTAAGAATGCAGACCTTGGAGGTGGATTACCTGGGTTTGAATTCTATCCACTTACTAATTGTGTTACTTTGCAAGTTACCCCTTAGTGACTCCTTGTTTTCATCTGTTAAATGAGAAAAATATAGACTCTACCTCATAGGACTGTTCTGAAGAGTAGAAGAGCTTAATAAATGGAAGGTGCTTAGAATATTGCCAGGTGTATAGTAAGGAATCAATAAATATTAATTATAATAGTTACTTTTAACTTAAAGGGATGATTTCAATAGTGTAAATTATGAGAGAGCAATAGCTATAAAACGCTATGAGGATACAGAGAAGGAGCAGAGGAGCACTTGTTGCACCCTGACTGGGAGGGAGAGGTGTGGGTGGCATTGGGTAAGGCTTCACAGAGAAGATGGTACCTGAGCTGAATCTTGATGACAGATAGGACTGTAGGATGGGAATGAATCCTGACAGGATTAACAGCATAAGCAAAAGTAGAAAGGCACTGAACAACAAGATGCAGGGAATTGCTATTTGGAATTATAAGGTTATAAAGTACAGGGACGTGAGGCTGCAGAAGACTGTAGAAGAAGGTAGGGGAGAAGTCACGAATATCTTTTTATGTCATGGAAAGCATTTTAAACTTTATCTAATAGGTGATGGACAGCCCTTAATTTTAATCAAGGTAATGGCATGGTCTGGCTTGATGATTTAGATTAACTGGATGATAGAATTCAAGGAGATAAGAATACTTTCAAATTCTGCCTGAGACTATCAGCCCAAAAGAAGATGTTTAAAACTTTAGACTAGGCCCACTATTTTCAGGAAGATCCCTGTAATTTCATCATAAAATAATAAGATCATTGTGTATGGTGGTATAAATGTTATATACATATTTATATTCTCTTTAGTGCACAGTTTTGAAGGGATATCTTTAAAAGAAATTGGTGATGATGGCTAAGTGAATGCTTATGGAAGGCACGAAGATAAGCTCACTGAAATGGAACCACCTGCACTGTGTCCCATTTGTCTCCATGTTCCCCATAGAACTGAGGTCATTGTCTTGCACGCAATAACTCCTTAACTATTTGTTGAATGATTCAAAGTATTTTAGGCTTTGACACACACATGTATTGTCTTACTGGTTTCCAAACTGCTAAGTGTAACTAAAAAGTATCAGAAAGTGCCCTTATAAATACATACTGTGTTTTTGCAAAGCCAAAAATAACATTAATGTTGAATAATTTTTTTAAATAAGACTCAGGCAGTTTTTTGTTTTTTAGTTCATTAGCTCAGCAGAAACAGCCTATTTGTTTTATTGTGAACTGTGTTTTCTCTTCTTGTAGGCTGCCTCAAGTATCCAGAGAATCTTGTCAACATTAACATTAGCAGTATTTCCCACACTCTATTTTTTTAACTTCCTTTATTATACAGAAGCAGGATCCATGTTTTTTACTCTTTTTGCCTACTTGATGTGTCTATATGGAAATCATAAAACTTCAGCCTTGCTTGGATTTTGTGGCTTCATGTTTCGTCAAACAAATATCGTCTGGGCTATCTTCTGTGCAGGAAACGTCATTGCACAAAAGTTGACTGAAGCTTGGAAAACTGAACTACAAAAGAAGAAAGAAGAGAGGCTTCCCTCTATTAAAGGACCATTTTCAGAATTCAGGAAAATTCTTCAGTTCCTTTTGGCTTATTCCATGTCCTTTAAGAACTTGAGTATGCTTTTCCTTTTGACTTGGCCCTACATCCTTCTAATGTTTCTGTTTTGTGCTTTTGTGGTAGTTAATGGTGGAATTGTTATTGGTGACCGGAGTAGTCATGAAGCCTGCCTACACTTTCCTCAGCTATTCTACTTTTTCTCTTTTACTCTCTTTTTTTCCTTTCCTCACCTACTGTCTCTTAAGAAAATCAGGTCTTTTCTTTGCTTAGTTTGGAAACGGAGAATTCAGTTTTTTGTGATTACTTTAGTCTCCATATTTTTAGTTTGGAAATTTACTTACGCTCATAAATACTTGCTAGCAGATAATAGGCATTATACATTCTATGTGTGGAAAAGAGTTTTTCAAAGATATGAAATTGTGAAATATTTGTTAGTTCCAGTTTATATATTTGCTGGTTGGAGTATCGCTGACTCATTGAAATCAAAGTCGATATTCTGGAATTTAATGTTTTTCATATGCTTATTCACCATTATAGTACCTCAGAAACTGCTAGAATTTCGTTACTTCATTTTACCCTATGTTATTTATAGGCTTAACATACCTCTGCCACCTACATCCAGACTTGTTTGTGAGCTGGGTTGCTATGCAGTTGTGAATTTCCTAACTTTTTATATCTTTCTGAATAAGACTTTTCAGTGGCCAAATAGTCAGGACATTCAGAGGTTTATGTGGTAATATCAGAAATATCTTGAACTCTAAAAATAGACTTATTATTTAGACTATTTCCATAATGAAAACTAAGTAGAAATTTTGAAATTTCTTTTAGGCACCATGGTGTTCCGCAGATCACATCAGATTTTTTGTGCTTTAAATATCAGAAATATGTATTTTAAATATATATATATGTGAAATATGTATATATATATATATATATATACATATATATATGTGTATATATATGTATATATATATATTTATGACCCAAGGAAGTTAAATGATAAAGAAGTGAGAAAAGTTTAAGACTTGCTCCATAAGCCTGAATAATGATGGGAAAGTAAAATTATTCATAGCTATCTCATGATATTTCTTTGATACTGTTGGCCACTCAGAAAGCTTGGAAACTTTTTTGTATACAAGTTTATTTATTAATTCTCTTCAGAAAAAGTAGCAAAGTCTTTGAAAAATATTTACAAATGATTAGGTAATATTATTGATTGAAAATTTGTTTAACATTTTAGTAAATATAATTTCAATCATAGGGTAAAATAGACTCACATAGATAGCAAATGTTATAAAATAGAGGCTCTTCTGTGTTTATCTAGGAATCAAGTTGTTGATTTTTGTTAAAAATCTAGAAATGATGAAGTCCTTTCACTGTTCCTAATATGAAATAGATCATGGGCAAAGATAAATTGTGTTGATGATAATACCTTTTAAAAGGGATTTTCTTTCTGAAATACGCTACTCTATCAGTTTCCTTTGGCTGCCATAACAAATTACCACAAATTTGGTGGCTTAAAAAAAATTTCAGAATTCTGGGGGCTAGAAGCCTAAAATTAAGATGTCAGCAATGTTAGTTGCTTTTGGAGGCTGTAAAAGAGAATCCATTCCATGCTTCTCTCCTACCTTCTGCAGTCCGTGGTGTTCCTTGGTTTATAGATGTATCACTCCAGTATCTGCCTTTGTCTTCACATGACCTTCCTCTCATCCTCTTTCTCTTACAAGGACAAGGTCTTTGGATTTAGGGCCCATCCTAATCCAGGATAATTGCGTATCCAGATCTTTAACTTAATTATGTCTACAAAGACTCTTTTTCCATATAAGGTCATATTTACAGGTTCCAAGTTGACCTATCCTTTTGTGGGGCACTTTTCAACCCACCAAAGTTACCAAAGGAGATTTTACAATAAATTTCATAAAATTTGTAGGAAATAATTTTTTGCTGAGATAGTTTAAATAAAATTGCATATTTTCAGAGAGGTTAAAAACAAGTGATTTGCAGGGTCACATAATTATAAAACTAAAAGTAACTGGTATTTGATTCCATTATCCAAAAAACATTAGAATTTAAAGGAAGTTTAGAAATTATTTGATCTAGTCTTATTTTGTAGATTAGGGAACAAATGCTTGGGTAGGATTTGGGGGGATTAATTTTGGATTCTGTGTCTGCTATTTGGAGTACATTCATTGGGTTGTCATTACCTTACAGAGAAGTATTATTTGGATATGCTAACGTTGACATGTAAACTTAGAACTGTGACTAGAATTCATTTTTTAATCCAGTTTTACATTTGTAAACTTTTCAGTAACTGTATGAACTGTCTTAAGTGTTGGATTATGCTTTCTCTGGGTTTTAAATAATGAGTGGATTTGGAAGGTACTGTTCATTTGCAAATATAAAATTATGCACAGGTAAAAATACAAGTGTAGTCTTGAGTAATAAATGCAAAGTCTTTGGTTGTACACACTCTTTGGAGCCAAGCTGTACTCTGTTTAGTGCTTAGGAAGCAGATTGACTCTTTAGTTATAACAGTGACTATAGGACAAATGTTTTTACCAAAACTTTTTTTTAATTAGACAAGAAAGCACACTCAAATAATTATTTTATAATGGAGATATGAAGTCAAAATTCTCCCCAAAATGTGCAATTTAGGAAAAACAAACTTCTTATCTGATACCATTGGTGCAAGGCTTTTGTTTTTTAGGCATATTTCTGAGACAAAAAAAAAAACTTTTTCTCTCTAGTCTGGCAAGAAGGAGGAAACTATTCTACTCCATGGATTAAAGGAACCATTGTTCTAATTCATTTTTAAGTGTTGAGTCCCTGCCCTTTTAAGAGATCTTTTGGAATGCTGTGAATTAAAAGATGCTCTACAGAGCTGCTTTTAGAAACATCCTGAAGTTATAAGTGTTTTGAATATTTTTCAAGAGTTACCAAATAGATACGTTTGACATTTTTTTTTTAAATTAGACTTAACTGAATTTCTTGATTAGAAGGTAATTCTTAAAAAAAAAAAAAAAAAAAAAAAACAGGTATTGATAAGCTAGAGACCCTGTGGGGCCTTGCAGTTATTGTTATTGAAGTCTGTAAATGGGGTTATTTTAAAGAATATCACAAAAAGATTTGGTCCATAAGTTTTTTAGGCCCAGTAATACATCTTTTTGAACTTTTTCTACCTTATATGAAATTCTGTAGATACAGAGTATTATCTTTATATAGCATTAGGAAGGTTCCAATGTGTTGTGTTTCCTCACATATTATTTATATTTTCTTTTAGTGGATACGTAGAAATCTTTTCTAATGCATCTATGTGTGTAAATTATTTGGAAATAATGATATAGTCATTCCTCAGTTTAAGCATAGCATGTCATTTTGGCAAGAGAAATTATGTTAGCTTTCTGGTCTCTTCCTCCTTCTTCTTAAAGTTATTTCAGGAATGTGATTAGCCTGTCACAACGTACCTTAATAAAAATGGCTTAATTCAGTTTATTTCTAATAAATAAATAATGTAGTGTATTTCTAGTTTGAATTCAGCCGCCACTGGGCTTGACATTTTTTTTCTTTATAATTGTCTGACGACCAGGAAAGGAGAAGAAAAGAGATACTCAAATTTTATCTGTACCCTCTAAATAGTGGACTATTATTTTAGGCTCACTTTCAAGTAAAATATTTCTATAAAGAAATCAATTCAAGTTCATTAGGTTAGAGAGCATTTATTATTTTAAAAATAATTAGAATTTCATTAAAAAGTAAAACAAGAAAGAAGCATCATGCAAATAATATGAATAAGTTTTTTTAATAGAAATTTAAATATGACTTAGGAACCATGGACTAGAAAAAGCATAGGAGTTCTGTATTTGATTGTGGTTTTGGAATCAATAAGGCAAGTGGTTTAATCTTTGGTCCTCCCTTCAAATGAGAATAGTATTTGTCTTAAGTCAGTGCCGTCTAGCCTTATTTCAAAAAGAATTCAACCCCTGCTGTATATCCATAAAGTTCATAAATATGTCATATAATAAATATTGAGTAAATGTATGCTGAATGAAGTTTTTTTAGTATGGAATGAAGTGAACATCCTAGAAGAAGTATGATATATAACCATAAACTACTTTCAGGAAATAAATCACATATTTGATAATGAGACATTCTAACCCTTTTGTGCCTAAGTTTCCTGACCTAGTTTTAAATTTTTTAATTTACTGTAGTGTTTAGTACTTACACACGTATTTACTTGAAAATATGTGTTGTTTTTATAATAGGATGTGATTTCAAAACTATTGCTGTTTATTTAAAATAAGAAAAATAAGTTACTATCGACCATTATAATAGCAGCAGAATTCTTGATCATTATCAAACTTTTAAGGGCAAAGAGATTTCAACCAATTATGAATAGTTCATGTTGTTTTACTTACGCTGCATTTTGCTACTTTAAGGATAACTGTTATTTAGGGTACTTTTTAATGTATTTAAATGTTGATAGCAAGACAGCATTTCCAATATACTAAAACCTGTATAGCTGAGAAAATTATTAAAAATGGATAAATGGAGGATATATTTGTTAACACGTATTCCTAAATCCAACACTAAATTCTTTACTATTTGGAAATTATTTCTAGGATAAGAAATTTTGTCACCGTGAAGTAATCCAAAATATCCTTATATTGTGCTTTTAAAAAAATGAGCATTTGATGAATTTAATGTTAATTTAATTTGAACTCTGCACCATCAGACCAATAGAGATACTGTATTTTTCTGATGAGAAAAATATTACACATTGCATTGATTTTTCACTGAAACAAGTCATTTCAGTTGAACTATATATGTGTGTGTATGGCATATGCAAAAGGAAGAAGAAGGAGGAAAAGTAATAGTAATAATTGCTATTATTTATTGAGCACCTATAGTGTGCTAGGCATTATACTGGCTGATTTACAAATACTGTCTTATTTGATCTTATTTATATGAGGCAGATGTTGATTTCTGTTTGACTGCTGGAGAAACTAAAAGTCAAGTACATCAGGTAACTTGCATCAGTCAACTACTTAAGAACATAGATTGGTCTGACTTCCGAGCCTGTGAGTTTTTGGCTGCTACTCTGCCTCACCATGAAAGTTTTTCCTTAAGAGAAGTTGAATATGGAGAGAGAGGAGGTAATCTATCCTTGCTCTGCATTAGCCAGACCATTCATGACATATTATTTTTTATATTGGATGCAGTCATTTTTAGAAATGATAGAACTGTTTAAAGGAGCATGAACAGATGATGAGTGTTTATAGTTCTGTTGAAGAGAGATAGCTAAAAGAATATATAGGATGTTTAACTTGGAAGAGCAGAGATCCCATAACTTCATAAGATCTCATAGTTGAGGAATAATTCTTTGGAAGGATTGGACTATTCACACCTGTAAATCAAAGGCCAACAGATTTCAACTCATGAAAAACATACATTTTCTAATTGTTTAGTCTCTGCAGGGGAACGGACCCAGAAAAAAAGTAAGTTTACCTATACTCTCTGGAGCCAAGATTCTATTTATCAAGGATGCTTCAGAAGAGATTCAGATAGCAAGTAGGTAGAATAAAATGGCTTTTAAAGATACCTTACAACACTGTGATTTGAAATTCCTAAGTTTTTTATGGCTAATATTTTCTGCATTAATTGCTAAGTCATGGTGAAGTATATCTGGTGGCTTGTACGGTGACTTTGACGTTTTAAATTTCTGGAAAAAAACTACTTTTAACTCTGTTCCCTTGTTTTAGAAACAAATTCGAGATACAGACTTAGTAAGAGGTATTTTAGCTATAGTGCTGGACAGTACTGCTATTAAAATAATTTATTTTCTATTTTGTAATCCCCGTTACATTCGTGAAGAGAATGTGCTTTTATTTGAAAAGGCTTTTCGCCTTGCAAATAAGTAGGGCAAGCACCATCTGTAAGATTTTTTAAGGCAGTATCCACTAGGTGGTGATACTGTGCTACATTTCCAGGTGTTTTTGTACTTAAACTTATTGTCTGAGTTAACTTTTCTCTATAGTTTTAAGTTTTGGTCCACAAAGTATTTTATAGCATCCATGTCTGTTTATTAAAATATTTTTTAAAATGTTTCCTGAATTGTATGGAGCTAAGGTAAATGTTTAAAAAGACATTTTTGTGTTTTGTACTCATATATTTGCTGATTTAACCTAATATATCTTCCCATATGACATTCTTTTCTTCATATGGCATAGTCGAGATCTCTTCCCATAAGCAGTGAATGATGGTGATGACAAATTTGAAAACTCATATACGTTGTATCAGTCACTGTTTTAAGTGCTTTACCCACATTATCTTATTTATGCCTCATAACAACTCTGTGGATCAGTACTGTTGTTCATATCCCTACTCTACACATTAGGAAACTGAGTAGAGTTTAAGTATTTTGATCACAAAATAACTGGCTGAGCTGGGATTCAAACCTAGGCAAGCCGACTCCAGAATCCATGTTAATTACTATCAATTGGTGGGGGAATGTAGGGGACGGAAGGAAGGGCACAAAGTCTGCCTTCAAATATGTAGCATTTTGGAAAGAAATAATCATGGAGAATGTGGTTATACTCCTTTATAGATCAGGAAAATGAAGTCTACGTTAATTTTGGCTCTTCCAGAGGCAGATAATCTTCCATCTGCTATTGTGTCTTCCATTTCTGTTTTTGATGGTGCTTCAAAGTGATATGTATGTGTACTAGTGAATTTAATGGAGAAAAAAGAAAACAACTCAGGATTGGCGTCTTTAGCCATATTAATTTACATTGAAGTAAAGATCTTTGTTTTAATCGGAATGATTCCAGCAACCAAATGGGGGAGCATAGTTGTTTGAAAATTGATACTTAGTTTCTTCAAGGAGACTCCTATTTGGAAGCAAACTGTTGGTTAAACATGGCATACTTTGGAATTTTTCAAAATAATTTGACTGGAAAAGTTTGATCTTTTAAAAAAATCTATAAATATATATTCTAGATGCTTTTAAGTTTTGTTTTTGTCAGATACCATTCTGTAAAATGTTTTTTACTTCTAAAATTATGTTGTGGTTCATGTCATTTAAAACTGATTTTTAAGTAAGCCTGTTCTTTATAAGAATGAAAGACCTTTTTAAAAAGTTTGTTCAAATATTATAGTTTCATTTTGTTTGTAAATAAATTCATGTTTTATAATATTTTATAACTTATTATGTCTGTTTAACACATTCTCTTATTCTAGACTGGGTGCCAGTGGCTTTTTTCTTTCATTCGCTCTGTGCTAGTAGCCATTTTACCCTGTCTACCACCTACCAGTTCTAAGCTTTATAAGTCTTCTTTTCTTTTTTTTAATTGTATTGGTGTATACTTGATTTACCATGTTGTGTTAGTTTCAGGTGTACAGCAAAATGATTCAGTTATACATATATTCATTCTTTTTTAGATTCTTTTCACACTTTATAAGTCTTCTTGAAATAATAAAACTGAATAATATTTTTAAGTATCTACAATAAGTGCCCATCATTAACCTGGATGACTATCTTCATTTTATTCTAATAATAGTGGAAGGCAGTTAAATTACTGGCTGATCATCTTGAACATGTGGAGGCTTGTGTTTCTTCTAGTCCAGGTCTATAGAAAGCTCAAAGTGTTTTCCAAACACTTTTAACTTGGCAGGACTGAAATCCCAAATTTTGATCCCTTCTATTAAGGAGAAGAGATCCCTGCTCTGTTTTCAGACTTCCAGCTCTTGCTTTCCACTGGGCTTCTTGGAGTTTTCGCTGCTTATGTGCATCTCAGAGATCAGCCGAGGACTTACACACAGATTTGGGAGTTTCTCCTCTTTGACTCCCTCCTTCTTGGGATTTCCCTTCTTAATTTATAACTACTCTAACAGCCCTAAACTCCATTCTCTCACACCTCAAATCAATGATATTGCAGTTTTTTGACTAAGGTGTGTCCTCAGGGGAAAAGTCATTATAAATGTGGATCGCACCCAGTGAGCTCTTTCAGTGATCAAATCCTGTCCAGTTCTTGACTCCTTTTGTTTGTTCTTCAGTGCCTTTAAATAGATTTTTTTTCTTTTTAAGTTAAACAATCTGTGGAACAGTTAATATGATAAAAGTTCCTCTGCCATTACCTGCCTAGGAATCATCTTGATTATAGTTGTATAGTCTCTCTGTTTATGTATAGGAAGTTGGGGTTGTTACTTTTGAAGAGCTAAAAAAGCATTCCTAAAATTAGTTTAGGTGGAGGCAGTAAGTTTTTAGAATATTGACTTCTAATATGGTCCTCTAATATAGTAAATCATAGTATTTGTAATTAAATCCAATGATCTTTTAAGGGTCTCTTATGTGAAAATGTTATCAAGAAATACAAAAGAAACAGACTTCCAGGCAAGAAGAGCTCACCTTCCAATTGAGAAGGCTTTGGGAAAAAAAGCTTTCCCACGTCAAGTGGAATGATGGACGGTTGCTCTGTGTTCAATGGCCAAATAGGAGGGAATGGCCTGTCAGAGTGCATGGAAAGGCTGGTTTCCCTTTTAGGAAATGAAAGTGTCTATCACAAGATGGATGAGAGCACAGGGTTGTTTCCATGTCTGGAACTTAACACAAGGACCTGAAGCAGGTCGTGGTTTACTTCACAGACTAGAACCACTAGAGTTGGGGTAGGCTACGTTGAGTCTTTTTTCAAGAATGAGTCGCTAACGGAGAGTAGTAGCAAAGTCCTCATTAAAATGTATACAACGAGGGACTTCCCTGGCAGTTCAGTGGTTAAGACTTTGTCTTACAATGCAGGGGGTACAGATTCAATCCCTGGATGGGGAGCTAAGATCTCACATGCCTCACAGCCAAAAACCCAAAACATAAAAAACAGAAGCAATATTGTAACAAATTGAATAAAGACTTTAAAAATGGTCCACATCAAAAAAAAAAAAAAAAATGTATACAACAGTTTCCCCTTAGTCAGCAGAAGATCTTTCAACATACCACCAACACAGAGTTTCTCTAATAGTGTTCCTTTTGTGAAGGGAATTTAAACATTTTCTATGATGTATGAAGTGACTTGATCCCCAAAGCTGTAAATCTAACACTTGTAATACCAGTGTGCTGTTGAGCTAAATAACATGAGCCAACAACCACTGGAAGTTAAAGATTTGTAGATGGTATTGCTAAGCATGCATCTCCTGTAAGGAATGTGGCCCTTTGTTTCTTATGGTACATAAGAAAAAACTATTCCACAGTATGTCCATTCACTAAGTGGAAGGTGTCCATGAAATGTGAAGCAGGAAGTATTACAGTATCTTTAAGAGATCTCTCATACTGCATTTTGTAGAGGTATTTGAAAGCTAGGTGAAGCTCTGTGTTTAAAAGGTGAATTGGATATGAAAGCCTTTCAAATACAGGTTAAGGCTTTTTTCACATAGAGAACATATATGTGTGTCCTACAAGCCAGAGGAACAAAGTTTCAAAGAGATTGGGCTTTCAGGGCATGGAACTTGTCACATACCAAAGAGGTGAAGGAGCTCATTAAATGGGGGAGAGAACCACACCCTTACCATTGTATACATTACCAGTAGCTCTGTGGAGCTCTCTCTGGGTTGGAGGATGGAGAGAAGTGAAAGCCTTATCAGAGGACATGGAAAGTCTGGTATCGCGTTTAGAAAATGGTTATGTTTCTCACAAGCTGGGATGAGACAACTTTTAGGCATGGGGTTGTTTCCCTGTCTTCAACCCGAGCACTCTAAGCGGCCCAATAACCATTTCACAGACTAGTACCACTAGTTCTGGCATAGGCTGCTTTGAAACCTGTTGGAGAAACAACCACATGAGAATGGAAGCAATCAGGCCTCTGTCACCTGTATACCATGAAGATTGTCCACATGCACCAGAAGATCTTTTTAACAAGTCACCAGCACACAGCCTTTCGAACAGTGTTCTTTGTGTGACAGTAAGTTCTCACTTGAGTGTTATCTATATAGAGGTAGTGTGACCTGTCCATTAACTTGTAAATCAAGCATGAACCATCCCATGTGGTGCTGAGCTAAACGAGGTGCTCTCCCTTCAACTCGAAGGGAAAGCCTTTGCAATGGCATGGTTAAACGTGTTTCAAGATAGATAATGGACACCGTTGTTGCTTACCTCAGGAAACGACTCTTATGGCCTGATTTCACTCAGGGGAAAATGTGCTGGAAGTGACAACATGGGGTATATTGTTGAGGAGCTCTGACATAGTGCTCTTTCCAGAGGGTCCTGATGGTAGGTTAGCCCCTGTCTTCTAAAGGTGAAAGGGATTCCTGGTCTTTCAGCTAACGATGAGACTTCCTTCCCCGAGAGCAAATGTATGTGCTTCTTGCAAGGTAGAGGGATGTGGGTTTCTAGGGACTGATTGTTCGTGCAGCTGGGGAACTTGTCCCGAGGGGTTAGGAGTATCTAGGGTAATTGGGGAGGGACCTGCAAAAGGAATCTTTCTGACAGTTCATGGAAAGCTACTCCTATAGCACTGTGTGCCAAGGCTCAAGATTAGTAAAGCCTCTCAGAGTGTATGGGAAGGCTTGTTTCCCATTTAGGAAACACACGTATCTCACAAGCTACATGGGAGCACTTTTCTCTACAGCAAAGTTGTAACGCCCTGGACTTCACCCTTTGTCTGAAACCCCTAGGGTTTTATTTCTTAGGCTAGTAACACGAGTGTTTGTACAGGTGCCTCTGCGTCGCCCTTCCAAACAGGTACACACGAGTGAATCCAAGCAACGTACTCAGTAACCCGTACAAAATGATGAGTTTGTCACCAGATCTCTTTGCCACGAAGTAACTGGCACATGAGGTTTCTAACAGGGTTCTATCTGTGAAGGGAAAGGAGGGCTGGTGTGTGAACCATAGTCAGTAGCAATGTGTACAGCAAAATTTTAAACCTAGCTTTGGCCGCTCTTATGTGATGGTGACCTTACGCCGAAGGTACTCCATGGAATTGGGTGGCGAAGCCTTTGAGAAGGCCCATTGAAACATGTTTCTCACCTACGAAATTTAGCCGGTTGTTTATTCACATAAGACAGGACAACAACGAAATCTGTTCTTTCACTGAGGGGAAGACTTAGGTACATGAAGGGTGAAGCTTGTGGTATCTTGTTTTAGAGCTCTGTCATACTGCTATTTCTAGATGTACTTTCCAGGGACGTTAAGCTCTGAGTTGTAAAGGTGAAGCAGATTGAAAGCATTTCAGGTACAGGCTAAGGCTCCTTTCCCATAAGGAAAAAGTACATGTTCCTTCCATGCTGGACGAGTCACCTCCCTGATGCTCTCAGGGAATGGGATATTGACAGAGGATTTAGAGTACCTCATGCAGTGTGAGAGAGCCATGAACAAATAAGAGTTCTCACATCGAGTGGAATGATGGATGGAGGCTCTGTGTTCCACAGCCAAGTAGGAGGGAATGGCCTGTCCAACTGCATGGAAAGGCTGGGCTCCCGTTTAGGAAATGGTTGTTTTGCTCACAAGCTAGGTGAGAGCACAGGGTGGTTTCCATGCCTGGAACTTAACCGAAGTGTCTGAAGCAGGCCAGGGTTTTCTTCACAGACTAGAACCACTAGAGTTGGGGTAGGTGATGTTGAGTCTTTTTTCAAGAATGCATCCCTCATGGAGAATAGTAGTGTAACAGGGAAGAGCCAAATCTGACTACATGTAGGATCTGTTTATTTTACTTTAAGCTTTGCTTCCCACTGCTGTTGTTCACTAAAAAGACACTGTTTATACATAATGGCCTGCCTTGGGGAACCCTGCCCCTCTGCCTGAATGTTGAACCAAAGTGCCTATGTTCAGGGAAACATCCGGACGCTGTCCACCTGTGGATGGCTACAAGAAAGAAATTAACACATCCCCTCCCCGAGGCTGGCCATTCCAGGGGATATTTGCAAAACTTAAGGCCTTTTTACTTTACTTCCTCATTTCCTCCCCCTCTCTGTGCTATAAAAGAAACTGGAATCCAAACCCTGATAAGATGGTTACTTTGAGACATTAATCTGCAAGTTTCTCACTCTGCCGGCTTTCTGAATAAAGTCTATTCCTTGCCTCAATGCCTCATTTCCAATTTATTGGCCTGTCGTGCGGAGAGCAAAGCGAGCTTGGACTCTGTAACAGTAGCAAAGTCCTCTCTAAACGTATACAAGGAAAAGTATCCCCTTAGTCAGCGGTCGCCATGCCACCAGCACAAATTTTCTCTAACAGTGTTCCTTCTGGGAAGGGAATTTATCCCTTTTGTGTGCCATATGTAGTGATTGGCTCCCAAGACATGTTAATCTAGCCTTTGTATTTCCCATGTTCTGTGGAGCTAAACCGGGTGCGCCCAAATCCATTGGAAGGCAAAGACATGAGGATTGCATCGTTAAGCATGTTTCTCACGTGAGGAATGTGGCCCATTATTTCTTGCCATACTTAAGAAAGAACGACTCCACGCTGAGTCATTTCACTCAGTGGAAGGTGTCCTTGAGGTGCGAAGCAGGGAGTATCACTGTGTGTGTAAGAGACCTGTGAGACTGCTCTTTGGGGAGGTATTTTGAAAGCTAAGCAAAGCTCTGTGTTCCAACGGCATATCTGTTGTGAAGGCCTTTCAAATCCAGGTGAAGTTTTCTTTCCCATACAGAAAGTGAATATGAGTCCTACACACCAGAGGAACAAAGTTTCTTAAAGACTGGGCTTTCAGCATATGGAACTTGTCTAATAAAAGAGCTAGTGAAATGGGGGAGAGACAGGCACACCTACCACAGCAAAAGTTACTGGCTTGCTGCATGGAGCTCTCTCAGGCTTGGAGGCAAGATTGGAGGGACAGTCGCTGGTCAGAGCAAAACGAAATGCTGGGCTCCCATTTAGGAAGTGGATGTGTTTCCCGCAAGCTAGGATAGGAGAACTCTTAGGCAAGGGGTTATTTCCCTGTCTGGAACATCTCCCTGTCTTCAACTGGAGCGGTCAAAACGGCTCAATAACCATTTCACAGACTAGAACAACGAGTGCTGGCATAAGCTGTTTGAGACATGTTGGAGAAACAACTAAATGTAAAGTTTCTTCATGGAAGGGTCTGGTGTGTCCCGTGTGTCTATTTAGATAGTCAAACACTACAGGTAAATAAGCTGTGGGATCAAGTTTGAAATTGGGGACTGATGGGAAACCCCACATTTTCCCCATTTGAAGGCTACTTTGTTGCAGCTTCAAAGCTGCCTGCAAGACAGGAATAAAGACACAGATGTAGAGAATGGACTTGAGGACACGGGGAGAGGGAAGGGTAATCTGGGACAAAGTGAGAGAATGTCATGGACATATATATGCACTACCAAATGTAAAATAGATAGCTAGTGGGAAGCAGCTGCATAGCACAGGGAGATAAGGTCGGTGCTTTGTGACCACCTAGAGGGGTGGGATAGGGAAGATGGGAGAGAGATGCAAGAGGGAGGAGATATGGGGATATATGTATATGTATAGCTCATTCACTTTGTTATAAAGCAGAAACTAACACACAATTGTAAAACAATTATACTCCAATAAAGATGTTTTAAAAAAAAAAGCTGCCCACAAAACACTGATGTTGCCCGTCTTCTATTCACTGCAGGAATGCCTCTGTGAAGAAAAGTGTGTTTTCTCATAAGAAACAGGGTGGTCTCAATTCCTTGCTAGTAGCTCCTCCCAAAGCACACTTTAGCTAATGGGCAAACTAAACGTGACCTCTAGCCTCAAGGTAAGGTCCAGGTTTTCCAATCAGCAAAGTTTGGTGTGCAGCTGTTTCCATGAAGCCTGAGTCAATGGAGTGCTTTAGTTCTAGTATGCCTCTCAGGACTAAGGACTCTCACGTATTCACTAATTACCATGGAAGAACATTGTGGACTAGAGGTCTCTTCTGTGGCTTTGCAGCAACATCAAGTAAAATAGATTGTTGGGAACACCGATATGCAGACTGAAGGGCCATGAACTGCTTTCTTCGTTGGAACCCAGTGTTCCACAGCTTTATAACAGCCTCAAGAACACAGTTCTCGCCATTCCTTCCTCCAATGTGGGTCTGCCACAGTGAGGAAACCTGAGCAGCACTGAACAAAACACTGTGCATACAGTTCATTCTGGAAACTCATACCTGGCGTATCTCTAAGTCAGTTGGAAACTAGTCTTGAAGTTCAGCCTGAATTAATGTACAGATTTACCCTTAACATTGCTAAGCATTTTGAGGAGCCAAGTCACCTATGCCTTCCTACGACATAGAGACAGTTACCAAATTCACCCCATGCAGAATACCCTGCGTCCAAAAGTTTCTTCTTGGAAGGAAACAGTGTGTCCCATGTGTCTCTTTTAGCTAGTCAAAAACTACAGATAAATATGCTGGGTGATCCAGTTCGAAATTGGCACCTGCTGGGAAAACCAGAATTTTCCCCATTTGAAAGCTAGATAGTTGCGACCTCCAAGCTACCTGAAAAATGCTGAAGTTGCCCATCTTCTATTCAGTGTAAGAATGCCTCTATGAGGAAAAGTGAGTTTTCTTATAAGAAACTGGGTGGCTTCAATTCCTTGCCAGTAGCTCCTCCCTCTGCACTCTTTAGCTAATGGGCAAACTAAACGTGATCTACCCTCAAGGTAAGGTCCAGTTTTTCCCATCAGCAAAGTTTAGTGTGCAGCTGTTTCCATGACGCCTTAGTCAATGGAGTGCTTTAACTCTAGTATGCCTTTCAGGACATATAAGACACTCTCTTATGCACTAATTTCCATGGAAGTTCACTGTGTACCAAGAGTCACTTCGGTGGCTTCTGAGCATCATCAAGCAAAGTAGAAAGTTGGGGTCAACTCTTTATATGCAGAGAGAATGGCAATAAACTATTTTCTTCAGTGGATAGCTGGATTTCTACAGCCATAAAACAGCCTAAGGAAAACACTTCAAGCCAATCTTATTCACTGCAGGTCACCATATGAGTGGAAATCTGAGCTGCACCGAAAAAATTCAGTGTACCTAAAAACCAATCTAGGAACTCATACCTGACATCTATCACTGCAAGTGAAAACTAGACTTGAGGTCCAGCCCCAAAAAAGTACAGTTTACCGTTAACATTGCTGAGCATTTGGAAGATCCAAAGTAACCTCTGACTAACTAGGGCATTACGTGGGTAATGCAATTCATCACATTCAGAAGTCCCTGCATCGAATGTTTCCTCATGGAAGAGTGCAGTGTGTCCCATGTGTCTCTTTTAGCTAGTCCAAAACTACAGTTAACTATGTTGTGTGATCCAGTTTAAAATGGGGAATGCTGGGAAAACCAGTATTTTCCCCATTTGACAGCTAGATAGTTGTAGCCTCCAAGCTGTCTGAAAAATACTGATGTTGCCCATCTTCTAATCTCTGCAGGAATGCCTCTGCGATGAAAAGTGGTTCTCTTAAGAAACTAGTAGTCTCAATTCCTTGCTAGTAGCTCCTCCCACCACATTCTTCAGATAATGGGCAAAAAATACATGACCTCTAGCTCAAGATAAGGTAAAGTTTTTCCCATCAGCAAAGTTTGGTGTGCAGCTGTTTCCATGAAGCATTAGGCAATGGAGTGCTTTAATTCTAGTCTGCCCCTTAGTACTCAAAAAAACACTTGCGTGTGCACTAACTTCCCTGGAAGAAGACTGTGTACCATGAGTCTTTTCTGTGCCTTCTGAGCAACCTCAAGCCCAGTAGAAAGTAGTGGTCAACTCTTTATTTGCAGACCAAAGGGAAAGTACTTGCTATCTTGGTTGGATAGCTCGCTTTCTACAGATTTAAAGCAGCCTCAGGAACTCAGTTCAAGTCAGTCTTACCTATACGGCAGGTCACGCTCTGTGCAGAATCTGAGCTGCATTGAAAACAACACTATGCCTAAAATGCAATCTGTGTACTCATACCTAACGTCTCCCTACCGCAAGAGAAAACTAGACTTCAGGTCCAGCCCGAAAAAAAGTACAGTTATATGGTCAATGTTGCTGGTTAACTAGAAGATCCAAAGTCACCTAGGACTAACTAGGGCATTACCTGGGTAATGCAATTCACCACATGCAGAAATCCCTGGCTCCAAAAGTTTTTTCATGGAAAAGTCCAGTGTGTCCCATGTGTCTATTTAACTAGCCAGGAACTGCAGCCAACTATGCTGTGTGATCAAGTTTGAAACTGGGGACAATTGGGAAAACCTGGCATTTTCCCCATTTGAAAACTATATTGTTGCAGCTTCAAAGTTGCCTGAAAAACACTGAAGTTGCCCATCTTCTATACACTGCAAGAATGGCTCTGAGAGGAAAAGTGAGTTTTCTCGAAAGAAACAAGTTGCTTGCAATTCCGTGCTGGGAGCTCATCCCGCTGCACTCTTTAGCTAAGGTGCAAATTGAACATGATCTCTAGCCTCCAGGTAAGGTGCAGTTTTTACATCCACAAAGGTAGGTGGGCAGAAATTTCCATTAAGCCTGAGTCAATGGAGTACTTTAGCTCTAGTATGGCTCTCAGGACTCAAGACTCTCGTGTATTCACTAATTTCCATGGAAGAACATTGAGAACCGAAGTCTCTTCTGTGGCTTCGGAGCAACATCAAGCAAAATAGATTGTTGGGAACAATACTTATGTAGATTGAAGGGCCATGAACTGTTTTCTTTGTTGAATACCTAGCATTCTACAGCTTTACAACAGCCTCAGGAACACAGTTCTCGCCATTCTTTCCTACAAAGCGGGTGTGCCACAGTGAGGACACCTGAGCAGCACTGAACAAAACATTGTGCTTACAATTCATTCAGGGACCTCATACCTGATGTATCTCTAACTCAATTGGAAAGTAGACTTCAGGTCCAGCCTTAACTAATGTACAGATTTACCCTTAGCACTACTAGTCATTTTGAGGATACAAGTCACCTACACCTATGAAGGGCATGGAGACAGTAATCCAATCCACCCCATGCAAAACACCATGCATCCAAAAGTTTCTTCTTGGAAGGGCACAGTGTGACTCTTGTGTCCCTTTTAAATAGTCAAAAGCTACAGGTAAATATTCTGGGTGATCCAGTTTGAAATTGGCGCCTACAGGAAATCGAATTTTCCCCATTTGAAAGCTAGATAGTTGTGGCCTCCAAGTAATCTGAAAAACACTGAAGTTGCCCATCTTCTATACACTGAAAGAAAGCCTCTGTGAGGAAAAGTGAGTTCTCTCATAAGAAATTGGGTGGCCTCAATTCTTTGCTAGTAGATTCTCCCATTGCACTTTTTTTTTTTTTAATTTTATTTATTTATTTATTTATCCATTTACGGCTGTGTTGGGTCTTCGTTTCTGTGCAAGGGCTTTCACTAGTTGCGGCAAGTGGGGGACACTCTTCATTGTGGTGTGCGGCCCTCTCACTATCGTGGCCTCTCTTGTTGCAGAGCACAGGCTTCAGACGCGCAGGCTCAGTAGTTGTGGCTCACGGGCCTAGTTGTTCCACGGCATGTGAGATCTTCCCAGACCAGGGCTCAAACCCGTGTCCCCTGCATTGGCAGGCAGACTCTCAACCACCGCACCACTAGGGAAGCCCTCCCATTGCACACTTTAGCTAATGGGCAAACTAAACATGATCTAGCCTCAAGGTAAGGTCCAGTTTTTCCCATCAGCAAAGTTTGGTGTGCAGCTGTTTCCATGAAGCCTTAGTCAATGGAGTGCTTTAACTCTAGTATGCCTTTCAGGACATATAAGACACTCTTCTATGCACTAATTTCCGTGGAACATCACTGTGTACCAGAAGTCACTTCTGTGGCTTCTGAGCAACATCAAGTGAAGTAGAAAGTTAGGGTCAACTCTTTATATGCAGAGCAAAGGACAAAGAACTGTTTTCTTGATTGGACAGCTCGCTTTCTACAGCCATAAAACAGCCTCAGGAAAACACTTCAGACCAGTGTTACATTCACTGCAGGTCATGGTCTGAGCGGAAATCTGAGCTGCACAGAAAAAATTCAGTGTGCCTAAAAAGCAATCTAGGAACTCATTCTTGGCATCTATCACCTCAAGTGAAAACTAGACTTGAGGCCCAGCCCCCAAAAATGTAGAGTTTACTGTTAAAATTACTGGGTATTTGGAAGATCAACGTAACCTCGGCCTAAATAGGGCATTACATTGGTAATGCAATTCACCACATGCAGAAATCCCTGCATCAAATTTTTCTTCATGTGAGGGCTCAATGTGTCCCACGTTTCTCTTTAGCTAGTCCAAAACTATAGTTAACTATGCTCTGTGATTCTATTTAAAAGTGGGGTATGCTGGGAAAACCAGTATTTTCCCCATTTGACATCTAGATAGTTGTAGCTTCCAAGCTGCCTAAAAACACTGATGTTATCCAACCTCTGATCTCTGCAGGAATTCCTTTATGAAGACAGTGACTATACTCGTAAGAAACCAGGTAGTCTCAATTCCTTGTTAGTAGCCCTTCTCACTGCACTCTTTAGCTAATGGGCAAACTAAATGTGACCTCTAACTCAAAGTAAGGTCCAGTTTTTCCCATCAGCAAAGTTTGCTGTGTGGCTGTTTCCACGAAACCTTAGTCAGTGCAGTGCTTTAACTCTAGTATGTCTTTTAGGACTCAAAAAATCACTTGCATATGCAATAATTTCCCTGGAAGAAGACTGTGTACTGTGAGTCTTTTTTGTGGCCTCTGAGCCACATCAAGCACATTAGAAAGTTGTGGTCAACTCTTTATATGCAGACTGAAGGACAAGGATTTGCTCTCTTCTTTGGATAGCTCTCTTTCCTCATATTTAAAACAGCCTCAGGAACACAGTTCAAGCCAGTCTTACCTTCACTGCAGCTCACCCTCTGTGCAGAATCTGAGCTACATTGAAGAAAATCACTATGCCAAAATGTAATCTGTGTACTCATACCTGACGTCTATCTACTGCAAGTGAAAACAAGACTTGAGGTCCAGGCTAAAAAAACCTACAGTAATACTGTTAATATTACATTTCAACTAGAAGATTCAAAGTCACTTAGGCCTAACTAGGGTATTATCTGGGTAATGCAATTCACCACATCCAGAAATCCCTGCATCCAAATGTTTCTTCATTGAAAGGCCCAGTAAGTCCATGTATCTATTTAGCTAGTCAGAAACTGCAGCCAACTATGTTGTGTGATCATGTTTGAAATTGAGGACTGGTGGGAAAATCCGGCATTTTCCCCATTTGAAAGCTTCATTGTTGCTGCCTCCAAGCTGCCTGAGAAACACACTGCCCATCTACTCTTCACTCCACAAATGCCACTGTGAGGAACAGTGATTTTTCACAAAAGAAAAAAGATGCATGCAATTCCTTTCTGGGAGCTCACCCCACAGCATTGTGTAGCTAAAATGCTAACTAAATATGACCTCTAGTCTCGAGGTAAGGTGCACGTTAACCCATCACCAAAGATAAGGGTGCAGCAGTCTCCAGGAAACCTTAGTCAATGGACGGCTTTAGCTCTGGTATCCCTCACAGCGCTCAGGACATTCGTGTGTGTACTTCGTTTGGTTCAAGTACACTGTGTACCAAAAGCCTTCTGAGCACCATCAAGGGAAACACAGCTCTAGGAACAACCCTTTCTATGCAGTTTGAAGGGCCAGGAACTGCTTGCTTCTTTGGATGGCTAGTGATCCGCAGCTTTCAAACAGCCTCAGGAAGATGGTTCTAGAAAGGGTTTCTTTCAATGCAGGTCTGCCAAAGTGAGGAAACCTGAGCTGCACTGAAAAAAACCACAGGGCCTCCAATTTACTTTGGGGACTCATGCCTGAAGTCTCTCTAATTGAAGCAGAAACTAGACTTTAGGTCCAGCCCGAAATACAGTAAAGATTTACCCTGAGCATTGCTAGACATTTGGAGCATCCAAAGTCACCTAGGCCTACGGAGGGTGTTCAGATGATTATGCAATTCACCACAGGCAGAAGATGCTGTGTCCAAAAGTTTCATCATGGAAGGGCGAAGTGTGTTCCAAGGGTCTCTCTCTTTTTTTTTTTTTTTTCCAAGGGTCTCTTTTAATTCATCAGAAAAGATAGGTAAATGTGCTGTGTGATCCAGTTTGAAATTTGGCACCCTGGAAAAGGCAGAATTTTCCCCAATTCAAAGCTAGATGGTGGCGGCCTCAAGGGTGCCTGAAAAACCCTGAAGTTGCCCATATTTTACTCACTTATAGGAATGCCCTCTCTGAAGAAAAGTGAATTTTTTCATAAGAAGGCAGGTTGTCTCCATTACTTGCTAGGAGCTCATCCCTCAGCACGCCCTACATAAAGTGCGAACTAAATATGACCCCTAGCCTCAAGGTAAGGACGAGTGTTTCCTATCAGCAAAGTTTTGTGTGCAGCCATCTCCATGAATCCTGACTCGATAGAGTGCTTTAACTCCTCTATGGCTTTCCGTAGGCCTAAAAGAGTCACGTATGAAGTCCCTTCTGAGGGATAACGTGTGTCCTGTGTGTCCCTTTTTTGTTTTCCAAGCAACATAACACAGAACAGACTGTTGGGATCAACTCTTTCTATGCAGAGGGAAGGGCAATGAACTGCTTCTTGCTTGCATAGCTTGATTTCTACAGCTTTAAAGCAGCCCCAGGACAAAGTTTTTGCCAGTCTTATGTTCAACTTGGCTCTCCCTCTGTGAGGCCCTCTGAGCTGCACTGAAAGAATCCCTGAGCCTAAAGTGCATCCTGGGAACTCTTACCTGTCATCTCTCTACTGTGACGGCAAGGTAGACTTTAGGTCCAGCCTGACAGAAAGTACAGAAAAACTGGTAAAATTGTGAGGGATTTGGACGATCCAAAGTCACCTAGGCCTGAGTAGGTCATTAAATGGGTAATGCTATTCACGGCATGCAAAACACCCCGCGTCCAAAGTGTGATCATAGAAGGGCCCAGTGTGTCTGAAAATCTCCAGTAGTCAGTCAGAGAGTGCTGGTAAATGTGCTGTGGGGTCAAGTTGGAAATTGGAGAATGTGGGAAAAACCCGAATTTCCCTCTTTGGAAAGCAAATTTGTTGCAGATTCCAAGCTGCCTGAAAACCACACTGCCAGGATACTCTTCACTCCACAAATGCCTCTGAGGAACAGTGAATTTTTCTTAAAGAAACCAGGTGCTTGTGATTCCTCCCTGGGAGCTCATCCCAGAGCATACTGTAGCTAAAATGCCAACTAAATGTGACCTCTAGTCTCGAGGTAAGGTGCACATTTTCCCATTACTAAAGATAGGGGTGCACTAGTTTCCAGGAAGCCTTAGTCAATGGACTGCTTTAGCTTTAGTATGCCTCACAGCACTCAAGACTCTCGCGTGGGCACTTCTTTCCGAGGAAGTACACTGTGTACCAAAAGCCTTCTGAGCACAATCAAAGGATACACAGCTCTGGGAACATCCCTCACTATGCAGTTGGAAGGGCCAGAAAGTTCTTTGTTCTATATGGCTAGCGTTCCACAGCTTTGAAACAGCCTCAGGAAGATGGTTCTTGGCAGGCTTTCTTTCAATGCGGGTCTGCCACATTGAGGAAACCTAAGCTGCCCTGAAAAAAAACACCAGGGCTCCAATTCATTTTGGGGACTCCTGTTCGATGTCTCTCTAATTGATGCGGAAACTAGACTTTAGGTCCAGCCCGAAATAAAGTAGAGATTTACCCAGAGCATTGCTAGGCATTTGGAATATCCAAAGTCACCTAGGCTTACTGAGGGCATTTAGAGGATTATGCAATTCACCACATGCAAAGCACACTGCATCCAAAAGTTTCATCGCAGAAGGGCGAATTGTGTTCCAAGGGTCTCTTTTAGCTTGTCAGAGAAGACAGGTAAATGTGCTGTGTGGTCCAGTTTGTAATTGGGAAGCCTGGAAAAAGGCAGTATTTTCCCCATTTGAAAGGTAGATAGTGGCAGCCTCAAGGCTGACTGAAAGACATTGATGTTACCCGTCTTCTATTCACTTCTAGGAATGCCTCAGTGAAGAAAGTGAGTTTTCTCCTACGAAGCCAGGTGGTCTCCAATGCTTGCTAGGAGCTAATCCCACGGCTCACCCTAGCTAAAGTGTGAAGTAAACGTGACCCCTATCCTCAAGGTAAGACCCAGTGTTTCCCATCAGCAAAGTTTGGTGTGCAGCCGTCTCCATGAACTGAGTCAATAGAGTGCTTTAACTCCTATATGGCTTTCCGTAGTCCTAAGAGAGTTGCGTAAAAATTCACTTCTGAGGGAGAACGTGTGTCCTGTGATTCCCTTGTGTGTCTTCCAAGGAAGATAACATGAAACAGATTGTTGGGATCAACTCTTTCTATTC
The DNA here is from genome assembly GCF_965194805.1 of Balaenoptera borealis. Taxonomy (NCBI): domain Eukaryota; kingdom Metazoa; phylum Chordata; class Mammalia; order Artiodactyla; family Balaenopteridae; genus Balaenoptera; species Balaenoptera borealis. The sequence continues at coordinate 29,361,755 of NC_138870.1, forward strand.
AGAAGGAAGGGAAATGAAGTGCTTTCTTGCTTGCATAGCTCGATTTCTACAGCTTTAAAACAGGTCCCGGGTCACAGTCCTAGGCAGTCTTACGTTCAACATGGCTCTCCCTCTGTGAGGGCCTCTGAGATGTACTAAGAAAAATCCCTGTGGCTAAAGTGCATTCTGGGAACTCTTACCTGTCATCTCTCTACCGCGACCGGAAAGTAGACTTTAGGTCCAGGCTGAAAGAAACTACTGAAATATCGTGCGAGGCATTTGGACAATACAAAGTCACCTAGGCCTAACTGCGTCATTAAATGCATAATGTTATTCACTGCAGGCAGAACTCCTCGCGTCCAAAGTATCACCTTGGAAGGGTCCAGTATGTCACAAAAGTCTAAAGTAGTCAGTCAGAGAGTGCCTGTAAATGTGCTATGGGGTCAAGTTGGTAATTGGAGAATGTCGGGAAAGCCCGAATTTCCCCATTTTGAAAGTGACTTGGTTGCAGCTTCCAAACTGCTAGAAAAACACACTGCCCATCTCCTCTTCACTCCACAAATGCCTCTGTGAGGAACAGTGAATTTTCCTGAAAGAAACCAGGTGTTTGTGATTCCTTTCTGGGACCTCAACCCACAGCATTCTGAAGCTAAAGTGCCAACTAAATGTGACCTCTTGTCTCTAGGTAAGGTGTACTTTTTCCCGTCACCAATGATAGAGGTGCAGCAGTTTCCAGTAAGCGTTGTCAATCGATTGCTTTAGCTCTAGTATTCCTCACAGAGCTCAAGACTCTGACGTGTGCACTACTTTCTGTAGAAGTACACTGTGCACCAAAATCCTTCTGAGCACCATCAAGGGAAACGCAGCTCTAGGAACAACCTTTTCTATGCAGTTTGAAGAGTCAGGAACTGCTTGCATCTTTGGATGGCTAGCAATCCACAGATTTCAAACAGCCTCTGGAAGACGGTTATAGTCAGCCTTTCTTTCAGTGCTGGTATACCACAGTGAGGAAACCTGGGCTGCACTGAAAGAAACCACAGGGCCTCCAATTCATTTTGGGGAGTCATGCCTGACGTCTCTCTATTTGAAGCAGAAACTAGACTTTAGGTCTAGCCTGAAATAAAGTAGAGATTTACCCTGAGCATTGCTAGGCATTTGAATATCCAAAGTCACCTAGGCCTACCAAGGGCACTTAGACGATTATGAAATTCACGACATGCAGAACACGCTGCATCCAAAAATTTCATCATGGAAGGGCGAAGTGTGTTCCAAGTGTCTCTTTTAGCTCATCAGAGAAGATAGGTAAATGTGCTGTGTGACCCAGTTTGTAATTGGGAAGCCTGGCAAAGGCAGTGTTTTCCCCAATTGAATGCTAGGTAGTGGCTGCCACAAGTTTGCCTGAAAAGCATTGATGTTGTCCTGTTTTATTCACTTCTAGGAATGCCTCAGTGAAGAAAAATGACTTTTCTCATACAAAATTGTGCGGTCTCCATTGCTTGCTAGGAGCTCATCCCAAGGCCCGCTCTACCTAAAGTGCAAAGTCAACGTGACCCCTAGCCTCAAGGTAAGCCCCATTTTTTCCCATCAGCAAAGTTTGGTGTGCAGCCGTCTCCATGAACCCTAAGTCAAAAGAGTGCTTTAACTCCTCTATGGCTTTCTGTAGGCTTAAGACAGTCACATATGAATTCACTTCTGAGGGAGAACATGTATCCTGTGAGTCTCTTGTTTGTTTTCCAAGGAAGATAACATTGAACAGACTGTCGGGATGAACTCTTTCTATGCAGAGGGAAGGGCAATGAAGTGACTTCTTGCTTGCATAGCTTACTTTCTACAGCTTTAGAACAGCCCCGGGGACACAGTTACAGCCAGTCTTACTTTCAACGTGACCCTCCCTCTGTGAGTGCCTCTGAGCTGCACCGAAACAGTCCCTGTGCCTAAAGTGCCTCCTGGAAACTCATACCTGTCATCTTTCTACCATGACTGGAAGGTAGACATTAGGTCCAGCCTGAAAGAAATTACCGAAATACCAGTAAAATTGTGAGGCATTTGGATGATCCAAAGTCACCTAGGCCTGACTAGGTCATTAAATGCGTAATGCCTTTACTGCATGCAGAATTCCCTGCATCCAAAGTGTCATCATTGTAGGGTCCCATGTGTCCCTAAAGTATCCAGGAGTCAGTTAGAGAGTGCTGGTGAATGCGCTGTGGGTCAAGTTGGAAATTGGAGAATGTTGCGAAAGCCCACATTGCCGCCTTTGGAAAGTGACTTGGTTGTGTCTTCCATGCTGTCTGAAAAACACACTGCCCATCTACTCTTACTCCACAAATGCCTCTGTGAGGAACAGTGAGTTTTCCTGAAAGAAACCAGGTGCTTGTGATTCCTTGCTGGGAGCTCATCCCACAGCATTCTGTAGCTAAAGTGCCAACTAAATGTGCCCTCTAGTCTCAAAGTAATGTGCACTTTTTCTCATCACCAAAGGTAGGTGTTCAGCAGTTTCCATGAAACATTAATCAACGGACTGCTTTAGCTCTAGTATCCCTCACAGCGCTCAGGACTCTCATGTGTGCACTTATTTCCGTGGAAGTACAGTGTGTACCAAAAGCCTCCTGAGCACCATCAAGTGAAACATAGGTCTGGGAACAAGGCTTTCTATGCAGTTTGAAGAGCCAGGACCGGCTTTCTTCTTTGGATTGCTAGCATTCCACAGCTTTCAAACAACCTCAGGAAGAGGGTTCTAGGCAGGCTTTCTTTCTGTGAAGAAACCTGAACTGCACTGCAAAAAACCACAGGGCCTCCAATTTATTTGGGGGACTCATGCCTGACGTCCCTGTAATTGAAGTGGAAAGAAGACTTCAGGTCCACTCCGAATAAAGTAGAGATTTACCCTGAACATTGCTAGGCATTTTGAACATCCAAAGTCACCTAGGCTTCCCGGGGGCATTCAGATGATTATGCAATTCACCACATGGAAACACGCTGCCTCCAAAAGTTTCATCGTGGATGGGCGAAGTGTTTTCCAAGGGTCTATTTTATCTTGTCAGAAAAGAAAGGTAAATGAGCTGTGTGATCCACTTGGTAACTTGGAAACTGGGAAAGGCAGTATTTTCCCCATTTGAAAGTTATATAGTGGTGGCTTCAAGGCTGCCTAAAATTAACTGATGTTGCCCACCTTTTATTCACTCATAAGAATGCCTCTGTGAGAAAAGTGAGTTTTCTCATATGAAGCTGGGAGGTCTCCAATGCTTGCTAGGAGCTCATCCCATGGCGTGCGCAACCTAAAGTGTGAAGTAAACATGGTCCCTAGCATCAAGGTAAGCCCCGGTGTTTCCCATCAGCAAAAATTGGTGAGCCTCCATCTCCATGACCCCTGAGTCGACCGAATGCCTTAACTCCTCTATGCCTTTTCATAGACTTAAGGCAGTCACGTATGAATTCACTTCCGATGGAGAACGTGTGTCCTGTGAGTCCCCTGAGTGTCTTCCAAGCAACATAATGAGAAACAGACTGTTGGGATCAACTCTTTCTATGCAAAGAGAAGGGCAATGAAGTGCTTCCTTGCTTGCATAACTCACTTTACACAGCTTTAAAACAGACCCGGGGACACAGTTCTAGCCAGTCTTATGTCCAACGTGGCTCTCCCTTTGTCAGAGCCTCTGAGCTGCACTGAAACAATCCCTGTGACTAAAATACATCCTGGGAACTCATACCTGTCTTCTCTCTACCACGACGGGAAGGTGGACTTTCAGACCACCCTGAAAAAATGTTTCGAATCACCCATAACATTGTGAGGCATTTGGATGATCCAAAGTCACCTAGGGCTGACTAGGTCATTAAGTGGGTAATGCTATCACCACATGGAGAAATCCTGGCATCCAAAGCGTCATCATGAAAGGGCCCACTGTGTCCAACAAGGCTCCAGTAGTTAGGCAGAGAGTGATGGTAAATGTGCTGTGGGTTCAATTTTGTAATTGGAGAATGTCGATAATCCCACACTTCCCCCTTTGGAAAATGACATGGTTTTGGCTTCCAAGCTGCCTGTAAAAAAACCTGCCCATCTATTCTTCACTTCACAAATGTTTGTGTGAGGAACAATGAGTTTTCCATAAAGAAACCAGGTGTTTGCTATTTCATTCTTGTAGCTCAATCACAGCATTTTGTAGCTAAATTACCAACTAAATGTGACCTCTAATCTCTAAGTAAGGTGCAGTTTTTCCCATCACCAAAGATAGGTGTTCAGCAGTTTCCAGGAAACATTAGTCAGTGGACTGCTTTAGCTCTAGTATGCCTCACAGTGCTCAGGTCTCTCCTGTGTGCACTGCTTTCTGTGGAAGTACAGTGTGTATCAAAAACCTTCTGAACACCATCAAGTGAAACACAGCTCTGGGAACAACCCTTTCTATGGAGTTTGAAGGGCCAGGACCGGCTTTCTTCTTTGGATGGTTAGCATTCCACAGCTATCAAACAACCCCAGGAAGACGGTTCTAGGGAGGCTTTCTTTCAATGCGGGTTTGCCAAGTGAGGAAATCTGGGATGAACTGCAAAAGCCACAGTGCCTCCAATTTATTTTGGGGACTTATGCCCGATATCTCTCTAATTGAAGTGGAAACTAGACTTTAGGTCCACTCTGAAATAAAGTAGAGATTTATCCTGAGCGTTGCTAGGCATTTCAAACATCCAAAGTCACCTAGGCGTCCCAGGGACATTCAGATGATTTACAATTTACCACACGCAGAACACTCTGCGTACAAAAGTTTCATCGTGGAATGGCGAAGTGTGCTCCAAGGGTCTCTTTTAGCTAGACAGAAAAGAACAGTAAATGTGCTGTGTGACTCACTTTGTAATTTGGAGACTGAGAAAGGCAGTATTTTCCCCTTTTGAAAGTAGATATTGGCGGCTTCAAGGCTGCTTTAAAATCACTGATGTTGCCTATCTTTTACTCACTTATAGGAATGCCTCTGTGAAGAAAACTGAGTTTTCTTGTAAGAAGACGGGATGTCTCCAATGTTTGCTAGGAGCTCACTCCCCAGCCCGCCCAACCTAAAGTGCGAAGTAAACGTGACCCCAAGCCTAGGGTTAAGCCCCAGTGTTTCCTATCAGCAAAGTTTGCTGAGCCATGGTCTCTATGAACCCTGAGTCGATCGAGTGCTTTAACTCCTGTATGCCTTTCCGTAGGCTTAAGGCATTCGCGTATGAATTCACTTCAGATGGAGAATGTGTCCTGTGAGTCCCTTGTGTGTCTTCCAAGGAACAGAACGCAAAAAAAAAAAAAAGATTGTTGGGATCAACATTTTCTATTCAGAGGGAAAGGCAATGAAGAGCTTTCTTGCTTGCATAGCTCGCTTCATACAGCTTTAAAACAGTCCCGAGGACAAGGTTCTAGCCAGTCTTACATCCAACGTGGCTGTCCCTTTGTCAGGGCCTCTGAGGAGCACTGAAACAATCCCTGTGACTAAACTACATCCTGGGAACTCATACCTGTCATGTCTCTACCACAACAGGAAAGTAGACTTTCAGATCAGCCTGAAAATATGTACCAAAACACCGATAATATTGCGAGGCACTTGGAGAAACCAAAGTCACATAGGCCTGACTAGGTCATTAAGTGGGTAATGCTATTCACAATATGCAGAAACCCCGGTGTCCAAAGCATCCTCATGGAAGGGCCCAGTGTGTCGATAGGCTCCAGTAGTTAGGCAGAGAGTGACGGTAAGTGCACTGTGGGGTCAATTTTGTTATTGGAGAATGTCGAGAATCCCGCATTTCCCCCTTTGAATAAGGACATGGTTTTGGCTTCCATGCTGCCTGCAAGACAAACTACCCATCACTCCACTCCACTACTTCACTCCACAAATGCCTCTGTGAGGAACAGTGAGTTTTCCCGAAAGAAATGAGGTGCTTGCGATTCCTTCCTTGGCGCTTAACCACAGCATTCTGTAGCTAAAGTGCCAGCTAAATGTGACCTCTAGTCTTGAGGTAAGGTGCACATTTTCCCATCACAAACGATAGGGTGCAGCAGTTTCCAGAAAGCCTTATTCAGTGGACTGCATTAGCTGTAGTATGCCTCACAGTGCTCAGGACCTTCGCGTGGGCACTTCTTTCCATGGAAGTACAGTGTGTACCAAAAGCCTTCTGAGCACTATCAAGTGAAACATAGCTCTGGGAACAAACATTTCTATGCACTTGAAATGGAAAACTGGCTTTCTTCTTTGGATGGCTATCATTGTGCAGATTTCAAACAACCTCAGGAAGATGGTTCTATGCAGGCTTTCTTTCAATACAGGTCTGCCAAATGGAGAAAATCTTAGCTGCACTGAAGAAAAAAACTGGGCCTCCAATTCGTTTTGAGGACTCATGCCTGAGGTCACTCTAATTGAAGCAGAAACTAGACTTTAGGTCCTGCCCGAAATAAAGTAGACATTTACCCTGAGCATTGCTAGGAATTTGGAACATCCGAAGTCACCGAGGCTTACCGACGGCATTCAGAGGATTATCCAATTCACCACACACAGATCATGCTGCATCAGACAGTTTAATCGTGGAAGGGCGAAGCGTGTTCCAAGGGTCGCTTTTAGCTTGTCAGAAAAGGTAGGTAAATGTGCTGTGTGACCCACTTTGTAATTGTGAAGACTGGGTAAGGAAGAATTTTCCCCATTTGAAAGCTAGATAGTGGCGGCCTCAAGGCTGCCTGATGTTGTCCGTCTTTTATTCACTTCTAGGAATGCCTCTGTGAAGAAAATTGAGTTTTCTAGTAAGAAGCCAGGAGGACTCCACTGCTTGCTAGGAGCTCATCCCATGTCTCAGCCTACCTAAAGTGTGGAGTAAAGGTGACCCCAAGCCTCAAGGTAAGCCACAGTGTTTCCAGTCAGCAAGGTTTGGTGAGCCATGGTCTCAATGAACCCTGAGTTGATCGAGTACTTTAACTCCTCTATGTCTTTCCGTAGGCTTAAGACAGTTCTGTATGAATTCACTTCCGATGGAGAACGTGTGTCCTGTGAGTCCCTTGTGTGTCTTCCAAGCAACAGAACATGAAAAAGATTGTTAGGATCAACTCTTTCTATTCAGAGGGAAGGACAATGAAGGGCTTTCTTGCTTGCATAGCTCACTTGCTACAGCTTTAAAAGAGCCCCAGGGACACAGTTCTAGCCAGTATTGCAGCCAATGTGGCTCTCCCTTTGTCAGGGCCTCTGAGCTGCACTGCAACAATCTCTGTGACTAAAGTACATCCTGGGAACTCATAACTGTCGTCTCTACCACGAAGGGAAGGTAGACTTTCAGAACAGCCTGGAAAAAAGTACTGAAACACCAGTAATCTTGTGAGGCATTTGGACGATCCAGTGTCACCTAGGGCTGACTAGGTCATTAAGAGGGTAATGCTATTCACCACATGCAGAAACCATGGTGTCCAAAGTGTCATCATGAAAGGTCCCAGTGTGTCTGAAAGGACCCAGTAGTTAGGCAGAGAGTGAAGGTAAATACACTCTGGGGTCAATTTATTAACTGGAGAATGTCAAGAATCCTGCATTTTGCCCTTTGGAAAATGACATGGTTTTGGCTTCCATGCTGCCTGGAAGAGAAACTGCCCATCTACTCTTCACTCCACAAAAGGCTCTGTGAGGAACAGTGAGTTTTCCAGAAATAAACCAGGTGCTTGCAATTCCTTCCAGGGAGCTCAACCACAGCATTCTGTAGCTAAAGTGCCAACTAAATGTGACCTCTAGTCTCGAAGTAAGGTGAACTACTTCCCATCACCAAAGATAGGTGTGCAGAAGTTTCCAGGAAACATTAGTCAATGGACTGCTTTAGCTCTGGTATGCCTCACAACACTCGGGCCTCTCATGTGTACACTTCTTTCTGTGGAAGTACAATGTGTACCAAAAGTCTTCTGAGCACCATCAAGTGAAACAGAGCTCTGGGAACAACTTCTACGCAGTGTAGGGTCAGGACGGGGTTTCTTCTTTGGATGGCTAGCATTCTGCAGCTTTCCAACAACCTCAGGAAGAGGGTTCTAGGCAGGTTTTCTTTCAATGCCAGTCTGCCAAAGTGAGGAATCCTGAGCTGCATTGCAAAAAACCACAGGGCCTACAATTCATTTTGGGAACTCATGCCCGATGACTCTCTTATTGAAGTGGATACTAGACTTTAGGTCCACTCTGAAATAAAGTAGAGACTCCTAAGTCACCTAGGGCTCCTGGAGGTATTCAGATGACTATGCAGTTCATCACTCACAGAACATGCTGCGTCGAATATTTTCATCGTGGATGGGTGAAGTGTGTTCCTCGGGTCTCTTTAGCTTGTCAGCAAAGAAAGGTAAATGTTCTGTGTGTTAAACTTTGCAATTTGGATACTGGGAAAGGCAGTATTTACCCATTTGAAAGCTAGATAGCGACGGCCACAAGGCTGCCTAAGTATCACTGATGTTGCCTGTTTTTTATTCACTTATAGGAATGGCTCTCTGAAGAAAAATGAGTTTTCTCATAACAAGCCGGGAGGTCTCCAATGCTTGCTAGGAACTCATCCTACGGCTCGCCCTACCTAAAGTGTGAAGTAAATATGACCTCGAGCATCAAGGTAAGCCCCATTGTTTCCCATCAGCAAAGTTGGGTGTGCAGCCGTCTCCATGATCCCTGAGTCGATTGAGTGCTTTGACTCCTCTATGCCTTTTCATAGGATTAAGAGAGTCATTTATGAATTAACTTCCAAGGGAAGATGTGTATCTTGCGATACCTTTGTGTGTCTTCCAAGCAACATAAAGCATGGCAGACTGTTGGGAACAGCTATTTCTCTGCAGAGGGAAGGGCAATGAAGTTCGTTCTACTTGCGTACCATGATTTCTCCAGCTTTAAAACAGACCCGAGGACACAGTTCTAGCCAGTCTTATGTCCATTGTAAGTCCTTTGTCAGGGCTTCTGAGCTGCACTGAAAAAAATTCCTATAACTAAAGTACATCCTGGGAACTCATACCTGTCATCTCTCTACCACTAAGGGAAGGTAGACTTTCAGACCAGCCTGAAAAAATGTACTGAAACACCAGTAACATTGAGAGGCATTTCGAGAATCCAATGTCACCTAGGCCTGACTAGGTCATTAAGTGGGTTATACTATTCACCATAGGCAGAAACCCTGGCATCCAAAACGTCATTACAGAAGGGCCCAGTGTGCCCCAAGAGGCTCCAGTAGTTAGGCAGAGAGTAACGGTAAATGCGATGTGGAGTCAATTTTGTAATTGGAGACTGTCGAGAATCCCACATTTCCCCCTTTGGAAAATGAAATGATTGCGTCTGACAAGCTGCCTGTAAAACAAACTGCCCATCTACTCTTCACTCCCCAAATGCCTCTGTGAGGAAGAGTGAGTTTTCCTGAAAGAAACCAGGTGATTTTGATTCCTTTCTGGCAGCTCACCCAACAGGATTCTTGGGCTAAAGTGCCAACTAAATATGACCTCTAGTCTCGAAGTGAGGTGCACTTTTCCCATTACCAAAGATAGGGTGCAGCAGTTTCCAGGAAACTTTACACAATGGACTTGTTTAGCTCTAATGTGCCTCACAGCACTCAGGACTCTCGTGTGTGTACTTCTTTACATGGACGTACAGTGTGTACCAAAATCCTTCTGAACACCATCAAGTGAAACACAGCACTGGGAACAACCAATTCTGTGTGGTTTGAAGGGCCAGGACCAGCTTTCTTCTTCGGATGGCTAGCATTCCACAGCTTTCAAACAAACTCAGGAAGACGGTTCTAGGCAGGCTTTCTTTCAATGCGGGTCTGCCAAAGTAAGGAAACCTGAGCTCCACTGCAAAAAACCACAGGGCCTCCAATTCATTTTGTGGACTCATGCCTGACGTCTCTCTAATTGAAGCGGATACTAGACTTTAGGTCTACTCCCAAGAAAAGTAGAGATTTACCCTGAGCATTTTTAGGCATTTGGAATATCCAAAGTCACCTAGGCCTCCAAGGGGCATTCAGATGATTATGCAGTTCATTACTTGCAGAACACGCTGTGTCCAATAGTTTCATCGTGGATGGGTGAAGTGTGTTCTATGGGTCTCTTTTAGCTAGTCAGCAAAGAAAGGTAAATGTGCTGTGTGATAAACTTTGTACTTTGGATACTGGGGAAGGCAGTATTTACCCATTTGAAAGCTAGATAGCGACGGCCACAAGGCTGCCTAAGTATCACTGATGTTGCCTGTTTTTTATTCACTTATAGGAATGGCTCTCTGAAGAAAAATGAGTTTTCTCATAACAAGCCGGGAGGTCTCCAATGCTTGCTAGGAACTCATCCTACGGCTCGCCCTACCTAAAGTGTGAAGTAAATATGACCTCGAGCATCAAGGTAAGCCCCATTGTTTCTCATCAGCAAAGTTGGGTGTGCAGCTGTCTCTGTGAAACCTGAGTCGATCGAGTGCTTTAACTCCTCTCTGCCTTTTCATAGGATTAAGACAGTCTTTTATGAATTCACTTCCAAGGGAGCATATGTATCTTGTGAGCCCTTGTGTGTCTTCCAAGCAGCATAAAGCGTAACAGACTGTTGGGATCAAATATTTCTCTGCAGAGGGAAGGGCACTGAAGTGCCTTCTACTTTCATAGCTTGGTTTGTCCAGCTTTAAAACAGCCTTGAGGGCACAGTTCTAGCCGGTCTTATGTCCATCATGGCTGTCCCTTTGTTAGGGCCTCTGAGCTGCACTGAAACAATCCCTGTGACTGAAGTACGTCCTGAAAACTCATACCTGTCATCTCTCTACCACGAAGGGAAGGTAGACTTTCAGACCAGCCTGAAAAATAGCACTGAAACACCAGTAACATTGCGAGACATTTGGAGGATCCAATGTCACCTAGGCCTGACTAGGTCATTAAGTGGGTTATACTAGTCACCACGGCGTCCAAAACCTCATTATGGAAGGGCCCAGTGTGTCCCAAAAGGCTCCAGTAGTTAGGCAGAGAGTGACGGTAAATGCGATGTGGAGTCAATTTTGTTATTGGAGAATGTCGAGAATTCCGCATTACTTCCTTTGGAAAACGTCATGGTTGCATCTGCCAAGCTGCCTGTAAAACAAACTGCCCATCTGTACTTCACTCCTCAAATGCTTTTCTGAGGAACAGTGAGTTTTCCTGAAAGAAACCAGGTGCTTTTGATTCCTTTCTGGCAGCTCATCCGACAGGATTCTTTGGCTAAAGTGCCAAATAATGTGACCTCTAGTCTTGAAGTAAGGTGCACTTTTTCCCATCACCAAAGACAGAGTGCAGCACTTTCCAGGTAACTTTACTCAATGGACTGCTTTAGCTCTAGTATGCCTCACATCGCTCAGGACTCTTGAGTGTGCACTTCTTTCCATGGATGTACAGTGTGTACCAAAAGCCTTCTGAGCACCATCTAGTGAAACACAGCTCTGGGAACAACCCTTTCTACACAGTTTGAAGGGCCAAGATCGGCTTTATTCTTTGGATGGCTAGCATTCCGCAGCTTTCAAAGAACCTCAGGAGATGATTCTAAGCAGGCTTTCTTTCAATAAGGGTCTGCCAAAGTGAGGAAACTTGAGTTGCACTGCAAAAAAACACAGGGCCTCCAGTTCATTTTGTGGACTCATGCCCGACGTCTCTCTAATTGAAGGGAAACTAGACTTTAGGTCCACTTAAAAATAAAGTATAAATTTACCCTGAGCATTTTTAGGCATTTGGAACTTCCAAGTCACCTAGACCCCCCAGGGGCATTCAGATGATTATGCAGTTCATCACTCACAGAACACGCTGCGTCCAATAGATTCATCATGGATGGGAGAAGTGTGTTCCAAGGGTCTCTTTTAGCCAGTCAGAAATGAAAGGTAAATGTGCTATGTGATCCACTTTGTAATGTGGAGACTGGGAAAAGCAGTATTTACCATTTTAAAGCTAGATAGTTGCGGGTTCAAGGCTGCCAAAAAATCACCGATGTTGCCCATCTTTTATTCACTTATAGGAATGCCTCTGTGAAGAAAAGTTAGTTTTCTCGTAAGAAGCTGGGAGGTCTCCAATGCTTGCTAGGAGCTCATCCCACGGCCTGCCCTACCTAAAGTGCGAAGTAAACGTGACCCCAAGCCCCAAGGGAAGCCCCAGTGTTTTCCATCAGCAACGTTTGGTGAGCCACCGTCTCCATGAACCCTGAGTTGATTGAGTGCTTTAACTGCTGTATGCCTTTTTGCAGGTTTTAGGCACTCACGTGTGAATGCACTTCGGATGGAGAACGTGTGTCCTGTGAGTCACTTGTGTGTCTTCCAAGCAACAGAACATGAAAAATATTGTTGGGATCAACTGTTTCTATTCAGAGGAAGGTCAATGAAGAGCTTTCTTGCTTGCATCGCTCACTTCCTAGAGCTTTAAAACAGAACTGGGGACACATTTCTAGCCAGTCTTACTTCCAATGTGGCTCTCCCTTTGTCAGGGCCTCTGAGCAGCACTGAAACAATCCCTGTGACTAAAGTACATCCTGGGAACCCATACTTGTCATCTCTCTCCCACGACGGGACGATAGAGTTTCAGATCAGCCTGAAAAAATGTACAGAAACACAGGTAACATTGTGAGGCACTTGGACGAACCAAAGTCACGTAGGCTTGACTAGGTCATTAAGTGGGTAATACTATTCACCACATGCAGAAACCCCGGTGTCCAAAGCATCATCATGAAAGGTCCCAGTGTGTCTGAAAGGCTCCAGTAGTTAGGCGGAGAGTGACGGTAAATATGCTGTGGCGTCAATTTTGTAATTGGAGAATGTCGAGGGTTCCACATTTCCTCATTTGGAAAATGACATGGTTGCATCTGACAAGCTGCCTATAAAACAAATTGCCCATCTACTCTTCGCTCCACAAACGCCTCTGTGAGGAACAGTGAGTCTTCGCAAAAGAAGCTAGGTGCTTTTGATTCCTTTCAGGCAGGTCATCCGACAGGATTCTTTGGCTAAAGTGCCAACTAAATGTGATCTTTAGTCTCGAAGTAAGGTGCACTTTTTCCCATCACCAAAGATAGGGTGCAGCAGTTTCCAGGAAACATTAGTCAATGGACTGATTTAGCTCTGGTATACCTCACAGCTCTCATGCCTCTCACGTGTGCACTTCTTTCCGCGGACATACAGTGTGTACCAAAAGCCTTCTGAGCACCATCAAGTGAAACAGAGCTCTGGGAACCACCCTTTCTATGTAGTTTAAAGGACCAGGACTGGCTTTCTTCTTTGGATGGTTAGCATTCCACAACTTTCAAACAACCTCAGGAAGATAGTTCTAGGGAGGCTTTCAATGTGGGTCTGCCAAAGTGAGGAAACCTGAGCTGCACTGCAAAACACCACAGGGTCTCCAAATCATTGTGGGGAATCATGCCCAACGTCTCTCTAATTGAAGTGGAAACTAGACTTTAGGTCCACTCTGAAATAATGTAGACATTTACCCAGAGAATTTTTAGGCATTTGGAACCTCCGAAGTCACTTAGGCCTCCTGGGGGCACTCAGATCATTATGCAGTTTATCACCCGCAGAACATGCTGCATCCAATATTTTCATCATGGATGGGTGAAGTGTGTTCCATGGGTCTCTTTTAGCTAGTCAGCAAAGAAAGATAAATGTGCTGTGTGACAAACTTTGTACTTTGGATACTGGGGAAGGCAGTATTTACCCATTTGAAAGCTAGATAGCGACAGCACAAGGCTGCCTAAATATCACTGATGTTGCCCGTTTTTTATTCACTTATAGGAATGGCTCTGTGAAGAAAAATGAGTTTTCTCGTAACAAGCCAGGAGGTCTCCAGTGTTTGCTAGGAGCTCATCCTACGGCTCGCCCTACCTAAATTGTGAAGTAAACGTGACCCCGAGCATCAAGGTAAGCCCCATTGTTTCCCATCAGCAAAGTTGGGTGTGCAGCCATCTCCATGGAACCTGAGTCGATTGAGTGCTTTAACTCCTCTATGCCTTTTCTTAGGATTAAGATAGTCATTTATGAATTCACCTCCAAGGTAGGATGTGTATCTTGTGATACCCTTGTGTGTCTTCCAAGCAATATAAAGCATAACAGACTCTTGGTATCAAATATTTCTCTGAAAAAGGAAGGGCAATGAAGTGACTTCTACTTGCATAGCTCAGTTCCTCCAGCTTTCAAACAATCCCGAGGACACAGTTCTAGCCAGTCTTACGTCCATCGTGGCTGTCCCTTTGTCAGGGCCTCTGAGCTACACTGAAACAATCCCTGTGACTAAAGTACATCCTGGGAACTCATACCTATTTTCTCTCTACCATGAAGGGAAGGTAGACTTTCAGACCAGCCTGAAAAAAGGTACCGAAACACCAGTAACATTGCGAGGCATATGGACGATCCAGTGTCACCTAGGCCTCACTAGGTTATTAAGTGGTTTATACTATTCACCATAGGCAGAAACCCCGGTGTCCAAAACCTCATTATGGAAGGGCCCAGTGTGTCCCAAAAGGCTCCAGTAGTTAGGAAGAGAGTGACGGTAAATGCGCTGTGGCATCAATTTTGTAATTGGAGAATGTCGAGAATCTCGCATTTCCCCCTTTGGGAAATGACATGGTTTTGGCTTCCATGCGACCTATAAGACAAACTACCCATCTACTCTTCACTCCACAAATGCCTCTGTGAGGAACAGAGTTTTCCCGAAAGAAACCAGGTGCTTGCCATCTTTTTCTTGCAGCTCAACCACAGCATTCTGTAGTTAAAGTGCCAACGAAATGTGACCTCTATTCTCCAGGTAAGGTGCACATTTTCCCATCACTAAAGATCAAGTGCTGCAGTTTCAAGGAAGCCTTATTCAGTGGGTTGCATTAGCTGTAGTATGCCTCATAGTGCTCAGGACTCTCACGTGGGCACCTTTTTCTGTGGAAGTGCAGTGTGTACCAAAAGCCTTCAGAACACTATCAAGTGAAACACAGCTCTGCTAACAACCATTTCTATACATTTGGAATGGAAACACTGGCTTTCTTCTTTACATCGCTATCAGTGCACAGATTTCAAAAAACCTCAGGAAGATGGTTCTATGCAGGCTTTCTCTGATGCAGGTCTGCCAAAGGGAGGAAACCTGAGCTGCACTGCAGAAAAAAACTGGGCTTCCAATTCTTTTTGGGGAGTCATGCCCGATGTCCCTCTAATTGAAGTGGAAACTAGACTTTAGGTCCCACCCGACATAAAGTAGACATTTACCCTGAGCATTGGTAGGCATTTGGAACAACCAAAGTCACTTGGCCTACCAATGGCATTCAGACGATTATCCGATTCACAACACGCAGAACATGCTGCATTGGAAAGTTTCATCATGAAAGCCAAAGCGTGTTGCAAGGGTCACTTTTAGCTAATCAGAAAAGGTAGGTCAACGTGCTGGGTTAACCACTCTGTAATTGTGATTAATGGGAAAGGCAGTATTTTCCCCATTTGAAAGCTAGATAGTGGCGGCTTCAAGCTTGCCTAAAAATCGGTGAGGTTGCCCATCTTTTATTCAATTATAGTAATACTTCTCTGAAGAAAAGTGAGTTTTCTTGTACAAAGCCAGCAGGTCTCCAATACTTGCAAGAGCTCATCCCACGGCCTGCCCTACCTAAAGTGAGAAGTAAACGTGACCCCTAGATTCAATGTAAGCCACAGTGTTTCCCATCAGCAAAGTTTGGTGTACAGCTGTCTCCATGAACCCTGAGTCGATCAAGTGCTTTCACACATCTATGCCTTTTCATAGGCTTAAGACAGTCATTTATGAATTCACTTCCAAGGGAGTATGTGTATCTTGTGAGTCCCTTGTTTGTCTTCCAAGCAACATAATGCATAACAGATTGTTGAGATCAACTCTTTCTAAGCAGAGAGTGGGGCAATGAAGGGCTTTCTTGCTTGCCTAGCTCACTCTCTACAGCTTTATATCAGCCTCGGGGACACAGTTCTGGCCAGTTCAACGTGGCTCTCCCTTTGTGAGGGTTACTGAGCTGTACTGAAACAATCCCTGTGACTAAAGTACTTCCTTGGAAATCAAATCTTTCATGTCTCTACCACTACATGAAGGTGGACTTTCAGCCAAGCCTGAAAAAAAGAACAAAACTACCAGTAACATAGCGAGGTATTTGCATGATCCAAAGTCACCTAGGCTTGATTAGGTCATTAAATGGGTAATGGTATTCACCACATGCCGAAATTCCGTCATCCAAACTGTCATCATGGAAGGGACAAGTGTGTCGCAGAAGTCTACATTAGTCAGTCAGAGAGTGCCTGTAAATGCGCTGTGGAGTCAAGTTGGTAATTGGAGGATGTCGGGCAGCCTGGATTTCCCCCTTTGGAAAGCGACTTGGTTGCGTCTGACAAGCTGCCTGTAAAACACACTGCTCATCTACTCTTCACTCCATAAATGCTTCTGGGAAGAACAGTGAGTTTTCACGAAAGAAACCAGGTGCTTGCAATTTCCTTCTGGAAGCTCATCCACAGGATTTTTTGGCTAAATTGCCTACTAAATGTGACCTCTAGTCTCGCAGTAAGGTGCACGTTTTCTCATCACTAAAGATCGGGTGCAGCAGTTTCCAGGAAGCCTTACTCAGTGGACTGCATTAGCTCTAGTATGCCTCACAGCGATCAGGACTCTCGCGTGGGCACTTCTTTCTGTGGAAGTGCAGTGTCTAACAAAAGCCTTCTGAGCACTATCAAGGGAAACACAGCTCTGGGAACAACCATTTCTATGCAGTTTGAACGGAAAGAATGGCTTTCTTCTTTTGATGGCTATCATTCCACAGCTTTCAAACAACCTCAAGAAGTTGGTTCTAGGCAGGCTTTCTTTCAATGCAGGTTTGTCAAAGAGAGGAAACCTGAGCTGCAGTGCAGAAAAAAAAACAGGCCTCCAATTCTTTTTGGGGGTCATGCTTGACGTCACCCTAATTGAAGCAGAAACTAGACTGTAGGTTCCACCCAAAATAAAGTAGAGATTTACCTTGAGCATTGCTAAGCATTTGGAACATCTGAAGTCACCTAGGCCTATGGAGGTGATTCAGACCGTTATGCAATTCATCACACTTAGAACACGCTGCTTTGGAAAGTTTCCTAGTGGAAGGACGAAGTGTGTTCCAAGGGTCTCTTTTAGCTAGTCAGAAAAGATACGTAAATGTGCTGTGTGATCCACTTTGTAATTGGGAAGACTGGGAAAGGCAGAGTTTTCCCCATTTGAAAGGTAGATAGTGGCGGCCTCAAGGCTTCCTGATGTTGCCAGTCTTTTATACACTTCTAGGAAAGGCTCTCTGAAGAGAAATGAGTTTTCTTGTAAGAAGCCTGGAGGTCTTCACTGCTTGGTAGGAGCTCATACCAAGTCCCACCTTACCTAAAGTGTGTAGTAAGCATGACCCCTAGCCTCAAGGTGTGCCCCAGTGTTTCCCATCAGCAAAGTTTGGTGTGCCACCATCTCCATGAACCCTGAGTCGATGGAATGCTTTAACTCCTCTAGGCCTTTCATAGGCTTAAGGCAGTCATGTATGAATTTATTTCCAATGGAGAATGTGTGTCCTGTGAGTCCCTTCTTTGTTTTCCAAGGAACATAACGTGAAAAAGACTGTTGAGATCAACAGTTTGTATGCAGATGGAAGGGCAATGAAGTGAATTCTTGCTTGCATAGGTCGCTCCCTACAGCTTTAAAATGGCCCTGGGAGGGCTTCCCTGGTGGCTCAGTGGTTGAGAGTCTGCCTGCTAATGCAGGAGACATGGGTTCGAGCCCTGGTCTGGGAAGATCCCACATGCCGCGGAGCAACTAGGCCCGTGAGCCACAACTACTGAGCCTGCGCGTCTGGAGCCTGTGCTCTGCAACAAGAGAGGCCGCGATAGTGAGAGGCCTGTGCTCTGCAACAAGAGAGGCCGTGATAGTGAGAGGCCTGTGCACCGTGATGAAGAGTGGCCCCCACTTGCCACAACTAGAGAAAGCCCTCGCACAGAAATGAAGACCCAACACAGCCAAAAATAAATAAATAAACAAACGTGGGGTTTAAAAAAAATAATAAAAAATAAAAAAATAAAATAACCCTGGGGACAAAGTTCTAGCCAGTCTTATGTTCAATGTGGCTCTCCATTTGTGACGGCTTCTGAGATGCAATGACACAATCCCTGTGACTAAAGTACATCCTGCGTAGTTATACCTGTTGTCTCTCTACCATGACACGAAGGTAGAATTTTGGACAAGCCTGAAAAAATGTACCAAAAATACCGTAATATTGCAAGGCATTTGGACAATGAAAAGTCATCTATGCCTGACTAGGTCATTAAATTTGTAATGCTATTAACCACATGAAATACTCCCGGAGTCTTACGTGTCTTCATGAAAGGGTCCAGTGTGTCCCACATCACTCCAGTAGTCAGGCAGAGTGCGACGCTATTTGCGCTGTTGGTTCAAGTTGGTAATTGGAGAATGTCGGGAATCCCGCATTTCCCCCTTTGGAAAACGACATGGTCTTAGCTTCCAAGCTGCCTGTAAAACACACTGCTTATCTCCTCTTCACTCCACAAATGGTTCTGTGAGGAACAGTGACTTTTCCTGATAGAAATCAGGTGTTTTCTATTCCTTTCTGTGTGCTCATCCCATAGTATTTTGTAGCTAAAGTGCCAAATAAATGTGACCTCTAGTCTCTAGGTAGGGTGCATATTTTCCCATCACCAAAGATAGGGTTTAGCAGTTTCCAGGAAGTATTACTCAATGGACTGCTTTAGCTCTAGTATGCCTCACAGCACTCAGGTCTCTCGTGTATACACTTCTTTCCATAGAAGTACACTGTGTACCAAAAACGTTCTGAGCATCATCATGGGAAACACAACTCTGGGAACAACACTTTCTATGCAGTTTGAAGGGCCACAACCGGCTTTCTTCATTGTATGGCTAGCATTCCACAGCTTTCAAAGAACCTCAGGAAGATGGTTCTAGGCAGGCTTTCTTTCAATGCAGGTCTGCCAAAGTAAGGAAAGCTGAGCTGCACTGCAGAAAGCCACCGGGCCTCCAATTCATTTTGGTGACTCATGCCTGACATCTCTCTAATTGAAACAGGAACTAAACTTTAGGTCTCACCCAAAATAAAGTAGACATTTACCATGAGAATTGCTAGGCCTATAGAACATCAAAAGTCACCTAGGCCTACCAAGGGCATTCAGCTGGTTATGCATTTCACCACACGCAGAACACGCCGTGTCATAAAGTTTCATCGTGGAAGGGCAAGGTGTGTTCCTAGGTTCTCTTTTAGCTACTCAGAAAAGATAAGTAAATGTGTGTGACCCTCTTTGTAATTGGGAACACTCAGAAAGATGGTATTTTCCCCATTTGAAAGCTAGATAAAGGAGGCCTCAAGGCTGCCTGATAACCATTGATGTTGCCCATCTTTTATTCACTTATAGGAATGCATCTGTGAAGAAAAGTGAGTTTTCTCGTACGAAGCTGGAAGGTCTCCAGTGCCTGATAGGAGCTCATCCCACAGCCCGCCCTATCTAATGTGAGAAATAAACATGACCCCTAGCATCAAGATAAGCACCAGTGTTTCTCATCAGAATAGTTTGGTGTGCAGCCCTCTTCATGAACCCTGAGACAATCGAGTGCTTAACTCCTCTATTTCTTTTCCTTGGCTTAAGACATTCGAGTATGAATACAATTCCCAGGGAGAACGTGTGTCCTGTGATTCCCTTCTGTGTCTTCCAAGAAGCATCGTGAAATAGACTGTTGGGATCAACTCTTTCTATGCAGCGGGAAGGCTAATGAAGTGCGTTCTTACATAGCTGTCTTTCTACAGCTTAAAACAGCCCCGTGACAAAGTTCTAGCCAGTCTTATGTTCAATGTGGCTCTCCCTTTGTGAGGGCCTCTGAGCTACACTGAAACAATCCCTGTGACTGAAGAACATCTTGGGAAGTATACCTGTTTTCTCTCTACCATGACATGAAGGTATTCTTTTGGCCAAGCCTGAAAAAATGTACCAAAATACCGGTAACACTGCGAGTCATTTGGACGAACGAAAGTCACCTAAGCCTGAATACGTCATTAAATGGGTAATGCTATTCGCCGCATGAAATACTCCCGGCATCCAAGTTGTCATCATGGAATGTGTCTCAAAAGGCTGCAGTAGTCAGGTAGAGAGTGAATGTAAATGCGCGTTGTGATCAAGTTGGTTATTGGAGAATGTCAGGAATCCAGCATTTCTCCTTTTGGAAAGCGACATGGTCTTGGCTTCCAAGCTGCCTATAAAACACACTGTCCATCTACTATTCACTCCACAAATGGCTCTGTGAGGAACAGTGAGTTTTCCCAATAGAAACCAGGTGCTATCCATTCTTTTCTGGATGTTCATCCCACAGAATTTTGTAGCTCAAGTGCCAACTAAATGTGACCTCTACTCTCCAGGTAAGGTGCATATTTTCCCAGAAGCCTTAGTCAAGGGAATGCCTTAGCTCTTTTATGCCTCACAGCACTAAGGAATCTCACATGTGCACTTCTTTCCCTGGAAGTACACTGTGTTCCAAAAGCCTTCTGAGCACCATCATGGAACACACAGCTCTGGGAACAAATTTCTCTATGCAGTTTAAAGAGCCAGGACTGGCTTTCTTCATTAGATGGCTAGTGTTCCACAGCTTTCAAACAATCTCAGGAAGATGGCTCTAGGCAGGCTTTATTTCAATGCAGGTCTGCCAAAGAGAGGACATCTGAGCTGCATTGTAGAAAACCATCACGTCTCCAATTCATTTTGGGTACTTATGCACGACATCTCTCTAATTGAAGCAGAAACTAGATTTTAGGTCCCACCTGAAATAAGTAGAGTTTCATTGCTAGGCATATGGAACATCCATAGTCACCTAGGTCTACTGAGGGCATTCAGCCAATTATGCAACTCACCACACGTAGAACATGCTGCATCATAAAATTTCATCATGGAAGTGCGTAGTGTGTTCCCAGGGTCCCTTTTAGCTAGTCAGAAAATATAGTAAAAGTGCTGCGTGATCCACGTGGTATTTGGGAAGACTCGGAAAGGTGGTATTATCCCAATTTGAAAGCTAGATATAGGAGTCCCCAAGGCTGACTGAAAAACACTGAAGTTTCCCATCTTTTATTCACTTCTCAGAATGCCTAGGTGAAGAAAGTGAGTTTTCTTGTAAGAAACCGGGAGGTGTCCACTGCTGCTAGGAGCTCATCCCATGGCCCGCCCTAGGTAATATGAGAAGTAAAGGTGACCCCTAGCCTCAAGGTAAGCCCCAGTGTTTCCCATATGCAAAGTTTGGTGTACAGCAATCTCCATGAACCTTGAGTCAATCGAGTGCTTTAGCTCCTCTGTGCCTTTTCGTTGGCTTAAGACACTTGGGTATGAATTCACTTCTGAGGTAGAACATGTGTCCTATGAGTCCCTTGTGTGTCCTCCAATCAACATATCGTGTAACACACTTTTGGGATCAACTTCTTCTATGCAGAGAGATGGGCAATGAAGTTCTTACTTGCTTGCACATCTACCTTTCTCCATCTTAAAACAACCCTGGGGACACAGTACTAGCCAGTTTTATGTTCAACTTGCGCTGCCTTTGTGAGGGTCTCTAAGCTGAACTGAAACAGTCCCTGTGACTAACGAACATCCTGGGAACTCATACCGGTCACCTCTCTACCATGAAGGGAAGGTAGTCTTTTGACCCAGCCTGAAAAAATGTACAGAAATACGGGTAACACTGGAAATAATTTGGTCGATACAAAGTCAACTAGGCCTGACTAGGTCATTAAATGGGTAATGCTATTCACCACATGCAGAACTTCTGGCGTCCTAAGTGTTTTCATGAAAGGGTCCAGTGTGTCCCCAAAGGCTCCAGTAGTCAGGCAGTGTGTGATGGTAAATGCGCTGTGGGTTCCAGTTGGTAATAGGAGAACGTCGGGAATCCCGCTTTTCCCTATTTGGAAAGCGACATGGTTTTGGCTTCCCAGCTGCCTGTAAAACACACTGCCCATCTACTATTCACTCCACAAATGGCTCTGTGAGGAACAGTGAGTTCTCCCAAAAGAAACCAGGTGCTTTCGATTCCTTTCTGGATGTTCTTCCCACAGAATTCTGTAGTCAAGTGCCAACTAAATGTGACCGCTAGTCTCCAGTTAAGGTGCATATTTTCCCATCACTAAAGATAGGGTGCAGCAGTTTCCCAGAAGCCTTAGTCAATGGAATATTTAGATCTTGTATGTCTCACAGTGCTCAAGACTCTCACATGTGCACTTCTTTCCGTGAAAGTTCACTGTACCAATAGCCTTCTGAGCACCATCATGGGAAACACAGCACTGTAAACGAACTTTTCTATGCAGGTAGATGGGCCAGGACCGGCTTTCTTCATTGGATGGCTAGCATTCCACAGCCTTCAAAAAAAACTCAGGAAGGCGGTTCTATGCAAGCTTTATTTCAATACAGGTCTGCCAATGTGAGGACATCTAAGCTGCTCTGCAGAAAACCACCAGGTCTCCAATTCATTTTTGTGACTCATGCCCAACATCGCTCTAATTGAAGCAGAAGCTAGACTTTAAGTCCTGCCTGAAATAAAGATGATTTTCAACCTGAGCATTGCTAGGCATATGGAACTTCCATAGTCACCTAGGCCTACTGAGAGCATTCAGGCGATTATGCAATTCACCACACACAGAACATTGTAAAATTTCATCATAGAAGTGTGAAGTGTGTTCCAAGGGTCTCTTTTAGCTAGTCAGAAAAGATAGGAAATGTGCTGTGTGATCCACTTTGTATTTGGGAGGACTCGGATAGGTGGTATTATCCCAATTTCAAAGCTAGATAGTGGAGGCCTCAAGGATGCCTGAAAAACATTTAAGTTGCCCGACGTTTATTCACTTCTAGGAATGCTTAGTTGACGAATGGTGAGTTTTCTCTTATGAAGCCAGAAGGTCTCTACTGCTTGCTAAGATCTTATCCCACTGCCCGCCCTAACTAATGTGAGAAGTATATGTGACCCCTAGCATTAAGGTAAACCCCAATGTTTACCATCAGTAAAGTTTGGTGTGCAGCCCTCTCCATGAAACCTAGGACAATCGAGTGCTTAACTCCTCGATTTCTTTTCCTTGGCTTAAGAAAGTCACGTATGAATTCACTTCCAAGGGAGAATGTGTGTACAGTGATTCCCCTGTGTGTCTTCCAAGCAACATAATGTGAAACAGACTGTTGGGATCAACTATTTCTATGCAGACGGAAGGGCAAGGAAGTGCTTTCTGACTTGCATAACTCTCTTTCTAGAGCTTTAAAACAGCCCCAGGACAAAGTTCTAGCCAGTCTTATGTTCAATGTAGCTCTCCCTTTGTGAAGGTCTCTGAGCTGCACAGAAACAATTGCTGTGACTAAAGTACATCCTGGGAAGTTAGACCTGTTGTCTCTCTACTATGACAGGAAGGTAGACTTTCGGCCAAGCCTGAAAAAATGTGCTGAAATACCGGTAACCTTGTGAGTCATTTGGATGATCCAAAGTCATTTAGGCCTGACTAGGTCATTAAATGTGGAATGATATTCATCCCATGAAATAATCCCTGTGTCCAAACTGTCATCATGGCAGGGCCCAGTGTGTCTCAAAAGGCTCCATTAATCAGGTAGAGAGTGAAGATAAAAGCACAGTGAGGTCAAGTGGATAATTGGAGAATGTCGGGAATTCTACATTTCCCTCTTTGGAAAGCGATATGGTCTTGGCTCCCAAGAGGGCTGTAAAACATGCTGCCCATCTACTCCTCACCCCACAAATGGTTTTGTGATGAACAGTGACTGACTTTTCCTGATAGAAACCAGGGGATTTCAATTCCTTTCTGGGTGTTCATCCCACAGCATTCTGTAGCTCAAGTGCCAACTAAATGTGACCTCTGGTCTCGAGGTAAGGTGCACATTTTCCCATAACTAAAGATAGGGTGCAGCAGTTTCTCAGAAGCCTTAGTCAATGGAATGCTTTAGCTCTAGTATGCCTCACAGTGCCCAGGACCTTCACGTGTGCATTTCTTTCCATGGAAGTACACTGTATACCAAAATCCTTCTCAGCACCATCATGGGAAACACAGCTCTGCAAACAAACTTTTCTATCCAGTTTGAAGGGCCAGGACCGGCATTTTT
Organism: Balaenoptera borealis; assembly: GCF_965194805.1. Lineage (NCBI taxonomy): Eukaryota > Metazoa > Chordata > Mammalia > Artiodactyla > Balaenopteridae > Balaenoptera > Balaenoptera borealis. Next base: position 29,385,799 of record NC_138870.1, read on the forward strand.
CTTTGGATGGCTAGCATTCCCCAGTTTTCAAACAACCTCAGGAAGACGGTTCTAGACAGGATGTCTTTCAATTGCAGGTCTTCCAAAGTAAGGAAACTTGAACAGCACTGCAGAAAACCACCGGGCCTCCAATTCTTTTGGGGGGTCATGCCCGACATCTCTCTAATTGAAGCAGAAACTAGACTTTAGGTCCCACTCGAAATAAAGAACACATTTACCCTGAGCATTGCTAGGCCTGTGGAACATCCAAAGTCACCTAGGCCTACTGAGGGCATTCAGCCGATTATGCAATTCACCACATGCAGAACGTGCTGCGTGGTAAAGTTTCAGCATGGAAGAGCAAGGTGTGTTTTTAGGGTATCTTTTAGCTAGTCAGAAAAGATAGGTAAATGTGCTGTGTGACCCTCTCTGTAACTGGGAAGACTCGGAAAGGCAGCATTTTCCCCATTTGAAAGCTAGTAAGACGAGGTCTCTAGGCTGCCTAAAAAACACTGATGTTGCCAGTCATTTATTCAGTTCTTGGAATGCATCAGTGAAGCAAACTGAGTTTTCACGTACGGAGCCAAAGGTCTCTACTGCTTGCTAGGAGCTCATCCCACGGCCCCATCCTGCCTAATATGAGAATTAAACGAGAAGCTTAGCCTCCAGGTAAGCCCTAGTGTTTCCCATCAGCAAATTTTAGTGTGCAGTCATCTCCATGAACCCTGAGTCGATCGAGTGCTTAAATCCTAGATTTCTTTTCCTTCGCTTAAGACATTTCCAAGGGAGAACGTGTGTCCTGTGATTCTCTTGAGTGTCTTCCAAGCAACATAACGTGAAACAGACTGTTGGCATCAAGTCTTTCTAGGCACAGGGTAGGGCAATGAAGTGCTTTCTTACTGCATATCTCTCTTTCTACAGCTTTAAAACCGCCTGGGGGACATATTTCTAGCCAGTCTTATAGTCAATGTGGCTCTCCCTTTGTGAGGGCTTCTGAGATTCTCTGAAACAATCCCTGTGACTAAAGTACATCCTGGGAAGTTAAACCTGTTGTCTCTCTACCATGACACAAAGGTATACTTTTGGCCAAGCCTGAAAATATTTACCGAAATACCGGTAACTGAGAGGCATTTGGAGGATCCAAAGTCACCTAGGCCTGACTAGGTCATTAAATGGGTAATGCTATTCACTGTCTAAAATACTCCCGGTGTCCAAAGTGTCATCATGGAAGGGCCCAGTGTGTCTCAAAAGGCTCCAGTAGTCAGGTAGAGATGAAGATCAATGTGCGGTGGGGTCAAGTTGGTAATTGGAGTATGTCGGGAATCCCACATTTCCCCATTTGGAAAGCGACATGGTCTTGGCTTCCAAGCTGCCAGTAAAACACACTGCCCATCGACTCTTCACTCCACAAAAACTTCTGTGATGAACAGTGAGTGTTCCCTATAGAAACCAGGTGTTTTCGATTCATTACTTGGTGCTCATTACACAGTCTTCAGTAGCTAAAGTGACAACTAAATGTGACCTCTAGTCTCCAGGTAAGGTGCACATTTCCCCATCACTAAAGATAGAGTGCAGCAGTTTCCAGGAAGCTTTAGTCAAAGGAATTCTCTAGCTCTAGTATGCCTCACAGCGCTCAGGCCTCTCACGTGTGCACTTCTTTCCATGGAAGTACACTGTGTAACAAAACCCTTCTGAGCACCATCATGGGAAACACAGCTCTACGAACAAGACTTTCTATGCAGTTTGAAGGGCCAGGACTGGCATTTTTCACTGGATGGCTAGCGTTCCCCAGCTTTCAAACAACCTCAGGAAGACGGTTCTAGACAGGCTTTCTTTCAATGCGGGTCTGCCAAAGTGAGGAAACCTGAGCTGCACTGCAGAAAACCACCGGGCTTCCAATTCTTTTGGGGGGCTCATGCCTGACGTCTCTCTAATTGAAGCAGAAACTAGATTTTAGGTCCCACCCAAAATAAGGTAGACATTTACCTTGAGCAGTGGTAGGCATATGGAACCTCCAAAGTCAACTAAGCCCACTGAGGGCATTCAGCCGATTATGCAATTCCCCACACGCAGAAAATCCTGCATCGTAAAATTTCATCATGGAAGTATGAAGTGTGTTGCAAGGGTATCTTTTAGCTAGTCAGAAAGGATAAGTAAATGTGCTGTGTGACTCACTTTGTAATTGGGAAGACTCGGAAAAGTGGTATTATCCCAATTTGAAAGCTAGATAGTGGAGGACTCAAGGCTGCCTGAAAAACACTGATGTTACCCATCTTTTATTCACTTCTAGGAATGCCTAGGTGAAAAATGTTGAGTTTTCTCGTAAGAAGCCTGGAGGTCTCCACTGCTAGCTGGTAGCCTATCCCACGGCCCACCCTACCTAAAGTGCAAAGTAAACGTGACCCCTAGCCTCAAGGTAAGCCCCAGTGTTTCCCATCTGCACAGTTTGATACGCAGCCACCTCCATGAACCCTGATTTGATCGAGTGCTTTAACTCTTCTATGCCATTTCATAGGCTTATGACAGTTGGGTATGAATTCAATTCTGAGGGAGAACGTGTGTCCTGTGAGTCCTTTGTGTGTCTTCCAAGCAACATAACATGAAACAGACTTTTGGGATCAACTATTTCTATGCAGAGGGAAAGGTAATGAATTTCTTTCTTATTGGCATAGCTACGTTTCTACATCTTAAACAACCCCGGTGACACAGCACTAGCCAGTCTTATGTACAACGTGGTTCTCCTTTTTTGAGGGCCACTAAGCTGAAGTGAAACATTCCCTGTGACTAGCGTACCTCCTGGGAACTCATACCTGTCATCTCGCTACCACAACAGGTAGGTAGACTTTTGGCCCAGCCTAAAAAAATGTACCGAAATACCACTAACATTGCGATCATTTGGACGATTCAAAGTCAACTACACCTGATTAGGTCTTTAAATGGGTAATGCTATTCACCACATACAAAACTCCTGACATCCTAAGTGTCTTCATGAAAGGGCCCAGTGTGTCCCAAAAGGCTCCAGTAATCAGGCACAGTGTGACAGTAAATGGGCTGTTCGTTCAAGACGGTAATTGGAGAATGTCGGGAATCCGGCATTTCCCCTTTGGAAAGTGACATGGTTTGTGCTTTCAAGCTGCCTGTAAAACACACTATCCATCCACTCTTCACTCCACAAATGGTTCTTTGAGGAACAGTGAGTTTTTCCGATAGAAACCAGGTGCTTTCGATTCCTTTCTGGCTGTTGATCCCAAAGAATTCTGTAGCTCAAGTGCCAACAAATGTGACCTCTTGTCCTGAGTTAAGGTGTATATTTTCCCATCTCTAAACATTGGGTGCAGCACTTCCCCAAAAACCTTAGTCAATGGAATGCTTTACCTCAGGTATGCCTCACAGTGCTCATAACTCTCACGTGTGCACTTCTTTCCATGGAAGTATGATGTGTAACAAAAGCCTTTTGAGCACCATCATGGGAAACACAGCACTGGGAACAAACGTTTCTATGCAATTTGAAGGGCCAGAACTGGCTTCCTCATTGGATGGCTAGGGTTCCACAGCTTTCAAACAACCTCAGGAAGACGGTTCTAGGCAGGCTTCCTTTCAATGCAGGTATGCCAAAGTGTGGAAACAAGAGCTGCACCGCAAAAACCACGGGGCCGCCAATTCTTTTGGGGGACTCATGTCCAACGTCTCTCAAATTGAAGCAGAACCTAGAATTTAGGCCCCACCAGAAATAAAGTAGACATTTACCTGGAGCATTGCTAGTCATATGGAACATCAAATTCCCTTAGGCCTACCGAGGGCATTCAGAAGATTATGCAATTCAACACATGCAGAACACGCTGTGTCGTAAAATTTCATCATGGAAGTGCAAAATGTGTTCCAAGGGTCTCTTTCAGCTAGTCAGAAAAGATAGGTAAATGTGCTGTGTGATCCACTTTGTAATTGGGAAGACTAGGAAAGTCAGTATTTTTTCCTTTTTAAAGATAGATAGTGGCGACTTCAAGGCTCTCTGACGTTGACCATCTTTTATTCACTTCTAGGAATGCCTCTGAGAATAAAAGTGCATTTTCTCATAAGTAACAGGGAGGTCTTCACTGCTTGCTCAGGGCTCATGCCACTGCCCGCCTTAGTTAAAGTGCAAAGTAAACTTAACCCCTAGTCTGAATGTAAGCCCCCGTGTTGCCCATAAGCAACGTTTGGTGTGCAACAGTCTTCATGAACCCTGAGTTGATCGACTGCTTGAAATCCTCAATGCCTTTTTCCAGGCTTAAAACCGTCATATATGAATTCACGTCTTTGGGAGAAAGTTTTGTCCTGTCAGTTCCTTAGATATCTTGCAAGAAAAATAACACGAGACAGACTGTTGAGATCAACTATTTCTATGAAGTGGGAAGAGAAATTAATTGCATTCTTGCTTACATAGCTCGTTTTCCACAGCTTTAAAACAGACCTGGGGACACAGTTAGACCCATTCTTAAGTTCAACGTTGCTCTCCCTTTTTAAGGGCCACTGAACTGAAATGAACCAATCCCCATGAATAAAGTACATCCTGGAAACTCATACCTGTCATCTCTCTTCCATAACGCTAAGGTAGAACTTGGGTGAAGCCAGATAAACATACCAAAATACCGGTAATGCTGCAAAGCATTTGGAAGATAAAAAGACAACTAGGCTTGCATGGATCATTACATGGGTAATACTATTCACTGTATGCAGGACTCTCAGCGTCCAAAGTGTAAACATAAAAGGTCACAGTGGGTCACAAAAGGCTCCAGTAGTCAGGCAGAGAGTGATGGTAAATGCGCTGTGAGGTCAAGTTTGTAATTGCAGAATGTCAGGAAACCCACATATATATATATATATAAAACAGTCATAAATATATATGCACCCAACATAGGACCACTTCAATACATAAGGCAACTGCTAACATATATAAAAGAGGAAATCAACAGTAACACATAATAGTGGGGGAGTTTAACACTTCACTTACACCAATGGACAGATCATCCATACAGAAAATTAATAAGGAAACTCGAGCATTAAATGACACAATAGACCAGATAGATTTAATTGATATTTACAGGACACTCCATCCCAAAACAGCAGATTACACTTTCTTCTCAAGTGCACATGGAACATTCTCTAGGATAGATTACATCTTGGGTCACAAATTAAACCTCAGTAAATTTAAGAAAATTGAAATCACATCAATTATCTTTTGTGACCACAATGCTATGAGATTAGAAATCTATTACAGGGGAAAAAACGTAAGAAACACAAACACATGGAGGCTAAACACTATGTTACTAAATAACCAAGAGATCACTGAAGAAATCAAAGAGGAAATCAAAAAATACCTAGAGACACATGACAAAGAAAACAAGATGATCCTAAAACCATGGGATGCAGCAAAAGCCATTCTAAGAGGAAGTTTATAGCAATAAAAGCCTACCTCAAGAAACAAGAAAAATCACAATAAACAATCTAACCTTACACCTAAAAGAACTAGAGAAAGAAGAACAAATTCCAAAGTGAGTAAAAGGAAAGAAATCATAAAGATCAGAGCAGAAATAAAAGAAATAGAAACAAAGGAAGCAATAACAAAGATCAATAAAACTAAAAGCTGCTTCTTTGCGAAGATAAACAAAATTGATATATCATTAACCAGACTCATCAAGAAAAAGAGAGAGAGGACTCAGATCAATAAAAATAAAAAAGAAAAAGGAGAAATTATGACAGAAAACGCAGAAATACACAGCACCCTAAGAGACTACGATAAGCAAATCTATGCAAATAAAATGGACAACCTGGAAGAAATGGACAAATTCTTAGAAAGCTATCACCTTCCAAGACTGAACCAGTAAGAAACGGAAAACATGAACAGAGAAATCACAAGTAATGAAATTGAAACTGTGATTTAAAAACTTCCAACAAACAAAAGTCCAGGTTCAGATGGCTTCACAGGTGACTTCTATCAAACATTTAGAGAAGACCTAACACCAATCCTTCTCAAACTCTTCCAAAAATTTGCAGAGGAAGGAAGACTCCCAAACACATTCTATGAGGCCACTATCACCCTGATACCAAAACCAGGCAAAGACACAACAAAAAAAGGAAATTACAGACCAATATCACTCCTGAATATAGATGCAAAAATCCTCAACCAAATATTGGCAAACAGAATCCAACAACACATTAATAGGATTATACACCATGATCAAGTGGGATTTATCCCATGGATGCAAGGATTCTTCAATATATGCAAATCAATCAATGTCATACACCAAATTAGCAACTTGAAGAAGAAACATCATATGATCATCTCAGTAGATGTAGAAAAAGCTTTTGACTATTCAACACCCATTTATGAAAAAAACTTTCCAGAGAGTGGGCATAGTGGAAAACTACCTCAACATCATAAACGCCATATATGAAAAACCCAAAGCAAACATCATTCTCAAAGGTGTAAAACTGAAAGAATTTCCTCTCAGATCAGCAACAAGACAAGGATGTGCACTCTCACCACTATTATTCAACATAATTTTCGAAGTCCCAGCCACGTCCATCAGAGAAGAAAAAGAAATATATGGAGTACAAATTGGAAAAGAAGAAGCAAAACTGTCACTGTTTGCAGACGACATGATACTATACATAGAGAATCCTAAAGATGCCACCAGAAAACTACTAGAGCTAATCAATAAATCTGGTAAAGTTGAAGGATACAAATTTAATGCATAGAAATCTCTTGCATTCCTATATACTACTGATGAAAAATCTGAAAGAGAAATTAAGGAAACACTCCCATTTACCATTGCAACAACAACAAAAAATTACCTAGGAAGAAACCTACATAGGGAGGCAACTATGCAGAAAACTATAAGACACTGATGAAAGAAATTAAAGATGATACCAACAGATGGAGAGATATACCATATTTTTGGATTGGAAGAATCAATATTGTGAAAATGAGTATACTACCCACAGTAATCTAAAGATTCAATGCAATCCCTATCAAATTACCAATGACATTTTATACAGCAGTAGAACAAAAAAATCTTAACATTTCTATGGTGACACAAAAGACCCCAAATAGAGAAAGCAGACTTGTGGGAAAAAATCGGAGGTGGAGGAATCAGACTCCCTGACTTCAGACTATACTACAAAGCTACAGTAATCAAGGCAATATGGTACTGGCAGAAAAACAGAAATAGAGATCAATGGAACATGATAGAAAGACCAGAGATAAACAAACGCACCTGTAGTCAACTAATCTATGACAAAGTAGGCAAGGATATACACTAGAGAAAAGACAGTCTCTTCAATAAGTGGTGCTGGGAAAACTGGACAGCTACATGTAAAAGAAGGAAATTAGAATACTCCATAACACCATACCCAAAAATAAACTCAAAATGGATTAGAGACCTAAATGTAAGACTGGGCAATATCAAAGTCTTAGAGGAAAACATAGGAGAAACACTCTTTGACATAAATCACAGCAAGGTCTTCTTTGATCCACTGCCTAGAGTAATGGAAATAAAACAAAAATAAACAAATGGGACCGAATGAAACATAAAACCTTTTGCACAGCAAAGGAAACCGTAAATAAGACAAAAAGACAACCCTCAGAATGGGAGAAAATATTTCAAATGAATCAGAGGAAAAATGATTAATCTCCAAAACATATAAAAAGCTCATGCAGCTCAATAGTAAAAAAAAAGAAAACAACCCCAGCAGAAAATGGGCAGAAGAGCTAAATACACATTTTTGGAAAGAAGACATACAGATGGCCAATAAGCACATGAAAAGCTGCTCAACATCACTAATTATTAGACAAGAGCAAATCAAAACTACAATGAGGTATCACCTCACACCACTTACAATGGGGATCATCAGAAAATCTACAAACAACAAATGCTGGAGAGGGTGTGGAGAAAAGGGAACCCGTTTGCACTGTTGGTTGGAATGTAAATTGATACAGCCACTATGGAGAACAGTATGGAGCTTCCTTAAAAAACTAAAAATAGAATTACCATATGACCCAGCAATACCACTAGTGGGCATATACCCTGAGAATACCATAATTCAAAAAGACACATGCACCCCAATATTCCTTGCATCACTACTTACAATAGCCAGGTCATGGAAGCAACCTAAATGCCCATCAACAGACGAATAGTTAAAGAAGATGGGGTACATATGTACAATGGGATATTACTCAGCCTTAAAAAGAACGAAATGGTGTCATTTGTAGACAAGTGGATGCATCTAGAGACTGTCATACAGAGTGAAGTAAGTCAGAAAGAGAAAAACAATTATCATATATTAACGCATATATGTGGAACTTAGAAAAATGGTACAGAAGAACGGGTTTTCAGGAGAGAAATAGTGACACAGATGTAGAGAAAAAAAGTATGGACAAAAAGGGGGGAAAGGGGCACAAGGGTGAAGGTGGTGTGATGAATTGGGAGATTGAGATTGACATATATACACTCATATGTATAATTTGGATAACTAATATAATCCTGCTGCATAAAAAAAATTAAAAATTCAAAACTTCAAAAAAAGTAATTAAAATTAAAATTAATGTGACTATTTGAAAAACAAAACAATCAAAAAAACAGCCTCAGGAAGACGGTTCTAGGCAGGCTCTCTTTCCATGTGGGTCTGCCTAAGTGAGGAAAGCGGAGCTGCACTGCAAAAAACCACCGGGCCTCCAATTCATTTTGGGGATTCATGCCAGACGTCTCTCATCTTGATGCAGAGATTAGACTGTAAGACCATCCCGAAATACAGTAGAGATTTACCCTGAGCATTGCTACGCATTTGGAACATCCAATGTCACCTAGGCCTACCGGGGGCATTCAGACGATTATGCAATGCAGCAGACGCAGAACACGCCAAGTCCAAAAGTGGCATCGTGGAAGGGCGAAGTGTGTCCCAAGGGTCATTTTAGCTACTCAGAAAAGATAGGGAAATGTGTTGTGGGATGATTTTGTAATTGGGAAGAATAGGAAGGGCACTGGTTTCCTCGTTTGAAAACTAGATAGTGGCGGCCACAAGGCTGCATGATGTTGCCTATCTTTTTTGCACTTCTAGGAATGAGTCTGTGAAGAAAAATGAGTTTTCTCATAAGAAGCCAGAGATCTCCACTGCTTCCTAGGACTTCATCCTATAGCGCACCTTACCTATACTGCGAAGTAAACGTGACCCATAGCCTCAAGATAAACCCCAGTGTTTCCCATCAGCAAAGTTTGGTGTGCAGCTGTCTCCATGATCCTTGAGTGGATCGAGTGTTTTAAATCCTCTATGCCTTTTCGGAGATTTAAGACAGTGGCATATGAATTCACTTCCGAGGGAGAACGTGTGTCCTGTGGGTCCCTTGTGCGTCTTCCAAGCAACATAAGGCGAAACAGACTTTAGGATGAACTCTTTCTACGCAGAGGGAAGGGCAATTAATTACTTTCTTGCTTGCATAGCTACCTTTCTACAGCTTAAACCAGTCACGGGAACACAGTTCTAGCCAGTCGTGTGTTGCACGTGGCTCTACATTTGTGAGGACCTCTAAACTCCACCGAAACAATCCCTGTGACTAAAGTACATCCTGGGAACTCATACCAGTCATCCCTGTAGCATGGCGGGAAGGTCGACTCTAGGCCAAGCCTGAAAAACAGTACAGAGGTGGTAGTGAGGGGGCGGCCGCCAGGCCGAGGGCGGTTTCGGGCGGTCTCCGGCGCCCGGCGCCCGACCGCTGCCTGCCTGTGGGTGCGCGCAGATGACGTGCCCCGACCCGCTGCCTCCGCGCTGCTCCCACAGTTCCCTCCCGCCCAGGGCACCAGGTGTCTTGACCCGGCACGGCCAGCGAGAGGCGGGGCTGCAGAGCAGGCGGGGGAGTGAGGTGGAGGAGGAGGAAGAAGAGGAGGAGAAGGCGGACGTTGGAGCCCGGGGAGAGTGGCGTTTGGTGGGCCGGATGTAGGGAGGAGCGGGATTTACGGAGCGCGGCGCCACAACCTGGAACCGGCGGGCCCGAGAGTGACCGAGTCAAGGCATGCGCCAGCGGAACCGCGGCGTCGGACCGTCTCCTGGAGGAGCTCAGCCCCGTCCAGGCCCGGCCTCATTCCCAGCCCGCGCTTCCTCCAGCCGCCGCCGCCGCGGTGCCGCCGCCGCGGTAGCGCTCTGCTGCCCACCCCGTCCCCGCGGCCGAGCCCTGGATTCCAGTGGAAGAAGGCCGTCCCACGAGTGCAGGACCAGGACACCGCGGGGGACACTGCAGCCTGAGCTCGGTAGGGCCCGCATCGCCACCCTCTGAAATAGGATGTCCCGACATGACGGTGTCAGCTGTGATGCATGTTTCAAGGGAAATTTTCAAAGTCACAGCTATAAGTGTTTAATATGCAATGGTTACAATTTTTGTGCATTTTGTTATGAGAGTGGTGCAAGAAGAACAAGGCATACAACTGACCATCCAATGCACTGCATGTTAACAAGCAAGTGTAGATGTTGATTTGTACTATGGTTCCTAAGCTTTCTCTGTAGAGCAGCCACAGGGTTTTACTTGTCCCTATTGTGGAAAAATTGGCTATACGGAGACATCTCTTCAAGCACATGTTACTTCTGAACATGCAGAAACATCAACAGAAGTGATGTGCCCAATATTTGCAGCATTACCTGGAGGCAGTCCTAATCATGTCACGGATGACCCTGCAGCTCGTCTTACAGTTGAACACAGAGCCCCTAGAGATTTAGATGAATTGAGCGGTTTTCGACATATACATAGAATGTTTCACCCTGGCTGGGGATTGGGAGGCCCTGGTGTACGTAGATCAAACATTCATTCCAATAGCAGTTCTACTGGCAGACTTTCTTCTTCTCGGACTTCACATTCTCCAAGCAATAGGGAAGCCATGGATCCTCTAGCTGAGCTTTGATCCCAGTTATCAGGAGTGAGACGTTCCGCAGGGGGACAGCTTAATTCCTCTGGCCCTTCCACTTCTCAGTGACAACAACTCCAGATACAGCTGTATCTAGAATGACAGCACGCCCTGGCAGCACGGCCACAACTGGACACTGCACGCAATGCAACCTGGCGTACTAACACAAGGAATGTCACCACTACAATCACACATTCCACAGAAACAAACAACACAACTAACACAGAAAGCAGTCAGCAAACTATCCAGAATTCCCAGTTTCTTCTAACAAGGTTGAACGATCCTAAATTGTCTGAAACAGTGCACCAGTCCATGGAAAGTGAGTGCACAGACCACACTCTCTTTATTTAAGAGCGCCTTCGATCAACTTTAGTTCCTGAAGAGAGCTCGTCCTCAGACGAGGATGAACGGGGCGAATTGGCAGATTTTGGTGCTATGGGCTGTGTAGATATTATGCCTTTAGATGTTGCTTTAGAAAACCTAAATTTAAAAGAGAGTAATATAGGAAATGAACCTCCACCACCTCCTCTTTGATGACACCCCAATTCACAGACCATGTCCTCTGTGCTGTATTTCCCAATGAATGTGGACAACAACTATCTTGGGTTTGATTGGTGATTGTAATTTCAGGTCTGTCACTCTTGTTTTATTGTGTACATTCAAAAGGAAGAGCGAAAATCTATATGAAAATCCTTTCCACTTAACTAATTTTTACCTCTAGCTGGAAAATATAGGTAGCAGTGCAGGGTGATCTCTGCCTCCTGTACCTTGACATGCAAAAGCTTCTCCTAATACTCCACATTCAAACTGAAGAGGAAAATTGAAATATCTAATGAAGCTGCTGTGTATGTTTATGAATATTAATCGATAAAAACTGCTGGGATATTTTACCTCAAAAAAAAAAAAAAAAAAGAGTATCTAAATACCGGTAACACTCCAAGGCATTTGGATAGTCCAAAGTCTCGTAGGCCTGAATAGGTCATTACATGCATAATGCTACTCACCACACGCAGAAATCCCAGCCTCAAACGTGTCATCATGGAAGGGCCCAGTGTGTCCCAAATGTCTCCAGTAGTCAGGAAGCGAGTGCCTGTAAATGACCTGTGGGATCAGGTTGGTAACTGGAGAATGTCGGGAAAGCCCGCATTTCCCCCTTTGGAAAGCGACATGGTTTTGGCGTCCAAGGTGTCTCTAACACACACTGCCCATCTATTCGTCACTCTACAAATATTTATGCGAGGAACAGTGAGTTTTCCCTAAAGAAACCAGGTACTTTCGATTCCTTTCTGGGAGCTCATCCCACAGCATTCTGTAACTAATGTGCCAACCAAATGTGACCTCTAGTTTAGAGGTAAGGTGCACATTTTCCCATCACAAAAGATAGGGTGCAATAGTTTCCAGGAAACCTTAGTCAATGGACTGCTTTAGCTCCAGTATTCCTCACAGCACTCAGGATTCTCGCATGTTTACTTTTCCCGTGGAAGTACACTGTGGCCCAAAAGCCTTCTTAGCACCATCCTGGGAAACACATCTCTGGGCACCATCCTTTCTTTTCAGTTTGAAGGACTAGGACCAGCTTGCTTAATTCAATGGATTGCATTCCTCAGTTTTCAAACAACATCAGGAAGACAGTTCTTGGTAGGCTTTCTTTCAATGTGGGTGTGCCAAAGTGAGGAAACCTGAGCTGCAATGTAAAAACACCGGGTCTCCAATTCATTTTGAGAACTCATGTTGGACGTCTCTCTAACTGAAGAGGAAACCAGACATTAGGTTCAGCCAAAACTAATGTAGAGATTTACTTTGAGCGCTGCTCAGCATTTAGATCATCCAAAGACACCTAGGCCTATTGAGGGCATTTAGAAGATTCTACAGTTAATTGCTCACAGTACACGTAGCATCCAAACGTTTCATCGTGCAAGAGCAATCTTTGTTCCAAGTGTCTCTTTTAGCTAGTCAGAAAAGATAAGTAAATATGCTGTGTGATCTACTTTGTAATTGGGAGGACTAGAAAAGTCAGTATTTTTCCCTTTTAAAGACAGAAAGTGGCGACTTCAAGGCTGTCTGAGGTTAACCATCTTTTATTCACTTCTGGGAATGCCTCTTTGAATAAAAATGCGTTTTCTCATAAGTAGTGGGGAGGTTTCCACTGCTTGCTCAGAGCTCACGTCACTGCCCACCCTAGATGAAGTGCAAAGAGAACGTGACCCCTAGAATCAAGGTAAGCCCCAGTGTTTCCCATAAGCAAAGTTTGGTGTGCAGCAGTATCCATGAACCCTGAGTCGATCGACTGCTTGAACTCCTCGATGCCTTTTCCTAGGCTTAAGACCGTCATGTATGAAATCATGTGTTTGGGAGACAGTTTTGTCCTGTCAGTTCCTTGGATATCTTCCGAGAAAAATAACACGAGACCGACTGTTGAGATCAACTATTTCTATGCAGTGGGAAGAGCAATTAATTGCTTTTTGGTTGTATATCTCACTTTCTACAGCTTTAAAACAGCCCTGGGGACACAGTTTGACCCATTCTTAAGTTCAACGTTGCTCTCCCTTTCTGAGTGTCACTGAGGTGCAATGAATCAATCCCCATGACTAAAGTACTTCCTGGAAACTCGTTCTTGTCATCTCTCTTCCATGACAGGAAGATAGAACTTGGGTGAAGCCAGATAAACGTAGTTGCCCAGCTTCTAGCCTCCGCAGATAATTTTGAGTAGGAAACGAGCACTTTCTTCCGAGAAAGCTGGCTTCTGTCATGCTGGAGGAGAAATAATCCCGCAGACCTCGTTCCGCCTGGGAAAGCGCAAGTCCACCCTGAGCCTCAGGGTAGTGTCTAAGTTACCACCGGGAAGCTCTGCATGCGTCGGTTTCCATGAGGTCTCCACCGTTGTTGTGCTTCAGTGGAACGCGAGGATAACTTTCAGGACTCCAAGCACTCTGGCCTCTGCACCATTTCCAATGCAAAAACACGGAGACCCCCCACGTCTCCTCTCGGCCTGCTGAGCAACAAGCAGCCATGTAGGCCCTTCGGAACACTTCTTGGCATGCAGACCCAAAGGCGGCACACTGCTCTCTCTCTTCTTGAAAACCTAGGTCACCGAAGCTTTCCCCAACTCACGAGGACGGTCCGAGCCGGTCTCAGGTGCTGGACAACTTGGACTCAGGGAGGACAAGGGCCCTACCTGCACTGAGACAAACACACTGCTCAGCGTTCCTTCCGGGAGCTCACACCTGCCAGCTCGCTAGGTTAAGCATGACGTCGATGTGAGATCCAAGCTGAGCAAAGAGCACAATTCCTCACTTTACACTGCTAGTCCCCCGGAAGAGGCACTGCCAACTAGGCCTCGCTCAGGCCAGCCCTCCGTCAGGGATCTTGCCACACTTCAATGCCTGCACAGTGAAAGGTATTTAGCGAAGTTCCCAGGGTTTCGCCATGCTCTCCCTCGGCAGCTCCACTACTGCAGGGACTCATGTTTGCTGTGAACTAGGATAGGTGACCCTACTTCGAAAAGCAGTCTTTTCCCCTTTGGATATCTGGATTCTTGTAGCCTCAGAGCTGTTTGTGTAACCCTATGAAGACCCAGTTTCTACTCACTGCAGGCACGCCCGGGGAGGAAACGAGTATGTTCCCCCAGAGAAAGAGGCTGCTTGCAAGTGTCGAGGGGAGTTTCTCAGGTGCCCAGTGTGTCCCGTTTGTCTCCCTTCGCATCTGCCATACTGCAGGTACTTATGCTGGGTGCTGACAAGCGTAGGTGGCTCTGCTGAAAAAGAGGCCTTTTCCCTTTGGAAGCTTGGATTCTAGTGTTTCAGAGGCTGCCTGCCAAAATCAGGAGTTGCCCAGCTTCTAGCCTCCGCAGGTACGCTTGTGTAGGAAACGAACACTTTCCCCGAGAAAACGGGTTCCTGACACGCTGGAGGAGAGATAATCCCGCAGACCTCGTTTCACCTGGGAAAGCTCAAGGCCACCCTGAGGCTCAGGGTAGTGTCTAAGTTCCCACCGGGCAAGCTCTGCGTGCCTCGGTTTCCATGAGGTCTCCACCGTTGTTGTGCTTCAGTGGAACGCGAGGATAGCTTTCAGGACTCCAAGCACTCTGGCCTCCGCACCGTTTCCCATGCAACCTCACGGAGCCCCCCCACGTCTCCTCTCTGCCTGCTTAGCAACAAGCAGCCGTGTAGGCCCTTCAGAACACTTCTTGGCATGCAGAGCCCAAGGCGGCACACTGCTCTCTCTCTTCTTGGAAACCTAGGTTGCTGCAGCTTGCCCCAGATCACGAAGACAGTCCGAGCTGGTCTCATGTGCTGGGCAACTTGGACTCAGTGAGGACAAGGGCCCTACCTGCACTGAGACAAACACTCTGCTCAGCGTTCCTTCCGGGAGCTCACACCTGCCGGCTCGCTATGATAAGCAGGACGTCGATGTGAGATCCAAGCTGAGCAAAGAGCACAATTCCTCACTTTACACTGCTAGGCCCACAGAAAAGGCACTGCCAACTAGGCCTCTCTCAGGCAAGCCCTCCGTCAGGAATCTTGCCGCACTTCGACACCTGCACAGTGAAAGTTACTTAGCGAAGTTCCCAGGGTTTCGCCATGCTCTCCCTTAGCAGGTCCACTACTGCAGGGACTCATGTTTGCTGTGAACTAGGATAGGTGGCCCTGTTTCGAAAAGCAGTCTTTTCCCCTTTGGATATCTGGATTCTTGTAGCCTCGGAGCTGTTTGTGAAACCCTAGGAAGTCACAGCTTCTACTCACTGCAGGCACGCCTTGGGAGGAAACGAGTATGTTTCCCCAGAGCAACAGGCTGCTTGCAGGTGTCGAGGGGAGCCTCTCAGGTGCCCAGTGTGTCCCGTTTGTCTCCCTTCGCAGCTCCCATACTGCAGGTACTTACGGTGGGTGCTCACAAGGCTAGCTGGCTCTGCTGAAAAAAGCAACCTTTTCCCTTTTGAAGCTTGCATTCTAGTGTCCCAGGGGCTGCCTGCCAAACCCTGAAGTTGCCCTGATTTTAGCCTCCGCAGGTATGCTTGCGTAGGAAACGAGCACTTTCCCCCGAGAAACCGGGTTCCTGCCACGCTGGAGGAGAGATAAACCTGCAGAATTCGTTCCGCCTGGGAAAGCGCAAGGCCACCCTAAGCCCCAGGCTAGTGTCTAAGTTACCACTGGGGATGGTCTGCGTGCCTCGGTTTCCATGAGGTCTCTACCGTTGTTGTGCTTCAGTGGAACGCGAGGATAGCTTTCAGGACTCCAAGCACTCTGGACACCGCACGGTTTGCCATGCAACTACACGGAGGCACCCCATGTCTCCTCACTGCCTGCTGAGCAAGAAGCAGCCGTGTAGGCCCTTCAGAACCCTTCTTGCATGCAGAGCCCAAGGCGGCACACTGCTCTCTCTCTTCTTGGAAACCTAGGTTGCCGCAGCTTGCCCCAGCTCACGAAGACAGTCCGAGCCGGTCTCATGTGCTGGACAACTTGGACTCAGTGAGGACAAGGGCCCTACCTGCACTGAGACAAACACTCTGCTCAGCGTCCCTTCTGGTAGCCAACACCTTCCGGCTCGCTAGGTTAAGCAGGACATCGATGTGATATCCAAACTGAGCAAAGAGCACAATTCCTCACTTTACCCTGCTAGGCCCACGGAAGAGGTAGAGCCAACTAGGCCTCTCTCAGGCCACCCCTCCGTCAGGGATCTTGCCACACTTCGAAGCCTGCACAGTAAAAGATACATAGCGAAGTTGCCAGGGTTTCGCCATGCTCTCCCTCGGCAGCTCCACTACTGCAGGTACTCATGTTTGCTTTGAACTAGGATAGGTGGCCCTGCTTCCAAAAGCAGTCTTTTCCCCTTTGGAAATGTGGATTCTTTGAGCCTCGGAGCTGTTTGCAAAACCCTAGGAAGGCCCAGCTTCTACTCACTGCAGGCACGCCTGGGCAGGAAACGAGTATGTTTCTCCAGAGAAACAGGCTGCTTGCAAGTGTCGAGAGGAGCTTCTCAGGTGCCCAGTGTGTTCCCTTTGTTTCCCTTCGCAGCTCCCGTACTGCAGGTACTTATGCTGGGTGCTAACAAGGGTTGGTTGGCTCTGCCTACAAAAGCAGCCTTTTCCCTGTGGAAGCTTGGATTGTAGTGTCTCAGGGGCTGCTTGCCGAACCTTGAAGTTGTCCAGGTTATGGCCTCCGCAGGTACGCTTGCGTAGCAAACGAGCATTTTCACCCGAGGAACACGGTTCCGGTCACGCTGGAGGAGAGTTAATCCCGCAGACCTCGTTCCTCCTGGGAAAGCGCAAGGCCACCCTGAGCCTCAGGGTAGTGCCTAAGTTTCCAACGGGCAAGCTCTGCGTGCCTCGGTTTCCATGAGGTCTCCACCGTTGTTGTGCTTCAATGGAACGCGAGGATAGCTTTCAGGACTCCAAGCACTCTGACCTCCGCACCGTTTCCCGTGCTACCACACGGATCCGCCCCACGTCTCCTCTCTGCCTGCTGAGCCACAAGCAGCCAGGTAGGCCCTTCGGAACACTTCATGCATGCAGAGCCCAAGGCGGCACTCTGCTCTCGGTCTTCCTTTGGAAACCTAGGTTGTCGCAGCTTGCCCCAGCCCACGAAGACAGTCTGAGCCGGTCTCATGTGCTGAGGAACGTGAACTCAGTGAGGACCAGGGCCCTACTTGCACTCAGAAAATCACTCTGCTCAGCCTTCCGTCCAGGAGCTCACACCGACTGGCTCCTTGGTTTAGTAGGACGTCGATGTGAAGTCCAAGCTGAGCAAACAGCACAATTCTTCCTTTAACCCGCTAGGCCCCCGGAAGAGGTAGAGCCAACTAGGCCTCGCTCACGACAGCCCTCCTTCAGTGGTATTGCCACACTTCGAAGCCTGCACCATAAAAGATACTTAGCGAAGTTGCCAGGGTCTCCCAATTCTCTCCCTCGACAGCTCCACTATTGCAGGGACTCATGTTTGCTTTGAACTAGGATAGGTGGCCCTGCTTCAAAAAGCAGTCTTTTCCCCTTTGGAAATGTGGTTTCTTGTAGCTTCGGAGCTGTTTGCGAAACCCTGGGAAGGCCCAGCTTCTGCTCACTGCAGGCATGCCCGGGGAGGAAACGAGTATGTTCCTCCAGAGAAACAGGCTGCTTGAAAGTGTCGAGGGGAGCTTCTCAGGTGCCCAGTGTGTCCCCTTTGTTTCCCTTCGCAGCTCCCATCCTGCAGGTACTTATGCTGGGTGCTAACAAGGATAGGTGGCTCTGCCGACAAAAGCAGCCTTTTCCTTTTGGAAGCTTGGATTCTAGTGTCTCAGGGGCTGCTTGCCAAACCTTGAAGTTGCCCAGGTTATAGCCTCCGCAGGTACGCTTGCGTAGCAAACGAGCACTTTCTACCGATGAACAGGGTTCCTGTCACGCTGGAGGAGAGTTAATCCCGCAGACCTCCTTCCTCCTGAGAAAGCGCAAGGCCACCCTGAGCCTCAGGGTAGTGCCTAAGTTTCCAACGGGCAAGCTCTGCGTGCCTCGGTTTCCATGAGGTCTCCACCGTTGTTGTGCTTCAATGGAACGCGAGGATAGCTTTCAGGACTCCAAGCACTCTGGCCTCCGCACCGTTTCCCATGCTACCACACGGATCCCCCCCATGTCTCCTCTCTGCCTGCTGAGCAACAAGCAGCCGTGTAGGCCCTTCAGAACACTTCTTGCATGCAGAGCCCAAGGCGGCACACTGCTCTCTGTCTTCCTTTGGAAACCTAGGTTGTCGCCGCTTACCCAGCTCACGAAGACAGTTTGAGCCGGTCTCATGAGCTGGGGAACGTGGACTGAGTGAGGACCAGGGCCCTACCTGCACTCAGAAAATCACTCTGCTCAGCCTTCCATCCAGGAGCTCACACCGACTGGCTCGTTGGTTTAGCGGGAGGTCTAAGTGAGGTCCAAGCTGAGCAAAGAACACACTTCCTCCTTTACCCTGCTAGGCCCACGGAAGAGGTAGAGCCAACTAGGCCTCGCTCAGGCCAGCCCTCCTTTAGGGATCTTGCCACAGTTCGAAGCCTGCACAGTAAAAGATATTTAGCGAAGTTGCCAGGGTTTCGCCATTCTACCTCGGCAGCTCCACTACTGCAGGGACTCATGTTTGCTTTGAACTAGGATAGGTGGCCCACTTCAAAAAGCAGTCTTTTCCCCTTTGGAAATGTGGATTCTTGTAGCCTCGGAGCTGTTTGCAAAACCCTAGGAAGGCCCAGCTTCTACTCACGGCAGGCACGCCCGGGGAGGAAACGAGTATGTTTCCCCAGAGAAACAGGCTGCTTGCAAGTGTCGAGCGGAGCTTCTCAGGTGCCCAGTGTGTCCCGTTTGTTTCCCTTCGCAGCTGACATCCTGCAGGTACTTATGCTGGGGGCTAACAAGGGTAGGTGGCTCTTCCGACAAAAGCAGCCTTTTCCTTTTGGAAGCTTGGATTGTAGTGTCTCAGGGGCTGCTTGCCAAACCTTGAAGTTGCCCAGGTTATAGCCTCCAGAGGAACGCTTGAGTAGCAAACGAGCACTTTCACCCGAGGAACAGGGTTCCTGTCACGCTGCAGGAGAGTTAATCCCTCAGACCTCGTTCCTCCTGGGAAAGCGCAAGGCCACCCTGAGCCTCAGGGTAGTGCCTAAGTTTCCACAGGGCAAGCTCTGCGTGCCTCGGTTTCCATGAGGTCTCCATCGTTGTTGTGCTTCAATGGAACGCGAGGATAGCTTTCAGGACTCCAAGCACTCTGACCTCCGCACCATTTCCCATGCTACCACACAGATCCGCCCCCGTCTCCTCTCTGCCTGCTGAGCAACAAGCAGCCGTGTAGGCCCTTCGGAACACTTCTTGCATGCAGAACCCAAGGGGGCACACTGCTCTCTGTCTTCCTTTGGAAACCTAGGATGTCGCAGCTTGCCCCAGCTCACGAAGACAGTCTGAGCCGTTCTCATGAGCTGGGAGACGTGGACTCAGTGAGGACCAGGGCCCTACCTGCACTCAGAAAATCACTCTGCTCAGCCTTCCATCCAGGAGCTCACACCGACTGGCTCGTTGGTTTAGCAGGACGTCTAAGTGAGGTCCAAGCTGAGCAAAGAGCACTCTTCCTCCTTTACCCTGCTAGGCCCACGGAAGAGGTAGAGCCAACTAGGCCTCGCTCAGACCAGGCCTCCTTCAGGGATCTTGCCACAGTTCGAAGCCTGCACAGTAAAAGATACTTAGCGAAGTTGCCAGGGTTTCGCCATGCTCTCCCTCGGCAGCTCCACTACTGCAGGTACTCATGTTTGCTTTCAACTAGTATAGGTGTCCATGCTTCCAAAAGCAGTCTTTTCCCCTTTGGAAATGTGGATTCTTGTAGCCTAGGAGCTGTTTGCGAAACCCTAGGAAGGCCCAGCTTCTACTCACCGCAGGCACGCCCGGGCAGGAAACGAGTATGTTCCCTCAGAGAAACAGGCTGCTTGCAAGTGTAGAGGGGAGCTTCTCAGGTGCCCAGTGTGTCCCGTGTGTTTCCCTTCGCAGCTCCCGTACTGCAGGTACTTATGCTGGGTGCTAACAAGGGTTGGTTGGCTCTGCCGACAAAAGCAGCCTTTTCCCTTTGGAAGCTTGGATTGTAGTGTCTCAGGGGCTGCTTGCCAAAACTTGAAGTTGACCAGGTTATAGCCTCCGCAGGTACGCTTGCGTAGCAAACGAGGACTTTCTACCGATGAACAGGGTTCCTGTCACGCTGGAGGAGAGTTAATCCTGCAGACCTCGTTCCTCCTGGGAAAGCGCAAGTCCACCCTGAGCCTCAGGGTAGTGCCTAAGTTTCCAACGGGCAAGCTCTGCGTGCCTCGGTTTCCATGAGGTTTCCACCGTTGTTGTGCTTCAATGGAACGTGAAGATAGCTTTCAGGACTCCAAGCACTCTGACCTCCGCACCGTTTCCCATGCTACCACACGGATCCCCCCCAGGTCTCCTCTCTGCCTGCTGAGCAACAAGCAGCCGTGTAGGCCCTTCAGAACACTTCTGCATGCAGAGCCCAAGGCGGCACACTGCTCTCTGTCTTCCTTGGGAAACCTAGGTTGTCGCAGCTTACCCAGCTCACCAAGACAGTCTGAGCCGGTCTCATGAGCTGGGGAACGTGGACTCAGTGAGGACCAGGGCCCTACCTGCACTCAGAAAATCACAATGCTCAGCCTTCCATCCAGGAGCTCACACCGACTGGCTCGTTGGTTTAGCAGGAGGTCTAAGTGAGGTCCAAGCTGAGCAAAGAACACACTTCCTCCTTTACCCTGCTAGGCCCACGGAAGAGGTAGAGCCAACTAGGCCTCGCTCAGGCCAGCCCTCCTTCAGGGATCTTGCCACACTTCGAAGCCTGCACAGTAAAAGATACTTAGCGAAGTTGCCAGGGTTTCGCCATGCTCTCCCTCGGCAGCTCCACTACTGCAGGGACTCATGTTTGCTGTGAACTAGTATAGGTGTCCCTGCTTCCAAAAGCAGTCTTTTCCCCTTTGGAAATGTGGATTCCTGTAGCCTAGGAGCTGTTTGCGAAACCCTAGGAAGGCCCAGCTTCTACTCACTGCAGGCACGCCCGGGGAGGAAACGAGTATGTTTCCCCAGAGAAACAGGCTGCTTGCAAGTGTCGAGGGGAGCTTCTCAGGTGCCCAGTGTGTCCCGTTTGTTTCCCTTCACAGCTCCCGTACTGCAGGTACTTATGCTGGGTGCTAACAAGGGTTGGTTGGCTCTTCCGACAAAAGCAGCCTTTTCCCTTTGGAAGCTTGGATTGTAGTGTCTCAGGGGCTGCTTGCCAAAACTTGAAGTTGCCCAGGTTATAGCCGCCGCAGGTACGCTTGCGTAGCAAACGAGCACTTTCACCCGATGAACAGCGTTCCTATCACGCTGCAGGAGAGTTAATCCCGCAGACCTCGTTCCTCCTGGGAAAGCGCAAGGCCACCCTGAGCCTCAGGGCAGTGCCTAAGTTTACTCCGGGCAAGCTCTGCGTGCCTCGGTTTCCATGAGGTCTCCACCTTTGTTGTGCCTCAATGGAATGCGAGGATAGCTTTCAGGACTCCAAGCACTCTGACCTCCGCACCGTTTCCCATGCTACCACACGTATCCCCCCCACGTCTCCTCTCTGCCTGCTGAGCAACAAGCAGCCGTGTAGGCCCTTCAGAACCCTTCTTGCATGCAGAGCCCAAGGCGGCACACTTCTCTCTGTCTTCCTCTGGAAACCTAGGTTGTGGCAGCTTGCCCCAGCTACGAAGACAGTCTGAGCCGGTCTCATGTGCTGAGAAATGTGAACTCAATGAGGACCAGGGCCCTACGTGCACTCAGAAAATCACTCTGCTCAGCCTTCCATCCAGGAACTCACACCGACTGGCTCGTTGGTTTAGCAGGACGTCTAAGTGAGGTCCAAGCTGAGCAAGAGCACACTTCCTCCTTTACCCTGCTAGGCCCCCGGAAGAGGTAGAGCCAACTAGGCCTCGCTCAGGCCAGCCCTCCTTCAGGGATCTTGCCACAGTTCGAAGCCTGCACAGTAAAAGATACTTAGCGAAATTGCCAGGGTTTCGCCATGCTCTCCCTCGGCAGCTCCACTACTGCAGGGACTCATGTTTGCTGTGAACGAGGATAGGTGTCCCTGCTTCCAAAAGCAGTCTTTTCCCCTTTGGAAATGTGGATTCTTTGAGCCTCGGAGCTGTTTGCGAAACCCTAGGAAGGCCCAGCTTCTACTCACTGCAGGCACGCCCGGGCAGGAAACGAGTATGTTTCCCCAGAGAAACAGGCTGCTTGCAAGTGTAGAGGGGAGCTTCTCAGGTGCCCAGTGTGTCCCGTTTGTTTCCCTTCGCAGCTCCCGTACTGCAGGTACTTATGCTGGGTGCTAACAAGGGTTCGTTGGCTCTGCCGACAAAAGCAGCCTTTTCCCTTTGGAAGCTTGGATTGTAGTGTCTCAGGGGCTGCTTGCCAAACCTTGAAGTTGCCCAGGTTATAGCCTCCGCAGGTACGCTTGCGTAGCAAACGAGCACTTTCACCCGAGGAACAGCGTTCCTATCACGCTGCAGGAGAGTTAATTCTGCAGACCTCGTTCCTCCTGGGAAAGCGCAAGGCCACCCTGAGCCTCAGGGTAGTGCCTAAGTTTCCAACGGGCAAGCTCTGCGTGCCTCGGTTCCATGAGGTCTCCACCGTTGTTGTGCCTCAATGGAACTAGAGGATAGCTTTCAGGACTCCAAGCACTCTGGCCTCCGCACCGTTTCCCATGCTACCACACGGATTCCCCCCACGTCTCCTCTCTGCCTGCTGAGCAACAAGCAGCCGTGTAGGCCCTTCAGAACCCTTCTTGCATGCAGAGCCCAAGGCGGCACACTGCTCTCTGTCTTCCTTTGGAAACCTAGGTTGTCGCAGCTTACCCAGCTCACCAAGACAGTCTGAGCCGGTCTCATGAGCTGGGGAACGTGGACTCAGTGAGGACCAGGGCCATACGTGCACTCAGAAAATCACTCTGCTCAGCCTTCCATCCAGGAGCTCACACCGACTGGCTCGTTGGTTTAGCGGGAGGTCTAAGTGAGGTCCAAGCTGAGCAAAGAACACACTTCCTCCTTTACCCTGCTAGGCCCACGGAAGAGGTAGAGCCAACTAGGCCTCGCTCAGGCCAGCCCTCCTTCAGGGATCTTGCCACACTTCGAAGCCTGCACAGTAAAAGATACTTAGCGAAGTTGCCAGGGTTTCGCCATGCTCTCCCTCGGCAGCTCCACTACTGCAGGGACTCATGTTTGCTTTGAACTAGTATAGGTGTCCCTGCTTCCAAAAGCAGTCTTTTCCCCTTTGGAAATGTGGATTCCTGTAGCCTAGGAGCTGTTTGCGAAACCCTAGGAAGGCCCAGCTTCTACTCACTGCAGGCACGCCCGGGGAGGAAACGAGTATGTTTCCCCAGAGAAACAGGCTGCTTGCAAGTGCCGAGGGGAGCTTCTCAGGTGCCCAGTGTGTCCCGTTTGTTTCCCTTCGCAGCTGACATCCTGCAGGTACTTATGCTGGGGGCTAACAAGGGTAGGTGGCTCTTCCGACAAAAGCAGCCTTTTCCTTTTGGAAGCTTGGATTGTAGTGTCTCAGGGGCTGCTTGCCAAACCTTGAAGTTGCCCAGGTTATAGCCTCCAGAGGTACGCTTGAGTAGCAAACGAGCACTTTCACCCGAGGAACAGGGTTCCTGTCACGCTGGAGGAGAGTTAATCCCGCAGACCTCGTTCCTCCTGGGAAAGCGCAAGGCCACCCTGAGCCTCAGGGTAGTGCCTAAGTTTGCTCCGTGCAAGCTCTGCGTGCCTCGGTTTCCATGAGGTCTCCACCTTTGTTGTGCCTCAATGGAATGCGAGGATAGCTTTCAGGACTCCAAGCACTCTGGCCTCCGCACCGTTTCCCATGCTACCACACGTATCCCCCCCACGTCTCCTCTCTGCCTGCTGAGCAACAAGCAGCCGTGTAGGCCCTTCAGAACCCTTCTTGCATGCAGAGCCCAAGGCGGCACACAGCTCTCTGTCTTCCTCTGGAAACCTAGGTTGTCGCAGCTTGCCCCAGCTCACGAAGACAGTCTGAGCCGGTCTCATGTGCTGAGGAACGTGAACTCAATGAGGAACAGGGCCCTACGTGCACTCAGAAAATCACTCTGCTCAGCCTTCCATCCAGGAACTCACACCGACTGGCTCGTTGGTTTAGCAGGACGTCTAAGTGAGGTCCAAGCTGAGCAAGAGCACACTTCCTCCTTTACCCTGCTAGGCCCCCGGAAGAGGTAGAGCCAACTAGGCCTCGCTCAGGCCATCCCTCCTTCAGGGATCTTGCCACAGTTCGAAGCCTGCACAGTAAAAGATACTTAGCGAAGTTGCCAGGGTTTCGCCATGCTCTCCCTCGGCAGCTCCACTACTGCAGGGACTCATGTTTCCTGTGAACGAGGATAGGTGGCCCTGCTTCAAAAAGCAGTCTTTTCCCCTTTGGAAATGTGGATTCTTTGAGCCTCGGAGCTGTTTGCGAAACCCTAGGAAGGCCCAGCTTCTACTCACTGCAGGCACGCCCGGGCAGGAAACGAGTATGTTTCCCCAGAGAAACAGGCTGCTTGCAAGTGTAGAGGGGAGCTTCTCAGGTGCCCAGTGTGTCCCGTTTGTTTCCCTTCGCAGCTCCCGTACTGCAGGTACTTATGCTGGGTGCTAACAAGAGTTGGTTGGCTCTGCCGACAAAAGCAGCCTTTTCCCTTTGGAAGCTTGGATTGTAGTGTCTCAGGGGCTGCTAGCCAAACCTTGAAGTTGCCCAGGTTATAGCCTCCGCAGGTACGCTTGCGTAGCAAACGAGCACTTTCTACCGAAGAACAGGGTTCCTGTCACGCTGGAGGAGAGTTAATCCCGCAGACCTCCTTCCTCCTGGGAAAGCGCAAGGCCACCCTGAGCCTCAGGGTAGTGCCTAAGTTTCCAACGGGCAAGCTCTGCGTGCCTCGGTTTCCATGAGGTCTCCACCGTTGTTGTGCTTCAATGGAACGCGAGGATAGCTTTCAGGACTCCAAGCACTCTGACCTCCGCACCGTTTCCCATGCTACCACAGGGATCCCCCCCACGTCTCCTCTCTGCCTGCTGAGCAACAAGCAGCCGTGTAGGCCCTTCAGAACACTTCTTGCATGCAGAGCCCAAGGCGGCACACTGCTCTCTGTCTTCCTTTGGAAACCTAGGTTGTCGCAGCTTACCCAGCTCACCAAGACAGTCTGAGCCGGTCTCATGAGCTGGGGAACGTGGACTCAGTGAGGACCAGGGCCCTACCTGCACTCAGAAAATCACTCTGCTCAGCCTTCCATCCAGGAGCTCACACCGACTGGCTCGTTGGTTTAGCAGGACGTCTAAGTGAGGTCCAAGCTGAGCAAAGAGCACACTTCCTCCTTTACCCTGCAAGGCCCACGGAAGAGGTACAGCCAACTAGGCCTCGCTCATGCCAGCCCTCCTTCAGGGATCTTGCCACACTTCGAAGCCTGCACAGTAAAAGATACTTAGCGAAGTTGCCAAGATTTCGCCATGTTCTCCCTCGGCAGCTCCACTACTGCAGGGACTCATGTTTGCTTTGAACTAGGATAGGTGTCCCTGCTTCCAAAAGCAGTCTTTTCCCCTTTGGAAATGTGGATTCTTGTAGCCTAGGAGCTGTTTGCGAAACCATAGGAAGGCCCAGCTTTTACTCACTGCAGGCACGCCCGGGGAGGAAACGAGTATGTTTCCCCAGAGAAACAGGCTGTTTGCAAGTGTAGAGGGCAGCTTCTCAGGTGCCCAGTGTGTCCCGTTTGTTTCCCTTCGCAGCTCCCGTACTGCAGGTACTTATGCTGGGTGCTAACAAGAGTTGGTTGGCTCTGCCGACAAAAGCAGCCTTTTCCCTTTGGAAGCTTGGATTGTAGTGTCTCAGGGGCTGCTTGCCAAACCTTGAAGTTGCCCAGGTTATAGCCTCCGCAGGTACGCTTGCGTAGCAAACGAGCACTTTCACCCGAGGAACAGCGTTCCTATCACGCTGCAGGAGAGTTAATTCTGCAGACCTCGTTCCTCCTGGGAAAGCGCAAGGCCACCCTGAGCCTCAGGGTAGTGCCTAAGTTTCCAACGGGCAAGCTCTGCGTGCCTCGGTTCCATGAGGTCTCCACCGTTGTTGTGCCTCAATGGAACTAGAGGATAGCTTTCAGGACTCCAAGCACTCTGGCCTCCGCACCGTTTCCCATGCTACCACACGGATTCCCCCCACGTCTCCTCTCTGCCTGCTGAGCATCAAGCAGCCGTGTAGGCCCTTCAGAACACTTCTTGCATGCAGATCCCAAGGCGGGACACTGCTCTCTGTCTTCCTTTGGAAACCTAGGTTGTCGGAGCTTACCCACCTCACGAAGACAGTCTGAGCCGGTTTCATGAGCTGGGGAACGTGGACTCAGTGAGGACCAGGGCCCTACCTGCACTCTGAAAATCACTCTGCTCAGCCTTCCATCCAGGAGCTCACACCGACTGGCTCGTTGGTTTAGCAGGACGTCTAAGTGAGGTCCAAGCTGAGCAAAGAGCACTCTTCCTCCTTTACCCTGCTAGGCCCACGGAAGAGGTAGAGCCAACTAGGCCTCGCTCAGACCAGGCCTCCTTCAGGGATCTTGCCACACTTCGAAGCCTGCACGGTAAAAGATACTTAGCGAAGTTGCCAGGGTTTCGCCATGCTCTCCCTCGGCAGCTCCACTACTGCAGGGACTCATGTTTGCTTTGAACTAGTATAGGTGTCCCTGCTTCCAAAAGAAGTCTTTTCCCCTTTGGAAATGTGGATTCTTGTAGCCTAGGAGCTGTTTGCGAAACCCTAGGAAGGCCCAGCTTCTACTCACTGCAGGCACGCCCGGGGAGGAAACGAGTATGTTTCCCCAGAGAAACAGGCTGCTTGCAAGTGTAGAGGGGAGCTTCTCAGGTGCCCAGTGTGTCTCGTGTGTTTCCCTTCGCAGCTCCCGTACTGCAGGTACTTATGCTGGGTGCTAACAAGGGTTCGTTGGCTCTGCCGACAAAAGCAGCCTTTTCCCTTTGGAAGCTTGGATTGTAGTGTCTCAGGGGCTGCTTGCCAAACCTTGAAGTTGCCCAGGTTATAGCCTCCGCAGGTACGCTTGCGTAGCAAACGAGCACTTTCACCCGATGAACAGCGTTCCTATCACGCTGCAGGAGAGTTAATCCTGCAGACCTCGTTCCTCCTGGGAAAACGCAAGGCCACCGTGATCCTCAGGGTAGTGCCTAAGTTTACTCCGGGCAAGCTCTGCGTGCCTCGGTTTCCATGAGGTCTCTACCTTTGTTGTGCCTCAATGGAACGCGAGGATAGCTTTCAGGACTCCAAGCACTCTGGCCTCAGCACTGTTTCCCATGCTACAACACGGATCCCCCGCACGTCTCCTCTTTGCCTGCTGAGCAACAAGCAGCCGTGTAGGCCCTTCAGAACCCTTCTTGCATGCAGAGCCCAAGGCGGCACACTGCTCTCTGTCTTCCTTTGGAAACCTAGGTTGTCGCAGCTTACCCAGCTCACCAAGACAGTCTGAGCCGGTCTCATGAGCTGGGGAACGTGGACTCAGTGAGGACCAGGGCCCTACCTGCACTCAGAAAATCACTCTGCTCAGCCTTCCATCCAGGAGCTCACACCGACTGGCTCGTTGGTTTAGCAGGACGTCTAAGTGAGGTCCAAGCTGAGCAAAGAGCACTCTTCCTCCTTTACCCTGCTAGGCCCACGGAAGAGGTAGAGCCAACTAGGCCTCGCTCAGACCAGGCCTCCTTCAGGGATCTTGCCACAGTTCGAAGCCTGCACAGTAAAAGATACTTAGCGAAGTTGCCAGGGTTTCGCCATGCTCTCCCTCGGCAGCTCCACTACTGCAGGTACTCATGTTTGCTTTCAACTAGTATAGGTGTCCATGCTTCCAAAAGCAGTCTTTTCCCCTTTGGAAATGTGGATTCTTGTAGCCTAGGAGCTGTTTGCGAAACCCTAGGAAGGCCCAGCTTCTACTCACCGCAGGCACGCCCGGGCAGGAAACGAGTATGTTCCCTCAGAGAAACAGGCTGCTTGCAAGTGTAGAGGGGAGCTTCTCAGGTGCCCAGTGTGTCCCGTGTGTTTCCCTTCGCAGCTCCCGTACTGCAGGTACTTATGCTGGGTGCTAACAAGGGTTGGTTGGCTCTGCCGACAAAAGCAGCCTTTTCCCTTTGGAAGCTTGGATTGTAGTGTCTCAGGGGCTGCTTGCCAAAACTTGAAGTTGACCAGGTTATAGCCTCCGCAGGTACGCTTGCGTAGCAAACGAGGACTTTCTACCGATGAACAGGGTTCCTGTCACGCTGGAGGAGAGTTAATCCTGCAGACCTCGTTCCTCCTGGGAAAGCGCAAGTCCACCCTGAGCCTCAGGGTAGTGCCTAAGTTTCCAACGGGCAAGCTCTGCGTGCCTCGGTTTCCATGAGGTTTCCACCGTTGTTGTGCTTCAATGGAACGTGAAGATAGCTTTCAGGACTCCAAGCACTCTGACCTCCGCACCGTTTCCCATGCTACCACACGGATCCCCCCCAGGTCTCCTCTCTGCCTGCTGAGCAACAAGCAGCCGTGTAGGCCCTTCAGAACACTTCTGCATGCAGAGCCCAAGGCGGCACACTGCTCTCTGTCTTCCTTGGGAAACCTAGGTTGTCGCAGCTTACCCAGCTCACCAAGACAGTCTGAGCCGGTCTCATGAGCTGGGGAACGTGGACTCAGTGAGGACCAGGGCCCTACCTGCACTCAGAAAATCACAATGCTCAGCCTTCCATCCAGGAGCTCACACCGACTGGCTCGTTGGTTTAGCAGGAGGTCTAAGTGAGGTCCAAGCTGAGCAAAGAACACACTTCCTCCTTTACCCTGCTAGGCCCACGGAAGAGGTAGAGCCAACTAGGCCTCGCTCAGGCCAGCCCTCCTTCAGGGATCTTGCCACACTTCGAAGCCTGCACAGTAAAAGATACTTAGCGAAGTTGCCAGGGTTTCGCCATGCTCTCCCTCGGCAGCTCCACTACTGCAGGGACTCATGTTTGCTGTGAACTAGTATAGGTGTCCCTGCTTCCAAAAGCAGTCTTTTCCCCTTTGGAAATGTGGATTCCTGTAGCCTAGGAGCTGTTTGCGAAACCCTAGGAAGGCCCAGCTTCTACTCACTGCAGGCACGCCCGGGGAGGAAACGAGTATGTTTCCCCAGAGAAACAGGCTGCTTGCAAG